>NC_083284.1:55902318-56572691 GCF_963506605.1 Zootoca vivipara | reverse complement strand
GGACATCCTAAGGTAAAGTGGGACATTATCCGGATCAAATCAGAAAGTGGGACAGCTTGTGTAAATCTGGAACTGTCCCTGGAAAACAGGGACACTTGGAGGGTCTGTTTCTGGTAATCTAGGTTACAGCCAGCTCTGGGCCAGTCCTTTGCTGGGTTTGAAGGAGGGTGAGAAAAGCATTTCCTTTTCCCTTGGAAAAGAGGTAGGTTAGGATCTTTAGAATAGTGGTGGAGGGAAAGAGTATGGCCCTACTTGAAACCTCTTTGGGACTGAGCTGTGCGGCTTGTGGGAAGTCTCATTGAAGTCCCAATGAAACAATACACTTTGGCTGAAGCTCAGCCGCCCGGCTCTGTTTTAACGCTGCTTTTGTAGGTGAACACACTCCAATTCCACCGAATCCGTCTCCGCCACACATGGCTTAAATGAATGAAGTTTTAATAACTTCCTTCCTGTTTCAAGGCCCTGTTTTAAGCTGTGGCACCAGTTTTCAATAAATGCTCATTTCCTCTCATTAATACACACAACTTCAAAAGCGGCTGCCAGCAATTTGGGCAAAGCTAAGCGGTTCTAATTGTTTGAGGATGGCTTAAGACTAATTACACGAGAGCAGCAGGTGAGGCCACCGGTGAGCCAGGCATGAAGGAAATCGGCAGGACAACCTGACTGGCCTTTATAAAGAGTTAGAGGTTTCTCGGGGATGTTTGGTTTGTGTTTTTGTGATGATGGTCTTGCTGCAGTTTCTCCTTCCTTTTCAGCTGCAGTGCAAAGAGATAGGGCCGTCTTGCCATGTCAATCATTCAGCCTGTCCGTCGAAATTAGGCAGCAATCCAGCAGAGCACTTAGACAACACAGTCTTCGTTCAATGGGGTTTCTTTGCAAAAATAATAAATAATTGACACCAGTCTATAAATAAATGACACCAATCTATCGCCTTGGCAATGTATCGAACTAGCACTGTGGAATATGCAGTCGATAGCGAGTATAGAAAGTGATGGAGGCTTTCTCCTGGCCCATTTGGAGCAGGGGATGGCGGTGCCATTTCAAAATAGCTGGAGCTGAAGTGCTCTTTGGCTCTTACATAGATCTGCCATTTGGGGTTTAGCAGAGGAGAAAAGGCAATTATACATATTAAAAATCTGCCCAGGTAGAATGCGTGGAGTAATTGGGTTTGAACATTTTGCCAGGATGAGTGTGGCAGTCTGGAGACAGAAATGACTTTGAAAGAGAGAGAAAACAACCAGCCACAACTTGCAGCAGTCTCGTGGCCCACCGCAAAATGCTGCTAATGGGATAATCCCAGCATTGTTTTTCTGTAAAGTTAATCATAATGGTTTGCATTCAGTAGTAAAGAAACCGACAATCTCTGGTGTTTGCACGTGAATGGGTGGGTAGGGAAAATAAAGTCTCAGAGCGGGCAGCATGCGGAGGACTCACGTGATACTCAGGGATTCAGATGCCCAAGGATGTGTGCACATTCCTTAGCGTACGTAGAGAGTGCATTGCTTCAACAGGAGCGGGAAGAATGGAGTGCCATAAATACTTTTCTTACTACGAGGGCTTTTAAAGTGGGCTGCTCAGAAGAGAAAGCAGGCTGTGTTCTGCCTTTGCACTTTAAAACACATGTATTTTTGTTTTATTGAGGATCTTTTCACTGGATAACTATAGGCAGGAAGAAAGGAAAAGCAAATCGCCATCAATGAGACCTGAAAATATCATAGGAGTGTATGTTGTATGCTTTGCTTCGGTGTTAACTGGGAAACCAAACAGTTAAAAGGAACTTTTTACTGCTGCTCCAAGGCATTTTCAGAGGGCAAGGAGAGGCAACTGAACTTTTTTCCTGTGGCATGGCAAAACCCATCTCACGTTATTTCATAGCCGGAAGATCTACATTATATAAGCTGTACTTAAGTTGCCTGGCAGAGCTACAAGCTATGCAGGTATTTTTCTGCAACCTACCTGCTTTCTGTTTGCAACTTGCTGGACTGGATTTTTTGGTGGACGAATAACCGCCCACCCCACACCTTTGCAGCTGGCTGTGGGGATAGATCTTTAGTAACAGCACTATATTCCCTTTCTGCTGCATGATTCTTTCTGCCAGCAATGGTTTCTGCCTGCTAGAGTGGAGAAACTCTATCTGTTGTAATTTGAGATGAGGAAGAAATTTGATTCAATTTGCATTTAAAAGTGAATCTTCAAAATCCACACCTCTCAGAATTTTGCAGTTCAGTTCTCTAGCCAAGTAACGGATAGGACAGTGTATATTTTAGGGGAAAGTGTGCCTTAAAATGCATGTTTTAGAGAAAGCAAGGTGTAAAAATGCATCGTATATGGGGAAATTGGTTTGTACAATGTGTATATTAGAAAACATGTGTGCAATAATGTGTATATTGAGAGAAATTCACACTAAAATGCCGTAGAATTTTAATAAGGACTTTTGCAACAAATTTTTGCAACAGAATTTGCAAACCAGTGTGGAAATGGGCACTGAACTTAAGATTGGAAAAATGAAAAACAGAGAAACCAAAATTGATAGATTACTATAGATACAATGTTGGTATTTCTGCACCCACTTTAAAAATAGTTTTAAAAATACCATAGAACTACAGTATACTATTTTAACGATTGCTGCCATTTATTGTCAGTGCAAACTGTACCTGTGACCTGATCAATAGAGTAAACATGTGTAAAATTTGCCTGTTGACATGAAGGTCCTTTATGACCCTGACTTATGATACGTTGCAAAACTGCAAGCAATAAACATCAACATAAACTAAGTAATCATTCCTTAGGTGAACTTATTATTATTATTATTATCATTATTATTTTATTTATATGCCCCCCATCTGACTGGGTTGCTCCAGCCACTCTGGGTGGCTCCCAACAAAAACACAATAAAACATCAACCATTAAAATATTTCATAGTTTCAACTTTACCTGACATAGCAGCTCTGTAATTCTTCTCACTGCTACTGATCTAAGGATAGGCAGTGAGTGTACAGGGATGTGGGTGCTCCAACCCCCACAACATTCCCCATGAAGGGGCAGGGCACCCACAATTTTTTGCTGACCTCCAGAAGGCCCATTGGGGGCCCCTGCAGCTGTGGGAAGGCCCATTGCAGCTTCCAGCCCAAGGCCTTCCGGAAGCTGTGACAAGCCTTCCAGCGGCCGTGATATGCCTCATCAGGCATTCCTGCAGCCGCAGCTGGCCCCTTCAGGCCTTCCAGAAGCCACAGCAGGCCTCCTCCTGCTGCATGATGTCACACATGCACCATGTGATGTCACAGGCCCACGCCAGACACCCACAAAGTGGGGCAGGACCTGGTGCCCCTGGATCTATGGGACTGTGTGTATATAGAGTGCAGAGGTGGGGACCTTTTGAAGCCTGAGGGCCACATTTCCTTGCGGGCAGCCTTCTGGGGGCCACATTCCAGAAAAGGGCAGGGCCAGAGGAAAAAGTGGGTGGAGCCATGTAAATTTCACCTTTGTGTGGTAGGATAGATTCTATGCACACTCGCGTACTCCTCTCTGTCCTCCATCTAGGTGTTATAAGAATTCTAAGGTCCCAAATATAAAATAAGCGTTCATAAATTTACAAGGGGACCCAGGTGGCGCTGTGGTTAAACCACTGAGCCTAGGGCTTGCTGATCAGAAGGTCGGCAGTTCGAATCCCTGTGACGGGGTGAGCTCCCGTTGCTTGGTCTCAGCTCCTGCTAACCTAGCAGTTCGAAAGCACGTCAAAGTGCAAGTAGATAAATAGGAACCGCTACAGCGGGAAGGTAACCGGCGTTTCCATGTGCTGCTCTGGTTTGCCGGAAGTGGCTTTGTCATGCTGGCCACATGACCTGGAAGCTATACGCCGGCTCCCTCGGCCAATAATGCGAGATGAGCGCGCAACCCCAGAGTCGGTCACGACTGGACCTAATGGTCAGGGGTCCCTTTACCTTTACCTTTTAAATTTACAAGGCAAACGCATACATAAGTACATAAACCATGTGTCTAAAATAGTACAGGAGAACAATCCTGAAGTCATTTTGACTTTCCCAGTGACCTTATATATTTCTCTGCAAGGAGGGAGGAAATGGGAAAGCCTTGCCATTGTCTTTTGCTTACCTGTCTTAAGGGTGCGCTTGTGTGGGTGCATAGGGTGAGCCTGTGACCTGGATTCAGGAATGAAAGTATTTACCATCACAAAAGAGTGACCAGGCTGCCCAGGTCAAGCAATCAACAACCATTAACAGATATCCTGGCAAACAGGATTTCTGCTGTAGACCGCCTCCTTCTGTGCTGTATGTATGATGTGTGTTTTTTTTGGGGGGGGGGGTCCTCTGGCTATAGGGTGGGAACTTCAAAAGTCTATATAAGGGCTTGTGCACCATTGTTCTGGGTCCCCTCCTTCCTCCTGCATGTGGCAGTGAGCACCCTGTTGCAACAGTTTAATAAAGATCAGGCTTACTAGCTGCTTTGCTTCTCAATATTCTCTGGTTGGCCTCTGTTATTTTCTCCTACCGATAGAGAACCTACATAAGGACTCTATACGGCTCTTGGATACCCCATAAGCGATAAAGGAGCAGGTTTTTTTTTAATAACATAGGCAACCAAAAAGTGTTATCAGAATTTAAGGCCACAATCCAGCCATGCAAAACAGAAAACCCTCTCAAGAAGGACCTGTGAGGGGTGTGGCTTGGGTAAAATTCAGAGGGCCTGACAGAGAAGCCTTGAGGGCCACATTTTGCCCCCACACCTGAGCCTCCTTGCTCCTGTTTTGGTGGTTTGCTATCCTGAGTGACGGAAGAGCAACTGCAACCATCTTTTTGTGGTACTCATCTGTTTATTTTATTCATTCAGAACCCTTTAAAATTCCACTTGTAGTTCAGGCATTGGTATCCAATGAATGATATTTACTGAAATGAAGTTTTAAAATGTTGCTTTGATGAGATGTACATTTTCGCCGGAAGGACAAACAACAGCTTTTGGAGAACGACTCCATTCGGGAAAATGATATGGGAGTGGGAGAGAAGGGAGAAGGCATTTTGGCCAGATCTGAGAAGCCCCCACCTGCACCAATATCAATACAATCTCCTTTGTAGATCCCTGCAGCATATCAGGTTTAACACTAATATAATCAAGCCTTGATGTGCAGCAATGGATGGCATATCCATTTTACTGCTATATCACAGTGAGTGATTGGATTATATTGCCTTTGGAGAGATGCACTATTTTTTTGAATTATTTCCACAGGGTAAGCAAGCAAAAGCACTTTCATTAGGCTGCAAAGACAAAAGACTTGACTCTATCTTTTGTCTCGATGGAGTCATCAGGGATTGCAGGCGACATCTGTAACTAGGATATTGCTCTTGTGGTTCACTGTCTGGGTGGCAAAAAGGCCACTCTGCATCTGTGAGTTTGCTTACTTGCTAGCAAGCTTATTAAAAATGCAGTTTTGCTCAGAATGCTTTTTAAAAATCCTTCCAGGCTAAGGGGAAAATAAGATTTTGTTTTCTGAATGGTGAGATAATCCTGACAAATCACGTTAAAGTTTCTCCCCACCAAAAGAAAAAGAAAATAAATTAAAGAGGGGGAAAATTTGGAGCATATATACACTCACAGAACTTATATTCTGCCTCCCAGTCTGTCTCCCTTCCCACTCCCTTAAACTACATGCTTATCACAGAATAAGGCCCATTCTTTGTGTCAACTGCCGTAGAGATGGCCCTTTATGTTTCAGTCCCTTTGCTGATAGGTGGAACTTGGCTTGCTTGGAGATGGCATTTGACCCTGGAATATGTGAAGTTATAATAATGAGGGGAACGCCTTTGAGCATATGCAGAGTCCCCACCCTCTCCACTAACCTTCCGCACATACCCTAGAGCTTCCACAGATGGGCAAATTCACACCATCATTTCAGCCTACAAAACCGACATCCATAAATCAGTCCATAGTAACCATAGTAAAGGTGCCCTATACTTCAGCAGACCTTTGGTGCATCTAGTATACCATTGTGGTGTAGTGGTTAGAGTACTGGACTATGACCTGGGAGACCAGGGTTCCAATCCCCACTGGGTGACCTTGGCCAATCCCTGCCTCTCAGCCTGGCCTACCTCACATGGTTGCTGTGAGGATAAAATGGGAAGAAGAAAGAGAAGTATGTATGCCACCTTGAGCTACCTTGGAGGAAAGTGAGGATATAAATGTAAATATATCCCAATAGAATCATAGAATTCTAGAGCTGGAAGGGACCTTGGTGGTATTTTTGTCCAACCTCAGAAATGGAAGGGATGGATATAACCAGGGTATTTTGTTTTTTTGTTTTAGCAGGGGGTTCCCTTACCTTTTTAAAATTAAATGATTTTATTTGGGGGGGGGGCTGGTTGGGACTGGAATGAATATACACCCAATGCCTGAACCAAAAAATCCAGGTATATCTTTAATCATTGTCTGCTTGAGTTAATTCATCACATCTTACATTTAACCACTGTCCTGGGGCAGGGGGTGGCAGTGTGACTGAGCCTGCAATAAACTAACTAACTAACTATGTGGTGAGTTCCCAGACCCCCCTTTTAAGAGAGAGAGAGAGAGAGAGAGAGAGAGAGAGAGAGAGAGAGAGAGAGAGAGAGAGAAGCAGCACTGGATATAACTTTAATACTGTAAATAGAAATAATAGAAATGAGGCAGTGTGGCCACCCCAAAACTTTTGCGGGCGCAACAGTAGTTGAAGGCGGGATTGCATATGGCCACACTGCAAGCAAAGATCATGAAGGTGCCACGGAAAGGACACCTGGGGAAGGGCCCTCGGCACTGCCAAGCAGCCTGATGCTTCAGACAAGAGGATCCAAGCCTGGAAGACTGTGAGAGGCATTTCAAATCATGTGGAAAGAAAGGAGAGAGGGAGGTGGGGGGAGACCACGAGAAGCAAAACAAACAGGCTGTAATCAGGAAAAGGCCGGAGCTTCCTATCTCTCTCTCTCTCTGTTTTAGTGCCCACCTCCCCTTGGAAATGAAAGATCACCTGAACTGTCAGCTTTCGCAAAAAAAGGCATGGCGCCTTTCAGAACGGGGCTTGTGTGTGAGAAAGCGACGAGGCCAGCATGTTTTGTTTCCCTCAGCCAGGAAGCCTGAGACCTCTGGCTATTCCCCCTGCTAAAGCTCCAGATCTAAATGAGAGTATCATCTCATTAGCTCATTGGTAAGCCTTTCCAGATGTGGCGGGGAGCAGCGGCGGCAGCAGCAGCCCTGACTCTGGCTGCTTGCCAGTAGGTTGCCTTCTGCAGTCTCTCCGCTTCCCTGTGTCTGCAGCGAGGGGAACTGCAATGCCTGAATCTTGAAAGGGGGGGGGGGGGAGAGAGAACGACTGGTGGTAAACCTTTCCTGAGCAATGGACCCACCTTACAGAAAGAATATCTGGGAAATAGCTAAGCAGAGACTGTCCCTTTCTCTTGAGGCCCGACTCTTGGAAAGATGGTGATGTATCTTTTTCTGTTGTGGACGTGACATTTTCTTCTCCGCATTATGGATCACCACCCAGTGAGAGCTCCTCTGAGGAGATCATTCAGTGATCATATCAGAAATTCCACGACCAGAGCCTTGGACGCTATTTGGAAGACCACAAGAGACCGACGTCTGGCAGGTGAGGGGGGGGGTGACTGGAAACTATTTTAATCACCCAGGGGTGATTAATCACCCGTTTTCAAACCTTATACCCTCTGCTTCTTTCACAGCAATGTGAGGTGAAGGCTCACATTTTTATCCTTCAGGGAAGTCCATTTCCTGGGCCGCTCCCTTGGCATGCTTTGGGGGTTGCCTTACGGGCTGTTTCCTCGCCCAAGTGGAGGTGTTGGTCTTTTGGCAAGGTGGTGAAAAATTGCTGGCATTTTCTCTGCCGGGGCTGTCCCTGCTTTGTGGTCCAAGCACGTGCTGTCCAGGACAGTGCCGAGGACTAGGAATAGAAACAGAGTCAAATACCTTGACCACCTTATTTTGGTTTGCAGTACTTAAAATGGCGAGGCCGGATTGTTGTGTGCCCTTAAGAAGAAGATCATAACCTTGTTTTTTTATTTCTTAACTTTTCTGGAATTAACTTGCAAGCTGTATTGCTGCTCATTTCAGTTTTTTTAAAAGTTGCCACAACATTTGAAAAACCTGGAGGAGATGGGTGTGGTCCCACTCATGGTGGGTGAAGATGCCATTGATGATCCTGAGCAAAGTGGGTCAACTAGCACATCTAGAAAATGAGGGTGGTGAGAGGAACACTTTGTTTGTGATTATACTGGGCTTCGCTTATCCTGGGGAGGAGGCATTTTGCTGTCAGGATGCGTCACAGAGGAAAAACAAAGCGACACACCTGATTCGGTGGGGGAGTGCATGCTGAATGTTATAGGGTGCATTTTAGCCGCTCATCTTCAGCCAAACAAATGCAAATTAAATGGAGCAAATGATCGGACAGCAGTGTTTTATGCCTGGTGATGAGAGTGGATTCAGCTGCCCACCCCCGATAATATTTTGCTAGGATTGTACAATTTTAATGTAATTGAAATGGTTTTCTCCCCGAAACTCAATCATGATATGCTGGTTCCCCACCCCTGTTCTAAACTTACTTTTAAATCACATCTTTGCTTAGACGTGTTCAGTCCGAGTTCAGTGGACCTTACTCAATAGGTGGTATAATTATTATATATTCCCCACCCTTCTGCAGGTTACAGAACCCAAAACAGGTTACAGCCATTTAAAATTCCATATTAAAACCAGTTTAAAACAAATTACAGTCTCAGGAATAGGGCGAGTCCTGAAAACACCTATCTCAGGTGTCAAAGGTGTTTCTTCAACGTATGTTAGAAACTATATAACGAAGGTGCCCAACTCAGCTCTGTGGGGAGGGAATTCCATAATCTAGGAGCTGCCACAAAGAATGCCCTTTCCCAGGCCACAACCGCCACAAACTTCTGAGGTCAGTGGAAGTACCAAGAGACACTGGCGAAGCAAGAGGGTGCGGTGGGTGCGGTCTGCCCTGTGTGTTATCCCTGAGGGGGGTGACATTGCCGCCCCCCCTGGGACCCTTGCCGTGGGCTCCATGCCCCTGTGATGCTCGCTGCAGCGCTACCCTGGAACGCGCAGCAGCGGCTCGCGCTGCCCCCGGGTGCACAGCATGTGCGCCGCTCCGGGTGTCAGAGCAGCTAGCTCCACCTCTGCCAAGAGACTCTCTTCCACTGATCTGAATACGCAAGAGAGATGGTGGGGAAAGAGGCAGCCTTTCAGATATTTAGGGCCTGGACCATTTAGGGCTTCAAACACTGAGCACCTTGAATTGGGCCCAGATTAAAAAAACTGGCAACAGTGAAGCTATTTCAAAACAAGGGTATATGAGTTCTAAATGGAATCCCAGCCACCAACCTGGCTGCTGCCTGTTGAACCAGTTGATGGTAGATGTAGATAGGATTGCAACCTGAACATGTTTTGAATGTGGATAGAGATCCACAGAGCTGGATTGCGAAAATAAGTTGCAAGAAATGCTTAAATACATTGCAAACATAGTCCTTGGCAGGCGCATAAAAAACCTTCCTACTAGATGCCTGCTTAAAACTACTTGAAGCTCATGTGTTGCCACATCTGCCCTATAGTCTTAAAGTTAGTTTGAAAACCATTTCTGCCATCAGCTGTAGAAATCACAGAATCATAGATCTGCAGAGCTGGATGTCATCACTAGGGTCCAATAGTCCAACCCCCTGCGATGCTTGAATCTTTCACCCAATGTGGGGCTCAGACCCACAACCCTGAGATTCAGAGTCTCATGCTCTACTGACTGAGCTAGAACAATGGAATTGGGTGGGGGAGCTCTAAAAGAGAGGCAAACTATAAATCACAGGATTCTTTTTTTTTAATATATTTTTTATTAATCGTTTTATCAACAGACATACAAAATACAAATACAAAAAACATCAAAATACAACATACAAAAATCCAACAACATATATCAAAGAAAAAGAAAAAAAATATCTTACTTCTCATCCATTATAATATTCATTGTCTTCAGGCTTCCCCAATTCCCTACTATCTGATTTCACTTTTATATACTTCTATAGCAGTTTCTAAATCATCTTTCTTACCCATCATGTAATCCCGTTAACAGTTCAAAGTTAATTCATCTTCGTATCATCTACCCTAGTTTCAACCTTTCAATCTTCTATTATCTCCCTAATGCCTTAACCTCTTTATTTTCCTGGATGTTCAAATTCTAATTATCAAATACATTCCCTATATACGTTTTAAATTTCTTCCAATCTTTTAAAACTTTGTCATTTGTCTGGTCCCGGAGTCTTCCTGTCAATTCTGCCAGTTCCATATAGTCCATCATTTTCAATTGCCATTCCTGCATCGAAGGCAATTCCTCTTTTTTCCAATATTTTGCTATTAAAATCCTAGCAGCTGTGGTGGCATACATAAACAAATTGACATCGTCTTTGGGAATTTCTTCCCCAATTATTCCAAGCAAAAAGGCTTCCGGTTTTTTCAAAAATGTGTTTTTAAACATCTTTTTCAATTCATTATAAATCATTTCCCAGAAGCCTTTTATTTTAGGGCATGTCCACCACATATGGTAGAATGAGCCAACATCCTGCTTACATTTCCAACATTTGTTGTCGCTTTTGTGGTACATTTTAGCTAACTTGACCGGCGTCAAATACCATCTATACATCATTTTCATCAAGTTTTCCTTCAACACCGTACAAGCCGTAAATTTCATACCCTTCTTCCACATTTTTTCCCACTCCGACATCATCACATTATGACCCAGATCCTTGGCCCATTCAATCATAACTGATTTTGTTTGTTCATCTTTTAAATGCCATTCTAACAACAAATTATACATTCTGGACAAGTTCTTGTGGTCTGTCTCTAATAATTCCGTTTCTAATTTCGATTTTTCTGATTGGAATCCTATTTTTTTGTCTAATTTGAATACTTCATTTATCTGCACATACTGAAACCAATCGCTCAACCTATCTTTCAATTGTTCATATGGTCTTAACTTGAAGTGGTTTCCCACTTCCATCAAAATATCTTTGTATTTCAACCTATTCTCATCCATATTTGTCCTTTTAGGTTTCTTTGCCTCAAGTGGTGAAATCCACCTAGGAGTTTTTCTTTCCAACAAATCTTTATATCTCATCCAAACATTAAACAGTGATTTCCTAATTATATGGCTTTTAAAACCTTTATGCAATTTCACTTTATCATACCATAAATATGCATGCCAACCAAATGCATTATCATGGCCCTCTAAATCCAGCAAATCATCATTATCTAACAGAAACCAATCCTTCAACCAGCAGAAAACTGCGGCTTCAAAATAAATCTTTAAGTCCGGCAAGGAGAATCCTCCTCTTTCTTTTACATCAGTCAAAAGTTTATATTTAATTCTTGGCTTCTTCCCCTGCCAGACAAATTTAGACAATGTCTTCTGCCACTCTTGAAAGCATTTCATTTTGTCAACTATCGGTAGGGCCTGAAATAAAAACAACATTCTCGGCAATACATTCATTTTGACAGTTGCTATTCTACCCATTAGAGATAAATTCAACCTCGTCCATACTTCCAAATCTCTTTGGATTTCTTTCCATAATTTCTCATAATTGTCTTTATACAAATTCAAATTTTTTGACGTCATATTAACTCCTAGATATTTCACCTTTTTTGCACACTTCAGTCCTGTGCACTCCTCTGTATTCTGTCTCTCTTGCAATGTCAAATTCTTGTCCAATACTTTGGTTTTCCCTTTATTTAACTTAAAGCCTGCCACACTGCCAAATTCTTGAATTATCTGCAGTGCTCTCACCGCACTCTGTTCAGGGTTCTGCAAAGTCAATACTAAATCGTCTGCAAAGGCCTTTAACTTATATTGTTTTGAACCCACTGTAATCCCTTTGACACCTTCATCGCTCCTTATCATATTCAGCAAAACCTCCAGGACAGAAATAAATAACAGGGGGGAGAGTGGGCACCCTTGTCTTGTTCCTTTCTCAATTCTTATCTCTTCTGAGACCACATTATTTACAATAATCTTAGCTCTTTGCTCAGAGTAAATACCATTAAGTCCATTAACAAAGTTTTGGCCAACCTCCATTTTTGCAAAATTTCTTTTCATAAAAGTCCAAGAAATATTATCAAAAGCTTTTTCGGCATCCACAAAGATTAACATTGCTTTGGTGTTTATTTTCACTTCCAATCTCTCCAGAATGTCTATTATAGTTCTTACATTGTCCTTCATATGTCTACCAGGTAGAAATCCTGCCTGGTCTTTGTGAATTAAATCTTTCAACACCCTTTTCAATCTTGACGCCAAAATACTAGCAAATATCTTATAATCCACATTTAATAAAGAGATTGGTCTATAGTTCTTGACCTGAGTCTTATCCATATCCGGTTTTGGTATCAGAGAGATAAAAGCTTCTTTCCAAGTCTCTGGTGCTTTGCCCACCCCTAAAATCTCATTTGCTACCTCCATTAATGGTTGTATCATCCAGTTTTTTAATGTTTTGTAATACTTGGAGGTGAGTCCATCAGGTCCTGGGGCTTTGTCGCTTTTCAGTTCTTGAATTGCCGTTTCAACCTCTTGTCTTGTAATCAATCCATTCAGTAGGTTCTTTTGTTGTGCTGGAATTTTCTGCAGACCATTTTCTTTTATAAACTTATCTATCCCATCTAGATCTTCTTTTTCCCTTTTATATAACTGTTTATAATATTTTGTAAAACATTTCCTTATCTCTGCAGGGTTCTCAATAGATTTTCCTTCATCCATAATCTTTATAATTGTATTCTCTTTTTGTCTTTTTTTCAATTGCCAGGCCAACAATTTCCCACATTTATTAGCCGATTCGAAGGATCTTTGCTTCATTCTTCTAATTTTCCATTCAATTTCTTCATTTATTATTTGGGAATACTGCACCTGCAAAGCTTTTATTTCTTTTTGGACTTCCTGACTTTTCGGATTATCTCTCAATTTTTTTTCCTTTTCTTTCAATTTGTCCAGAATGTTTTCCTTCTTTTCATTTCTCTTCTTCTTCCAAATTGTATTCTGTTGGATCAAAAATCCTCTCATTACTGCTTTGCTGGCATCCCAAACCACTGTAATATTCTGTCCTTTATTCAAATTTAATTCGAAATAATCTTTCAACATCTTCTGGGCCTTATTAATTATCTGTTCATTTCTCAATAAAGAGTCATTCATTCTCCATCTAAAAGAACCCTGCAGATACTGTTTCAGCTCCATTAAAACTGCATTGTGATCTGAATAAGTTCTGGGGCATATCTCGCTTTTTGTCACTTTTGGACATAAGTCCTTTGTAATCCAAATGTAGTCCAGTCTACTTCCTGACTTTTGCGAGTCCGAGAAAAAGGTGAACTCTTTTTCTAATGGATTTCTTAGCCTCCAAACATCTACTAAGTCCAAGTTCTCCACCAAGTCAAAAAATGTTTTTGGAAGCTTGCCATCATTAGATATTTTTTGTCTTTGAGTTCTGTCCATCATAGTCGATACAGCCCCATTAAAATCTCCCATCATTATAATCTTGTAATCCAAATAATCCAGCAACGCAGTATGTATCTTCTTGAAAAAGTCTGATTTAGCTTCATTTGGTGCATAAATTCCAAGTATCAAACATTTTTCGCCTTGCAAAGATATTTCCACTGCGATATATCTCCCTACTTCATCCTTAAACAGCAGTTTAGGATTATATTTTTCCTTTACATAGATGACTACCCCTCTTTTCTTAACTTTATCAGCTGATATAAATTCTTGGCCCAATAACTTATTTTGTAAAATTTTTCTATGAGTCCTGATTACATGGGTCTCTTGTAAACAAATAATATCCAAATTCTGTTTTTTGACTACATGATAAATCTTCCTTCTTTTAACGCTTGAATTTAGCCCATTCACATTCCACGAAAGTACTCTTAACGCCATCTTGTCTTGCTTTGTAGTTTAAACGTCTTCCCCTGGCCCAGCACCAGTCCCAGCTCCTACTCCTGCCAGCAGTTCCAAATCGAATGCCCCTGGTCCAGCTCCGGCTCCCAAACCTTGATCTCCTCCAATTGATGGTTTAAAATCCTCTGCGTGGCTTTCCAGAAATCTTCTTTTATCCTCTACCGATCGGATCTTGTACTCTTTTTGTTTATATTTAAATGCCAGGCCCTCTGGGAATTTCCACTTAAAGAAAATATTTTTCCTTGTCAAAATCGTTGTCAGGTCTGTATATTTATTTCTTTTAGCCAAAAAGAATTTAGGCGTTTCTTTAAACAAAATTATCGTATGCTGGAGAACTTCCAATTTTTTCTGATAGTGATGACCTAATATCTTATCTCTTTGATCTTTTGTTTGAAAAACCACTATACAATCATTCAAAAAGTTAGAATCTTTTTTCTTTTTTGGGCCTACTCTGTAGGCCCTCAAAATAGTGGCTTTTATCTCTTCTTTGTCCAGGCCCCACCAGTCAGAGAATTCTTGTGCAATTAAATCTCCTAAATCTCCTTTTCCCTTCTCCAGCTCCGGCAAATTCCTAAGTCTTAATTGATTCTCCTTATCTTTTAGTTCAATAAAGGCAAGCCTAATTTGTGTTTCTTCCTGCAACTTTTCTAAGTCCGTTAACTTATTTGTTTCGATATCTGTCACTCTTACATTTAACCCAGAGACCTGTGTTTTTACTTCCTGAAGATCTTTTTTCAGCACACCAAATTCTTCTTTAAATTCCTGGAGGCACTTTGTAGTAGCTTTAACCTCTGTAGTTAAACTTTGTAGGCTCTGCTTATTTTCTTTCATAAATTCCAAAATTTGCTCTTGAAAAGCTTGATCTCTGGATTCCCTTCTCAATTGCATTTTTTTATCCACCAGGCAGCTAATGTGCCTCCCAAACCAGAAAACTGTAATCCACAGTACAATTATTATATCTTCAATTCCAGAGAAGTCCTTCTCTGCAGAGTCCCCAATTTTGTAATCCACTTAGCAGCTAATGTGCTAGACCAGTAGAACTTCTCCTTAAAATTATTTTGTAATCCACACAGCAGCCAACGTGCTGGAAATCACATAAATTCTTCACCAACCAAATCACAAATCATTTGTAATCCACACAGCAGCTGATGTGCTGGAAAACACCATCTCTTTCAGCCAAAGCCCAAAATATTTTATAATCCACACAGCAGCCGACGTGCTGGAAATTACTTTCGTTTCCTCCTAATTCAAAACACCACTGTATTACCAACAGTGGCTGCAATGCTGGAAAACACTTTTCTCCAGCTGGCTCCCAAGGTCACCAAGCCTTCATGTAGCCCAAACAACTGGGTAGATGCTGGAAACCAAGTTCCTTTCTCACAGGCAACAATCACTTTCTAACCATAGGGGTATAGCCAAAATCCATCACAGTCTATTGCAGTTTCTTGATATAACTTATTTCCAACAATGTGGCAAGTCCTTAACTTCCAAATAACACTGTCTCCAACTTTCCAAAAAGTTACAAAGAGGCAGACTTCACAGCTCTTTTCTAGTTCTTTTGAGGCTTTGTTACACTAACAAAGCCTCTATTCTCTGGCTGAGCTGACAGGTCCTCCTTTCCAGCAAATGACTCCCTTTAGTTCTTTATTGCTTAATTACTTGATTGTTCTCTGAGTACACCTAAATCGTCTCCCCCCCCCTCTCCATAGGGGAGGTTTGACAGCTCTCCAGAAAGAGTCTTGATCTCTAAAAAATCTTTGCGGCTTCAGTAACTTTTGCTGCTGCCGCTTCAATCAGAAGATAGGGGCTGGCTTCCTTCTTTTGGACCCCTTATCCGTGGCCAAACTTTAATTGCTCCAATTAATGTAATTAATTCCGCTTGTTACTCACGGTTCATTGCATTTCGTTTGAAGGAGGAATCGCCTGCTGTTGCCAGTCAGTCCTGCGGCTTCGCGCTGTCAAGGGAAGCGCCAGGTCCGTTCGCGCTGCAGCTCCGACCCCCTCGCTCTCGGCGGCTTAAAAAAAAAGCCGTTTCCCGGGGAGGGGGGAGCCCGCAAAATACGCAGCCGGACCACCACGTTCCCAAAAAGCCCCTTTTGGGATTTCTGAGGGCACACGCTGCGCCGGAGCGACGTGCCCAGTCCTTGACGCGCCAGGTTTCACTCCGCGAGCAAAACCTCGACCGACATGGCCGCGCGAGCGACCGGAAGCCCCCTAAATCACAGGATTCTTTGTGGTGGGGAGGACTTGGCAATTACATTAACATAAATCTGATGTAGTTTGAAATGTAAAACAGGTATTTTAATTTCACAACAAGGATGAGATGAGCTTTTGAATCTTAATGTTTTTCAACATTCCTTCTAAGCGTGTGGCTTATAACTCCATTTCTAAAATTAGGGTCAGTAGTTGTGTGCTAATGCTTTCACTCTTCCGAGTTTTTCACCAACTGAGGACCAGATGCTTATTTATTTATTATTATTATTGCTCCCACTCCCTTATGAAAGTGCCATGTAAGATTGTGACAGTTTCCAATGGACCCGTGAAAGTGGGGGTGGAACTGCTGTAAGACTGGGGAAGAATATCTCATGTTCTGAGGAGGAGGCTAAGATAGCTGAACTTGGATGTCATTGAAATCAATGTGAAAAGTTGGTTGTCGTGGCTGAAGCCTCGTTGATTTCGATGGGATCAAAGTACAGTTAACTCCAAGTCATAGAATCATTGAATTCTAGAGCTGGAAGAGACCCTAAGGATCATCTAATCCAACCCAGAAATATGCAGCTGTCCCACTTGGGGATTGTGAGGGACAAGGGATATCGCGAAGTCCCTCCCCTCCTGAGTTCAAGCCCATCCCCGAGCACAGGGGAAAGCAGAGAGAGTTCCGATTCCAGTGGGGAAGCAGGAAGTCGTGTCCGAGGCTCAGGCAAGGTAGCGGAGCCAGGGTCCCAGGTGGCACAGGAAGGGGCAAATAAGGGGGGGAGACCCATCCCCCCAACTCCGGAATTGCGCAGAAAGAGGAGGGGAAAGAGGATGGGTCTACCCAGGCTTTTGTGTTGGAGAAAGACGCGCCAAAAGCCATTCGGAGGTTCTGAACCCGACTGAACACATAGCTCCGTGTAAATAGCAATGACTTCAGCACTGTAAATACGCAGCACCAATAAAAGAATAAAATGCAGAGCTGTGTAGAGTCGTTACTCTGAAGTAGCCCGCTCCGGCCACTGTGACAGCAACCTCCGAATCTTTTTTTGGGCTACTTTGGAGTTGCCGGGATGAGTGCGTCAGAGGCGGAGAAATGGCGGCAGATCGCGGAGAAAGCCCAACAGGACCTGCAGCAACTGGCGCTGCAGGCACAGGGGGAATTAAAGGCAGCTAAAGAAGAAACCAAGAAGGTCCAGGAGGACCGGCTACAACTTGCGGAACAGGTGAGAGCGCTTCAGGAAAAAGAGCAGCAATTAAGGGCGGTGGCGGTAGAGCTCCAAAACAAGTTGGATGCCGAGAAAAACAAGGCGGGAGGGGCCCCC
This sequence comes from Zootoca vivipara, assembly GCF_963506605.1. Classification (NCBI taxonomy): domain Eukaryota; kingdom Metazoa; phylum Chordata; class Lepidosauria; order Squamata; family Lacertidae; genus Zootoca; species Zootoca vivipara. Next base: position 56,555,198 of record NC_083284.1, on the reverse strand, counting down.
CAACTCCAAGTGCTGCCAGGAAGGAGAGCGGGGACACTAGTAAGCAAGTTCAATGGAGACCCGAGGGAATATCATGGCTTTGAGACTGAGATCGCGTATGCTCTTGAGCTGCACCATGATGAGTTCCCTGATGATGAGCACAGGGTAGCGTTTATTGTGGAACACCTTACAGGGGCAGCCAGGGAGTGGCTAAGACCGTTAATCGCGACAAAAAATCCTTGCATGAAGAATGTCAAGCTATTTCTAGAGGCTTTAAAAACTATGTATGCGTCCGATAGTCATATGGACCAGACCAAGGAGGAACTGCATAATTTAAGGCAAAGAACAATGACAGTTCGCGAATATTGGGCGAGATTCACCATGCTAGTGCACAGACTGGGGTGGGAACTGCACTCGCCTCCGATGGAAGCGGCGTTCTACCTGGGGTTGAATGAGGATGTGAAAGATGAGCTCTCGAGAGGTCCAAAGCCCAGTAATATGGATCAGCTGAGCAAAGCGGCTCTGGCGGTGGGGGTGAGACAGGAATCCCGGTGGAACGACAAGCAAGCAACGCGCGCAAAGCGGGCTTGGTTCCCACGGTCGCAGGAGAAGCCACTCCCCCAACAACCCTTCCAAGCCACGCCTGGGGCCAGCCAGGACCAGGAACCCATGCAAATTGATAGCGCGCGCACGCGCGCGGGCTTTTCAAACCCCAGCGGCGACAAGACGCAAGGAGGGAAGGGGCGGGAATTGCTTTCTCTGCAACTCCCCCCAGCATCTCGTCAGAGACTGCCCACATCGCAGAGAGTGGCAAGGAAAGGCGGGAACGGTTGTGCCCTCCCCCACTGACGCAGCACCACAGCAGGGAAACGGGAAAGCCTGGTTGCAGGAGACAAGGGGCAGCAGCCAGGCGCAGTCAGCAGACAACAGCCCCAGCCCGCCCACCCGCACAGCGCGGAGCAGGGCCAGCCCACCCCTCCCAGAGCAGGAGTGGTTCTAGAAGTGACGCTAACGCTCCCAAATGGCTATCCCCTGACGGTCCTCGCCTTAATTGACAGTGGTGCATCTGCCAACTTCTTCTCGAGAAACTTTGCAGAAGAGCACCAGATCCAGCTTCTGCAGCTGGACGTTCCCCTGCACATAGCCACCATTGACGGCAGGAAGTTGCTGGGAGGGGCCATCACTCATCAAACCCCCCCCCCATGAGAATGACGGTGGGAAGGCACTCAGAGACACTGGCATTCAACGTCACCACCATCTCAGACCCCCCCATCGTCTTGGGCATGAGCTGGCTGGTGCGCCACGACCCCTCCATCAGTTGGCACCAGAGATGCATCACGTTTGGGTCGGACTTTTGTCTGGAACATTGCATGCAGCACCAACCAGGGGAGGGGCCTCCAATAGCCACGGTGGCCACCATGCACATCAAGGGGGGTGAGGCGATACCCAAACCATACTGGGACATGCAGGAGGTCTTCAGCGAAGCGGAGTCCGACCACCTACCCCCACACAGGTCTTTTGACTGCCAGATCAACCTGGTGCCAGGGGCAACGATACCCCCAGCCAAGCTGTACGCCATGTCAGATCAGGAGCTGGAGGATCTGCGTGCGTTTATAGACAAGAACCTCAAACGGGAGTTCATCAGAGAAAGCAAGGCGGCAGGGGGCAGCCCGGTCTTCTGGGTGGACAAGAAAGACACGCAACAGCGCCGTCTTGTGGTGGATTTTAGACGGCTCAATTCAGTGACAGAGCCAGTGGCTTTCCCCATGCCCAGAGTGGACGATCTCCTGACAGCGGCACGCAGGGGCAAGATTTTCACCAAGCTAGACCTGAGGGGGGCGTACAACTTGATCAGGATCCGGGAAGGCGATGAGTGGAAAACCACGATGTTCACGCCTCTGGGCTCTTTTGAATATCTGGTGATGCCCTTCGGGTTGCAAGGGGGCTCAGCATGCTTCCAGGCCTTCATGCACCACGTCCTGGGGTCCCTCCTCTTCAAGAACTGCTTGGTCTTCCTGGATGACATCCTTATCTATTCCAATGACCCAGTGCAACATGTGAAGGATGTCAGGGAGGTGTTGCAGCGCCTGAAGGAGAACCACCTGTATGTGAAGCTGGAGAAGTGCAAGTTTCACACCAGGGAAGTAGACTTCCTGGGCTACAAACTGTCAGACAAGGGGCTGGCGATGGACAAGGACAAGGTGCAGGCCATCCTGGACTGGCACAGCCCCAGGACGCGCAAAGATGCCCAACGCCTCCTAGGCTTCGCTAACTTCTACAGGAAATTCATCAAGAACTTCTCGCGTGTTACGGCTCCCATCACGGACTGCCTGAGAGGCAAGCAGAAGTTCAGGTGGACACCAGAGGCGCAAGCAGCGTTCGAAAGCCTCAAGAGGGTGTTCGCTTCAGACCAAAACCTGTTCCACGTGGTGCAGGATGCGCCCCTACGCGTGGAAACAGACGCTTCAGACAGGGCTTTGGGAGCGATCCTGTTGCAACTGGACGCCAACAGAGAGTGGAGACCTTGTGCCTTCTTCTCCAGGAAGTTGACCCAGCCGGAGCGCAACTACACGGTGTTTGATAGGGAACTTCTTGCGATCCACGCTGCTTTCCAGCACTGGAGACACTTCCTGGTGGGCGCCAAGCACCCCATCCAGGTGTGCACAGACCACAAGAACTTGGAGTTCTGGAGAACAGCCAGGGTGCTCAACCAGCGGCAGATACGGTGGGCAGAGTTCTTCTCGAACTTCAACTTCTCCATCCACTACATCCCGGGGGAGCAGAATGTCAGGGCGGATGCCCTCTCCCGCAAACCAGAGTACATGGAGCAGGAGTTGCCACCAGCACCCAGGCACATTTTCCCCCCATCAGCATGGTCCTGCGGAGCAGCAGTGGTGAGCCAGGCAGAACTCACAGCACTAACAGCAGCTGATGAGTTTGCCACCCGCATCTTCAGAGAGCTGAGAGGGGGGAGGGAGCAGGCAAAAGACTTTGCAGAACGCAGGGGGCTGCTTTTCTACAAGGGGGCACTGTACCTGCCCACCACCCAGCTTAGACGTAAGGTCCTCAAGCAGATGCACGACAACCCAACGGCGGGTCATTTTGGAAGGGACAAAACAGCTCACCTAGTCATGAGACACTTCTGGTGGCCAGGGGTGCGGGAGGATGTCAGAGACTATGTAAGGGGCTGTGACACCTGCCAGCGGGCAAAGGTAGTCAGAGCAGCCCCAGCAGGATTGCTGGAGCCCTTAGCCACACCACACAGGCCGTGGGAAGTGGTGTCCATGGACTTCATCACGGACCTGCCCGCATCCAGGGGCAAGACAGCAGTGTTGGTGGTGGTGGACCTTATGTCCAAAATGTGCCACTTTACACCGTGTGCCAGGGCGGTCTCTGCAGAAGAGACAGCCAAACTGTTTGTTGACCACGTATTCAGACTGCATGGATTACCTTTAAGGGTTATTTCGGATCGTGGCCGCCAATTTGTTTCCAGGTTCTGGAGGCGGTTCATGAACCTCCTGCAGGTGGAGGTCAGCTTATCGACGGCTAGACACCCGCAGACCAACGGGCAGGCGGAGAGGGTCAACGCCATTCTGCAGCAGTACCTGAGATGCTACGTCAGCCAGAGACAAACGGACTGGGTGGATCGCCTGCCACTGGCGGAATTTGCCTACAATAATGCAGTGCACGTCTCCACAGGGGTGTCGCCCTTTAAGGCCAATTATGGGCGCGACCTCAGATCTTTCCCGGAGAGGGAGGGGGAGGAGGAGGAGGAGGGCCCACTGGCAGAGGATTGGGCAGAGGAACTGGAGACGGTGCACCAGCAGCTCCGAGAACACTTGGAGAGGGCCAAGGAAGCGTACAAGAAGGGGGCAGATCGCCACAGACGACAAGGGGAGGTCATCAGGGTGGGGGACAAGGTTTGGTTGTCCTCGGAGGGCCTTCCCGTTAGAGGGAGGTGCAAAAAGCTGGCGCCCAGACGGCTGGGCCCCTTCACGGTCACGCAACAGGTCAATCCGGTGGCCTTCAGATTGGCACTACCAGAGGACATGAGGGTGCATCCAGTGTTTCATAGATCGCTGCTGTCGCCGTACAGGGAAAGCAGCAGGCTCCGAGACAACGAACAAACCCCCGAGGGAGGGGGGGAGAGGGAAGGCAGGGAGCAACTCAATGAGGCCACGGCCATCCTTGATTTACGGAGAGGGGTGGGGGGCCTGGAGTACCTCATGGCATGGGAGGATGCTCCACCGTCACAGAATCAATGGGTCCCAGCCACTCAGATACAGGAGGAATTCTTGGTGGAAGAATTTCACGCCCTCTTTCCCCACAGACCCAAGCCCTGGCACATGGAAAGGGAGGGGGAGGAAGTACTGGAGAGCAGTTCACCATGGGGATGGGAAGCGGAGTTTGAGGAACCAGAGGAAGAAGTATGGGCGTCGCCGAGATCCACCCAGTCAGAGGAAGAAGCAGACTGGCAGCACATTTTTACCCCCACCAGCTCTGACGCCACGGACTTTTTGGGATTCCAGTCCTCCCAGGCGGAAGGGGGGGGGCTCGCAGGACTGGGGGGAGGTGTTCACACCAACGGGCTCGGAAAGTACTGAGTTCTTAGGCTTCCAGTCGTCACCGACACCTGGGGGGGACCTGGGGAGGGGAGAAGGGGAGGTTGGGAGGGGGGTGGATGTGAGGGACAAGGGATATCGCGAAGTCCCTCCCCTCCTGAGTTCAAGCCCATCCCCGAGCACAGGGGAAAGCAGAGAGAGTTCCGATTCCAGTGGGGAAGCAGGAAGTCGTGTCCGAGGCTCAGGCAAGGTAGCGGAGCCAGGGTCCCAGGTGGGACAGGAAGGGGCAAATAAGGGGGGGAGACCCATCCCCCCAACTCCGGAATTGCGCAGAAAGAGGAGGGGAAAGAGGATGGGTCTACCCAGGCTTTTGTGTTGGAGAAAGACGCGCCAAAAGCCATTCGGAGGTTCTGAACCCGACTGAACACATAGCTCCGTGTAAATAGCAATGACCTCAGCACTGTAAATACGCAGCACCAATAAAAGAATAAAATGCAGAGCTGTGTAGAGTCGTTACTCTGAAGTAGCCCGCTCCGACCACTGTGACAGGGATTGAACTGCAACCTTGGCATACTCTAACCAACAGAGCAGTAAAATGTTTGTCATTATGCTAAATCAAGAAGTTGGGGGGACGACCCTGTATATCCGTGGGATCCTAGCTAGTGAGCTCAGGCCTTTTGAGAAGGATCAGTTCTGCCCTCCCCAAAAGGTGGTATGTATACATATATTTACATATATATGTAAATTACTCTGAAAAAAGTGGTATTTAAAGTAACTCAATACACTCATCCCATTGGCTTTCGAGAGCTGGAGACCAACAGAGCCTGCTACATTTTTTTTTCAGCTCTCGTCATCACCATTCCATTTTAATGTGCCCGAATCACAATAATGCAGTGACAGTGGGGAAATGGACAAGAACCCCCCTCAGAAACCCAGTAACCATGTGCAACCTTGGCTCCCTAACCCAGGTTTCTTCAGCCTCGGGTCCCAATCTTAGATGCTGTTGGACAGCAAGTGCCATCGTTCCTAGATGGATCTATTGGGAGCTGTAGTCTGCCAACATCGGGGAAATCAAGGCTGAAAGGCACTGCCTTAAACACACAGCATCCAGCCCTCATCTCATCTTGCCTGCCTGCCTGCCTGCTTTCGGCCTTGCATGTTATGTTGTCGCAACCCTGTTTTCTCCTTGGCTTAGCCTTTTCTGAGCTCTCGTCTCTATCACCCATGGTTTCCTAAGGTAGCTACTTTCCAAATCTTTCTGCAGCCACCCTGTCATTCACCCACCACACTTTCCCTGCACTTCAATCACTCCCAACCCCAACCCCCAACAAACAAACAGCATTCAGCCTCGTCAATGTGACATTTCAGCAAGGCAGAATCAATACGTTTTGGTGGAGACGGCGAGGAGATACCACAGTTCAGGGACACATTCTAGCCAAACAAGAGGGATTCCTTCCAACTTTTCCTACATTTCACCACTCCTGTCCCCCGCCCCTGAAGGCAGATAGCAATCAACCACCTCTCTATCCAGGTTCCACTGCCATCCCAAGAATGAAATTGAAAAACTCAAGGACCTGAGTCATCATCCGTAATAGGCATTTATACATTCACGAAGCACAATTTGATGTTGCAGTTAAGTTAGCAGAATCAAAGATGAAGCACAGAAAACGTTCCTATATATTAACTGTCACTATTAGGTGGCCATTTATCCAATGTTGGTGTTTCATCCCACCTGACTTGGCAGCATTCTATGAAATGCTTGATTTAAGCCAGAGGTAGAGTGAATGGATAGCCCAAGGGGGAGAGTATGGCCTTCCTACTTATCTTAAAAGACAGACCCACCATTCTTAGGTATTATCTTGAGGCCTCAGTAAATTTAACCTTTGACTTGTTTTCGGTTATTGAAATATTTGGAAAATTCAGTTTCAGGTTTTTTTGTCCAAAATATTATTTATACATCCCCAATAAATAGAGCAAGGCAGGCTCTAGAAAAAACCTCAGATTTTATGTCCTATCAAAGAATTGTAGAGTTGGAAGGGACCCCAAGGGTCTTGGCCTGCCTGCTAAATACTGAATGACAGATCATGAACAGCCGGAATTGGACAGAGTGTCTTGGTTGCCATGTGTCAAAGGTAGGGGCCTACCATCCTCTTGAGTTGGAATTCCACCCCTGGGTAAAAGCTGTTCTGTTCACAGCTCACTTTAACTAGCTGTTGATGTCAACAGTTTCTGGGAATATCTGCCCAGCCTCTGAAAACACCCGTTTACCACTTCTCCGAGCAAGCCTGGCTCCTTGCTTTCCTCTCTGCACTTCACACGTAGGAAGATATGCAATTGCACATGTAATCTGTGCCTTTGAACCTGGTGTGACATACTTATAAAACATGGGAATTTTTATCAAAAGAAAACAACCATCGATGTCTATATATTTCTTCTTCCCTTCTTTTTTTTCCACTAAGGCTGAGAACTATCAGAGGCAAGGACGACTGCTAATTATATTACTTGAGACTCTTGCATTCCTAGAAGCCAGGAATGAAACTGAAGCCCTCCCCCCCCCCACCTTCCAACGCCTCTTAAAATACACTGATAAGGATGGACATGTTTATATTCTTGATGGCAGACATTTACGATCAGTCACAGGTTTTTCTTTTTCCTGGGAAAAAAAATCCGCTTAGAGATTAGCTGTTGGAAGGCTGTAAAAAATAGTGAGCATTTATTTTCCTGAGTCAGACAATGATCTAAGGTTGACAGGTACAATAGTATGCCTGGATTGCTTTAGCTGAATAGTCATATGTCATTTTCCAGTGGGGCACCCTTGATCCCCATTCTGGCATGTAAATGATGCTTGAAATATATTCAAATATATTTATTTGTTTAATCTACATCCTATTTCATTTCTATTCTACCTTTCCTCCAAGATGCTCAGAACACTGTATGTAGGATTTCTAGTTTTACGTATCTGCACATTGGGAGGCTAGGCTAGGAGACGGTAACCTACTGTGATTCATGGCTGAGTAGCGACTGGAATCCAGGTTTTCCTATTCTAAGACTAAGACGCTGACCGCTACTATCTCACACTGGCTCGACCTGGGAGTTATAAACCATTTGCTATGGAGGGAGGCCAAGAAAACATTGTCTTTGTTCAAGATCTTCCTTTTGACTACAACTCACATTTGATCCAGAGGATCACTCTTTTAAAAAACAGCAACAACTTGTGTGCATCTTTCAGTATGGGCCGAGAAAGACACGTGCCCTTTGCTTCATTCAAATGAAACACTTCTAGGTATAATCCTTTAAATTATAATGGCTGTTTCCCACATCACTTTCCAAGTTTACGAGTTTATTCCAAAAAATACATTAGAGAAAAGAAGTTCTTAGTAGCTTGCATACTCAAGTCCAAAGTAAATGAAATGCTGGGAGATCTGAGATATTGATGGTGGGGGTGGGGCTTAAAGAAGACACTGAGGAAGCAGAGCTGGGGAATAGCGTTGGAGGACGAGGTCCTTAGCTCTTCATACACACCATTTCCCCAATCTAAATATCTCCCCCCCTCTTGCCTTTCATGAAGTCAGGCCAAAATGTGGCACCGCCAAATGAACCTTCTCAATTTTGCATCACTGACAATGCTTACATCAGGCATCCCCAAACTTTGGCCCTCCAGCTGTTTTGGGACTATTATAATAATAATAATATTTTATTATTTATACCCCGCCCATCTGGCCGGGTTCCCCCGGCCACTCCCATCCTCCCTGACCACTGGTCCTGTTAGCTAGGGATGATGGGAGTTGTAGTCCCAAAATAGCTGGAGTGCCAAGTTTGGCTGTGCCTGCTTGAAGCTGCTAATTGTCACACAAGGAAAAGCATACAGGCACCATAGCAGCTTTGGGAGGAGGGTGATTTAGATCAGGAAAATGATGCAAATGAAAGGATTAAGTACCTCCTCCCACAGCAACACTCCCCTGTACAAAACTGTACAGAGCCACTTAACAGCCATCTTGTTTGGCGCAGCTACATCTGTGAAAGAGAAACGAACATCTCCAAATATTTGGGAATGTGCAAAAAGTGTGCGTGTCAATGAACCATGATTGGCTCTGATGCATGCCCAGTGTTTGTTATGGAGATTCATATCTCTACCTCGCTCTTATCTGTTTATTTTTGCAAAGACTTGAGTAGCTGTGGCAAGCATGATTGCAACATCAGGTGCAAAGCAACCTTCAGCTGACACTTTCCCAGTATGCCAGTTGTGGTAAACAGGTTGTTTCTCCTTGAACTAAGTGTGCTCTTAACAATAAAGAAGAGCACAGAATGTACAGTAAGAAGAGCCTGCTGGCCTGTTCTCATGGTGTCCAACCAGATGCCTAAAGGAAGCATGTGAGCAACACCTAACTGCAAGCACACTCTCCCCTCCAATGGTATTCAGAAGCATACCGGCTCAGACCCTGGAGGTAGAACTTCATCATCAGGGTTAGTAGCTATTGATAGCTTTATCCTTCATGAATTTGTCTAATTCTCTTTTAAAGCCATGCAGGTTGGTGGCAATCGCTGCCTCTTGTGGCTGCAAACAATAAAGGCTGTAAAAAGATTAGCAAAAGATTTGATAATGGTAAAATGATTACAGATTGTAAATGCAAGTCATGCTATACGCTCCAGTTGACTTTTGTATTAGTGCTTGGTGTTACATCTCCATGGCCTTCGCCATGCATAGAAGTATAGAAAACTTCTAAATAGTGGTTGTAGTATTCCTGTAAGAGCTTTATTTGGAGAACTTTTTATAGGCAGCTGCCAACACAGAAATCAAAAGCTCTTATTACCTTGCGACTGTTTTGAGAAGAGTACAGTACTAAGGCAGGATTCACCACAAAACTACGGCAAATACTTTCACGCTGTAAGAAATATATGTTTAGGCTAAAGTGTGTTGTATGATAACAAGAAAACATCCAGCAATAAATGTGCCAGCATCTTATCAGAAGCAAAGATGTCATGGCGACTCTGTGGTAATACAGAACTGATGAGAGGAGAAGAGTCCGTATCCATGTTCTTTCAGCTGAAACCATATTTTAAAATTAGTAGTAGTAATGTACACCAACGTGGGTGGCGATGTGGTCTAAACCACAGAGCCTAGGGCTTGCTGATCAGAAGGACGGCGGTTCGAATCCCCATGATGGGGTGAGCTCCTGTTGCTCGGTCCCTGCTCCTGCCAACCTAGCAGTTCGAAAGAACATCAAAGTGCAAGTAGATAAATACAGCGGGAAGGTAAACAGCGTTTCCGTGCACTGCTCTGGTTTGCCAGAAGTGGCTTAGTCATGCTGTCCACATGACCTGGAAGCTGACTGCAGACAAACGCCGGCTCCCTTGGCCAGTAAAGCGAGATGAGCGCCGCAACCCCGGAGTCGTCCGCGACTGGACCTAACAGTCAGTGGGCCCTTTACCTTTAATGTACACCAACAGCATATATGGCATTTATATATGTATGTCACTAAGAGCAGGTGCAACTGATATTTTTGCAGGCGTCTCCAGCTTTCAAGCACACACAAACATACACAGAGGGAGAGGGAGAGATGCTGAACTGGCCATTGCTACCCAACCTGCAGCTAGAGCAGGCATGTCAAACCTGTGGCCCTCCAGATGTTTTGGCCTACAACTCCCATGATCCCTAGCTAGCAGGACCAGTGGTTGGGGAAGATGGGAATTGTAGTCCAAAACATCTGGAGGGCCGCAGGTTTGGCATGCCTGAGCTAGAGTAAGGGTGAGGAGCCTGTGACCTTCCTGAAGACTCCAAACAGCCCCAGCCAACATGGGCAATGGTCAGGGATAATTGGAGTGCAGCAACATCTGGAGAACCACAGGTTCCCCACACCTGAGTTAGAGAGTCAAGCTGTTTCTAGGTCCAAACATCTTCTCACCTGTATAATAACCACCAGATATTTTCAAGAGCATTTACCCATTATAGAGGTTTAGCTGCCGTGAATGAAGAAGAGGCTGGCTTGACTGGAGATTGAAATCTCATAGAAGGGGCCAATGTGCTTGGGGGGGGGGCATGAAAAGCTTGGTGAGGCTTGGGCAGTACCTTCATACAGGGCAGCGGCTAGGAGGAGTGGGGAGCTTGTCTATCAAGGAGGCTGATCTCAAGCTTTAATGAGAATCTTCAGAACCAACTAGAAATTTAAAAACTTGTCAGATTCCCTCTGTCACTCTTCAGAACTTTCCAACACCTCTTCACATTTTTCTCTTGCAGAGGTTGCGGTGCGAGTCTCGTGCTGTTTATCTTCGGCTCTTGGAATGTTTTCTTTTTCAGAACCCTTGCCCTTCTAAATTGAAGGCTGATATGTGACGTTTCTACTAGCAGCTACACAGCGATGCAACCAGCAGTGCTGTTGCTTTAGCACGGACGCTATTAATGAGTATCTAGCATAAATGGCTAAAGGTTGGCTGAAAGGAGAATGGTTAGATGGACAGATATTGGTCATTTTCTGTTAGTATTTTTTTAAACACTTGTAATGTAAGAAATGTAACACAGTGACCCAATTCACACATCACATTAAACCATAGTTTAAAGCAAATGATGGTTTAATGCAAACGAGTAGCGAGCTGGTGCGTGACGCTTAAAAGATTTCATGGCACTCCTCCCTTACTCTTCTTGCAGTTGCACCACAAGCAAAACAAAGCAGAGTCACACCAGTAGTTTGTTTCCCCCAACCAAACCATGAGCTGTAAGCCAAGGACAAATCTTGGTTGCCACTCATGGTTTGTTGGAAACAAGCAAACCACAGCCCCAGGTCTGGACAATGCAACAAGCTGGAATCTGTCGTCTTCCAACCATGGCATGACAGCAGCAGTAGTGGGGGAGAAATGAAAACATAGGGAGCCGCCTAAGTCAGACCAGCCAGCCATCTTGCTCTGTATTTTTGACACCGACTGGTCACAGCTCTCCAGGGGTCTCCCCAGGCTGAACTACAGTTTCCATAAAATTTGACCATTGACCATTCTGGCTGGGACTGAAGGGCCCTGGAGTTCCACATTATCTGGTGGGCCACAGATTAGCCACCCTTATTCTAAGTGGATCCAACTCCCATTAGTTCCATGGACACCTTTGAGCAGCGGTCATTATTAAATCAGAAATGTGCACGGGCACATTCAGCAGCCTTTTGTGACACCCACAGGGAAATTAGGTTTGAAGGAAGCATTCTTTTCTAGCCCAAAAAACAGGATGTACCAGTAATGTGTATTTGCTTGTGGTGTATGTGTGGTGGTCACGCACTTCCCTGGCTGGCCAGTTTGCCCATGGACCCACAAAGGTTGGTGACCCCTGCATTAAACCGTAGTGTGTTTTTAAGCTGTGGTTTATTGTAATTTGTCAAACCAGACCACTATAAGCTATAGTTGTCCAAAAGCAAAGCTTTCTATTTCAAGAACACAAGAAAACAATCCATTATGTTGTGTCAAGAAGCCAGTGCAAGAAAAAGTTGCAATCCTATACCTGATAATCTGGGATTAAGTCCTATAGAATGTAACGAGATTTACTTCCGAAACCTGTATAGGACTGCACTCTAAATTCTGCACATCCATCATGAACCATATATGAACTTAGTCTTGCATGCAGTTCTGTGGACACTTATCTCTGAGTAGGTATTCATAGAATTGTGCTGTTCATTAGTTCCTAGAATTCTGGATAGAAGGAACAAATGACCCCTTTGAAACTATGTTTGCATTGGGAGGCAGGAAACACAGTTATTATAATACCATATTTAACGCATGTCATCAAATTTATTTATGCAGGAAACCCACAAGAGCCAGAATGCACCACTGTCCATAGTCAACCATGCTAATTAATTTCATTGGCGAATGACATCAGGTATACACAACACATTAATCACACCCTGATTTGAAAAGTTTATTCTGGCAGTGTCAGTAATGGCATAGCATCAGGGTCTGTTTTTGCCCTGGGGCAGTGCCCAGTTGTCCCTCTTCTGGGAATGTATATCTGGCCTGTGCAACATTACACCTACCAAGTAAAACACAGCCTTCCAGCCAGGTATGATGACCTGCTTGAGAAGTGTCCTGTTTTTGGAGCAGTGTGTGTGTGTTGAGCACTTAGGAGGCCACAGTACATATTTAAGGGGTTGTGTTGGGCATGAGGGACCACAGTTTTTGCAGACATAGTCTATATTTCTGCACATTACGTTTTAAGTCCACTCCCAATGTAATTTTTCTGCTTGGGGAACCTGATGGCAGGTAGAGAATTCATAACAAGCAATTATAACAAGGATACCATGCCCATGTATACATTTGTTAAAGGAAGAATTCATGGTACCTCTGTCCTTGGCCTCCATCCCTTATATGACTACAGACTGCAAATGCTACATTTTATGCAGGGATACAGATTGTAATGTTTGAAAGGGATATTGGAGGCCACCCCTTTGTGAAAATCAGTTTGTTCCACGGTTCAGTTAAAGAAGGAGCATTCCTGATGGGAGAGAAGATAACCGGTTATGCTTTAGGTACACAGTGCTGCATGAACACTAGAAGACGTTTCGATTGGCAAATCATAGTTTTACAAAGAGCAAGACGTGGAACCTTGCCAGTGCTAGGAATGTACTATGTGTTTGAATAACAGAGTTGGCTAATAGATTTAAGCATGAACAATTGCTTAGAAGAGAAGGACATCACTGTTCTACCACAAGAAATACAGTAAGCAGCGTGTTTCTTTATAGAATGCATATATCCAAAAAAAAATGCCCAAGACAGCTTATAATAAAAGAGACAACAATTAGACACAATCATATAACAACTTTTAAAAATATATTGAAAACAGTGCAGAACAGCCAGTTTTAAGGTTCCAAGCCTTACAAGAGACGTCCAACCATGCTTAGTCCATCTCCATACATTTTTAAATGTGTTTGTTGAGGATCTGCTGAGCATTTCTTCAATTTTTTTCTCAGCACCCACTTTTCTCATAAAGCTTCTGCCAAGCTGTTTCGTACCAATACCTCAGCCCAGTATACCCAAAGGAGCGTCTCCACCCCCATCGTTCAGCCCAGACACTGAGGTCCAGCTCCGAGGGCCTTCTGGCGGTTCCCTCACTGCGAGAAGTGAGGTTACAGGGAACCAGGCAGAGGGCCTTCTCGGTGGTGGCACCCGCCTTGTGGAACGCCCTCCCATCAGATGTCAAGGAAATAAACAACTATCTGACTTTTAGAAGACATCTGAAGGCAGCCCTGTTTAGGGGTGTTTTAAATATCTGATGTTTTATTCTGATTTTAATCTGTTGGGAGCCTCCCAGAGTGGCTGGGGAAACCCAGCCAGATGGGCAGGGTATAAATAATAATAATAATAATAATAATATATTATTATTATTATTATTATTATTATTATTATTATTATTACGATGGTGATGATGATGATGATGATGTAGATGTACCTAAGAGTAAGTCTGAGAGTAATTACAGGGACACAACATTTACCCAGGTTTGACTTCCTTTGGAAGGCAGTCATGCCGGGTGGGGGGCATCATTAGCCTTCTGTATCTTTTGTTTTTTGGAAACTGTCTTGTGAATTTCTGTGGAATTAGAAGGTGGAATGTAGGGAAGAACCAGCAGATGCATGAAGCATCCCTTCCTCCCCACTGCTGAGTCCCCCCTAAATCTTCACTCTGTATTTCTAAGTTTGTTTTTTCTTGGCAAACTTGACTTTGGGAACACATGTTTGCCAATATAAAATATATCATCACCCACCAAGACAGTCTCTCTTTTTGTTGTTGTTACATCTCCCAGTCTTTCTTGAAGAGAAAGTGTTAAAATGCTTCACACATCAACTTAGTAAAAGCCCTTGTTCAACAAATATTACAAACCACTACAAAACAGCAAACATCTGACAACCTCCTGACGTCACTAGTTGCATGATGCCTTCCAGATGTTATGACTTATTGATGTTTCTAAGCAGCGCCGTTTCAATGTTTTGTTTGCCGCGTCCAACTTCTTTTGCACATGAGTGTTATTGGAAGGGAGTGGGAAATGAAATTAGTGTTTGGCGCCCACCCAAAAGTAGCTGGACTTCCCTGTTATCATGCACATTTTCAGTTCTGCTACAGGATATGCAGCCTGTGGGAAGGTCAGTTCTAAGATAAGGAGAATTTTCTTTCTGGATTGCTAGTTTCAATTTTTTTAAAGAAGCTGTATATTTGGCCAATTCTGTGCACAATTGAACACTGTACATCAAGCTACCCAGACAACAGGAAGCCTAGGAAATACGAGAGTATGAATAGATGGCATTCTAACCATTGTTACACAGCTTGCTACCCTTATGCGTGGAGGATATTCATTCTTACGAAGAATTATGAGATGCTTTTCAAGAGCAATTTATGATCTCAGCTCCAAATGAAGAATGATTGCTTTCCTCCTCTCCCTTACTACATCCTACATCTGGAATCCCCTCCTAAAGCACCTAGAGCGGTGCACCATTTCCTTCCCATCTCAGCTCATCAGACTGATTTGCCTGAACCCTTCAGTTGCCATTCCCCAAAGAAATAAGGCCTAAGTACACCTAAATGCCATGGCTCCAAACTAGGCCCCAGACTTTGGAGGCAGCATCCTCAAGGAACTGCAGCTCTGAGGAGGAGGTGCATCTACTCCCTGGTCCATCCCTTCTGCATCTCCAGGGACTGCTAGACTCCAGTGGCTGAGCCACAGGATGCTCAAGGGATCAAGAGAGCCCGGAAGAGTTATCTGCACGGCTGGAAGCCTCATTATACACAAGGAGCCAGCAGTTGCAGAAGAAGTCATCAGCCTTTCCACTGGCTATGAGGTAGCACTCAAGGGGTGGGGCCACCAGTAAATGACTACCTAGCCCAGCTATAAACCCCAGGCAGTTATCCCAGGACCTTGGTGAGATCACTTGGGTGTTTGGACTCAGCTTCAGCAGCACTACATTGATCCTTCACCTTGAACTCTCTCCAAGGTGCTGACTCCCACTCCACCCTGCCCTCCTGCTTGCCTGGGAACCAGGAACCTAGTGGTAGGTGTCTTTGTGGATCATGACAGTAACAGCTTGTTTCCATTGATTCCTTACCACCCGCTCTCTTTTTTGTTTTCTTCCACCACCACCCAGTCAAAGTACAGATTGTAAGCATGTCATATAATGTAACATGTAAACAAACAACGGGTAACATTCAACTAGGTTGCACTTGAAGTAAACTTGCTGAAATCAATCTACTTAAGCTGGTTCCCCCCCCCAATAATTTTGCATGCATACTAGCCAGCTGGTCCATTTCCAACGCAATGCATCATTTATGTCATGTTTTAAGGGCCAAGCATGATGGAAATGGACCAAGTGATTTTGATGGGTAGTTGCCAGGAGGAAATAAAAGTCTGGAGAAGGCAGTCAGGGACAATGAAACATGGGATAATGGGAGGAACATATAGCTAGAGGGACTGAGGAAGGAGTGGAACCCTCCTTTCATTCCATCCTGTATAAATTTTGAGCCATTGGAAGCGGGGGGGGGGGGGGAATTAGTTGAGAGAGCCGTGTGAATTTTGACCTTTTTCTGTAATCATAAGTTCTGCATGCACTTGGATGCACTTCAAAAAAAAATGCAGTTGTTTAAAACAGGATGGGGGATCTCCCCCTCTTTTCCAAAGACAGCATTCTCTCTAGGGAAGTGATAGGAATACACATACCCCAAACTTAGTGTGGCTAAAGCACACTCTTTTCACTTTACACATCATATGCACACAAACATATGCCTCTGACACACAAGCACAACCACACACACAGTTCACCGCTGCTCTCAACAGCTAAGGATGCTAATGTGTGGTGTGATGTCATCATGCTGCAACAAGGTAATTGGCAGGGCTGACGTTCACACAATCACCACGAGAGCCTCCTGGCGTTTTTATAGTCTTTATTTACAGTATTGACAAGCGGTCATTAGCACATAATGATCATTCATCAGAGTCGCTCAGTTCAGATCTCTGCTGAGGTCTGCGTTTGCCCTGCCAGCAAACCAGAAGATGGCAGACTCTCTCGCCCCTCCTCTTCTCTACACGCCTGTTCCTCCAGACTGACTTCAATAACTCTCTCCTCCTCATCCCCCTCGGGCACACCTCCTCCTCCTTCCACCCCTACATCTCCCCCTCCCTCTGGGAAACTTGAAACCTCTGGCTCATCCCTGACAGTAATGATGTCATATCCTGTGCTTTGTATCATAAAACATTGCCAGGGAAAGGAAAAGGGCAGGATGCAAAGCCGCTGCTTTCAGTGGCAGCCCCTGTATCTGTTCTAATGTTTAGTTCTGCCTTTAGATGCTCACCTGCGACAGGCTCTCAGAGCAGGACATCTTGCAGTTCTGCAACAGAACTACAAGACACCAAACTACCCATTTAGGAGAAAAAAGTATGAATGGGATGGATCAAAAGCCCTGGAAATATAAATGCCTCTCCTCCAATAAACAAGTGTTACTTTGTGCTAATCATTAGGCTAGGTGTGCTTCCATCATTTTCCTCTGTCCCTTTCAAACAATCTGAGAAGCAGCCCGGAATGTGCTTTTACATCTCATTTATTATTCTTGCCCTGGGACTTTAAAACCCAATTATCCAAAGTTTTACAAACTGAAGCTCCAAATGTCTTAGCCTCCTAAAGAGCTAGGATCCTGCTAGCCTATTAGCAGCTGACTGAATATGTCAGTACATATTGAGCCAAGGATATGATGTTTTCTGTTTTCTGTTACATAAGGACGATGTTTTTGTTTGATTCCATGCAATAGCTGATCTAGCTAGCTAACCTCCACTTAAGTCAATCAAAGGATTTGCTCTTACAAAAGCAAGGCCTGGCTCAAACATTCATATTTTTTTTCTCATCCATTTGCTTAATTCTGCCGCAATCTGCAGCTTTAGGGTACAATCAGCACCCAAAATTAAAGCGTTTGGCAAAATTCCCATTGACTGGCTCTGAATTGCACTCTTATTCATATTTATACTGCAGCAGTGTAAATTACTAACATATTTTTCTCTCTCTTACTTGGATTGACGTGTGTATATAGTGGGTTTTTATTATTATACATGCTTTGTGGAAGAAAGGGATAAGTAATTTGAAAAGATAAATTGGTTTATTAAAGAAACAAGCTTCGAGCAATATTCTTGGCACACACACAAATAGGAAGGAAAGCAGATTTTCTTAAGGTACAAAATGTGAGAACAGTTGCATAAGGCTTAGTAGGACAGCAGCTTTCAAGTTACTCCTGGAGGGAATGATATGTAAAGAAGAAAAGAGGGGGAAACATAGTAATAGTTTTCTCTGCATATCAGGTACTCTAATATCTATTTGTGCCGTGTGATAATAGAACAAAAATTGGACATTTGTTTTTATGAACTTATTCGCTTTCCAGTAGTTAATCTCTGCTTCATGTGTTTTACCACCTTATGCAGTTGCAGGGGGCCGTTCTGACATAGAACATGAAGCAGTCTACTGTATTGAGCAACTTGCTGATAAAATGTTGCTTTGCACTCCCTACTTCCCTGACTCTTAAGATGTAAAGCAGAGGTGATTGTGTTTCTGTCTTGTGTGGTCCCCTTTTTCTTCTAGAATCCCCCCAGGTCCATCAATGGGTTTTAAAATTTACAAAGCAAAAGTGGCACTCAAGATCTCTTTTAAGTTAAGGTAAAGTGATCCTAAGTATGCAGTCTTGCTTAAACGCTTGAAAGGTCATGCTGGATCGATAGGCATACATTGTGCCAATAGCAGCAAGCATTGAAATTGGCCCATGGTTCACTGAATGTGCTTTCTACCCATCTCTGGTGTGTGTAAATAAATAGGTAGGTAGGTAGGTAGGTAGAGGGATCATTAGTAGCAAAGGGGCTTGTTGGATTTCACTGTGGGATGGTCATGATTTTCTTGGGCTGCCTTACAAAAAATTGACCACCACTAATACTGTGGCCTTCACTTTGGCAGATTTTGACATGTATTCTAGCCATACCTGTAGCAAGAGTCCATTCAATCTCATTTCATTCGTGTGCTGCTTGGTGTTTCATTCATATCAGGGAATTCTGGTTTGGCAACAGCTGCTGCAAACATGGATTTTATCATCTTGAGGTTGTGTAGGAAGGAATGTAAATAACACAGCAGCAGCAGCAGCATAGGACATAATTGCTTAAAGGAGCAAATAAAGCATCAATCACTGAGCCAATTGGGAGAAAGAAAGCAGTTCAGGGGGGAGCATATGATTGTTGGTGACTAACTTAAATTTAATATGCAGTACATGCATCTGGAAAACAATTCTTCGATGTTTTGCCCCTTTTAAAAACTGGTTTCAAATCCCATTCCAAACTGGTTGCAAATCTCATTCAAAGAGGCACCTGGCCCCAAACAATCTTGCCATTCTTTACATTCTGTCAACCTCGTTTGCTAACAGTTGGGAAGATCGAAAGCAAGATACCTTCTTCTACTTCTTCACACAGCACATAGTTAAACTATGGAATTTGCTACCACAAGAGCTGGTGATGGCCACCAACAGTGCCGGCTCTATGGCCAGGCTGGGTGGCGCAGGGCACCACAGCGCCGGCCCGCCAGGGGGGCGCCACGCAGCTGCTCCTGCCGGCCGGCCGCCCGCTCCGCCGCAGAGCAGCGCCCTCGGTGGCCATGCTGCGCGCTGAGCCCGGCCGTCGCGATGGAAAACGGGGCGGCGGGGGGTGGCAGAGGCCCTGGCCACCAACACTAATTCATAGAAGGCAAAGCAGTGTTCTGTCAGAGGTTGTGAGCCTTTGAATACCAGTGAGGAGAGGGCTGCTTGCTGGCTTCTCATAGGCATCTGGTTTTCCAGTGTGAGAACAGAGTGCTGGGACTGTTTGGGCCATTGGCCTGATCCAGCAGGTTCTTGTGTGCTTTCCTTGCCAAAGGACACCCTTGTCTTGTGATATATTCCTCATCACCATCCCCATCTTCTCAGTCTTCCTTCCTTTTGCTATGCTTCCCTCACCAACCATTTCACCCCCACTTGCATGCCATGCCAGAGATTCTTTGAGGGAAGCCATGCTTTCCCCAAATATATGGTGTCGATGTGACTCAGATTTGTGATCTCTACCTATACTCCATTTT
The DNA here is from genome assembly GCF_963506605.1 of Zootoca vivipara. Classification (NCBI taxonomy): domain Eukaryota; kingdom Metazoa; phylum Chordata; class Lepidosauria; order Squamata; family Lacertidae; genus Zootoca; species Zootoca vivipara. The sequence goes on along the minus strand of NC_083284.1, from coordinate 56,535,573 downwards.
AAGACTGTGGTTATTATATGCAGACTTGGTGGCTTCTACATCAAACCTCTTCTATGTTTGTTTTCCCTCTCTCTCTTCCCTACCCTGCTTAACATCTAGCCAGATTAAGAGTTGTGGGGAACTCAAAAAGCTTTGCAAACTATTTCTCAAAAGCTGGCACACGGTTTTGCGGCATTTCGGTTGCTCCTGATAAAGGTATTGCCTGATTGTGGGTTTTGAATTTTTTGCTCACAAGGCATCCTATGTTATAATCCATCTTCAAACAGACCATTTGGAAATTGAAACCAGTAGTTTCTGATCCTAGCAGCCAATGCCAGGTTTTCACTAAGACCTTGTGAACTGTTCAAGAATTATAGAGGTCACCGTTTTGTGTGTGTTTGGGCTGTTTGACTAAATTAGCTTGCAATGGTGGCCTGGTGGGTGGTGGGAGGCACATTTCTTTCTGTTTTATTGGGCTGTCATAGCAAAATGTGATCTTGCAACCACTGAGGTTCAGTATCAAGCAGCTGGGTTAAATTCTCTCAGCAGAAACAGCTCTTCTGCCTTGGCACTTGTGCTTGAAAACTGTGTATTTAAGTGTAGCCAGTTAATAATTTTTAGATATGTGGCCTGAAGTATTTGTATATATAGATAGACCACTTACGTTCTCCATGTGATCCGTCTTGTCTGCTAGATTCCATGGCGATACATCAGAAGTTGCACACAGATTCAGCCCAGAATGTACACTTGCTACTTCTGTGATCATGGTATACAATTTTGGGAATGTGCATCACCCAGAATTGTTTCAAGCGCATAGTTAGGAGGAGGGTTTGACTACACAAACTGGGGGGGGGGGCTTGTCTGTAGCAATTTCCAGTTCAAAGAGAGGTACTATCTCTTTATGTTATTAGCATGAACTAAGGAGCAAGTCACACGTGGCTTGCCTCTGAGTGCAATATTTTTTTCTTTCACAAACAGCTGGTGCAGTCTTCCACAATGCAGCTATCTCTTCTAAAGCCAGCAATACATTTTGTGCAGAATACATGCATGCAATTAGCAATGAATCAGACTGGCAAGCAGATTGCATTAACAACAAAGTATGGCATTTGTGTTGTTGGCGGGAAACACCCTGCATCTCAGGGGTTTGTAGCTTGAAATAAACTCAAGTAGTTACTGTAAGGCACCTAATTAGGCGGATCTCAGGAAACGTGTGAGGTGCCAGAATTGTGCCTTGTGGGAGAAGGGATAAATAGTGTCCAGAATTAGTGAACTTGAGAGCTATAAAGGCTTTAAATAAACTTCTGAGAAGGGAGACATCATTCAGTTAAACGAGAAATTTAATTTCAGGCAGCAGAGAAGGGCCTTCATTTAAGTGTACAGCATTACGGTGGAAACATCATTTCTTGAAGTATCTCCTGACTTTCAGAGCTGGCTTATTTGGCTATTGAGCTAGTAGAATTGCCACATGCTTTACATGCTGTTTTCATGAGCAACATCACATGCCAAGGAGATTCCTTCCATACTTGCAGAGGGAGTGCAGCATCTGAATAGAAAGTAAGTCTTTGGTTGGAGGTGAGGCGGGGCGGGCGGGGGCAGTGGTAGAAGGTGAGGTGAAAATCCTGTTTTATGTCTGGAGGCTTCTTTTATCTGTTCTAGTTAGTACTTCATGCCCCCGCAATGCAAGGATAGTGCTCTGTTTTCAGCTACAGGCTTTCAGGCAAGGAATGCAATCTCATGTGTGCATGTGGTGGTGGGGAGCTATATGATGAGAATTCCCACGTTCAGATTCTGGGTGTGAGACCATCACATGGACCTAGATGGATATGGGCTACTTGAAGTGTTTGCTATAGGAGAGTGCAGACCCTCCAAGTTTCCCTATTTTCCAGGGACAGTCCTGGATTTACAGAATCCATTCTGCTTTGATCCTGGAATGTCCTGCTTTTCCTTAGGACATCCCTATTTTCATCAGAGAAATATTGGAGGGTATGGAATAGGACATACCCAGGGCTTTTTTTCCCCACCAGAACTCACTGGAACTCAGTTCTGGCACCTCTCAGCCAGGTGCTGTTGCCAGTCTAAAAGAAAGAGAAAGGTGTTCATGATACATTTTGGCATCTCTTTTTCCTTCTTTGGAGTCTCCTTCTTTGGAGGTCTTTAAGCAGAGGCTTAAGCGAAAGGAAAGTCCGATGCTGTAAAGAAAAATATTGCATAGGAACCTGGAATGTAAGAACCATGAGTGGAGGTAAGCTGGATGTGGTCAAAAATGAGATGACAAGAATAAATATCGACATCCTGGGCATCAGTGAACTAAAATGGAAGGGAATGGGCGAATTCAGTTCGGATGACTATCATATCTACTACTGTGGGCAAGAATCCTGTAGCAGAAATGGAGTGGCCCTCATAGTCAACAAAAGAGTGGCAAAAGCTGTAATGGGATGCAATCTCAAAAATGACAGAATGATCTCGATACGAATCCAAGGCAGACCTTTTAACATCACAGTAATCCAAGTTTATGCACCAACTACCGGTGCTGAAGAAAGTGAAATTGACCAATTCTATGAAGACCTACAACACCTTCTAGAAATGACACCAAAGAAGGATGTTCTTCTCATTACAGGGGACTGGAATGCTAAAGTAGGGAATCAAGAGATAAAAGGAACAACTGGCAAGTTTGGCCTTGGAGTTCAAAATGAAGCAGGGCAAAGGCTAATAGAGTTCTGTCAAGAGAACAAGCTGGTCATCACAAACACTCTATTCCAACAACACAAGAGACGACTCTACACATGGATATCACCAAATGGACAACATCGAAATCAGATTGATTATATTCTCTGCAGCCAAAGATGGAGAAGCTCTATACAGTCAGCAAAAACAAGACCTGGAGCTGACTGTAACTCAGATCATCAGCTTCTTATAGCAAAATTCCAGCTTAAACTGAAGAAAGTAGGAAAAACCACTGGGCCAGTAAGATACAATCTGAATCAAATCCCTTATGAATACACAGTGGAAGTGAGGAACAGGTTTAAGGATTTAGATTTGGTGGACAGAGTGCCTGAAGAACTATGGATGGAGGCTCGTAACATTATACAGGAGGCAGCAACGAAAACCATCCCAAGGAAAAGGAAATGCAAGAAAGCAAAATGGCTGTCCAACGAGGCCTTACAAATAGCGGAGGAGAGGAGGCAAGCAAAATGCAAGGGAGATAGGGAAAGATACAGGAAACTGAATGCAGATTTCCAAAAAACAGCAAGGAGAGACAAGAGGGTCTTCTTAAATGAGCAATGCAAAGAAATAGAGGAAAACAATAGAATGGGGAAAACCAGAGATCTGTTCAAGAAAATTGGAGATATGAAAGGAACATTTCGTACAAAGATTACCATAATCAAGGACAAAAGTGGTAAGGACCTAACAGAAGCAGAAGACATCAAGAAGAGGTGGCAAGAATACACAGAGGAATTATACCAGAAAGATATGGAGGTCTCGTACACCTCAGGTAGTGTGGTTGCTGACCTTGAGCCAGACATCTTGGAGAGTGAAGTCAAATGGGCCTTAGAAAGCACTGCTAATAACAAGGCCAGTGGAAGTGATGATATTCCATCTGAACTATTTAAAATTTTAAAAGATGATGCTGTTAAGGTGCTACACCCAATATGCCAGCAAGTTTGGAAAACTCAGCAATGGCCAGAGGATTGGAGAAGATCAGTCTACATCCCAATTCCAAAGAAGGGCAGTGCCAAAGAATGCTGCAACTACCGCACAATTGCGCTCATTTCACACGCTAGCAAGGTTATGCTTAAAATTCTACAAGGCAGGCTTAGGCAGTATGTGGACCGAGAACTCCCAGAAGTGCAAGCTGGATTTCGAAAGGGCAGAGGAACCAGAGACCAAATAGCAAACATGCGCTGGATTATGGAGAAAGCTAGAGAGTTCCAGAAAAACGTCTACTTCTGCTTCATTGACTATGCAAAAGCCTTTGACTGTGTCGACCACAGCAAACTATGGCAAGTTCTTAAAGAAATGGGAGTGCCTGATCACCTCATCTGTCTCCTGAGAAATCTCTATGTGGGACAAGATGCTACAGTTAGAACTGGATATGGAACAACTGATTGGTTCAAAATTGGGAAAGGAGTACGACAAGGTTGTATATTGTCTCCCTGCTTATTTAACTTATATGCAGAATTCATCATGCGAAAGGCTGGACTAGATGAATCCCAAGCCGGAATTAAGATTGCCGGAAGAAATATCAACAACCTCAGATATGCAGATGACACAACCTTGATGGCAGAAAGCGAGGAGGAATTAAAGAACCTTTTAATGAGGGTGAAAGAGGAGAGCGCAAAATATGGTCTGAAGCTCAACATCAAAAAAACCAAGATCATGGCCACTGGTCCCATCACCTCCTGGCAAATAGAAGGGGAAGAAATGGAGGCAGTGAGAGATTTTACTTTCTTGGGCTCCTTGATCACTGCAGATGGTGACAGCAGTCACGAAATTAAAAGACGCCTGCTTCTTGGGAGAAAAGCAATGACAAACCTAGACAGCATCTTAAAAAGCAGAGACATCACCTTGCCGACAAAGGTCCGTATAGTTAAAGCTATGGTTTTCCCAGTAGTGATGTATGGAAGTGAGAGTTGGACCATAAAGAAGGCTGATCGCCGAAGAATTGATGCTTTTGAATTATGGTGCTGGAGGAGACTCTTGAGAGTCCCATGGACTGCAAGAAGATCAAACCTATCCATTCTTCAGGAAATCAGCCCTGAGTGCTCCCTGGAAGGACAGATCGTGAAGCTGAGGCTCCAATACTTTGGCCACCTCATGAGAAGAGAAGACTCCCTGGAAAAGACCCTGATGTTGGGAAAGATGGAGGGCACTAGGAGAAGGGGACGACAGAGGACGAGATGGTTGGACAGTGTTCTCGAAGTTACGAACATGAGTTTGACCAAACTGCGGGAGGCAGTGCAAGACAGGAGTGCCTGGCGTGCTATGGTCCATGGGGTCACGAAGAGTCGGACACGACTAAACGACTAAACAACAACAAAGCAGAGGCTTGGCAGCCATCTGTCAGGAATGGTTTGATGGTTTTTCCTGCTTGGCAGGGGGTTGGACTGGATGGCCCTTGTGGTCTCTTCCAACTCTATGATTCTATGATTCTAGAAAAATAGCACTGGACTCCCCTATTTTCAATGGATAAATGTTGGCGGGTATGAGAGTGCCTTTCATGTAATTGATTTCTGTGACTGTTGAAGTATGTCTGAGCATAAGGATGCGGGTGGTGCTGTGGTCTAAACCACTGAGCCTCTTGGGCTTGCCAATCAGAAGGTTGGCAGTTCAAATCCCCGCGATGGGGTGAGCTCCCGTTGCTGTGTCCCAGCTCCTGCCAACCTAGCAGTTTGAAAGCACGCCAGTGCAAGTAGATAAATAGGTACTGCTGCGGTGGGAAGGTAAACGGCATTTCCATGTGCTCTGGTTTCCGTCACAGTGTCCCATTGTGTCAGAAGTGGTTTAGTCATGCTGGCCACATGACATAGAAAAGCTGTCTGTGGACAAACACCGGCTCATCTGAAAGCGAGATGAGTGCCACACCCCATAGTAGCCTTTGACTGGACTTAACCGTCCAGGGGTCCTTTACCTTTTACCTATCTCTGAGCATAGTCTCAACAAAATCCCAAGCAATTTAATAGTACTTACTCTTTAGAAAGTGAGTTTAAGACCACAGCATCAGTAACTGTATATTTCTTAGGATAGGTCTGCATGATGAACGCTTTCCAACTAAATTCAGTAAGATTGGCTTTGAGTAAACATGCCTGCACTGGACTACATTGTTAATGTGGCCTACTAGCTATCCCATCTTTCTAAAGAACCCTGGAAATGTTGTTATTTCTTTACTGAGTTGGAACCTGGGGCCTTTAACAGAGAATTATCGGCACCCTCATAAAGCTTCTACAGTATTCCAAAGAACCAATGGGGAAGCCACAGTAACTAAAGCAAACGAATGTAAGTCTGTGGTATATAGATATGCAACTTAGAATATGAAATAAACTCCATCCTTGTTACTGCAGGACTTTAAAAGCAAAAGTCCATCATGTATACCATAAATGATGTGCAGGTATTTGCTAAAATTTGCACTTTCCTTGAAAAACCTTGTAATTAAGATATGAGTAGGAAAGATAAGATGTTACAAATTTGCAACAGAAATCATAGGCCTGTCAATAGGTAACAAGGAAAACAAATAGCTGATTATTTGACTCTTTTTATTACTTTCCCCAAATACTTGAGAGGCAATAGCAAAACTGAGAATCCAGGGAACTTGGTATTTAGACAAAGGCCAACAAAATAGACAAACAGGAAGGAATGTAAACTAATCTACTTTTTCCTGTCTTTAATCTGTTTGTTCAAAGATTCCTTACAGCAGTTTTCCTACTCCATACAGACACTAGCACATATAATTCAATAAGAAAATGCATGGTGGGGATGAAATGTCAGTTTGGAAAACCCAGCAATTTACTTGGTGGTGGTGTTACTTCTTAACCAAGTACTGTAAGTTGATTGCATTTAAGTATAAATACATGTTATAAAGTTCCATGAAGGTGCATCTTGGATGAAAGTTGCTGATTTATTGAAATATGACAGCAACTCATTCAGTGCAATGTGGGCCTGCTATAGAAATCTGTGAGGCAAGTTCTCTCCCCAAATATGTTAAGATCACTTATTCTGGGTCATGACTTCATTGCATGCATTTCCTCAGCCCCCACAAACTGTAGCCAGTGATCTGCAGGAGGTGAGCTGGGAAACTCATAGCATGATGAATTGTGATGTCGCTCAAGCGATCCTACACATTCTGGAAGAGCAGAGGAGAATGTAACCTATGGATGCTGTTTTTGGCAGCAAGACTCCCATCAGAGTGTATCATGTAGTTCCCCCTTAAGAAACTTGGTTTTGGAGTATTTATAAGAGCAGCCCCACATACTGTATATCACAGTGCAGGAATCTTGGCTTTTAGCAACCGAGATGTGAATCACAATGTAATGTAGGCTAGAGAGCAAACTTCAGTTCTTGAAACCCATCTCCCTTAACTGGGGGAGGGCAGGGAGGCTGCATATACTTCCTCATGGGAAACTAGTAAGCATTCCATTGTCTTCTGCAATTCTTCACTCGTTACATGGGGTACAGTGTCCAGTTCTGTTCAGCATCATAGACAAATTTCAAGGGGTTCAGCAGATGCTGTCAGGATTTTGTAGCTCTGACTTTCCTGCATCAAGCATGTGGTTGGACTGGACTGCCTAGAAGGCTTCCTCCGACTCCATGGTTTTATATCAGTGTTTCCCAAACTTGGGTCTCCAGCTGTTTTTAGACTACAGTTCCCATCATTCCTGACCACTGGTCCTGCTAGCTAGGGATGATGGGAATCGTAGTCCAAAAACAGCTGGAAGCCCAAGTTTGGGAAACACTGTTTTATATGATTCAGACTCATCCTATTTTATTATTTCTATATTAGCCCTTGATTTCCAAACAGGTTCTTGGCCATGGATCAAATGCAGCCCAAGGTTAAATGCTGATATGCTAAACATGAAGAGAGACACACACACACCCTCTTGTAAAGGAATGTGTATGCTATTGGCACACTTGTTTTGAACACAACAGCCTTGCCCCAGCTCTGAGATTGAATTCTGGGATCAGCTCAACCCAGGAATCTTGAGGAGGTGGAGAAGGAAATCTAGAGATTCTCATTCCACTTGTGGGGACTGCTGATAACCATGCCTGACTTTTGTCACACTATTCTATAACTGAGCAGAGTCCTGCTGGGAAGGAAATCTCTTTGGAAAGGAAGGAAGAGGAGCAATGCACAAACAAATCAGAGCTTTCTAAGTATAGCAGCAAGTAACATAGGGCCATCCCATGATGTAGTCACTGCACCATCAATTTTATACTTTCCAAAAAAAGGGGAGAATCAAAGCAAACCTCAGCTTACCTCTCATTTACATACTCATGAATACACTTCTGAAATTCAGCTTATTGGCATTTCTGGAATTCAGACACTACCAGTCCTTGATAACCATCTTGAATCTGTGCCATTTGTCACTTGGAAAAGCAGGTTTTTCAACCAAGTATACAGCATCCTCAACAATCTTCTCAATGCACATTGGCTGTAGCCCAGTGGTTTGAGCACTTGCCTTGCATGCAGAAGCTCCTAGGTTCAATCCCCGGGATCTCCAGGTATGGCTGGGAGAGGCCCCTGTCTGAAACCCTGGAAAGCCATTGTCAATTGGTATGCACAATATTGAGCTAGATGGACCATGATTCAGTATCATGCAGCTTCATATGGGTAGTGGGAGGAAGATCACAGAACATGGGGAAAGGAGCGAATTGCATTCCGAGGAAATATTTCCTCCAAACTTCCTCAGTTGCTGGTTTTCTGGACCCACCTTGCAGGAAACGAGTCTGTAAGCCTGCAAGGGTAACAACCATCATGTGGAAGTTTCAAGAGACATAGGAAGCTGCCAGTGGTGTGCAGTTAGTTAGACTAGGGGGACTAGGCTAGTTCCCTAAATCAGAGTTGTTGTTTAGTCGATTAAAGCCTGATTCCTCCTTCCCCAAGCCTGGGAAGCTTCTGCCTGGCTTAGGGAGGGAGGCACAATGGTCTGAAAGGTCCAAGAACCCTTCCCCCACCTTCCCAAAGCCTTCCTGGAAGAATGGCTCCAGCATCCTCTCAAAGGCCTGGTGCCTCATTCCCAAAGCCCATGAAACTTCTGCCCAGCTTAGGGAGGCAAGTGGGATGTTCACACACGCAACATTGGATTCGCCCCACCAATCGCCCTCACAAGCGGGCTTCTCTGGCCCTAACTGTTCCCCTATGAAAAGTTTCACTCCACGCATTATACCCCGTCAGACCATTAGGCCATCTATCTCGCTCAGTATTGTCACAGACTGGCAACGAGTCAAACAGGAGTCTTTCCCAGCACAAACTGCCAATTCCAGGGACTGAACCCGGGACCTTTTTGCATTCAAAGCATGTGCTCTGCTGTTAAGCTACAGCACTTCCCCAAACAAGGAAACAGCAGACAGTGCAGGTTAAAGATTCTCCTCACCCCCATCCAGTGCAAATCAACCCCTGAGGATGCTTTTTACAACAGGGAAGGATCCACCCCTTTGTTATGTGGCTGTGCTATTTGCCCCTGCTTGCTACCCTTCCCACGCCTTCTTGATGGGTTTTAACAGGGTCTTACATAGGTGCAGAGCTATCTAAAGTGGATTAAGGGTTTATTTGCAGCAGATTTATACACTCAGCCCAAGATCCATATCTACTTTCCGTCTGTCCTCTGCACATTGCCTGACCTCTCCATTCTCCCATGTCTTTGCTAATGTTTCCAGCACAAAATTGTTTTCATGTGTGAAATGTTTTATGCGTCCACAGAGCCTGAAGCCATTCCAAAGATTACATAATAAAGATCATGGGAATTTGGGGTAAACTGGATACAGAAAGAACTAGCCTCCCAACTGTTCTGTGAGCAAAGCTACTTATTAGAGCTGATTTTTTTAGACATTCTTAACATTTCTTAGGAAATCTCTCTCCCCTCTTCGTTCCACCCCCCACAGCTTTGTTTCTGTTTCCACCTCATAACAGAAAACCATGCCATATTGATATCCCAGAGTTATATGATAAGTAAAGGAGTACTCTCCACTTTTGGTTAAATAATTACATATTTTGGCTCTGGTGCACAAATATCTTGCGTAGCAAGTGCACAGCATTCAAGGATCTATGCATGTATCTCCACCAAACACACATCTGGTGTGGTAATAAGCTTTGGTGGCATCAGTCATCTATTCGGGGAAGGTATTCAGCCCCCTCCCGTCAAACACAAGGTGAGCCATCTTTTAGAATCTGAAATCGGGACCCTCATCCATCAGTGGACATCTGGTCAGACCTTCCAGATGTCTGGGTAGAAGTCTTCCCCCAGGCAGACCATCCTTGTGAGACCACATCCACAACATACCTTTAAAGCACATTCAGGCTTCCCCCAAAGAATCCTGGGAACTGTCATTCTAAGCACCGTTAACAAATAAACAAGTTATTTAAATGCTTATTGGATGTGGTTTCTATGTCTGGTGTGGAGGCGATCTAGGTGGAAGGACCATTTTGACAAAGCAAGTGACTTAGGAGGACCTAACCTACACCCTCCAACATTCTCTAATGAAAACAGGGACACGCTATTCGAAAGCACATCAAAGTGCAAGTAGATAAATAGGCACTGCTCCGGCGGGAAGGTAAACACCATTTCCGTGCGCTGTTCTGGTTCGCCAGAAGCGGCTTAGTCATGCTGGCCACATGACCTGGAAGCTGTCTGCAGACAAACTCCGGCTTCCTCAGCCTATAGAGCGAGATAAGCGCTGCAACCCCAGAGTCGTCCGCGACTGGACCTAATGGTCAGGGGTACCTTTACCTTATTCAATAATAATAATAATAATAATAATAATAATAATAATAATAATAGTTGTTGTTGTTGCTGCTGCTGCTGCTGCTAACAACTGCTGTTATTATTTTGTGCCAACAACAACAACAATTTATTATTTATACCCCAGCCACTCTGGGCAGCTTCCAACAAAACATTAAAATACAATAATCTATTAAACATTAAAAGCTTCCCTAAACAGGGCTGCCTTCAGATGTCTCCCAAAAGTCTGGTAGTTGTTTTTCTCTGGTGGGAGGGCGTTCCACATGGCAGGTGCCACTACCGAGAAGGCCCTCTGCCTGGTTCCCTGTAACTTGGCTTCCCGTAGTGAGGGAACCGCCAGAAGGCCCTCGAAGCTGGACCTCAGTGTGTGGGCAGAATGATGGGGGTGGAGACGCTCCTTCAGGTATACTGGACCGAGGCCGTTTCGGGCTTTAAAGGTCAGCACCAACACTTTGAATTGTGCTCGGAAACGTACTGGGAGCCAATGTAGGTCTTTCAGGACCGGTGTTATGTGGTCTCAGCGGCCGCTCCCAGTCACCAGTCTAGCTGCCGCATTCTGGATTAGTTGTAGTTTCCGGGTCTGTGGTATTTTAATGTATTTTGGTATTTGTTGGAAGCCGCCCAGAGTGGCGGGGAAAACCCAGCCAGATGGGTGGGGTATAAATAAATAATAATAATAATACCCCACCCATCTGACTGGGTTGCCCCAGCCACTCTGGACAGTTTCCAACGTATATAAAAACATATAAATACATTAAACATTTAAAAAACACTTTCATAAACAGAGCTGCTTTCATATTTCATATTTCTGGGGTCGGATAACTCCATGCCCTCCAACATTTCTCTGATGAAAATATCGACGTCCTAAGGAAAAGCGGGACATTCCAGGATCAAATCAGAAACCATGACAGCTTCTGCAAATCCATGACTGTCCCTGGAAAATAGGGGACACTTGGAGGGTCTGCTAACTGCATGTGCACATTTTTGCCTAAATGTGCTTGCCAGCTTAGAGGGTAAGGATATATTTTGATCAATAAATGGAGCATGTAGGGATGGGAGCAAACCCCAGCTCCTCCCTTACCTTATTTGGGAGAAAAGGCTGGGGAGAGAGGAGAGTTTCATTCCCATCCCCAACATGGGCCATATACTGGGGGGGGGAATGCCCTCCCCCTTCATAGCCAAACCAGTAAGCATGTGTTAAATAAACACACCCATGCCTGGTTTGGCTCAGATCTTCAAAATAAACCGAAACTCCTGGCAAGACATTGCATGAACTGGCTTTAGAATAAGTTAACAATCCAGTGTATCTGAAGAAGTGTGCATGCGCACGAAAGCTCATACCAAAATAAAAACTTAGTTGGTCTTTAAGGTGCTGCTGAAGGAATTTTTTTATTTAACAATCTCTGATGCTCTCCAGGATTAATAATAATTTGCTTCTTTTAGGAGCTGTATCTTGCATTTTGCTTGTAAAACTACTGCTCTGCTCGCTTACTGTGACTTACAGCCAACTAATTTATCTGCTGCTCAGATTCCTAGGACAAAATTCTATCCTAACTTCCATACATTTCCCCTCTGACCTTTGGCAGAGTTGGTTACACTTGGTTTAGGCTGCAAAAGTGAGAGTAGAATGTGCCCTTTGTTTTGTCTAAATTGCCCCAGAGACCTTCAGTGTTAAAGAACACGTGGCACAGACTGGCTACAGGGGCTTCATCTAAAATATGCAACAGCCCATTGGTATTCAGGCAGTGTTTGTCTGGCAGGGGAGCTGAATTCAGCGTCAGACCAAGGGCTTGTGCATTTCCCTCTATATCTCCAAATAAGGTCAAGCAGTTGCTGTCAACTGTACGCAATACTGTGCGGAATTTGAAGATATTTTGGTGTTTCTCTGGATGTGTCTTAGGAGTGACGACTCAATAATTAACATATTACCCTGTTTCTCCAAAAATAAGAAGTAGCCATAAAATAAGCCATAGCAGGATTTTTAAGCATTCAAGGAATATAAGCCATACCTCGAAAATAAGACATAGTGATAGGCGCAGCAGCAATGCCAGCCGTGGCAGGAGAAGGAGGGGAAAAAATTAAGACATCCCCTGAAAATAAGCCATAGTGTGTTTTTTTGAGGAAAAATAAATATAAGACGGTGTCTTATTTTCGGAGAAACACGGTAGTAGCCAGCTTAGATGCTACTGTTCCGTACCATCTCAATAAGATCTGTGGGATAAATCTGCAGCTGTACTTTCATATTGCAACAATATTTATTATTATTATTATTTGTTTACTCTTACTTACTTACTTACTTACTTACTTACACCCCGTCCATCTAGCTGGGTCTCCCCAGCCACTCTGGGCAGCTTCCAACAGGAGATTAAAAATACATTAAAACATATATACCACCTTTTATGAGAATATACCAGAGTGCTGTACAGCATTAAACATCAATGATAAAACATGATAAAAAAAAACATAGTGAAAGGCAGCCTAATACTGTAGTAAAATAATCATCAAAATAACAGTCCACTTCCCGACACTTTCATAGGCCATAGATTATTTAATAGCCATAGGCCTGGGTAAAGAGGAATATTTTTGACTAGCGCTTAAAGCCATGTACTGTAGGGATAGTGCCAGGTGAAAGTTCTCTAGAGAGAGGGCTCCACAATCGGGGAGCCACCACTGAAAAGGCCCGTTCTCTTGTTGCCACTCTCCAAACTTCTCTGGGATGGGGGACATAGAGAAGGGACTCAGAAAACAAGTGCAGGGTTCGAGTTGGTTCATACGGGGAGAGGCAATCCATAAGGTATTGAGGTCCTGAGCTGTGCAATGCAGTATTTCATGAGAAGCAACAGGAAAGATACAGGATAAGATGTGGGTTGTGGCTAATGTTGTGTGTACAGTACACCACTTCCCTAGCCAACAGTAAGGTAGGTAATGGTAAAGGACCCCTGGACGGTTAAGTCCAGTCAAAGGCAACTATGGAGTTGCGGCGCTCATCTCACTTTCAGGCCGAGGTAGCCGGTGTTTGTCCACAGTCAGCTTTCCAGATCATGTGGCCAGCATGACTAAACTGCTTCTGGCACAACAGGGACACTGTGACGGAAACCAGAGCACATGGAAATGCTGTTTACCTTCCCACCGCAGTGGTACCTATTTATCTACAATGGTACCTCTACTTACGAATTTAATGCGTTCCGAACACACATTCGTAAGTCGAAAAAAAATGTAAGTTGAATCCCATAGGAATGCATTGGGAGAAAAAATTCATAAGTAGAAGCAATCCTATCTAAAAATTCGTAAGTAGAAAAAACCCTATCTAAACAGCATCCAAGATGGCGGACGGAGCTCCGTTTGTAAGTAGAAACATCGTAAGTAGAGTTATTCGTAAGTAGAGGTACCACTGTACTTGCACTGGGGTTCTTTCAAACTGCTTGGTTGACAGGAGCTGGGGCACAGCAACGGGAGCTCACACCATCACAGGGATTCGAACCGCCAACCTTCTGATTGGCAAGCCCAAGAGGCTCAGTGGTTTGGATGTAGAGAAAATGGGAATGCGTTCACTGCCATTAAAGTCAGTCAGTTGGTGTTTTGGAAATGCTAACCCTAAGATGCCCACACTTCCCAAGTCATTACACTTCTGTCTCTTATACAAAAGAAGGGAGGGTGTTCCTTAAACCCAATTGTGAGAGATTTCCAACTTCTGGGCAAATGCTATTTGGCTCTAGCATGAATCAGCTCACGCTTGTGGAAGCCATTGGGCATTTCATCACTCCATCTCTTGTTTGGCCTCGCTGACATTATCAAGCCCACCTGACATTATCAGGTACAGCCGTCAGGGCTCCTCTCAGCAGCTGCTCTCCTTCACACTTCCCAGCCCTATCAATTACCATGGGAAGGATTAGCAGCATAGCTGCCAAGTTCTCCCTTTTTTAAGGGAAATTCCCTTATGCTGAATAGGCTTCCTCGCGAGAAAAGGGAAAACTTGGCAGCTATGATTAGCAGGCAGGCTTTCCCTTCCCTGCAGTCCAGCATGGGCGCCTTCAGCTGGCCTTTGGCGATAATGGAAATAGCACAAGTTATTAATGGGTGCTCCGTTTCGTTCCTCAAGCCAAATTATACATTGATTCTGGGAGGATTATGATTGGAGTGAAGCTGTTTTGTCTTGTTGGGTGTGTCTTAGTCAATAACTGAGACTCCCCAGGTATAGGGCAGTATATACTGTAAATTCAATGAAGAAGGAGGAAGTGGAGGGGTGATATGTGTGTTTGTTGGCTTTGCTCTGCAGTGCCAGTGACAGACACTGCACTGTCCCAAGTGCGGCGCTGGCAAAGACGACTCGAGAATAATAATAATAATAATAATAATTTATTATTTATACCCCGCCCATCTGGCCGGGTTCCCCCAGCCACTCTGGGCGGCTTCCAACAAAACAGAAATTCTAAAACACAGAAATCCATCAAACATTAAAATACAGAGATCCATCAAACATTAAAAGCTTCCCTAAACAGGGCTGCCTTGAGATGCCTTCTAAAGGTCTGGTAGTTGTTGTTCTCTTTGACCTCTAGTGGGAGGGCATTCCACAGGGTGGGAGCCACTACCGAGAAGGCCCTCTGTCTGGTTCCCTGTAACTTGGCTTCTCGTAGTGAGGGAACCGCCAGAAGGCCCTCGGAGCTGGACCTCAGTGTCCGGGCAGAACGATGGGGGTGGAGACGCTCCTTCAGGTATACCGGACCGAGGCCGTTTAGGGCTTTAAAGGTCAACACCAACACTTTGAATTGTGCTCGGAAACGTACTGGGAGCCAATGTAGGTCTTTCAGGACCGGTGTTATGTGGTCTCGGCGGCCGCTCCCAGTCACCAGTCTAGCTGCCGCATTCTGGATTAGTTGTAGTTTCCGGGTCACCTTCAAAGGTAGCCCCACGTAGAGCGCATTGCAGTAGTCCAAGCGGGAGATAACTAGAGCATGCACCACTCTGGAGAGACAGTCAGTGGGCAGGTAGGGACTCAGCCTGCGTACCAGATGGAGCTGATAAACAGCTGCCTTGGACACCGAGTTGACCTGTGCCTCCATGGACAGCTGTGAGTCTAAAATGACTCCCAGGCTGCGCACCTGGTCTTTCAGGGGCACAGTTACCCCATTCAGGACCAGGGAGTCCTCCACACCCGTCCGCCTCCTGTCCCCCACAAACAGTACTTCTGTCTTGTCAGGATTCAATCTCAATCTGTTAGCCGCCATCCATCCTCCAACCGCCTCCAAGCACTCACACAGGACCTTCACCGCCTTCACTGGTTCTGATTTAAAAGAGAGGTAGAGCTGGGTATCATCAGCATACTGATGGACACCCAGCCCAAACCTCCTGATGATCTCTCCCAGCGGCTGCATATAGATGTTAAAAAGCATGGGGGAGAGGACAGAACCCTGAGGCACCCCACAAGTGAGAGCCCAGGGGTCTGAACACTCATCCCCCACCACCACTTTCTGAACACGGCCCAGGAGGAAGGCGCGGAACCACTGCATGACAGTGCCCCCAGCTCCCAAGCCCTCTAGACGGTCCAGAAGGATGTTATGGTCGATGGTGTCAAAAGCCGCTGAGAGATCCAGCAGAACAAGGAAACAGCTCTTACCTTTGTCTCTAGCCCGCCGGAGATCATCGACCAGTGCGACCAAGGCAGTTTCAGTCCCATGATGAGGCCTGAATCCTGACTGGAAGGGATCCAAATGGTCCGCTTCTTCCAGGCAGAAAGAAAGACAGGATGGTTTTGTGGAAAGCAACCCTGGGCAAGCCCGAGCGCTTCCTTTTATTGACAGGCATTTTGACAGTTAATGATTATCCTGTTAGCGTAACTTTCCACCAGTGGCAGCAATCTGACTCCATACAAGGCAATGCTTCCTATGCACGTCACTTTCGGAAACACCCCAAAACATTCCCGCATGGTCTCCATTGCATATGTGCTGTTTCTCACGCACTCTGTCCATGCTCCTGTCACATGCCTACTCTCCAAATACCCCTCCTTGGTCAGCTCACGACCCTTTTCAGTAGTTTTCCAGGACCCCATTGTTCTCTCCCAACTTGCCTCTCCTTGTCCAGTCCCGACCTGTCAAATCCTGCTTCGTCTTGTCCTGCCTTGCTCTGCCCTGTTCTACCTCGCTCTGCCATGACCTGCTGCCCTGTAATGTCCCATTGATCCCTCTTATTGATACGTGTTTCCTATCTTGACATTTAGCATGGCTTCCCAGTGCTACACTATTATGATTTATTCCTGTGCTTTGACAGGTTGGCGCGGCATGCCGACGTCACCCTGAAATTGCTGCTACACCAAGAGTGCATTTCAGCATTTTGTTGGTGGCATATTGGGATGCATGTGGGCATCTGCGTCATAGAGTAACCTGCCTGGTGGAAGCAAGCAGTTCCCATATGGGAAGCAACGTTTAGGGCCAAACACACATGCTTAATTGGCATGTGGGTGCCACGTTGTGGTTGTTGCATTTCCAAATCACAACAGTCGTCTTCTATCAGCTGGCTAAACAAGCCAGAAGTTGTGGGTTGCTTTCTGCTTCAACACATGGGCAACACCCCAAAGTCAGCAAGATTTGTATTTCTAATGGCTGCCCAGATTTTTTATTCAAAAACATTTCGGTTCTCATAGTAATCCATAGCAGCAGCCACCACCACCACCCCCTAACAATTGGCATACAAATGTGATTTGTATTGTTTAGCTATGGGCTGGATTGTTGTAAGTCAGAAAGAGTTTCTGGGTGTTTACACATTTCGTTTGTGTAACCAGAAGTAGGAAAGGAACCTCTTGTAGTTTCTCATGCGCAGCACAGCTGTTCACATGAATGGATTTTATGGTGTATAATCCATGCATACAATTTTTAATTTAAAAAAAACCTGTATAGTTTCCATACCATGGTTTGCCAATATTTAACATGTGATCTTCATTAAAGATTTACTGTGGAATGCTGGCATATACAGCATTATGCTCCTCGCAGGATCATTTTTCCTGCGAGGAGTTCATATAGATTTATACAAGGTTTTTTTGTTTTTAATATGCAGACTTAACTTTTATATGTGGAACGCAGCACAGCTGCCATGTTGCTGATGCACAGCTTCTATTGGTAACCAAAGGGTGGAAAAAGAACAAGAATTCTTTCTGACCACTCTCTTTTTATCGTAGAGCTAATTGCCGTTCACTGTGCAAAGAGTAATTTGGCACATTGCTAAATATTTTGCCCCCTTCCCAAACCACAACTCAGTTAAGCTGGCTGCTAGATTCTTGTTTAGCTCAAGTGGCGTAGTCTAAGGCCACGCATTGCACAGCTTCACATCTGGCATCTGAAGAAGTAGGCAGTGACAAAAGCTTGGGCTAGATTAAAATCCAAAATTACAAAATTTCTGATGGCCATTGCTCTCCTGTTGGAATCCTTCCTTCAATGGATTACAGTTGTAGCCTTTATTTGTAGTTGCCAAATTAGCCAGAAGCAGTAAATGGTTACAAACTTAATATGAACACATAAGCATTTTTGTTGAAGTTTATACTCACTTCACGGCATTTTCAGGGGTGCCAATTTGAATAAAATATTGGGGACAGGTAAGCCCTGCACCAAATAATCGATCACAAGATGCAGCACATGAACATCATTTGAATGTCAATGCCCATCAATGGGGGGGGGGGCTGGCCTCCTCAAATATTTTTTGTGGGGGGTGAAGGGACCTCAACTCCTAGCAGTTGGATCCTATACCACCAGTAATCAGCATATTATCTCATCTACAATAACTCTTAGTTGTGTTTATAACCTATACTCTGTTGTTTTTGTGCTTTTTTAACATTGTTTTGTCTGCAAATTGCTTTGAGACATATATGTGGCAGGGAGATTCACAAATTAATGAACAACAACATAAAACTGTGGCCAATTTCAGGGGGATAATTCATTCAAGATAAGGGAGTAGAACTCAATAACAGAAGACACAAGCAGCTGCTTTTGTTTTGTTATGCTATTCATGGTATATTTGTTGCATTATATGCATGTTTGGACTTGTTATAATATAAAAATTACATATGCACGCAGGCGCGATCAGGGAGTAAAAAGGGAGCAGGGGGACACATTCCTGATTGTGGCTCCTGATTTGCAAACCATCGTTTGCTGAAAGCCAACAATACATCTTCACAGAGTTAATCACCAGTCTTAAGTGTGCCTGAATTTATGTTGGTTTGTGGTTGATGGCTGTGAGGGACAGGGGATATCGCGAAGTCCCTCCCCTCCTGAGTTCAAGCCCATCCCCGAGCACAGGGGAAAGCAGAGAGAGTTCCGATTCCAATGGGGAAGCAGGAAGTCGTGTCCGAGGCTCAGGCAAGGTAGAGGAGCCAGGGTCCCAGGTGGGACAGGAAGGGGCGAATAAGGGGGGGAGACCCATCCCCCCAACTCCGGAATTACGCAGAAAGAGGAGGGGAAAGAGGATGGGTCTGCCAAAGCTTTTGTGTTGGAGAAAGACGCGCCAAAAGCCATTCGGAGGTTCTGGAACCGACTGACCACATCACTCCGTGTAAATAGCAATGACTTTAGCACTGTAAATACGCAGCACCAATAAAAGAATAAAATGCAGAGCTGCGTAGCGTCGTTACTCTGAAGTAGCCCACTCCGGCCACTGTGACAGCAACCTCCGAATCCTTTTTTGGGCTACTTTGGAGTTGCCGGGATGAGCGTGTCAGAGGCGGAGAGATGGCGGCAGATCGCGGAGCAAGCCCAGCAAGAACTGCAGCAGCTGTCGCTGCAGGCGCAGGGGGAATTGAAGGCAGCTAAAGAAGAGACTAAGAAGGTCCAGGACAACCGGCTACAACTTGCGGAACAGGTGAGAGCGCTACAGGAAAGAGAGCAGGAATTAAGGGCGGTGGCGGTAGACCTCCAAAACAAGCTGGATGCAGAGAAAAACAAGGCGGGAGGGGCACCCCAAGTCCAAGTGCTGCCAGGAAGGAGAGCCGGGACCCTAGTAAGCAAGTTCAATGGAGACCCGAGGGAATATCAGGGCTTTGAGACTGAGATTGTGTATGCTCTTGAGCTGCACCACGATGAGTTCCCTGATGATGAGCACAGGGTAGCGTTTATTGTGGAGCACCTTACCGGGGCAGCCAGGGAGTGGCTAAGACCGTTAATCGCAACAAAGAATCCTTGCATGAAGAATGTCGAACTATTTCTAGAAGGTTTGAAAACGATGTATTCGTCCGATAGTCATATGGACCAGACTAAGGAGGAACTTCATAATTTACGCCAAGGAAATATGACAGTTCGCGCGTATTGGGCGAAATTCACCATGCTGGTGCACAGATTGGGGTGGGAACTGGAGTCACCCCCAATGCAAGCGGCGTTCTACTTGGGGTTGCATGAGGAGGTGAAGGATGAGCTCTCGAGAGGTCCAAAGCCCAGTAATATGGATCAGCTGAGCAGAGCGGCTCTGGCGGTGGGGGTGAGACAGGAATCCCGGTGGAGCGACAAGCAAGCAACGCGCGCAAAGCGGGCTTGGTTCCCACGGTCGCAGGAGAAGCCACTCCCCCAACAACCCTTTCAAGCCACGCCTGGGGCCAGCCAGGACTAGGAACCCATGCAGATTGATAGCGCGCGCGCGCGGGCTTTTCAAACCCCAGCGGCGCCAAGACGCAAGGAGGGAAGGGGTGGGAATTGCTTTCTCTGCAACTCCCCCCAGCATCTCGTCAGAGACTGCCCACATCGCAGGGAGTGGCAAGGAAAGGCGGGAACGGTTGTGCCCTCCCCCACTGACGCAGCACCACAGCAGGGAAACGGGAAAGCCTGGCTGCAGGAGACAAGGCGCAGCAGCCAGGCACAGTCAGCAGACAACAGCCCCAGCCCACCCACCCGCACAGAGAGGTGCAGAGCCAGCCCACCCCTCCCAGAGCAGGAGTGGTTCTAGAAGTGACGCTCACGCTCCCAAATGGCTATCCCCTGACGGTCCTCGCCCTAATTGACAGTGGGGCGTCAGCGAACTTCTTCTCGAGAAACTTTGCAGAAGAGCACCAGATCCAGCTTCTGCAGCTGGATTTTCCTCTGCACGTGGCGACCATTGACGGCAGAGAGCTGCTGGGAGGGGCCATCACTCATCAAACCCCCCCCCATGAAAATGACGGTGGGAAGGCACTCAGAGACACTGGCATTCAACGTCACCACCATCTCAGACCCCCCCATCGTCTTGGGCATGAGCTGGCTGGCGCGCCACGACCCCTCCATCAGTTGGCACCAGAGATGCATCACTTTTGGATCGGACTTTTGCCTGGAACATTGCATGCAGCACCAACCAGGGGAGGGGCCTCCGATAGCCACGGTGGCCACCATGCACGTCAAAGGGGGTGAGGCGATACCCAAGCCGTACTGGGACCTGCAGGAGGTCTTCAGCGAAGCGGAGTCCGACCACCTACCCCCACACAGGCCTTTTGACTGCCAGATCAACCTGGTGCCAGGGGCAACTATACCCCCAGCCAAGCTGTACGCCATGTCAGACCAGGAACTGGAGGATCTGCGCGCTTTCATCGACAAGAACCTCAAGCGGGGGTTCATCAGAGAAAGCAAGGCAGCAGGGGGCAGCCCAGTCTTCTGGGTGGACAAGAAAGACACGCAACAGCGCCGTCTTGTGGTGGATTTTAGACGGCTGAATTCAGTGACAGAGCCAGTGGCTTTCCCCATGCCCAGAGTGGACGATCTGTTGACAGCAGCGCGCAGGGGCAAGATTTTCACCAAGCTAGACCTGAGGGGGGCGTACAACTTAATCAGGATCCGGGAAGGCGATGAATGGAAAACCACGATGTTCACGCCTCTGGGCTCTTTTGAATATCTGGTGATGCCCTTCGGGTTGCAAGGGGGCTCAGCCTGCTTCCAGGCCTTCATGCACCACGTCCTGGGGTCCCTCCTCTTCAGGAAATGCTTGGTCTTCCTGGATGACATCCTTATCTATTCCGATGACCCAGTGCAGCATGTGAAAGATGTCAGGGAGGTGTTGCAGTGCCTGAAGGAGAACCACCTGTATGTGAAGCTGGAGAAGTGCAAGTTTCACACCAAGGAGGTGGACTTCCTGGGCTACAAGCTGTCAGACAAGGGGCTGGCGATGGACAAGGACAAGGTGCAGGCCATCCTGGACTGGCACAGCCCCAGGACGCGCAAAGATGCCCAACGCCTACTAGGCTTCGCCAACTTCTACAGGAAGTTCATCAAGAACTTCTCTCGCGTTACGGCTCCCATCACTGACTGCCTGAGAGGCAAGCAGAAGTTCAGGTGGACACCAGAGGCGCAAGCAGCGTTCGAAAGCCTCAAGAGGGTGTTCGCCTCAGACCAGAACCTGTTCCACGTGGTTCAGGACGCGCCCCTACGCGTGGAGACAGATGCTTCTGATAAAGCTGTGGGCGCCATTTTGTTGCAACTGGACGCCAACAGAGAGTGGAGACCCTGTGCCTTCTTCTCCAGGAAGTTGACCCAGCCAGAGCGAAACTACACGGTGTTTGATCGGGAACTTCTTGCGATCCACGCTGCGTTCCAGCACTGGAGACACTTCCTGGTGGGCGCCAAGCACCCCATCCAGGTGTGCACAGACCACAAGAACCTGGAGTTCTGGAGAACTGCCAGGGTGCTCAACCAGCGGCAGATACGGTGGGCAGAGTTCTTCTCGAACTTCAACTTCTCCATACACTACATCCCGGGAGAGCAGAATGTCAGGGCGGATGCCCTCTCCCGCAAGCCAGAGTACATGGAGGAGGAGGCGCCACCGGCACCCAGACACATTTTCCCCCCGTCAGCATGGTCCTGCGGAGCAGCAGTGGTGAGCGAGGCGGAACTCACAGCACTGACGGCGGCGGATGAATTTGCCAACCGCATCTTCAGAGAACTGAGAGGGGGGGGGAGCAGGCAAAAGACTTTGCAGAACGCAGGGGGCTGCTTTTCTACAAGGGTGCACTGTACCTGCCCACCACCCAGCTTAGACGTACGGTCCTCAAGCAGATGCACGACAACCCAACGGCGGGTCATTTTGGGAGGGACAAAACCGCTCACCTAGTCATGAGACACTTCTGGTGGCCAGGGGTGCGGGAAGATGTTAGAGACTATGTACGGGGCTGTGACACCTGCCAGCGGGCAAAGGTGGTCAGAGCAGCGCCACCGGGATTGCTGGAGCCCTTAGCCACGCCACACAGGCCGTGGGAAGTGGTGTCCATGGACTTCATCACAGATCTGCCTTCTTCCAGGGGCAAGACCGCAGTGTTGGTGGTGGTGGACCTCATGTCCAAAATGTGCCACTTTATACCGTGTGCCAGGGCGGTCTCTGCAGAGGAGACAGCCAAACTGTTTGTGGATCACGTATTCAGACTGCATGGATTACCTTTAAGGGTTATTTCGGATCGTGGCCGCCAATTTGTTTCCAGGTTCTGGCGGCGGCTCATGAACCTCCTGCAGGTGGAGGTCAGCTTGTCGACGGCTAGACACCCGCAGACCAATGGACAGGCGGAGAGGGTCAACGCCATTCTGCAGCAGTACCTGAGATGCTACGTCAGCCAGCAGCAAACGGACTGGGTGGATCGCCTGCCACTGGCAGAATTTGCCTACAACAATGCGGTGCACGTCTCCACAGGGGTGTCGCCCTTTAAGGCCAATTACGGGCGCGACCTCAGATCTTTCCCAGAGAGGGAGGGGGAGGAGGAGGAGGAGGGCCCACAGGCTGAGGATTGGGCAGAGGAACTGGAGACGGTGCACCAGCAGCTTAGAGAACACTTGGAGAGAGCCAAGGAAGCGTACAAGAAGGGGGCAGATCGCCACAGGCGACCGGGGGAGGTCATTAGGGTGGGGGACAAAGTTTGGTTGTCCTCGGAGGGCCTTCCCATCAGAGGGAGGTGCAAAAAGCTGGCGCCCAGAAGGTTGGGCCCCTTCACGGTCACGCAACAGGTCAACCCGGTGGCATACAGGCTGGCACTGCCAGAGGACATGAGGGTGCACCCAGTGTTTCATAGATCGCTGCTGTCGCCGTACAGGGAAAGCAGCAGGCTCCGAGGCAGCGAACAAACCCCTGAGGGAGGGGGGGAGAGAGAAGGCAGGGAGCAACTCAATGAGGCCACGGCAATCCTGGACTCAAGGAGGGGGGTGGGGGGCCTGGAGTACCTCATGGCATGGGAGGATGCTCCACCGTCCCAGAATGAATGGGTCCCAGCCACTCAGATACAGGAGGAATTCCTGGTAGAAGAATTTCACGCCCTCTTTCCCCATAGACCCAAGCCCTGGCACATGGAAAGGGAGGGGGAGGGGGAGGAAGCACGGGAGAGCAGTTCACCATGGCGCTGGGAAGCGGAGTTTGAGGAACCAGAGGATGAGGTATGGGTGTCACCGAGATCCACCCAGTCAGAGGAAGGAGCAGATTGGCAGAACATTTTTACCCCTACCAGCTCTGACGCCACGGACTTTTTGGGATTCCCGTCCTCCCAGGCGGAAGGGGGGGGCTCGCAGGACTGGGGGGAGGTGTTCACACCAACGGGCTCGGAAAGCACTGAGTTCTTAGGCTTCCAGTCGTCACCGACACCTGGGGGGGACCTGGGGAGGGGTGAAGGAGAGCTTGGGAGGGGGGTGGATGTGAGGGACAGGGGATATCGCGAAGTCCCTCCCCTCCTGAGTTCAAGCCCATCCCCGAGCACAGGGGAAAGCAGAGAGAGTTCCGATTCCAATGGGGAAGCAGGAAGTCGTGTCCGAGGCTCAGGCAAGGTAGAGGAGCCAGGGTCCCAGGTGGGACAGGAAGGGGCGAATAAGGGGGGGAGACCCATCCCCCCAACTCCGGAATTACGCAGAAAGAGGAGGGGAAAGAGGATGGGTCTGCCAAAGCTTTTGTGTTGGAGAAAGACGCGCCAAAAGCCATTCGGAGGTTCTGGAACCGACTGACCACATCACTCCGTGTAAATAGCAATGACTTTAGCACTGTAAATACGCAGCACCAATAAAAGAATAAAATGCAGAGCTGCGTAGCGTCGTTACTCTGAAGTAGCCCACTCCGGCCACTGTGACAATGGCTTTCTGCCTGAAGCTGTAATTTCTTCCTTGTGTGGGGTACAAAGCAAACAGAAATCTTTAAGTACCTGAATGAAGATGTTGTGAGTCATATGGAATCAGATTGGAATTATCCTGCATCAGTGGCCAACTATTTGTTTTAGTTATAAACCCACCTTGGCAGCAGTGGAATAGAAGTTTCAAAAATCTGCACCCTCAGCATAATAAAGTACTTGATTGGTTCTGGAAATTGGTGGAGACCATGATTAATAATCCAGGAAGGGGGATTGCTCTAATGTTCCTGCATCCACAGCTATTTATTTCTAGGTAAAAAGTCAAAGGGAAGGAGTTTGGGCTTTGCCCTATCTGAACTTATCAGCTAAACACGCTGGGATGGAGTTTGAAAGACAGAAACAAATAGCATGCTTAACCTTAAGAGATGCTTGGGTTTTTTTGCTAATCTCGACCTGCCACATAGCTGAAAGTGGAAGCCTTTGAAATGGTTTTACAAAAATATTTACTTTTTATTAAAATTAGGGCTGGGGGAGATTAGCATGGATTCCCCTTTCCCTTTCTTTTTAACCTTGCAAACAGTTTAGTCACAAAGAGCTGCAGGTCGGCATGTTCTGTTGTATTTCTCTGATAGCAGAAGAATGAACTTCAAATATTTCAAGGGCTTTGCACTACTCAGTCCTCCCTTCTTAATCAACAGAATGGAGAACTGCCTTTCTCCAGAGATATACATGACCAACAGGTACTTTAAAAACAACAGAAGCAAAATGTTCATGGAACCATCTGTTAGTGCACATGGATTATCCCCTCTTCTTCTTCTCCTTTAGCTCTGCCTAGACCCAGTATTGCTTGATTATAGAAGGGAAGTTAAGAATTACTGGCACCAGCATGGTTGAAGGGCATATGGCTCAATGCCATGCATATTGAGATCACAGGGTCAACTCTCAGGAACTCCACCAAAGTTAGAATCGTGGGCGCCATCTGCAAAGTCAAACAAATTTAAACAGCCCTGGCTTCCTTCAAAGAATATTGGGGACTGTAGTTTTTACAAGGGTGTGGAGAGTTGTTAGGAGCAGTGGCATAGTGTGGAGAGGCCCCAGGGGCAGTTGCCCCAGGCACAAAATTGTTAGGGGTGCAAAATTTCAACACCGGCTGCTGCCTCAATACAGCTGCACACTTCCATCGCTGAGCTCTGTTGAAAACAGCTTCTCCATGTGAACCAGGAAGTGACCTCTCCAGACAACTGAATGATTCTTCTTTTCTTATCTCTGTGGCTGTGATCTCCTGAGCAACACAGACACAGGCAGTCAAATGTGCGTGTGCACTCCATCCATTTCCCTCCCTCCATATTTCCCTCTGTATTGCCCCGGGAATTGGCAACCCACACTACACCACTGTTTAGGAGACCCCTATTCTCACAGAGGTCTCTTGGATTGACGGTTTAACAACCCTAGGAGAAATGTGCTCGAAATGAGGACAGCAGTGGATTGTATGGATAACAAATCCTGGGTTCATTCAATTCTTTGGCTCTCTTGTAGGCCCACTGACCTTTCTGCTACTTTTAGTCCAGAGCAGACATCCCCAAACTTCAGCCCTCCAGATGTTTTGGACTACAATTCCCATCTTCCCCGACCACTGGTCCTGTTAGCTAGGGATCATGGGAGTTGTAGGCCAAAACATCTGGCGGGCCACAGTTTGGGGGTACCTGGTCCAGAGTGTATTTTTATGTGTCTTCATGACAAACCACTCCGTTTCCTACACACACACACACACACAAAACACATAATGTTAATGTTTCTCATCATCCAAGACATGTTTCCCCTCTTTTTAAATACCTGTCCCACAAGGATCAGGAAAGACAGAAGCAAAGTTCAGCCTCCCTGTAATCTCTAAACCTTTCATGGTCTGTGTTCTTTCCATAAGCTTCAAAAACAAGGATGCGCTTGCAGTCTGTTCAGGTGATTCGTGCCGATCAAGCTCGAAATAATCACTTAAGCCTGTTGGAACCAATGCTCTTAATCATGCCTAACTGCATTGGATTTAAGCCTTAGTCTCCAAGATCTCAGGCAGATCCTTTTGCCTTTGAGTTGGGTGCAACTGATGCCCCTCATTGCAATCTCGTTAAATGTGGCAATTGCTCACACACCCTCGCAGTCAGCCTTAATTCTCCTTTTGCTAATGCTTTTATGTGCCATATATTGGCGAAAGGCCATCGGTTTGCACACAAGAGGTCCCAAGTTCAATCGCCAGCATCTCCAGGGAGGATTGGGAATGGGTCCTGCCAAGGCTGTGCCACTACTAGGGTTCTTTCAGCAGAGGGTTGTATTTAATTGAAATAAAAATCAGCCCCGAAGCCTGATGCTAAGAAGCAAGCATTCACCTTGTCTATCACTAACAGTGAGTCCTGTTTCACCCCTTGAGGCAGAATGGGAAGTGCTGCGCTGCTGTCACCACTTCCACTCCCGCCGCCACCAGACCTGCTGCTGCCTGCACTGCCTGCTCTGCCACCACCATGTGCCCTGCCGCATCCACCCCGGTGGTGGAAAAGCAGTACCGAATTCAGGCAAGATCACTGCAATTCTGGATGAGATCTTGCCTGAAATTGCATGAGTTCTTGCACCTTCTGATCTCTCATGAGAGCTTGCCCAAGGTGCAATCTCACCCCAAATCGTCCTCCAAGGTGCCAATGGCAGAGGTGGCAGGGGAGGTAGGAAGCCAGTGGGTTTGTCACCTCAGGGACTTCTTGATCATGAACCAACCCATTTTTTGCAAAGGTCTGTTTTCTCCAGTGATTGTATTCATTGGAAGCTCAAACTTTCAATGTCATCTGATAAACTATGCCTTGCTACATTTGAAGGGGCCCATCTTCACATTTCAAGCGCTTGTTTTCTTCCTCCCTTGCTTGGCGCATTATCCTTATCAAATTTGTCTGTGACCTTTTCCTCTTCCACTGTCTTCTCAGGTTTCTCCTTATTATCCTCCCTGGGGGAAAGCGAGAGATCAAGGAGGCTGAAACGGCTGAAGTTATTCTTTGGTTGTGGAGGAGGCAAACATTTTTAGTTTTATAGATAGTGTAAATAACGATTCGGTGTGTTCTATGCCACATATTAGGGCTGGGTTGAAAATCTGAGGTTTCAATCTTTCATCTTGAATTTTTCTTTTTGGGGTGCCTGCTATTGGGAGAGATATTTCAGGGGAATGGGTTTGGTTTGGTTTTAACCTAAGACGAGTCACCCGTTTGGGAGTCTTGGTGGAGCCAGAGCAGCTTGTGTCAATAGGTGACCAATAGACTCTTCAATGTTGATCTTTCTGGAGGAGGTTTGCTGCCCCACAATTACCACCACAAACAGCAACAGAAACAAAACATTGATGCTTCCCAGCCAGCTTTGTTAAGTCCACCATTCCAAAACCCTTTTGACTCCAGCCTCAATTTCACCAGCTGCAAATGGTGGCAGTGAACTTCGCAGCAACCCTAGCACATATCCTTCCTCCATACTAATGCAGACCACTCTCAAAGACAGGATTTTAAGCAGGAAGAGTCATTGGCGTGATCCCCTATTATTTACTGGTAGCCTCAGTTCTGAATTTAAAGACTGTTTAATCTTATTCTTCGCCATAACTCTTGTGCCTCTCCAGAACTACCCGAGTTAGTTCCACTTTTTTTTTTAGGGTAGAGGTGAAGAGAGATTTTTTTCTCCATGTGACTTATTCATTGAGCATTGCTCCTGGTTTCCTTGCACTAAGCTTGCACCAAAGTGGGACTGTGCCCAGTCTTTCATTAGCTTTTGTTTGGGGGACAGTGAAATAAAAAGGGCATTCATCCTAATTTGCTTGTAGGGCGTTTACACATATTTCTGTTAAGTGCTTGTTCGTCCCACACTTTTCAACATGCTGCCCTTTCACTTTCCAAACCACAAAAAACATGTTTCCCTTTTTTAAATGAGGGTTTGTTGTGCTTCAATTGCACAAACCTAAACTCACAGTGTGTACTTCAATCCCTCCCACACAATAGTGATAGCCTGGAGGCACCAGGGGTCTATCGGCCATTGCTTCCTACTGACTAGGTGACGCGCTTCCGGCCTAGTGTCAACCACCAAGGTGGCTCTGCGTGGGAGCCCACAATTGACCCAGGACAGTTGGAATTTATGAAGGAACTAGCATAACTGGGGGGGGGGTGGATTGCAAGTCAGGGCCTGGTGCAGCATCAGAGAAAAGATAACGAACGTGATGGCATCCAGGTGGTCCACATTCTTTGACGTCAGTCCTGTTCAGTAAGGCTGCCTTTCTATGACCTTCGGTTCCAACAGAATCAGATTACTTCCAAGGAGGAGTATGTGTGCGTCTGTGGGAGGATACAGTGGTTTGCTGACCAGTCTCTGGAAAAAGAGCAGTGGGCAGAATTTGGAATTTTCAGGAAGTCACAAACTGTTTATGTGAGAACATGGAACAAGTTATTCAGAGGCACTAGTGTGGCCTTGCTGCTAATTTTAAGCTGTGTGTACATAGATAGAACCTGGAGAAGCTGCACAGGAAATGGACGCCTCATCATGTGTGCAGCAGCCCTGACTCTAAATGTAGAATACAACTTTCAGATGGGGACAAATGATGGTCACAAAGCAGCGTTGTAGATCATTATTAAGTCTTAAGTCTGGCAATGGCAGCAAATGCACTAAAAACAAATTTAATAATATAATTCAGATTTACGCCCAGTCCCTTCGCCAAAAATCACATTTTTTGTCCTCTGAATGCATCCAGAATCTTGAGATCAGGTGTGTTGGCTCATACTCGGAGCGGCGTTTGTAGAAATCCTGGAGCCGTTCCAGCCTGTTGGTACATGGCTGTTCTATTGCCGCTCGGGGAATATCAGCTGCAATCTAACAGAACATTCTTTTTGGCAATGCAGAGTGCTGCTGTAATATTTTATTCCAGAGAAGTTTGTAACATCATGCTCAAAGGTGAAGGGATGAATTATGGTCATACATTGAGCTCCCAAGGAAATTTCTAAAGCTGATGTTTTATCCCCTCACAACTAACTATGTTTGTGAACTGGTAAGCTTATCTGAGGCTGAAACAGTGGTCCCCTAAGAAGATTTTTTTTTTCCACCCACCCCACCCTCCAAGAATGTAACTGGATGCTAGCCATGGACGTTCTGATTCATTGGAATAGAGATGCCTTTTCCAATAGATTTTGGACAGTGTCATAATTTTTTTAGTGCTAGCCTCCTGCAGAAGTATTTGCTTTAGCAACCAATCCAATAGCAGTCGAGCAGATGCTCAGCATGATTGATATCGACTGAGTGGATGTTTTGAAAAGTAGAACATCAGCTATTTTTTAAAGTTCCTATGAATGTCTGCTAATAGCATCTGGTTCTATCCTAAAAGTTATGGGGAACCCATGCTGGCCGCTGAAAACAGCAGCTCTGCACCCAGCAGTTGATGGTGTGGTGGAGAGCTGCACTGGTCACCTGAACTGCCTCCATCCAGGTCATCTCAGCAGGCCAAGATGGAGGGGGAGGCAATATTATTATGGCGCAAATGCACCAGCAGAAGCAACCTGGTGTTTCTGCTGCTCCATGTGGCCCCTCGCCCTCTTATATCGCAGTATGCTGCAGTGACCCAGCCAGATCAAGGCTAGGTGAGCAGCACAGCCCCAGCACACTGTATGCCACAGCTCATACCTGCTCAGGGGAGTGTAGCTCCCTGTTTTGCATTCAGAAGGTCCTAGGGCCAGTCCCTGGCTTCTGCTGCTGTCCATCCATACTCCACTGGAGTAACTATCATTAGGGATGGTGGTGCAACTCGGAGTATGATATCTGGGGAAGAGCCTCAAAAGAAGTGGGTGGAGCAATGAATGGGATGCTTACCTTTGTACTGTAGCCACGATGCAAGTGTCAAAGGTTTCTATGGACACCAGGGCCGGCCCAGCCATTAGGTAAGATGGAGTTGCTGCCTCAGGCAGCAAAAGCCCCTGAGGCGGCACTCCTGTGGGCATCCCACCTGCCCTGGTGCCTCCGCCTGTGGCAGAGAAGCAATGCTAGCATTGGCACCAATTTCGGGCAAGATTGCATCCATTTAGGGCATGATATCACCCAAAATTGGCACCAAGTGGCAATGCTTTACCGGCAGTGGATGTGGCACGTCGCACACTGCAGGCAGCAGAGGCAGGTATGGTGGTGGCGGGAGCAGCTGAAGCAGCAGGTGAGGGCAGCACTTCCTGTTTCGCCTCAAGCGGCAAAACAAGATGCACCACCTCTGATAGACACACACACAATATCTTTCTATCTTAACATATAGGCAAGCACGGGGCAATGTCAAGGTTCAAGGGAGCATTCCAGCCAGCCAAAGTGCTCAAAGAAGGTGCATGGCAAGACTGGTGATGTTTACGACTTGGGGAGAAGGTGTGTGGCGTAGGAAGAATCCTGAGGGCCAGATAGCAAAGGCTGGAGGGCCACACATGGCTGCCAGGCCTGGGGTTCTCGTCCTCCACTCTAAGGAGTCACACAGTGATTCCTACTCTGAAGACTGGCTTTGATTTTGTTTTTAAAAAAAAATAGAAAGAAGGAAAACATGAAGCATTGCTCTCTCTCCCTCTCTCTTTAACTTGGGCAGTAATATTGCTATGATAATTTAAGAGGCAAAGGGAGCTGGCTGGTTTGCTGCATGGTTAACAATACCCAGAAGCCTATTCCATTCAACAACAAATTGAACATAGCACTGTCATCAAGAAACGGGAACAAATGGTTGGACTGCTGCTGCTATGGGATGCTTAGTAACCACTTGGTACATGGAGAAAGCCAAGCCAAGTGTGGCTGGCACTGCTAATCCTAGCAGGGACTTCCAAGTTTAAGTGAAGTGTTTGCTTCACAGGCATATGAATGGTCTCTTATTAGCATGTTATTAGGCAGGGGTAGGCAACCTAAGGCCCGTGGGCCGGGTGCGGCCCAATCGCCTTCTCAATCCGGTCAACGTGTTTTTACATGAGTAGAATGTGTCCTTTTATTTAAAATGCATCTCTGGGTTATTTGTGGGGCAAAGGAATTTGTTCATATTTTTTTCAAAATATATTCCGGCCCACCACATGGTCTGAGGGACGGTGGGATGCTTAGTAACCACTGCTGGAAAAGGTTGCTGACCCCTGTTATTAGGTCTCGCAGTATCACCATCTCCAAGAGAGGTTGCTTTTCAGTGGAGCAAGTTCACCCATTTGGTTGCCAGCCATCAAGCTCAGTGGCAGCAATTGGGGGGGGGGCGTAATTGTGGGAGGTTAAAGAGGGCAAATTAATACAAAATATTAGCCCTTCCCAGGCAGAAATGTTACGCTCTCTTTCAGATGACTGCTGTAACCCTAAACATACTTACTTTTGAGGATGGTTGCACTGATTTCAATAAAGAGCAATCTTGATATTAGGTGGACTTCCATAATTGGAATTTCCTACATTTTGTTTATTTCCTCAAAATGAGCTGGGGGCAATTTGAATCAGGGTAGTAGAGTGGGGGGGATTTGCCCACTGTCCCCTCCCCTGCATCTCACAGCCCTGTTCCCAATACCCCCAGGCTTTTTAGGAAAGGCCTTCACTGCAACCTATTAACCATGGAATAAAAACTGATGAGCACAAATTGTGCCTGCATGTTTCTCGCTTTCAGGATGGCTGGGGAAGATTCTAAGTAATGAAATAAACATGGGGCAAAAGGTTAGGCATACCTTCTTTTGGCCCCAGTACAAATGCCTTCCCACACCTACCTTTTAGGAGAGAAAATAATGTGGGGACTTCTACATGTTGGAATTTCTACAGATCACATCCATTGTATACATGTAAAGCACATGGGTTTCCCCCAAAGGATCATGGGAACTGTAGTTTTCCCCCAGATCTACAGTTCCCAGCTCCCTTACCAAACTGCAGCTCCCAGGATTCTTTGAAGGAAGCTATTACGCTTTAAATGTATGTTGTGGATGTGACCAGTTAAGTATGCTTAGTATCCAGTTAAGTATGTGTAGGATTGTGGAATAAATGGTGGTTGTTGTTGTTTAAGTCATGGGGAAATATCAGGCTTGGGGATTAAAATACCTTTAAAGCAACATATAGACCACCTAGTAAGTTTGTGGCTGAGGTGGGGTTTTAACTGGAGAGTTTCTGGCTGTTCGCCATGAAACCTTCACTACCCCAAAAGTCTGATAGCTCAGCGGCTTGGAGAGTTTGAGAATCTGAATGGAGAAGAGCCATGAATGGGATTGCAAGTGTTTCCCCTTACATCTATCACATGGCTTTCCTAGAACACCTTTTTTTGGAGAGCACCAAAATATTTAACAGGGTTTTCCAAAAGCAGCCATATTAGTGTTGCATCTGTTTCATCAAACAATGACTGGAACAAGGTGAAATGAAAACAAATGAGGAAATTACTAGTCAGTTGCACCATGTGAGAGGTTGGTCCACTGCCGTGATGTTTTAATTTTCCTGCACTGGTAAATCAAATCTAAGTGCCATGTTGATCAAAAAAAATATTTGATTAAAAACAACAATAACATCCACCTTACCATTAAAAAAACCACGTTGATAACAAGACTTTTTTAGCATTCCTTGTGAAAGCACACCATGTTAAATGGATTAGGAAAATGGCTTGGGAGTGGGAATCAACTTCCTCCTCCACTACCCCAGAGACAAAGCATCAAAACATTTTGGTAAAAAGTGGCAAAAA
This sequence comes from Zootoca vivipara, assembly GCF_963506605.1. Classification (NCBI taxonomy): domain Eukaryota; kingdom Metazoa; phylum Chordata; class Lepidosauria; order Squamata; family Lacertidae; genus Zootoca; species Zootoca vivipara. The sequence continues at coordinate 56,502,428 of NC_083284.1, read as the reverse complement.
GGGAGAAGAAAGAGTAGTGTTTGCACATATCACAGTTGGGTTAGGATTGATCCATACATTGCACTGCATAATGCTTGCCATATCCTACCCTCTACTGTTCATCAGAAGGCACACGGTCTTGTTAGGACAAACACAACTGCCTTACATTGTGGGGTTGGCCTTTATTTGCATGAGAATCAAGGTTTGTGAGGTGGCTACAACCACACAAGTAGCCCTCCATGGGTAGGACAACTGGGAATGAAGCCTTTGGGCTGGAAACTCTAGAGTAAGTCTAATGTTTCCAGGGTTTTGATTTGTTTTTTTCCATTCATCCTTTCTGTTGCCCTTTTCCTAATACTGAAATTCAGTTCGCCAGCAGTTTTTTTATTGAATTATGGAAGGGGAAGGAAAGCCTCCTGCTATTAGAAAGAGGAAAGTAGCAGCAGTCCTAAACTCACATACTAGTACTGGGGTGAGAAACATGTGGCCCTCCAAATGTTGGACTCCAACTTCCATCAGCCCCAGGCAGTGTGGCCAATGATCAGTGTCGATGTAATTTGTAGTCCAACAACATCTGGAGGGCCATAGATTCCCCAGCTGTGTGCTAAAGATTAATAGTGCAGTCCTGCACACAGTCCCATATGTCTACTCAGAAGTAAGTCCCAATGAGTTCAGTAGGGCTTGCACCAAGGTAAACAGGTACAAGAAAGCAGCCTGTGCATAGCTGCCAAGCTATCCCTTATTTTAAGGGATTTTCCCTTATGCTGAATAGGCTTCCTCGCGAGAAAAGGGAAAACTTGGCAGCTATGAGCCTGTGTCCCATGCAATTTAAAGGGAATCACTTCTGAGTAATGAAGTTTAGGATTGCACTGTATATTAAGCAACTATGAAGCAACTAGCAAGCTTAATCTGACACAAGCGTCCTGCGGAGAAACAAAATTCACTCCACATTTGCCACATTTCGTTACTCAGAGTAACAACTTCTTGTTTCTCTGAGTTACAGTATTATGTTGCTTCAATCTGCTACATCTAGCCAAGATTTTTTAAAACCAATTTTCTATCACAGCACACACGCGCCTTAATCATCAGTCATCTCCATACTGAAAATTTCATTCTTGAGGTATGATTAGCCACCCTTCTCTCTCTCTCTCTCTCTCTCTCTCTCTCTCAAATTCAACCCATTTATAGAACATCTGGTTTTAGGTGGGATGAGAGGGTGGAGTTGAGTGATGTCTTGAAGTGGTCATACTTGCTGACAACAGAAGGTTACAGTTTGCTTTCTAGTAGAATTGGCTCGAGGAAGAACAAATTTTAGTTTAAATGTAAGGTTTTGTGAATATACCATAGTGTATTTGAAAAGGGAAAAATAAAAAAATTCCTTCAGTAGCACCTTAAAGACCAACTAAGTTTATATTTTGGTATGAGCTTTCGTGTGCATGCACACTTCTTCAGATACCACACGATACTATGAACCACAGATACCACACTTCTTCAGATACCACACATGCACACGAAAGCTCATACCAAAATATAAACTTAGTTGGTCTTTAAGGTGCTACTGAAGAAATTTTTTTATTTTGCCCCGACTCAGACCAACACGGCTACCTACCTGTAACTTGAAAAGGGAAGTTACTTACAGAAACACACACACACTGAAAATGTAAAGTATAGGATATGCTGCATAAATGCATTAATCTCAGCTTAGGTTGGGTTTTTTAAAGTTTATCAGAACTTTGAGTAACATGTGAGCAGACTTCCTTTCATGCGATGGGACTTCCTGTTCCTCACATTCTTCCTGCAGTCTTCCATGCAGATTTGGGGGGCACACATGGCTGAAGCTCAGATAAGAAGAAAGGGAAGTCCCCTTCCATGAGCGGAAGACAAATCTGAAAATGGGCTGACACTCTTAGAGGTCACCCCTTCTATTGGTGTTAACCTACAAGCCTTTTGATTATTCATATGACATATGAAAATTAATTACATCCCTTCAACCATAATTTTCATAAAATGTGGCACCCAATTTTCAGCTGCAGTGTCATTTTTTCATCATGAAAACATTGTTGTTGTTGTTTAGTCGTTTAGTCGTGTCCGACTCTTCGTGACCCCATGGACCATAGCACGCCAGGCACTCCTGTCTTGCACTGCCTCCCGCAGTTTGGTCAAACTCATGTTCGTAGCTTCGAGAATACTGTCCAACCATCTTGTCCTCTGACGTCCCCTTCTCCTAGTGCCCTCAATCTTTCCCAACATCAAGGTCTTTTCCAAGGATTCTTCTCTTCTCATGAGGTGGCCAAAGTATTGGAGCCTCAGCTTCACGATCTGTCCTTCCAGGGAGCACTCAGGGCTGATTTCCTTAAGAATGGATAGGTTTGATCTTCTTGCAGTCCATGGGACTCTCAAGAGTCTCCTCCAGCACCACAATTCAAAAGCATCAATTCTTCGGCGATCAGCCTTCTTTATGGTCCAGCTCTCACTTCCATACATCACTACTGGGAAAACCATAGCTTTAACTATACGGACCTTTGTCGGCAAGGTGATGTCTCTGCTTTTTAAGATGCTGTCTAGGTTTGTCATTGCTTTTCTCCCAAGAAGCAGGCGTCTTTTAATTTCGTGACTGCTGTCACCATCTGCAGTGATCAAGGAGCCCAAGAAGGTGAAATCTCTCACTGCCTCCATTTCTTCCCCTTCTATTTGCCAGGAGGTGATGGGACCAGTGGCCATGATCTTGGTTTTTTTAATGTTGAGCTTCAGACCATATTTTGCGCTCTCCTCTTTCACCCTCATTAAAAGGTTCTTTAATTCCTCCTCGCTTTCTGCCATCAAGGTTGTGTCATCTGCATATCTGAGGTTGTTGATATTTCTTCCGGCAATCTTAATTCCGGCTTGGGATTCATCTAGTCCAGCCTTTCGCATGATGAATTCTGCATATAAGTTAAATAAGCAGGGAGACAATATACAACCTTGTCGTACTCCTTTCCCAATTTTGAACCACTCAGTTGTTCCATATCCAGTTCTAACTGTAGCTTCTTGTCCCACATAGAGATTTCTCAGGAGACAGATGAGGTGATCAGGCACTCCCATTTCTTTAAGAACTTGCCATAGTTTGCTGTGGTCGACACAGTCAAAGGCTTTTCCATAGTCGATGAAGCAGAAGTAGACGTTTTTCTGGAACTCTCTAGCTTTCTCCATAATCCAGCGCATGTTTGCTATTTGGTCTCTGGTTCCTCTGCCCTTTCGAAATCCAGCTTGCACTTCTGGGAGTTCTCGGTCCACATACTGCTTAAGCCTGCCTTGTAGAATTTTAAGCATAACCTTGCTAGCGTGTGAAATGAGCGCAATTGTGCGGTAGTTGGAGCATTCTTTGGCACTGCCCTTCTTTGGAATTGGGATGTAGACTGATCTTCTCCAATCCTCTGGCCATTGCTGAGTTTTCCAAACTTGCTGGCATATTGGGTGTAGCACCTTAACAGCATCATCTTTTAAAATTTTAAATAGTTCAGATGGAATATCATCACTTCCACTGGCCTTGTTATTAGCAGTGCTTTCTAAGGCCCATTTGACTTCACTCTCCAAGATGTCTGGCTCAAGGTCAGCAACCACACTACCTGGGGTGTACGAGACCTCCATATCTTTCTGGTATAATTCCTCTGTGTATTCTTGCCACCTCTTCTTGATGTCTTCTGCTTCTGTTAGGTCCTTACCACTTTTGTCCTTGATTATGGTAATCTTTGTACGAAATGTTCCTTTCATGTCTCCAATTTTCTTGAACAGATCTCTGGTTTTCCCCATTCTATTGTTTTCCTCTATTTCTTTGCATTGCTCATTTAAGAAGACCCTCTTGTCTCTCCTTGCTGTTTTTTGGAAATCTGCATTCAGTTTCCTGTATCTTTCCCTTTCTCCCTTGCATTTTGCTTGCCTCCTCTCCTCCGCTATTTGTAAGGCCTCGTTGGACAGCCATTTTGCTTTCTTGCATTTCCTTTTCCTTGGGATGGTTTTCGTTGCTGCCTCCTGTATAATGTTACGAGCCTCCATCCATAGTTCTTTAGGCACTCTGTCCACCAAATCTAAATCCTTAAACCTGTTCCTCACTTCCACTGTGTATTCATAAGGGATTTGATTCAGATTGTATCTTACTGGCCCAGTGGTTTTTCCTACTTTCTTCAGTTTAAGCTGGAATTTTGCTATAAGAAGCTGATGATCTGAGTTACAGTCAGCTCCAGGTCTTGTTTTTGCTGACTGTATAGAGCTTCTCCATCTTTGGCTGCAGAGAATATAATCAATCTGATTTCGATGCTGCCCATTTGGTGATATCCATGTGTAGAGTCGTCTCTTGTGTTGTTGGAAGAGAGTGTTTGTGATGACCAGCTTGTTCTCTTGACAGAACTCTATTAGCCTTTGCCCTGCTTCATTTTGAACTCCCAGGCCAAACTTGCCAGTTGTTCCTTTTATCTCTTGATTCCCTACTTTAGCATTCCAATCCCCTGTAATGAGAAGAACATCCTTCTTTGGTGTCATTTCTAGAAGGTGTTGTAGGTCTTCATAGAATTGGTCAATTTCACTTTCTTCAGCTCCGGTAGTTGGTGCATAAACTTGGATTACTGTGATGTTAAAAGGTCTGCCTTGGATTCGTATCGAGATCATTCTGTCATTTTTGAGATTGCATCCCATTACAGCTTTTGCCACTCTTTTGTTGACTATGAGGGCCACTCCATTTCTACTACGGGATTCTTGCCCACAGTAGTAGATATGATAGTCACCCGAACTAAATTCGCCCATTCCCTTCCATTTTAGTTCACTGATGCCCAGGATGCCCAGGATGTCATGAAAACATACCCAATCCTTTTCTTTTCATTCCCTTATGGCAAGAAATGGTTGTGTCTTTCCCAGCTTCACTGATGTGCTTTTTGAAAAGTCTGATGCACCATGACTACCCAGTTTAGAGGCCTCCATTCATAGAAGCTCCCAGCATGAGGAAATGCTTATCATGGCAAGTGGTACCCAATACTTCATCTCTGAAATGATACTAATCCCAGAGAGGCATCCTGGAATTTCCCCCTCTAAAGTTGCCATTTTCCTCTACTCCATGAACCAGCCTCCAGACATTGGGAGGCCTGACCACTCCCCAAGATCATAGCCTTTCTGTCAGGATGCAGTGCCCCAACTCAGAAAAGCCAGCAACTTTGGGCAGCCATAGCTGATGCCTAAAATTTGTCAGTTTCAATTATCATCAGTCTAAAATAACTGGACACCTGTCAGCAGTGAATGTTGTTTTCAGAGAGCTGCAATGTTCAAACGGCTCTGAAATGCTGTACACAGCATCCCTGAATTCAGAGAGTTATTTCTGAAAGCCAAAGGCAGTCAAAAACGGCATAGCTTCATTTAACTATAATAATTTTTCATATAGGATTTCAAAAACAATGTAGCCCATCAACCAAGACACCTGTCTTTCCAAGAAAAGAATGCCGGAGGAAAAATAGCTTTAAAAATAAAAACTGCTCAGAATACATGCCCTTGAAAACATGGAAATACAATATTTTACATTCAGGCCATATTTTTACGCCTTCTTGACATCGTGGAACTCTAATAACTTGGCTGGGGGGAAAGTATCTGAAGAAGTGGATGCTCAATTGACTAGAAAATTTAGAACGCATGAACAAGGGTCTTGGCAGATCATTATTAGAGCAGGAATGTTTGGATGCTGTCGACGCTCTTAATACACTGACTGAAAGTTGGGGGTGAAAGTGGGGCAGAGGCTATATCTGTGGGAGCACCCATTATTCTTTTCCACTTTTAAGGTGCTGCAGTATATGATAGCAAAGACGGATAGCTGATAATATAGATATTGATCCAGCACCAGCAGGAGTTAAATTACTAAATCCACACATGAACATGCCCAAAGCTTTGGCAGGCTATAGGAGACTTTCTGATGTTTCGCAACATTGTAGGTACTGATAGATAGGTTCTTTCCAGCCAGGAAGCAAAGATCTCATGGTTAACTGCACTGAAGAGGTGGGGAAACAGATTAGGATAAGCCAATTTATCCACAATTGGCTGCTCTTTATCTAACCTTCAACTGAACTTAAGTGTCCATGCACTGGCCAGGGCCATTTGTTAGGAATGACATCATTTTGGGGTGGTGTTTGTTGTTTTCACCATTAAAACATGCTGTGAGTGGATGGGCCTTGATTAAAAATCGTCAAAATATGTGTTACATAACTATTGGAAGACCTCCTAACAAAGACCTTGTAAATGAAGAACAAGGAATGTGTCATACTCCCAACTTCTAGCTAAGAGTCAGAAATCCAGGACACTCCTCATGGCCTCTCAGTTGCCTTGATTGTTTCCTCATGGTCAAATTAAGACTCCCCCCCCAAAAAAAAAATCACAAGTAACTGTCTCGTGGGAATTGCTTACTGTTTTAAAAGCCCTCACTTAGGTAAGTGAAAACAAACATCAGCCAATTTATGTCTCTGCAAATCACTGCTGAGTTCCCTGGTGGTTGTTGGTTGTTTTGTTGTTGTTGTTGTTGTTGTTGTTGTTGTTGTTTGGGGGGGGACTTTAAAATAGAACTTTTTTACATGGTGTGACTTAAGATTCCACCCTCTACAATTCTGTGCCATTTCTATGGAAAGTTCAGTATTTATGCAGCATATATTTGCATAGGGAAAACTAAGAGGATTAACCATTTGTAGCAGCTTGTTTTGCAAGGGAGCGTAGAAACTTTTCCTCCCACTAATTCCCATCAGATGTTTTTGCTCTGTCGTGTACTCAGCAAGGGGAAAGAGTGATGATGTCACATGGGCACTTGTAGTATGTTTTGACATGTCCGCTCATTAAAAATAAATAAACTGAGAAACTTGGAATTATGTAAATAATATCCTGCCATTTTGGCAAAGGGCTTGGTGAGTTTCTTTAAAACTTTAATCAACGTTTTCTCTGGCATAAAGAAATCCTCAGAAATATATCTGCAGCTGATGGCAATCACAATAAGCAAAACATTCAGCTTTCCAGGAAACCCAATAACATAAAGATGCTATTGCCTTGAAACCTAATCCGGTACCTACATTTAAATCAGAAAGGCAATCCCACCCATAATTTAGGGTTCCATCTCATCTGTAACTCATCACACATGGAAACGTATGTATAAAATATCTCAGACTTAACAGCATCAGTCATTATAATCTTATTGGTGTGTATCTTTTTTATTTTATTTTTAAAAACAAGCATCATGTTTTCCATTAAATGAGAGCCACTATGGTAGAGTGGAGTTGTATTGTGAGTTGTATTGAACTCACATCGCAGAGCAAGGATAGTCAACGTGGTACTGTTCAACTTTTATTAGCCCCAGCCAGCATGGTGGGATGAAGAGGATACCCCTGCTGTGTGTGGAGAGTCCTAATTTCATAGCCCCATTCTTCCATAAAGCTTACTAGACAGCCTCTCAGCCTTCTAGCAGTTTTTTGAGGGAAGAAATGGGAAGAAGTGTATGCTCCTTGAAGGGAAGTCAGGAAACAAAATGAGATAAGTAAAAGGATTACAACCCTCACCTCTGGGATAATCTTTCTGTGGGGCACTCTCGGCAACAATATTCTCCAGAATTAGGCCATCTGCTTGCTGATAAGCCTCACCTTGCTACTTTAGCAGCTGTGCAACAAAGAGCCTCAGAATGGGAGTCTAGCTGTCATGCTGGCCCCTCTCCCTCACCTAATTGAAGGCCTAAACCTAGCCCCAGTTTTGGCAAAGGAATTTGCCCTCTTTGTAACTTTTATACAGTCCTCCCCAATGCATAATAATCTGGTGTTCTGTAGGTCAGCTGCCCACATGGCTGCATCAAAGGACTAGCGACTGAATGTTTCTTAGAATACATCCCTGTCAATGCCTTGCCTTATCATTCTCCCAGCTGATAAAGGCCAGAATAAGGTCAATGCGCTGTGGTCTGGCACCTAGGAGACCAATTTAAGAATTTATGCCCTTATATTTTTGTATGTTCTTAACTGGTTTATTGTGCTTTTGTTGGCAATAGCCTACCTCAACAGATGCACACAGAAGAGTTCGGTGTTTGCTAAAGGCCACAATAAAGCAAAGCAGATCTCTTGCTCATCTTATGCAGTTTCCTCAGTTAAGATTCTTCTTTTTTGGGGGAGGTGGGTTTCCTGGGAAAGTCAATACCATACCTCATCAAAAACAGAGGACTAGTGAAGATGAAGGGGGGGGGAATCTCCCATTCTGTCTTCTTCCATACTGCTGTGGAGAAATCAACAGGACTTCCACAGCTTTGCCTGCAATGTTATTTCACAGCCCAGTAGCTCTCCCTGTGAGGAAGCTCAACTGAACTCAGAATGAACCAACCAAGTCTTTACTTTAAGGGTTCAAAAAAGTTCAATTCGCTTTGATTTGTTTTTCTTTAATTTCCATCTGCCTCATGCTTCCTGGTGTCAAGCCAATGGGAAAAATACAACAATTCTATAAGAAAGAGGCCCTTTATGGTATTTCTGGATTAGTCAAAACTAGAAGCCCCAGGAAATTGCTTGAGGAATCGTGTTGTTAGGTTGTCCTTCTGATTCCACATCAGAGAAGAGAGGGCAAGCCTCAAACAAACATTAGAAAATGACCTTATCTGAATCCAGTCTTTTGCAGGCCAGTCATCTGTTGGGCATGGGAATGCCAAACCAAACTTGTCAGATTGTTTTAAAATTAAAATGCTTATGACTGAGGACTCCACACCACCATTCAATCAAAATTAGGAACTGGCAACTAACTCATTAGATTCTCCAACAATCTAACTCCTGAAGCCCTACCCTGTCTCCATTTAAAGTCTATTTAAACCCCCATGAAAAATAACTGTTTGGCATAGCTGGTGAGTACATTTATTTACATACTATCCTTTATGTGCTCCACTCATCCCAGATTGGATTAACTTCAGGGATAAAACAATGTCATCTGCCTTCATACCTATGCAGCTGGTCACCATGGAACAAGTCTGATTCATCATAAAGTCAGGAAGGAACCATGCAGCACCCTATTTGCCCTTACTGCAAGTGTGTGGTTTCCCAGATGCTGTTGCACTACAATCCCCATCACCCCTGCTGACTGGGGCTGATGGACTCCAACAACATCTAGAGCAGGCATGTCAAACCTGCGGCCCTCCAGATGTTTTGGACTACAATTCCCATCTTCCCCAACCACTGGTCCTGCTAGCTAGGGATCATGGGAGTTGTAGGCCAAAACATCTGGAGGGCCGCAGGTTTGACATGCCTGATCTAGAGCTCCACAGGTTCCCCTCCCCTGCCTTGCTGTGACTTATCTTGGTTTTGGAAGCAGACAAATGATCCAGACTGGATATTTAGGTGTTCTGTTCTGCTCCCTAGTCATGAAGGCCTACTGGGTCAGTTTGACCTAAATTTGACCTTCGGTCACTTTGACCTAAGGCTTGAGACGCACACAAAGCATCCTGTTTATTATCCTTTTCCACACCAGTTCCAGCCATGCTAGAGAGAAAATGGAAGAAGGAAGATGGTAGCAGGAGGCAATGTTCAAAGGACCGAAAGCAAATAAGTGGGTGGGAGAGAATGGAATGAGGAAGAGAACCGGAGAAAATTAATTTGGGTTGCTGAGTAATAGATGGAGAGGAGACTGCCGGGCATATGAAGGTTGTTGTTATCATCTAGCTCAGGAAACAGGCAAAAGCCCACAGTAGTCCTTATCTGCCGTTTTGCATCTTCCTGAATCTATTAGGATTTCCTACTGTTCCAGCTAATTTGGGGCTACTTTTAATATACTGGCAGGAGAAAGGACAAGTTTAAGTACTGAGGCGTCCTCAGTATAAACAGGAAAGAGCCAGCTCATCTTTAGGGTTGAGTTTTACATTGACCAGGAAGCTACTTATGAAGCAAGTATAGGAAAATGAACAGCTAAAGAGCAAATATATCTAGATATAGATATAGATCTATAGCTATATATGTTTTACTTCTTATTAATGGGAGGTCTATTATTTTGTCTTTGTATCAAGTGATTCCTGTGTCTCCAGGTCTGTGTACAAGTTGATGCATGCTTAGTAGCCTTGGCAGCTGCCGAAGCCTAGTCAATGGACACATCCCCAATATTCTTGGGGAGTTTTGCAATTGTGGAAAAGAAAAGAATTACAGCTGCCTGTCAAGGCAGAACTGTGGGCATGTTGTTTTGGAGGGCTTTAAAGGCCACTCTTGTCGCTCTTGGGTCGCTGCTCATTTCGTTATGCTCACATTGTAAACAAACAAATACACAATTACAAAAATTCTCTTTTGAGGAAAAGGATGACCCTTGAATTTCATTCTGCTTGAGGAGACAGGAGTGCAAAATCTTCAGCAGAGGCTGGATGGCCATTGCCACAGCAGCAGATTTCCTGCATCGACAGGGGGGGTTGACCAAATGACCTTTGAGAGACCTTCAGCCTCTATGATTCTATAATCCACTTGGGAGTGGATTACCAAGTACAAAACAGAAAACAGCCATAGTATGTAGGTTGTATGAACCGCATCTTTTCTTTTCAAAATACGCAGGCGAGATCCGATCCTTTCCTGATTGCGTACACACGCGCTAAATCCTGTCTGTGGTGCCTACCCTCATCCCCAGTAAAGAGGCAGGAGTCAGGAGTATGGATTAAAATTGGCCACAACTTTATTGAATTCAAAAGTGGGAAACTTGGCTCAGGCCTTGGCAGGTAACCCTCTCAGCCCCTTTGGCTGAGGATATGCAGGTTGACGAGGCCAGAGAGAGGGGACTGTAAAGCGCAAACTTACACAGCATGCCCTCCTCTGACCCCATCTGGGAGTTTGACCTACAAGCCGCTGCTCCAGGGCCAGGGACTCCCGATTTTAGCCCTTTTTAGATGGGCCCCTGCAACGCCGCCGCATGAAGATAGACAAAGGAAACCTTGCCAAGGCCTAAAAACCGCCACCCGAGGCCCTTAAGGGGCCTCGCCGCCAAGTCCCACGACCGAGTGACCATGACCCGTACCCTGACATCCGAGCCTAACGCCTACCCGTTCCATGAGGGCCTGCCGTAAGTCATCTAGCCAGAGGTCATTCCCACGCGGTGTCAGATGCACCCCATCGGCCCTGAAAATGTCCCTCGCGTCCACCCTAATGGCGGGGTGTGGGATAGAGAACCCCCCAATTTTTTGCATGGTGTTGCGCATTGCCCTGTTGATTTTTTGGACCGCATAATTAATGCAAGAGGGATTGGAAACCCCCCTCCAAGACAGGCGGGGGATTAGATAGGACCAGCCTATTGCCATCGATGGGTACAAGGTGTGCAGCCTCTCAATATTGGCCCTTGCCGCAAGGGTAAGGGCAATGCCTTTTTGCTCGACCAAGTAATTTTCTCCCAGATGTACCACCAGAACTCCCGGGGGGCCATACATCGCTGCAGCCTTACTAAGCGTGGGCATCAAGGCAGACCACCGCATGCCCCGGTGGCCCATCCAATAAACGCATACCTTGGGGTGAATGTTGAGGTGATGACCCCCTGCTTTTTGCCGGGCATGCTCCGCTGCCCAATGTACAAAGCTGTGCCCTACCACCCAGATCTTCATGAAGGGCAAACCTGCAAGAAAAAATTAAATTGCAAGCGTTAAGGAAGAGGAGCCGGGGCGAATGTAGCTTTTGTATGCCGCTGAGCGCCAACGCCCTAATGTCTTGATGCGCGCTGGGTCCCACCCCTGGATTGCTGCTGAGGTGGCGGCCCCGATTCGGAAGGAATGCCCCGAGTATCCTTGGGGATCCGCTCCACAAGCTGCTAAGACTTTGCGCAAGACTGCTGTAAATTGAAACCGTGATAAAGGCCGCATGTTAGCGTGTATAAGGAAAGGCCCCCTGCATTTTGGGCGGACCCTGAAAAAACTGCGTGAGTCCCTATAGGGGCAGGCGCCCTCTCGCCCTGTTGGGGCAAGCGTCAGTGAGACACCCCTCTGCAGCTGATCTGTTTTGGATGACCGAATTTTGACGTTGACAGCGTCCCCGGAGAACTTGACATCTGAATCACTCAAGCCTGCTTGAGATGCCCCAGCTGCCAGACACTCTCCGATACGCAGAGCCCCAAAGAAGGCTAGAGAGAATGCTGCTCGGAAGAGACGTGTCTCAAAATTTGACCAGCAAATTTCTGGCAACTATTTTCAAATTAGATTCAAGATGTCGACGGTAATGGGCTTTCTGCCATCCTGACGCGGAGGGATAATGCGACGCCAGCCCGCCAACAACTTTTTGACGTGAAATGTGTCGCATGGATCCGGCCAACGAAAGAATTTGCAAAAGAAGGATATAGCTGCCCTGTAAAGCAGCAGAGTTTTTATGGCCAGGCCCTTGTGCTTCAAGAGAACTAGGAATTGAAGAACCTCCCCTTCAGTTGCGCGCCGTGTCGTTGAGCCACGAAAACGCCCAAAGGCGTCCCAGGCCCTGGAATAGGAACGCCTGGTGGAGGGGGCTAAGGCTGACAATACTCCCTGATTCACTTCTCGCTTCCAATCTCCCACAGTTCGTCTGGAAAAGCGTCCGGGGTCTGGGCTGCATCCGGCGCTAGTTGGCGGAAACGTTCCATCTGGAAACGAGATAATGCGTCAGCAATATTGTTATTGAGACCAGGTATGAAACGGGCTGTGAAGGAAATATTGTACTTCAGGCACTCCAGTACAAACAGGCGCATCACCCTGATAACCCGGGCGGACTTAGGGGACAATCTGGAAATGATTCTTACCACCGCTTGATTGTCAGACCAGAAACATACCCTGGAATTTGCGAAACAGGTTCCCCAGAGGCGTATGGCAACTAGAATAGGGAAGAACTCAAGAAAGGTTAGATCGCGAGTGATGCCCGCTGTATGCCAGGCGGGCGGCCACGGGTGTGCGCACCAGCGGCCCCTGAAGAATACGCCAAACCCATGGCGGCCAGAGGCATCCGAATGGACCTGGAGTTCAATGCCTGGGTCGACGACCTCTTGCCAGAATGAGACCCCATTATAGTCCCGCAGGAAAGCGAGCCAAATCTTTATATCTTCCTTTATCTGCCTCGTCACCCTTATGTGATGGTGGGGGGCAACCCCCCCGGCTGTTAAACGTGCCAGACGAGCACAAAAGGCTCGGCCCGGTGCGACCACCCTACAAGCGAAATTGAGATGGCCCATTAGTGATTGGACCTGGCGAAGGGTGGTCTTTCTGGCCCGCAACATTGATTCCAATAGCACTTTCAAGGAATCAAGTTTTGCCTGGGGGAGACGTGATGACTGCTGCTGAGTGTCGAGTTCAATTCCCAAGTAGGTGAGAACCGTAGAAGGGCCTTCCGTCTTATCGGCGGCCAACGGTATGCCAAAGTCCGCCGCCAGGCGCATGAAAACGTCTAGGACCCGGGCGCAGGTGGGGGTATTAGGGGCCCCCATTATCAGAAAGTCATCTAAGTAATGGGACACATAAGGGGAACCCGAACGTGTTTTGATGGCCCACTCAATGAATGTGCTAAAAGCCTCGAAGGCCGCACAGGCCACAGAACATCCCATAGGCATGGTGTCAGAGGGCCTGATATGGCTACTCTAGAGTAACGACTCCAGCATGGTCTTTTAAGGCTTTTATTAAGTGCTGATTATTTACAGTGTTCAGAGCAGTAAAAATGCATCCTTAAGGTGAGGTGTCAGAACCTCCGAATGGCGATTGGCGCGTTTTCTTCCAGCACCAAAGCTTTGGCAGACCCAACCTCTTCCCCCTACGTTTGCGTCACAATTCAGGAGTTGGGGGGATTGGCCTCCCCCCCGTGCGTCCAACTTCCTGTCCCACCTGCGGCATGGGCTCCACAACCTTGCCTGAGCCTCGGACACCACTTCCTGACTCTCCGCTGGAGGCAGAGCTCTCCTTACTCTCTCCAGCGCTTGGGGATGGGCTGGAACTTAAGATGGGAGGGACTTCCCTGTATCCCTTGTCCCTCACATCCACCCCCCTCCCAGGCTCCTCTCCCCCCCTCCCTAGGGGCTCTCTGCTTGCTGGGGACGAGTGAAACCCCAAGAAGTCTGTGGCATCCGAGCCTGTGGGTGTAAAAATTTCCCCCCAATCCTGCGATCTTTCTCCTTCCCCCTGAGAAGACGGGAATCCCAAGAAGTCAGTGGCGTCAGAGCTGGTGGGAGTAAAAATGTTCTGCCAGTCCTCTCCTGCCTCTGACGTAGTCGACCTCGGTGAAACCCACACCTCTTCTTCCGTATCCTCAAATTCCGCTTCCCATCTCCATGGAGAGCTGCTGCCTGCGATCCCTTCCTCCCGCCCCTCCCCCTCTCCCTCCCTTTCCATGTGCCAGGGCTTGGGCCTGTGGGGGAAAAGGGCGTGGAACTCTTCCACTAAAAATTCCTCAGGTACTTCCGTGGCCGGTATCCACTCATTGTGGGACGGCGGAGTGTCCTCCCATGCTATCAGGTACTCCAGCCCTCTCACCCCTCTCCTTGAGTCTAAAATCTCAGTTGCCTCATTGAGCTGTCGGGCGTCTCCCGTCTCCCCCCCTCCCTCTGGAGGCTGATCGCTGTCCCTGAACCTGGTACTTTCTCTGTACGGCGACAGCAGCGATCTATGAAACACTGGGTGCACTCTCATGTCCTCAGGCAGTGCTAGCCTGAAGGCTACCGGGTTGACCTGTTGCGTGACCGTGAAGGGGCCCAGCCTCCTGGGTGCTAACTTCTTGCATCGCCCCCTGGTGGGAAGACCTTCCGAGGATAACCAAACCTTGTCCCCCACCCTGATGACCTCTCCCGGTCGCCTGTGGCGATCTGCCCCCTTCTTGTACGCTTCCTTGGCCCTCTCCAAGTGTTCTCTGAGCTGCTGGTGCACCGTCTCCAGGTCCTCTGCCCAATCCTCTGCCTGTGGGCCCTCTTCCTCCTCCTCCCCCTCCCTCTCTGGGAAAGATCTGAGTTCGCGCCCGTAGTTGGCCTTAAAGGGCGACACCCCTGTGGAGACGTGCACCGCATTGTTGTAGGCAAATTCTGCCAGTGGCAGGCGATCCACCCAGTCCGTTTGCCTCTGGCTGACGTAACATCTCAGGTACTGTTGCAGAATGGCGTTGACCCGCTCCGCCTGTCCATTGGTCTGCGGGTGCCGAGCCGTAGACAAACTGACCTCCACCTGCAGGAGGTTCATTAGCCGCCGCCAGAACCTGGAAACAAATTGGCGGCCACGATCCGAAATAACTCTTAAAGGCAATCCATGCAGTCTGAATACGTGGTCAACAAACAGTTTGGCCGTCTCTTCTGCCGAGACCGCCCTGGCACACGGTATAAAGTGGCACATTTTGGACATGAGGTCCACCACCACCAACACTGCGGTCTTGCCCCTGGACGACGGCAGGTCTGTGATGAAGTCCATGGACACTACTTCCCACGGCCTGTGCGGTGTGGCTAATGGCTCCAGCAACCCTGCTGGTGCTGCCCTGACTACCTTTGCTCGTTGGCAGGTGTCACAGCCCCGTACATAGTCTCTGACATCTTCCTGCACCCCTGGCCACCAGAAGTGTCTCATGACTAGGTGAGTGGTTTTGTCCCTTCCGAAATGACCCGCCGTTGGGTTGTCGTGCATCTGCTTGAGGACCTTACCTCTCAGCTGTTTGGTGGGCAGGTACAGGGCTCCCCTGTAAAAAAGCAAACCCCTCCTTTCCTCAAAGTCTTTGGCCTGCTCCCTCCCCCCTCGCAGCTCTCTGAAGATGCGGGAGGCAAACTCATCTGCTGCCGTCAGTGCTGTGAGTTCTGCCTCGCTCACCACTGCTGCTCCGCAGGACCATGCTGATGGGGGGAAAATGTGCCTGGGCGCTGGTGGCAACTCCTGCTCCATGTACTCTGGTTTGCGGGAGAGGGCATCCGCCCTGACATTCTGCTCCCCCGGGATGTAGTGGATGGAGAAGTTGAAGTTCGAGAAGAACTCTGCCCACCGTATCTGTCGCTGGTTGAGCACCCTGGCCGTTCTCCAGAACTCCAGGTTCTTGTGGTCTGTGCACACCTGGATGGGGTGCTTGGCGCCCACCAGGAAGTGTCGCCAGTGCTGGAAAGCAGCGTGGATCGCAAGAAGTTCCCTATCAAACACCGTGTAGTTGCGTTCAGGCAGTGTCAGCTTCCTGGAGAAGAAGGCACAAGGTCTCCACTCTCTGTTGGCGTCCAGTTGCAACAGGATCGCTCCCAACGCCCGGTCTGAAGCGTCTGTCTCCACGCGTAGGGGCGCATCCTGCACCACATGGAACAGGTTCTGGTCGGACGCGAACACCCTCTTGAGGCTTTCGAACGCTGCTTGCGCCTCTGGCGTCCACCTGAACTTCTGCTTGCCTCTCAGGCAGTCCGTGATGGGAGCCGTAACCCGCGAGAAGTTCTTGATGAATTTCCTGTAGAAATTGGCGAATCCTAGGAGGCGTTGGGCATCTTTGCGCGTCCTGGGGCTGTGCCAGTCCAGGATGGCCTGCACCTTGTCCTTGTCCATCGCCAGTCCCTTGTCTGACAGTTTGTAGCCCAGGAAGTCCACTTCCCTGGTGTGAAACTTGCACTTCTCCAGCTTCACATACAGGTGGTTCTCCTTCAGGCGTTGCAATACCTCCCTGACATCCTTCACATGTTGCACTGGGTCAGCGGAATAGATAAGGATGTCATCCAGGAAGACTAAGCAGTTCTTGAAGAGAAGGGACCCCAGGACGTGGTGCATGAAGGCCTGGAAGCATGCTGAGCCCCCTTGCAACCCGAAGGGCATCACCAGATATTCAAAAGAGCCCAGAGGCGTGAACATCGTGGTTTTCCACTCATCGCCTTCCCGAATCCTGATCAAGTTGTACGCCCCCCTCAGGTCTAGCTTGGTGAAAATCTTGCCCCTGCGTGCCGCGGTCAGGAGATCGTCCACTCTGGGCATGGGGAAAGCCACTGGCTCTGTCACTGAATTGAGCCGTCTGAAATCCACCACAAGACGGCGCTGTTGCGTGTCTTTCTTGTCCACCCAGAAGACCGGGCTGCCCCCTGCTGCCTTGCTTTCTCTGATGAACCCCCGTTTGAGGTTCTTGTCTATGAACGCACGCAAATCCTCGAGTTCCTGATCTGACATGGCGTACAGCTTGGCTGGGGGTATCGTTGCCCCTGGCACCAGGTTGATCTGGCAGTCGAAAGACCTGTGTGGGGGTAGGTGGTCGGACTCCGCTTCGCTGAAGACCTCCTGCAGGTCCCAGTACTGCTTGGGTATCGCCTCACCCCCTTTGACATGCATGGTGGCCACCGTGGCTATTGGAGGCCCCTCCCCTGGTTGGTGCTGCATGCAATGTTCCAGACAAAAGTCCGACCCAAACGTGATGCATCTCTGGTGCCAACTTATGGAGGGGTCGTGGCGTGCCAGCCAGCTCATTCCCAAAACGATGGGGGGGTCTGAGATGGTTGTGACGTTGAAAGCCAGTGTCTCTGAGTGCCTTCCCACCGTCATTCTCATGGGGGGGGGGTTGATGAGTGATGGCCCCTCCCAGCAACTCTCTGCCGTCAATGGTGGCTACGTGCAGGGGAAAATCCAGCTGCAGAAGCTGTATTTGGTGCTCTTCTGCAAAGTTTCTCGAGAAGAAGTTGGCAGATGCACCACTGTCAATTAAGGCGAGGACTGTCAGGGGATAGCCATTTGGGAGCATTAGCGTGACTTCTAGAACCACTCCTGCTCTGGGAGGGGTGGGCTGGCTCTGCTCCTCTCTGTGCGGGTGGGCGGGCTGGGGCTGTTGTCTGCTGACTGTGCCTGGCTGCTGCCCCTTGTCTCCTGCAGCCAGGCTGTCTCGTTTCCCTGCTGTGGTGCTGCTTCAGTGGGGGAAGGTACAACCGTTCCCGCCTTTCCTTGCCACTCTCTGCGATGAGGGCAGTCTCTGACGCGATGCCGGGGGGAGTTGCAGAGAAAGCAATTCCCGCCTCTTCCCTCCTTGCGTCTTGGCGCCGCCGGGGTTTGAAAAGCCCGCGCGCGCGCTCCACCGATCTCCATCGGTTCCGGCTCTGGGCTTGGTCTGGGCGGGTCTGGGGGCGGGCCCTGGGGTGGGGTTTGGTGATGTGGTCTGTCCTGGGAGCATGGGAACCAAGGTTTTGCTGCGCGCGTCGCTTGTTTGTCATACCATCTGGATTCCTGTCTCACCCCCACCGCTAGCGCCGCTTTGCTTAACTCATCCATAGTCCGCGGTCTAGGACCTCTTGCCAGCTCATCCTTAACGTCTGCGTGCAAACCCAGGTAGAAGGCTGATTTCACTGGCTCACTTTGCAGATCCCACCCCAGTTTGTGCACCAGCATGGTGAATCTCGCCCAGTAGTCCCTAACTGTCGATTTTCCTTGTGTTAAGTTATGAAGCTCCTGTTTAGTGGCCTCCATTTCACTGTCACTAGCGTACATTATTTTTAAAGCTTCTAGAAATAATTTTGCGTTCTTCATGCAAGGATTTTTTTGCGCGATGAGCAGTCTTACCCATTCTCGGGCGGCCCCCGTCAAATGCTCTATGATAAAGGAGACTCTGTGCGCGTCATCTGGGAATTCTGCTGCATGCAATTCCAGCGCATAATTTATTTCTGTCTCGAATCCTAGGTACTCCCTAGGGTCGCCGCTAAACTTGGTGACTAGGCTCTGTCCCCTTCTCACTTGGACTAGCTGCGGCTGGGGCGCCCCCCCACCTCTAGCGGCTTTCTCCTCTTCCAACTTTTTCTGCAGGTCCAATACCATCACCCTTAGCTGTTTCTCAGTCTCCTCTTTTGTCCTCACCTGGTCCACCAGCTTGTTCAGCTCCTCCTGCGCCCCTCGCGCTTCCTCCTGAGCGGCATGCAATTGCTGCTGTGCCTGCGCTGTGAGGTTCCGTAGCTCCTGCTTCGCTGCTTCGGCCTCCAGCCTCCAATGCTCAGCCTCTTGAGCGCTCATCGCTGCACTCCAAAGTAGCCAAAAAAAGATTCGGAGGTTGCTGTCAGAGGGCCTGATATGGCTACTCTAGAGTAACGACTCCAGCATGGTCTTTTAAGGCTTTTATTAAGTGCTGATTATTTACAGTGTTCAGAGCAGTAAAAATGCATCCTTAAGGTGAGGTGTCAGAACCTCCGAATGGCGATTGGCGCGTTTTCTTCCAGCACCAAAGCTTTGGCAGACCCAACCTCTTCCCCCTACGTTTGCGTCGCAATTCGGGAGTTGGGGGGATTGGCCTCCCCCCCGTGCGTCCAACTTCCTGTCCCACCTGCGGCATGGGCTCCACAACCTTGCCTGAGCCTCGGACACCACTTCCTGACTCTCCGCTGGAGGCAGAGCTCTCCTTACTCTCTCCAGCGCTTGGGGATGGGCTGGAACTTAAGATGGGAGGGACTTCCCTGTATCCCTTGTCCCTCACACATGGCCTTATCAAAGAACCAGCTGTTATTGAATTTAAATCCCAAGAGCCAAAAATCCTCAGGGTGAACTGGTAGCAGCCGGAAAGCTGACTCAATATCACATTTAGCTAATAAGGCCCCTGGGCCCAGTTCTCTAATCATTTTAATAGCCACATCCAAAGACGCATATTTTACCGAGCAGTATTCCCGTGGTATGTTAGCATTTACAGACCCACCCCTAGGATAAGACAAATTGTGGATCATGCGGAACTCACCCAGGATTTTCTTGGGCACTATGCCCAGCGGGGAAACTATAAATTTTTTAAACGGGGGGGCAGGAAAAGGGCCCGCTATCCTGCCCAGACGCAGCTCCTTCTCGATTTTGTTGGCAGCAACCAGGGGCATTTCCCTTACTGCTTTCTGATTGGGAGGGGTTCTGGATACCGGTGGACTGGAAACCGGTATGCGGAAACCGGTAGGTGGCCGCCGTCCTGTTGGGATAAGCTTGCAGGAAAGGTAACATTGCTGCCAAAGAAACCGGGGTCGGGGCCAGAGTGGAGAAAACCTCATTTCTTAGAGCTGGCCTTGGCCTGTTGGGTTCCTGAGGTGGAGGCTCCTGAATCTCTCTTAGCGTCACTGAAGGCGCTCCCCGAACCCATCTTCCGAAAGCCACGAAAAGGCAGCCTGGCCCGAAAACACTTAGCCCGTGGGTGCGAGCCGCCACAACGCTCGCACGCATGGTCAAAGCGGCAACTATCCCTGCTACACTGCCCATTGTTGTACTCCCAGCAAGCAGATGTACCGTGTTTCTCCTAAAATAAGACACGTCTTATATTTATTTTTTCCTCAAAAAAAACACACCATGGCTTATTTTCAAGGGATGTCTTATTCGGGGGCTGGATCATAACAGGGAAATGATTTTTTATATGAATTTTACAGATGCTGTACAACAGAAATCACGTTTCTCTCTCTCAGAACTGATTAGCCAGATGCTGCCTGAGATCACAATTGGCTTTACCAAATAGCTGTTAAGTACTTTCCTTTGATGCCCAGATCTCATGGCTACCATAAGGTTTCTACCTTTCAGGACAAAGGCAAGGTGATAATAGGAAGTTGTCTTTATCTATCTCCTTAATCTCCTCTTTCATATGCATAACCTTTGAAGCCTAGGAATGCAAGTTGTCTGGGTCTCTCGGCAAAACGAGACGGGAGGGGATGTCAGTTTTAAAAAAACCACCCGCGTGTCTGCGAGAGCTCGCCACTTTCCTACCGTAGCTGCAGTTTGCCTGCCTCGCTCTCTGTCTCGGCCATCAAGAGGAAATCAACAAGCAACTCATGGCTGGGCACATACCGGTAGAATGGAAGGGGGAAAAGGTGGGGGGAAGCGAGAGGTGGGCTCTCTCTGTGTGTGTGTGTGTGTGTGTGTGTGAGAGAGAGAGAGAGAGAGAGAGAGAGAGAGAGAGAGAGAGAGAGAGAGAGACGCACAGGGGGAGAGAAAGAGACGCGCACAGGGGGAGAGAAAGAGACGCGCACAGGGGGAGAGAAAGAGACGCACACAGGGGGAGAGAAAGAGACGCGCACAGGGGGAGAGAAAGAGAGGAGCACAGGGGGAGAAAGAAAGACGCGCACAGGGGGAGAGAAAGAGACGCGCACAGGGGGAGAGAAAAAGACGCGCACAGGGGGAGAGAAAGAGACGCACACGGAGGTCATTCATGAGGCAGCGTCTTTAATCGCTTCTCTTTTCTTCTTCGTGCCTTCCTCTCCTCTCCACCGCAAATGCCACTTTTGTCCTCTTCACCAAGTAGAGCTCACATACGGTAGCACTACGGCTTATTTTCGGGGTATGTCTTATATTTTTTCAACGCATGGAAATCGTGCCATGGCTTATTTTATAGGCATGTCTTATTTTAGGAGAAACACGGTAGCCACCCTCCGCATTTTTGAGGGGGGTTTTCCTGATTTGTCCCCATGAGGCTGTTTACGGAAATGGGGGGCCACTACTTCCGACCAAATGTCGCCGTCTTTTATGTCCCAGCATGCCTTGGGTTCCGCGGCCGCCCGTCCCCGAAATTCCTCATCATACTCTAAGGCGGCACTGTCCCCTGCCATCTTTCTGGCCTTCAGGATGATCCCTAAATAATTAGCCAGATGCCAAGCCTGGTCGGGGTAAGCGGCAGCCACTAACCCCATATAAGAAGCATAGGCGATTAGCCAATTATCAAAGGTCCGGTCTACCTCGACCTTCTCCTTTTTTTGCAATTTTGGCTTGTATTTTGAACTACAGACATATGCTGGTGAAAGGAGGGAAAACATATCCACGAATTCCCCATTTAATATGCTGTTGCGCAGCTTCTTTTTTAGCCTAATACCGGGTGGCTGATCTGCACGCTTAAAGTTGGATGCCCGTACCTTCCCTTTAGCATCCAATCCATCTTCGCCGCACGGCTCCTTGGCTCCAAAGGCGTGGCGGTGACGCTGTGTGCGCCGTTCCCAAATCCAGCTCGGCAATCCAGGGGCCTTGCTATTTGTGACCCAGAAGCCCTTGCAACGCTCCTCATCAGACTCATCGCTGGAGGAGTCATACGTACCAGAAATGTCTGAAGAATCTGAAGAATCCCTCTGGCGCCTGCGCCCATGTCTTCTTGAACTGCGCGACCTCTTCTTCCCGCGTCGTGTCCTGCGCAAATCGGGGCTGGAGGAGCTGTCCGTCGAGCTGGAAACCGGTGACCTGCGCCTGTGCTTACGCCTCCCTACACGCGAGCGTCTATGAGGGGATCCTGACCTATCCCTAGCCTTAGCCAGACGACGCTGCAGGACACGGTTTTGGCGCCTTAATTCCCGCAGCTCGTCGACACTGGCCCATGAAGCATCGCTCTCTGAAACCAACTCCGATGGTGAAACACATCTTATCACCTTAGGGGAGGCCCGGTAGAGCCTAGCCTCAGAGGTGGAGGGGCCGTCCAATTGATCTACCCTAACCTTTTTCTTGGGGAGTACTAATTTCATGGGAGGGACCTTTCTGCCCGACGATAACGCCCTTTTTTAATTTTCTTGGCTGCTTTAACCGCGTTGCTAGGAGTGCCCCTTGCTGAGGCCCTGGAGGCGCGCTCAGCTGGACGAGGGGGGGAACTCTCCTCTCTTCCGTTGGCCATGACCTGCAACCTAAAGGATAAAGGGTGTCTATGCTGCTCTAGACAACTTGGATTTTATTTATTCAATTAGTTGTTTATTTATTCGTTAATTTATAAACCTCTTTTTATTTTTTATTTTTTATTTTATTTTTTAAATGGTATGTGATAAGATTAGCTATTTGTCTGACCGATCACCTAAACTCAGGACAGAACCAGCCAACCTAACTGCGCACACGCACGCTAAACTGTGTGAAAAGAATAAAAGGTTAAATTCATGCCAACTGAATCACAATAAACACCACATGAGCCCTTGGGACCCGGGAAGGACATCCCGACCGACCCTAGCACCGCCATAGTGCAACGTTCGAAAGGTTGCTTCTCAGATAAGGTCACTGGGCTCTTCAGATTTTTTGCCTGTAGTCTCATTGGCTGCAACATGCAGCTTTAGCTGCCACTCCCAGCTAATGAAAAATTGTAGGGTTGGAAGGAACCCTGGGGTCATCTAGCTCAACCCCCTGCAATTCAGGAATCCTGCCCACATCTGCCCCTGGGTGGGCTTGAACCACCAACCTTTTGTTTAACAGCTAATTGCATTGATGCCCTGTGCCTCTTTAATATGCATCTGTCTTATCAGTTAAAGTTCCACATATGCATAAACTGAGGAATAATTTCCTCCTATCCTAGTCTACATTGCATACAGTTTATGAATATGCATGAAGCAAGCACACAACGAACTCTCTCTAAGCAGCACCTCGCTGCAGGTGATCATCACTATCTATATACAGTATGGGTATGCTTGAAGGAACAGCATACACCCTGTGCCATTGAGCCCCCCCCCCGCGCACCGCCGCCACCAACCCGCATGCGCAGAGGCGGCCATGTGGGGTCATGTGGGGGCGCTCCGCTGCCCAGCTGGGCCAAGCGGCGCGTCCAAACGCGGCAGCGGCCAGGGGGGGGCCATCCGCCCCCCCCCACAGGCCGCCTCCGCCAAAACTGCCGCGATCGCGGCCTTCTCCTCGGCCGCATTTGCGGTCCACTGCCAGCGCTCCGCTGCCCAGCTGGACCAGGCGGAGCGCTCAAACACAGCGGCGGCCAGGGGAGGGCCATCCGGCCCCCCCCACAGGCCGCCTCAGCCAAAACTGCCGCGATCGCGGCCTACTGCTAGCGCTCCGCTGCCCCGCTGGGCCAAGCGGAGCGTCCAAACGCGGTGTCGGCCAGGGGAGGGCCCTCTGCCCCCCCACAGGCCACCGCCGCCGAAACTGCCGCGATCGCGGCTCTCTCCTCGGCCGCAATCGCGGCCTTCTGCCGGCGCTCCGCTGCCCAGCTGGGCCAGGCGGAGCGCCCACACGCGGCGGCGGCCAGGGGAGGGCCATCCGCCCCCCCCCAGGCCGCCGCCACCGAAACCGCCGCGATCGCGGCCCCTTCCTCGGCCGCAATCACGGCCCTTCTCCGCCGCTCCGCTGCCCAGCTGGGCCCGGCGGAGCGCCCAAACGCGGCAGCGGCCAGGGGAGGGCCATCCGCCCCCCACAGGCCGCCGCCGCCGAAACTGCCGCGATCGCGGCCCCCTCTTCGGCCGCAATCACGGCCCTTCTCCGGCGCTCTGCTGCCCAGCTGGGCCCGGCGGAGCGCCCAAACGCGGCGGCGGCCAGGGGAGGGCCACCCCCCCCACAGGCCGCCCCCGCCGAAACTGCCGTGATCGCGGCCCTCAGCCGGCGCTCCGCTGCCCAGCTGGGCCAAGCGGAGCACCCTTGCACGGCCGGCATCCATGAGGGGCCATCCAGACCCCCCCCCACGTGCCGCCGCAGCCAAAACGGCCACAATCATGGCCTCCTCCTGGGCGCTCCGCTGCCCAGCTGGCCGAGCGGAGTGCCCCAGACCAGCGGAGGCATTGTGTAGGTCATCAAGCCCCCCCACGTGCCACCGCCACCGCAACAGGCCGCATCCCGGCCTTCAACCGGGCGCCGGGCCCCCCCACACCGCCCAGGTGTCCGCCCTCCCCCACCAAAAACCACAGAGGAGGGCCGATAAAACGGCCTCTCAATTAATATAACTTAACATAAATAAAGAAAATTAAAATTAAAGAAAGAATAGCCTCACACCTGAGGCCTAGCTGGGGTTGAGGTGGGCCCAAAAGATAACTTACCTGTTGCACCGAAGATCCTCGACTCCAGCAGGAAGAAAGGACCTTGACTGGAGCAGGAAGAAGGACAAAGAGGCTTCGCCACTGTGCTCCTGTCCCTTTTCTTTGGCCTTACTCCCGCCCCCACTGGCCAGGTGTCCTTTGTCCTCGCTGGCCAGGTGGCAGGTCATAGGCCAACGCAGCAAGGTAGGCGTCACCAGCCAGGTAAGCCCTGCGTGGTGTCGCAAACCTCGCCCACCTGAGGGGAGGGGTGAGGGCGGATATTGCAGTTGTGTGCTTGCTTTGCTTTCTGAGAAATAGCCATACTTGCAAGCACTGATCATATAAGCAGCAACAGTATCAGCGACGAGAATGTCCCACATATACAAGTGTCCTGTTGGATGAGCTATGAATGGAAAACATTACACAAATGTGTCTATCCCTAATTATTGGGAACGGGAGATCAAAGAAGGAGCTTATCAGAGCTGGAGACAGTTTGTTTCCATCTTGGAACAAAAGACAAAAGGCACAGTGTCTTGTCTTTTCCTTTGAGGTTCCTTTGTCTCTTCTGTTACACTGTTTCCTGATTGGCCGCTGGTTCTTGACAGTACACCTATTGAATAACAGCATAATGATCAATTTGTGGGACATGTCAGCTGTAGTTTCACAACAGGAACAATAGAAATAGCAACACATTCTTCTTACGGGGTGAAAGCCATGCTTATAAATAACCAGTAGCATTTTCCTTGATGAACCGTGTGGTACAATGAATGGGATTTAATCCAGGAAAAGCTGTCACTTTACAGACATATCCCCACCCAGCGGTCAGAGGTTTGACTCACCTTTAGCCTAAGAAACAATAATAATTGGGCTCCTGGAACTACTTTTAGCTGGACTGGAAATCTCAAATTAATTTGTTTCTTTGGAATGTAGCATTCCTGGGAAAACAGGAAAAATGCTTTCAACATCAGGGTCATAAAAATCTGATTTGGAAATAAGTGCTGTTGACTTAGGAGTTTTCTACCTACATCCATGCCCTGATCCTGAGCTTCTCTGTCTTCATTGATAATTTTCAAATGCAATTTTCTTTTCTCATTAATTGATAGAGAATTTTTTTAATACAAAAAACGTGGGGAATATTCTTCTTTTTTGGCACAGCTACTAAACCATTGCTTCCCATTTCATCTAAACCAGAAAATTATAGTTACCAGTTTTAGAACCAGCCAGAATATTAAACCACAAATTGAAGTTGGTTTAATACCTTGACTTGCTTCAAAACTGTTAATGCAAATTTCCTAATTTGGATGAAATAGGAAACTATAGTTAATTTTAGCTAGCTTCCTGCTCATGCAAAGGGAAACCCAATGGGGTTCCGCAGACAAGCAAAAGAGTTGTGCATATCTCAGATTAATAAACCAAGAGGTAATAATCTGAACTGGCTGTGTGCAGGTTCATAATACATTTCTGATGTGGTCCTATGCCATGAGCTCCATGGGAATGTCTTGGTGGGAGTCGTTTGATGGTGAGGAGCAACGGGAAGAGCTCTGTCATCTCCACCCTTGTCTCTAATGATGCAGAGGCAACTGTGCTGGCATGGACAATCTTTGCATGCTCCGCATACTCAAAGGAGTGTCGGCTTGCTTCCCCAGTCCTAGGGCTCCAGATGTTCACTTTGCAAATGTCTGCACCTGCCCCTCTCTTCCAAAAGAGGATTTTGGGGGTGTCAGGTCTGTCTACATAGGCAGCATGTTCCTTTTCACTGCTAGAGGGAAAAAAGGAAGTGCTGACCTGCCGCTGCTGCCACACCACTGCCACTGCCGCAGAATCACCCCTTCCTAGGTTGCACAGTGGTGGCACAAACCAGGGGCGATGGTGGCAGGTTCCAGTGAGATCTTCTGAGATCTCACTGAAACTCTGCGAGATCTCGCTGGAAATCTGCACCAAAGCTGGCAGCAGAGGCAGCAGGACGGGGGGGGGGGTGTACACACGGAGGGACCACCTCAGGGGTTTCCACTGCCCAAGAAGGCTACTTCACCCTGCCTCTTGGATGGGTCAGCCCTACCTATCTAGCCATGCACCTTAGGGTTCTGCTTTACCTGCTAACTTTGACATCCGCCTTATGTTTGGACATCGTACTGAGAATCCAAGTTCCGAGTCAACTGGTGGGAGCCAGGACACACTCTGTGCTCAAAAGGCTTTTCAACCTTACTTTAAATCAGGGGTGGCAAACTGGTTGTTGGACTCCGGATCCCATCAGCTCCAGCCAGCATAGCCAATGTTCAGTTGGAGTTGGAGTCCAGCAACACCTGGTCCCCATCCCTCCTTTAAAGCATGCATGTGTTTTTGGGCCACACACAGCAGATACCTGTAATAGGATTGTGGTGGTCAACCATATAATAATAATAATAATAATTTATTATTTATTATTTATTCTCCAGCCACTCTGGGCGGCTCCCAACAGAATATTAAAAACACAATGAAGCATTCGAACATTAAAAACTTCCCTAAACAGGGCTGCCTTCAGATGTCTTCTAAAAATCAGATTGTTTATTTCCTTGACATCTGATGGGAAGGCATTCCACAGGGCAGGTGCCACTACCAAGAAGGCCCTCTGCCTGGTTCCCTGTAACCTCACTTCTCGCAGTGAGGGAACTGCCAAAAGGCCCTCAGAGCTGGACCTCAGTGTCGAGGCTGAACGATGGGGGTGGAGATGCTCTTTCAGGTATACTGGGTATATAGAAGAGAATGCAGTCTAGAGCCTGAGGGTATTCATGGGCCCCTTGGATTCAATGTGGACATTCCACTTTAAGGTTGACTGAGGTTATAGACATTCAGATAGGTGCAGCCTATTTTAGAGCCTCACAGACCAAATAAACAGGGCACTGTGGAAGCCTTCTTTGAGACAAGTCAGTGATTCAATGCCAGGGGTTATTAGAAATTCATTTTCGGAGCTGACACGGTGACTTGCCGTGCTGGGATAAAGGCCATTATGAAAAGCCCTACTGTTCTCGAGATGTGTACTTTGATTCCTGGCATTATCGAGCAGGCATGAAGTAGCAACAATGACTGGCCAGAGGATAAGACATCAGCTCTCCTTCGCCAGGGAAAAATATCGTGGAAGAAATGTGTTTCTTAATCTCAAAAAAATCTTTTAACTATTGTATGCTACAAGGAAGAAGAGGCATAAGCAATGAATTAAAGCTTGCATGGACCCAGAAAGATTTCACACAGACACATAGGCATGCACATCCTGCCTAATGACCACCCCTAGGGTGCGGCAATTCCCATTCTCTAAATAAAACTGATAAAAGTATAATCTTTAATTGTAGTCAACTTAATGGCTGAGTGAAATCTTTAATAATTAAGGGCACACTTGCTCTCTTTATATTTTAGGCTATTTTGGTCTGTCTGTTATTGTAATAGGAAGAGGGGGTGAATGCTAAATATAGCTTTTCCTTCTGACGAGTGGTAGCTTTTGTTTACCAAATTGCAAGTGATTTCACATTTTCTTCAATATCTCAAAATGCAGCTGACATTAAAGTCTGGCTATGTGCTAATTTAAACTGCTCAAAGTGTGCTTTGCACGAATAAGACCAAAAGTTCAATCTCCAGCATTTCCAGGTAGGGCAGGTGTTTGTTCCAGGTAGTTCCAGGTAGGACAGGTGTTCCAGGTAGGGCAGTCTTTGAAAAAGACAGAGTGGACTGTCTCGCTAGAGTGGTGCATGCTCTAGTTATCTCCCACTTGGACTACTGCAATGCGCTCTACGTGGGTCTACCTTTGAAGGTGACCCAGAAACTTCAACTAATCCAGAATGCAGCAGCTAGACTGGTGACTGGGAGTGGCTGCCGAAATCATATAAAACTGGTCCTAAAAGACCTACATTGGCTCCCAGTACATTTCCAAGCACAATTTAGAGTGTTGGTGCTGATCTTAAAAGCCCTAAATGGCCTCGGCCCAGTATACCTGAAGCAGCGTCTTCACCCCCATCGTTCAGCACGGACACTGAGGGCCAGCGCCAAGGGCCTTCTGGCGGTTCCCTCACTGCGAGAAGTGAGGTTACGGGGAACCAGGCAGAGGGCCTTCTCGGTAGCTACCCTGCCCTGTGGAATGCCTTCCCATCAGATGGCAAGGAAATAAACAACTATCTGACTTTTAGAAGACATCTGAAGGCAGCCCTGTTTAAGGAAGTTTTTAATGTTTGAAGTTTTGTTCTGTTTTTAATGTTCTGTTGAAAGCCTCCCAGAGTGGCTGGGGAAACCCAGCCAGATGGGAGGGGTAGAAATAATAAATTATATTATATATATTATATATTATAGAGGACCTCAAGAGCACTTCTCTGCCTTCACGTCTGCCCTGCAGAAAAGAACCTAAAAGGGCATTGGATCAGAGTTTCCCAAACTTGGGTCTCTAGCTGTTTTTTGGGCTACAGCTCCCACCATCCCTGACCACTGGTTCTGCTAGCTAGGGATGATGGGAATTGTGGTCCCGAATCAGATGACGAAACAAGTTTGGGAAACCCAGGATTAGATGGTGAACTGCCTGACATACACACACACACACACACACACACACACACACACACACACACACACACACCCTTAGCTTAGTTGCTTTTCATTATTAATCCTTCCTAGTCCTACTGCCTGAGGTCTTTCCACTGGAGATGCCACTGATTGAACCTTCAGCTTTATGCAAGACAAAGCATGAGCTCTTCCACTGAGTTCTGGTCCCTCTAGGGCAGACATAGGGAATGTTTGGCCCTGCAGATGTTCCTGAACTACAACTCCCATCATCCCTGGCTCTTGAGCTGGTGGAAGTTGTAGTTTAGCAAAATCTGCTAAACTACCCACTCTTGCTCTAGAGGAAAGCAGAAGATTCAGATAGTCCAGATTTCACTTCTGGATCTCCTATGCCTTAACAGATTCCAAATTTATGTCAGCCAGTAGGAGCAAGGCCCATCCAGATCCTCTTAATTCTTTATGTTTCTGACCCTTCCCTCAAGTTGATACACTATTCTTTCTGCAAACTTAGCATGGCCTTTGATTTGCACCACAACGGCCTGAGAGGCATGTGTTCCTTCTCTTACAGCTTAAGGTAATTAAGTTTGTGAGGTCAATATGGCATGCATGGCGGATTCTAAAGAGCTACTACGTAGTAAATCAGTTGGAAGGGTCTACATACACACCTTTCAAGTCATTGTTTACACTTCCTGCCGGGAAATCAGATCTCCGTCAGTGCTGTATAATCTTGGATGGTTTTAATAGACCCTGGAGGGGGGGGGAATATGGTCTCTTGGCAAAGAAATAAGACTCTTGTCCTACTCCCAGTGGCTTTTCTAAGAAATATAAATCTTCTGTTTGCAAGCAGGGGAATCTCTCCTTTCCAAAAGGCACATTTGGGTTTGGTATGGCAGCTCAGGAAAACACTCAAGTGTTAATTCTACCATGGGTAATTACTTGCTTATTGACCTTATGCAAGGATCTATACTAAGCTTACTCTTCCTCCTTGAAACTGTGAGCAGGAAAAATGACCAGATTATTCAAATTAGATCTCTTTATCCTCCCATCCCCTTTGCAGTCATCTCTCATATTGACCCATCACTGCTCTCTGTAATGGTTTTCAGTAACCACTGCCCTACACTCAAGTTCCCTCTGAAAGTATCACTACCTGTCTTTAATGCTATGCAAACTATTGAGTAGAAGCCAACATATTGCATCAAATAGATACTGACCCTGTTCCACATATCAGACTAACTTAAGATTTCCAGAGATCAGAAAATAATGGCCCTTACCTGTATGGACTCTGCAGACACGTTCTCCCAATTGCATGGTGTTTCTTAACTTCAGTCTACACCTTGTGGACATTTATATATCAGGTGGTTATTGCACATTCCACTTTACCAACAGGCGACAGAGCGACAATTCCCAGAGTTTTTTGGGAAGAGGGGTTTATTGTTAAACCACTCTGAGAACTGTAGCTCTATGAGGGGAATAAAGGTAAAGGTGCCCCTGACCATCAGGTCTAGTCGTGTCTGACTCTGGGGTTGCAGCGCTCATTTCACTCTATAGACCGAGGGAGCCGGCGTTTGTCCACAGACATGTGACCAGCATGACAAAGCTGCTTCTGGCGAACCAGAGCAGCACACGGAAACGCCGTTTACCTTCCCACCGGAGCGGTCCCTATTTATCTACTTGCACTTTGATGTGCTTTTGAACTGCTAGGTGGGCAGGAGCTGGGACCGAGCAATGGGAGCTCACCCGGTTGCAGGGATTCGAACTGCCGACCTTCTGATCAGCAAGCCCTAGACTCTGTGGTTTAACCCACAGCGCCACCTGGGTCCCTAATGAGGGGAATAAAGGTAAAGGTAAAGGGACCCCTGACCA
Organism: Zootoca vivipara; assembly: GCF_963506605.1. Classification (NCBI taxonomy): domain Eukaryota; kingdom Metazoa; phylum Chordata; class Lepidosauria; order Squamata; family Lacertidae; genus Zootoca; species Zootoca vivipara. The sequence goes on along the minus strand of NC_083284.1, from coordinate 56,471,489 downwards.
TTAGGTCCAGTCATGACCGACTCTGGGGTTGCGCGCTCATCTCGCATTATTGGCCGAGGGAGCCGGCGTATAGCTTCCAGGTCATGTGGCCAGCATGACAAAGCCACATAACTCTCAGCAACCTTAACAAACTACAGCTCCCAATATTCATTGGGGGAAGCCCTGACTGTTTAAAGTGGTATGATACTGCTTTAAATGTATAGTGCAGGTGGGAGCTTACAGTATTTTGGCCAACAAGTGCTTGAGAGAAACAGTACAAAAGGCAGCTCTGAGTTCTTAACACTGTGGTGGCCTTTTCTATACCCAAAGGGGAATTCATAAATCTGTTTTCTTTAGAGCTGTGTTACAGTTTCCTTTGTGTAAATGTTACTATGCAGAAGCTTTGAACTTAAGGCTTCTCCTTTCTATGTGCTAAAATGTTTGGAGCTGGATGATTACATGTTTTTGCTTTTGGAGTTGCCATATTGGCTAGTGTAAGTGCCACCAGGCGTTTAGCTATTTATATCCCATCTTTACATTAAAAAATGCTCAAGGGAGCTAACAAGTATGTGCTTATAAATATGCACCTATAAAACCTGAGCAACGCACTAGAGAAGCCATGGCCTTAAAATACAGCATACACACTGAGCCTGACTATGCACATGCCTTGAGGACTGAAACACACAAAATATGAATAGGTGAGCACTAGACTTATTAAAAGAACAAACAAACAAGAAGCCAAACAGCAACTCTGAAGTTCGTCCAGAAACAGGAAAGGCTTTACATATATCCTGAATGGCTGCAAGTTAGGAACAGAGTCTAGGGAGAGAAGAGAGTTCCACAAAATTGGGGCGATTACATGTGTTTAAAATGTGTGTGTGCTTTGTGGGGGGGGGCTATGGCTTTGTTGTTTTTGTTTTAAATACTTATTTGTGTTTTTATCTTGTGCTTTTATCTTGTGAACCGCCCTGATATCTTTTGATGAAAGGCAGTATATAAATATAAATATAGCAGCAGCAGCAACAACAACAACAACAACAAACAACAACAACAAACAACAACAACAAACAACGGGTGACACTCTTCATGGCAAATTGTGCATTGCCCTCAAAACTCACAGCTTTCTATTTTTATAGTGAAAAGAACCTTCAAGAGGTTGCATTTTTTGAGAAAAGGATCAGCAGTGGTCATGGTAGGAAGCCATTCAGTGCTTTCCGAGCCAGCTACTGGATTTTGTTTTTGCTCAACATTGCCCTCAAAAGTGATTTCCTGCCCCTGGCAGGGAAGGACTGGAAAACTATATGAGGAAGTGATCTGATCACGACAATGGAGTGACACCCTCTACCACCCTCTCCCGTCTTCCACCCCTAGCAAAAACCAAATTGAGGGTGTCCCTGCCCTGTGTGTCAGACCAGTGAAAACATGGGGCAGCCTCATGGCTGTCATGGAGGCTATGAAGTCCTGAGCTGGAACCCTGCAGGCAACCTAGAACCTATTGTTCTGGGTTCCTTCCACACCACACCCAAGACCAGGGTCAGACTTTGGTAATATTTCATTATATGGCACCACAAACCAGCACACACAGGCTGGTGGGCACAGCAGATGAGCAATCAGGAACCTGTGCATGGTAGGGGTGGGAGTGAGGAACAAGGCATAAATAGACTGCCCTAGGTTCAATCCCTTGAATTCACAGGTATGGCTGAGAAAGATTCCTGTTTTAAACTCTAGACTCAAGGGCCTACAGAGCCACTGGCAGTCTGTGTAGGTGATACTGAGCTGGATAGACTAATGGTCTGACTTGGTATATGATGGGCAAGTTCTGACTTTGAGCCAACTTACGAACCTTTAATTTTATTAACATTTAAAAAATACGCCTGCTCTACATTTTCATCATAAGTCCTTCTGCCTTAAGGCCCCCGAGCTTCAATATAAAGTTCTGCAGGCTAAAGCTTGACATTAATATACTACGCAGTGACAAATCTGAACTCTTAAGTTTGCTTGTAAAGTGATACGACTGGAAAAGATGTAACCTGCAAACTAAAAAAAAAAATTACAAGATGGAGTTGACACGGTAAGCTTAGAACATGCTTTATGTGTTCCCTTTGGCAAACATATGTCAGAGTATATATTCTGACTTTTTAATAACTTCTTATTGATGTGCCTGAGACAAAAACTCGTTCAGATATTTATTACACTGCGTACATAAATAGTACTACAATAAATTAATCTCATACTTTCTCGCCGAGGACAAAAACTGCAAAGACAAGTGAGAAGGGCTAAAATTCTGCTTAATGGGTGTCAGTCTTTCATCACTGTGCTTGCCTTCAAATCACGATTTTTAATTGTGATGTCGGTGTGACGTATTTTGGAGCTGTTCGTAAAGTATGTTGTCCTTCCTTTTGTAAGCCTGCTTCATTGTCACTATGTACATAATAGAAGAAAGTCTCACATTATGACATTTCCATCATGCATTTTAATGCAGCCTTCCCAATATGATTCCCTCCAGAATTTTTGGACTGCAATTCCCATCAGTGGGTCTGAAATGATAGGAACCAGAGCCGGCCTGTCCATGAGGCAGCTTGAGGCAACTACCTCAGGTGATGGAATCCAAGGGGCACCACTGTTGCTGCCAGAGAAGCGTCTGCAGTGGCTTCTTGGTTCCAGCAAGATCTTGCATGACCTTCTCAAGACCCCAGTGAGTGAGGACCAGGAAAATCAGAAACCAAAAAGAGAGGAACTTTAATAAGGAATGGGGGAAATTTACAATGTACTTAAGAGAACACTGTAAACAACTAAAAACTTTGGCAGGATTTGAGTAATGCTTGTAATGTACTAAAAACTAAGGTAAAAATGCTATATTTAATTTAAAAAAATAGAGAAAATATGTGAGGCAGTTGGAAAAGATTGAAAATGGTAACCATGGAAGGGTGGAGGGGAGTCTGAGGTAGTAAACTTTAATACAGTCAAAGACCAGCAAAAGAGGGAGTCTGAGGATTTAGGGAATCCTAAATGTTGATGATGATGTTTAATGTTTGAATTTAAATGTGCAGTGTAAAACTCAATAAATAAGAATTTATACAAAAAAAGAGAAACCCCAGTAAGTAAGGGTGTGGCAATGAGTGGGTGGTGCAGGGCACATGCAGACAGCCTCTTCCTGTTTTGCCTCAAGTAGTGAAACAAGATGAGGCACCCCTGATGGGACCTGTAAGTCCAGAACATCTGGAGGGCACCAGATCGGGGGAACCTGTTTTAATGTCCATAATGCGTAACTCTGTTTACAGTTATTTTCTCATGGAGAGATGGTTGGGCAATGCCTGCCCCTCTATTCGAAATCATTTCAGAGACTGTGAGAATTAGTGTTTACTCTGATGAAGTATCACTTTTTCCTTCTGAGGGCCGCTTCCCACAAACACCTCCTCACACAAAAATGGCATGGTAAACAGTCACAGTGCACTACCGGTGACAAGGGGAGGGCAGGATGTGGGAACAGGCTTTGCTTCTCTGCATGGTGTTATTGGCTCTTGATTGGTGTGTTGTCTGCTCTCCATTTGGATCAATGTGGGAAAGTCTTGATCTCATTCAGTCCCTGTTTGTATTTACAGGCAAAATATAGTGCTTCCCAATACTGCTCTCTGAACGAGCTTGTTTCTGCTTTGCTTCAATACGGAGCCTCTAGTTCAGGAGTAGGAACATTCTGCTGTAAATGTTAATTATGTTGTGGCTCCCATTCCTACTGTGTAGGCACAGCCGCAAAGCAGCCCACTGTGGCGTCTCTTGTGTGCTCATTTTAAGGAACAAGTGGGTGTTGGGGAAATTTCAAGGAGATGGGAAACTCTTGTATTTTTTTTGAAGCAATGGAAAGAGGTGGTCAGTGAGTAAGAAAGGGTAACAGGAGGGGATTTAGGCAGCTGGCAAAACAGAAGCAGATGCCCACATCCCTTAGCATAAGTGCCAACTCCCTGGGGCCCTGGGTGCCTAAGCACCCACAGGCCCGGGCACCCATGGTTGTGGGGCCAAGTTGGCACTCCTGTGTCCTGTCCCTTAGGGATGGATCATGCATACTCTCAGTGTGTAGGATGCACACCTAGCAAGGTGCCATCACTGCGTGTAACTACTTTTTGAAACGGGGACAAGAGGACCTGACTTTAGACATTTATTTGTTATTGCCTTTATCCAAGGTGCTCAAGGCATGGATGAATGGAGATTTGAACCTTGGTTTCCCAGGTCTGACACTCTTAGCCACTACACCATGCTGTGTCTTGTGGGTGCATCTCAAGCGCCAGAACAGATTTATGGCCCCATCTTCAAATATATTCTTTAGATTTATATCAGCAGCATCTCCACAAATGTTGACATTACTTATACCAGGCCAATGTGTTGGCACTGGTAGAGACAGAAGAATCAATCTGCTTGTAGTCCATGACACTTTCACATGTTTTCTCCCACAAGTCCATTTCAATTTATTTCTGTTTTAATGTGTTTTTAAAAATCTGCATGAAAATTCACATTTCTAAAACTGTTTTCTCTCAAAATAAGCATTTGTCAATGCATTTTCTTACTTTTAAACACACATACACACACACACTTATATATAGGTTGAGAACAGTTGAGAAGTACAAGAGATGTTAGATAATTAAGTTCTGTTCTATTAGCGCATTAGTAGCAGGCATAAACCACGATTAGTTCATATCAGTATTCCCAAAGATTGAATCCTTTAAGCATCCCTGCTTATGAGTTGTTGCTGTTTTGCCTGTTATCTTTATGCAGGACCTTTTCTTTTAATCTGCTAGCTTTATGTAACTATTCTCCACCCATTCTTCAAGTCGCAATAGAGAATTCATAACAGCAGTATTCTCCTCTGATTAATGCTGTGACGAAACTAGCCACGCAAGGGGGCATGTTCCAATTACGATAGGGAGTGTGCTTTATTGAGTTATTGGTTTAAAATGATTTCCTCTGTCCTGTCGATTCCCCTAGAGGCTACAAAGGAGGAGCAGCCTTTCCTATAATTGGCCAACTGGGCCAGGTGATGCTTGTGCCTATTTCCTCCAGAGGAAATAAGCTTAATGGATGAAAAACTCATTTGACTACAAAGAATTTGGTTGTCCATCATGATAATGACTAATCCCGAATCAAAACTTCCATGATTACCCGTAATACCTTAGATACTATTAACAAATCACAAACCTGCCTCATATTCTTGACCCAGGAATTGCACCAAGGCACACACTCAGGAATTCCCAATTCAATGCAAGCCAAAGTGTGCACACTTTAGGTACAAACCTAAATTTTGTGACCAAAACCAATATAATATTATACAGTTAAATCAGTTTTAAAAAAATAAAAAAGGAAAGCAAGGAGTGCTGGAGAAATCATTGTTTTTCAGTTTCCAAATACTTCACAACTCTATTTAATAATAATAATAATAATAATAATAATAATAATAATAATAATAATAATAATAATATCAAAACCATAGCTGCAGCCACAGAACTGGCATTAGGGAAATGTACTGTAGATCATTGTGCGGTTACTGATACAGTAATTTATAGCATAACCATTCATATACATGAAGTTGGGCGATCTGGAGAAATCATTGTTTTTCAGTTTTCCTGTAATGTACAAATGAATCATATATATATAGCCCATGGAACTCACTGAAAATAGACACCAGCAGTGGTGAAACAGAACTGGTTGGTTAGGAAGATGTAAGAGTCATGTAAAGGGATGTTTAATCCACTGGGGGGGGGGTCCTGCGGTCTTGAGTGGATCGGCATGGAGTCACATTTTTCAACCCTTATCTCATTATCCTTTGCTTCAAACATAGCCAAAGAAATCTTTTTATTGTTATTTTTTATTTCTCTTGCAAGCCTGAGCTCATCCTGAGCTTTAGCCCACCTGACCTTCACCCTGCAACTGTTGGCTACTCATGTATACGCCTCCTTTGTGATTCCGCCTTAATTTTTTGCTCTGGGTGGAAGAAAGGTGGTCTAGGGAAAGGATGGGAGTGGTTGTCAGGGCCGTCTTAAGTATATTTGGCGCCCTGGCGCCGTGGTGCGACAGATCCCTCCGGCGCCCCCACCCCACCCCGTTTCCCAGCGCGGCGGGCGGGCGGAGCTGTGCGGCCGGAGCTGCGTGGCCGGAGCTGCGTGGCTGGGCCGGTGGGCGCAGCGCACAGCGCAGCTGCCGGGGGTGCAGCTCCGCGGCAGGTGGGCGGACACAGCTCCGCAGCAGGCGGGTGGGCGCAGCTGTGCAGCGCCCCCTGGCAGGCGGGCACCCTGGCGCCCTGGGCCACCCAGCCTGGCTGTAGGGCCGGCCCTGGTGGTTGTCATGATCAGAAATCTACTTTGCCCCTGTCTTCACAGCTGAGCAGTTCAGCCTTCTCTCTGTCACCTCCATACAGATAACCTATCACCTGCTTGTTCTTCCTCTTGACTGGGGAAATCTGAATTTTGGGGGGTGGGGGGAGCCGCATAAGAGCTGATTGGGAGGGAGTGCCATGTGCACAGCACTACTGAAACAGGAGCACAAAACATCTTCAAATGCATATTAAACTTGGGTGTAGACATAGCCTAATTCTGCCTATGATAAGCATAGTCTCTTCAGTTAAAAGGGCCTTGTCTGGTTCTGCAAGAGAAACAATCTACTGGGCTGGATTCCTCTGGGTCAAAGGTAGCAACACATCACCCTCAAGTCAGATAAGTGCTGGCAACATGGACTCTCCAAATGCTGGATCTTCTGGGGTCAGTGGAGACATCTGGGTCAGGAGGGACCTTGGGGCCATGGCTTCCTTGTCTCCTGATCCAGGCCAAATGTAAAGGCTTACACAAAATCTCCATATTCTGACCTGATAGCCTTACTCCATCAAATCCCCGCGATGGGGTGAGCTCCTGTTGCTTGGTCCCTGCTCCTGCTAACCTAGCAGTTCAAAAGCACGTCAAAGTGCAAGTAGATAAATAAATAGGAAGGTAAACGACGTTTCCATGCACTGCTCTGGTTCACCAGAAGTGGCCTAGTCAAGCTGGCCACATGACCTAGAACAGAGCCGGCTCTAGGTATAGTCCCGGTGGCGCAGGGTGCCAGGGCGCCGAGCCAGCAGGCGGGGCACTGTGTGGTGAAGTCGTGCGGAAGCCGCGCTGCGCGCTGTGAGGGCGGAGGCGCCGGAGCGATCTCCGCGCCTCAGCGCCAGGGCACCCGACCTGCTCGAGACTGCCCTGACCTAGAAGCTGTACGCCAGCTCCCTTGGCCAATAACGCAAGATGAGCATGCAACCCCAGAGTCGGTCATGACTGGACCTAATGGTCAGGGGTCCCTTTACCTTTTTAGCCTTACTCCTGCAGAAACTGAAAAAGTCGCCACCTTGAAGTACAATATCATTTCTAAATAGATGTGACCTTTTTCAGATCAGATTGTATTAAGTTGCTCTCTTCTCTGTAGTAAAATTAAGAGATGAAGCAGTTTCCTATTTTGCCAAAGTTCACATGAAGAACAATTGCTATAGCAAACATAAGAAACAGTTTATAGTAGTCATAATACTTCTGGACAAAATACTTCTGTTACTGCCTCGCTTCTCTCTGTCCAGGCCAATTTATTCAACCTTGAAAGAGTGCTAAGATGTGCATTGCCAGCATGCACGCTTCCAGAGTCATGCTTTTTCAATATATATGAAGTTTGTAAAACACTTCGCAAATCAGCAGTTGAGACTGTCTCCCTTCCTTGTGCAGGAAGAGAACTGACACTGGGGCAATTAATTCCTGACCACCCTCCTGCAGGTACAGAACTGGAATTGGGGCAATTAATTCCTTGCCCCTACTTACCAGGAAGAAAAAAAGGGGGGGTTGAAATCTACAAGGAGAAATTTCAACTAACATTGCATGGAAGCTTTGCTGAATGACTCATGAGAAAACATGAAAGAAGGATCTTGTCCATTGGATAGGGAAGCTTTGTTGGAGAACAATAGCTGTAGCTGGTTTCCATGGTAAAGGTAAAGGGACCCCTGACCATTAGGTCCAGTCATGACCGACTCTGGGGTTGCGGCGCTCATCTCACATTATTGCTGAGGGAGCCAGCGTACAGCTTCCAGGTCATGTGGCCAGCATGACAAAGAGGCTTCTGGGGAACCAGAGCAGCACATGGAAACACCTTTCCATGGGGGAATATATATATATTTCGAGATCCCACCCAAAGATATGGGTCTCCCCTTTAGGTCACTCCTTTTGGGTGTGTTGAGGGCACTCCCCATGGGTAATTTATTGTGGGTAGGCTTGCTCCTACCAGTAGTTTCGAGATTGGAGCATTCAAGGGACACTTATCCTGGCTTCCAATGAGAGGTGGAATGCTAAAGAGCTGTGCCTGTAGTGAAAACAATAATGTAGCAAGCAACACATATTTCCAGTGTAACTGGTAGACATTTTGTGGTTTTGGTGCTGTTTTATATCATTTTGACTGATCTATTGTATTGTTGTTGCATCTTTCTTTTGTATTAATATGCTAATCACTGCATGATGGGCCTGTGAGCCAAAAAGCAATGTATAAATAAATGGTAAGGTAATACCATATAACATAACATAATACTGCCCTATTCAAGCTGGCGCCCTCAAGATGCTTTGGACTACAATCTCCATCACCATGCTGGCTGATGGGAGTTTTAGTAAAAAAAGATCCAGTGCTATATTGTGTGGAACCTTCATTTTAACTTCCCTGCCAGCTAATTGAGATAAGGAAAGGCCCTTAGTGTCTTGAAAGAGTTCTAATGTGGAAGCAAATCTGGTGGGAGCAGGTTCAGGTTAAGCTGTGAGTCTGGCATTGCTATTTTTCTAGGAAAAAAGAGGTGCTGGAACTCACCATGAAAAAGAAAATGTGGTCCAGGAGCTTATAATATTTGCTGGAACTCACCCTTATTCTCTTATAATGGCAATGGCACCCACCTGAGAGGTGCTGGAACTGAGTTCCAGCAAGTTCCAGCTGTAAAAAAGCCATGGAGTCAGGTATGTTTTTTAGCCTCAAACAAAGAATCTTGTTGCATCTTTAATATTTCTGGTCATGGAGGGGTTTTTAAAAATAACTTCCTCCTTTTCAGCATCTAAATAAATTTTTTCCCTGTCAGAAACATCTCCTGCATGGAAGTGCTCCTTTATGTAATACTCTACTTCCTGCCCCCCACCACTGGGGGGGGGGGGGAGAGAGAGAAAAGAATGATGCTTTTGTTGTTGAATGAAATGTATTATCAACAAATGAACACAAATATTATAAGCTCCTGAACCACATTTTCATGTTGCGGGAGGAAGGTTAGAGGGAAAAGGTTTTTCAGAGTTCAGTACACCAAACTGGAGAGAGAGGCCTTATATTTTGTGCACAGGAGGGGTGCCCCATAATCTATCATGCTGTTTGCTGGAAGGATATTTATACCAGCACTTGGCTTTACAATCCAAGGTTTGTGTGAGCGAGTCAGGTGGCCTGTTACAAATTGTGACTTCTCTGTACCATTCTGTTTCAAAGAGGCAGTGATAGAGAGAATGCAGCTAGCAATCGGGGCACTTGGACCTTGGAGGGGAAAGAGAAGACAATGAAGTCCTTATTATCTGTTATGTACTGAGCTGAATCCTAGAACAATAGGATTCAGAATCAGCGGGAGCTACCCAATCCAACTCCAGGTGGAAGTGAATCCGCAACCTGATTGGCCTGCTGGAGCAGCCAATCAGGCGGCTGGCAGAAGTGAATCTGCTACCTGATTGGCCTGTAGGAGCAGCCAATCAGGCTGCAGGCAGAAGTCAATCCACAATATAATTGGCCCACAGGTGTAGCCCTGACGTAGCCAATCACGCAAGGCCCATTGTGTAAATAATGTATATAAGCAGATGGTTTTGGGAAAAGAGCCATTCGTCTTCTCTTCTCCTCCTTGATGACTATGAGCTGAATAAAGAGCATGAAATTCACTCTCGACTCCGAGTATATTTCACTGGCTATCAGTCCCCCATCTTGCAAATGCAGTTAAAAACAGGCAGAATACACCTCTTAAGAGTGAATTGCTGTGCCTGTGGGGCAAACTTTCACAGATACTTTGCCATCCATCTTGAACTCTTTGACTCCATTTGGACTCTTTGACTCCATTACACACTCCTTCTCTTAATAGGCATGACCTCCAAATCAGTATATGATCATTTGGTTTCTTTCAAGGTTTGGCCCTGTGACCCTTATTTAAATTATATTAAATGGCCAGAATACAGGGTGGGGTTGGGAGGAGGCTATATTTATTCCTGACTTTGTTCAGACACAAGACAATGGTAACTGTGTTGTCCTGGTGGTTGCTGTTTTGTAAACATTCATACTCTAAACAGAATATTCCCTGCTTTTCAAGTAATCCAAAACTGATGTCCACTTTGAAAACATACTACCGGTATTTGCTTTGGCTATGCCACAGTTAAAAGTGACTGCTAGGCAGACTGGACATCTGCAGAAATTGATAAGGAGGGGGCAATAAAGATCTTATGGAGAAATGCAGTCTGATGGGGATCAGAATGCATACAAGGAAGGTGTGTGCAGAATCATCTAGACAAAAGTCTTGAGAGTGCACAGTTGCAAACATACACAGATACACAACAAAGCATGGAAGCTATAGAAGGCTTGATAATTGCCTTCCAGAACATAGTTGCTGCCGTACTAAAAAACTGACTCCTTTGCAGATACAGTCATACCTCGGTTTATGTCCGCTGCGGCTTGAGTACTTTCGGTCCGAGTACTCCACAGACCTGGAAGTGTTTACTTCCGGGTTCTGTGGTGCACACATGCGCAGAAGCGATCTGCATGGCGTGCACATGCGCAGAAGTACTCTATCAGCGCTTTGCACACACGTGCTATCAGCGCTCGGTTTAAGTACTTTTCGGGGAGCAAATGGCTCCCTGGAACCAAATGAGTACTTAAACCGAAGTACCACTGTACAGAACAAATATTATACAACACTTGCAAACATGCTGCTTCCGCAAATTGAAGCAGTAGAGCAGGCATATATGCAGCAAGAGCACCACCATCCATGATCATTGGCTGTGGTTGACCAGATTTGAAGTCCAAGTTTAAACAGTTATAAAAGGGGGCCTTAATACCTGGGGGGGGGGGTCAACTTTTAATCTGCTAATTCTGTGTATGAATTGAATATAGCTGGTGCTAATAATAATAATAAAAATTTAAAAAACCCTTCTCATTTCAGTTCAAAGGAGCCAACTCTTAGGGACCAAGGGGGCTTCTCCCCCCCAAAAAAATATATTGAAGGGTGATGGACATTGCCATTCAAATGGTGTGTGTGCACCGCATTATGTGTTCGATTATGCAGGGCAGAGCTTACCTGGGGCCCCCAATATTTTATAGAAGTTGGTACCCTGTTTCAGTTCCTTGAACTGCTTGGTGTCTGCTTCTATAGCACCTTGGAAATGGACCTCCATCATTTGGGTGGCAGTTGTTGGGACTTTCAGTGGACTGCCTTCACTTCCATTTTTTAGCCTGACACCAACTTACCGCAGGACAGGATCCTTCCTGGATCAGACCAGCACCCTGTTTTCTAGAGAGACCAACTAGATGCCTATGGGAAGCCCACAACCAGGAGAGAAGGGCCATTAGCCCTCTCCTGCTGTTAATCCCCACCAGGATGAGTGGCCATTTCCCCCAAGAGTCCTTGTCCGGCTTGGTATAGTGAACAAGATTCTACACAAGCACTGTCAATGCACTTTGCTGTGCTCTTCTGAACCCACCCTGGGTCCATTCAAAGTCTGGCAGTGTTCATATGTCTCATCTTCATGCTAGGCAGTTGCCAGCAAGCAGCTGTGAAAAGGTGGCATCTGCATTCACTGCAACTCAAAATAATGCACTCAAGCTATGACTCCCAGGGCACTGTGTAATAATGTGTGTGAGAGAGACACCCTGTCATCATGTATCCGCCAACATTACAAGCTGGAAGAGAAGACGAGCCTTTTTGTCTCAGCACTTGCTTGGTAGCCAATTCTGAATGAAGCCAAGGGAAGTTTGCCCATCACTAAATGGAAATTGATTTCAAGAACACTGCATATCCTATGAAGAACTTTGCAGATTCAACAATTTGGGAATTGTAAAAATAAAATAAAAAATAGTGAGATTGACATTGTGATTCCCCTGATTTAAACAAATTGTGGGGCAGCATCGGAATGGATAAAGTGACAGCATTTCAGAATAACAGCATCAGAAAATGGATAAAGGTTGCTTTACATGCGTGGATTGAAGGGGAGGTGTGTCTCCTTGCTCTTTACATGTCAGATTAGTACTGGCAAATCCTTAAAAGCTGAGTTATGCTGAAAGTATGCGGAGCAGGGAAAAGGTTGCCTTATGAATCAGAGCCAGGTTCCTCACTGCAGAAGTTCCACTATGATTCAGAAGTGGATGTGTACAGCAAGGAACCAATAGGCAATGTGGAGTAAATTTCCATAGCATAGGAGTGGTTGGCTGAGAGACTGACTGGGTGGGGCTGAAGGTACAACATGCCACTGCAAAAAAATGAAGTGAGACAGGCTGCAAAAATGCAGAGAGAGAGAGAGAGAGAGAGAGAGAGAGAGAGAGAGAGAGGCAGCGGGATCAGCAGCCGCCTTTGCCTGCCTGGCGCCTGAAGGGCTCGCAGCTTAGACGGGTGAAGGCGGCGCGGAGAAACATTGCGCTCCCAAGAGGGGAGGGAAAGATGAGCTGAGGCGCTGCCCGGAGGAGCTATCCGGGGACGGGACGTTCCCCTCACCACCACCTCCCAGCCTGCAGCCTGGCGGCGACGTTCCTCCCGCCGATGTGCAAAGAGAAGCAGGAGATCATGATACTAACACGTAAGCATCCGCGGTCTGTTCGCGGATGAGACGGGACGGGTGCGCAGGCAGACGCGCTGCTTTCGGCTTATACTGTCTTCTGAGAGCGCCCAAAGGGGGCGGGCTCACTCCGGATTCTAGAAACTCGAAGGCGAGGCCGAAAGCACTCTGCACGCGCTCAGTGGAGGTGTTGTTGCTTCGCGTGTTCCAGGGCGAGCTGGGGAACAGGCGGGGAGCTGAAATGAAGGAGGATTAAGACGTAACGATTTTGCTGGAGCCGAGGCCTCGGCGCGCTTGCCTGAGAAGTAAATTCTCTTGCGGAGGCACCACTTCGAGGGTTGCATAAGCTCGTTGGCTAATGGGGCTTCGGCCGTGCTTCTCTTGCGGAGAGGGCGGGAAATTACTTCAGAGGTGCATGGAAAGCCAAGCTTTGCTTTGGAGACTGTTGTACAGAGATGCTTGCCGAGGTGCGATTAAAACACACACACACACACACACACACACACACACACACACACCCGCACATACTTTGCCTGCGAGCAACTCGCATTCTCTAGCTTGCGGCAGATCCCCATCAGCAAAGGAAGATGTTTCTTTTTCGCGATCAGCCGATAAGATCGACGTGGCTCGGCTCCTGCTTTTGTTATGCTGAAGGGGGGGGGGGGTCTCGAGCAAGAGGCGAAAGGGCAAGAGAGCGGAGCAAGAGACCCTTATCTTTGCACGTAGGCGAGCTCTTTGCAAGTCATCGGGGAATCTTCTCCCCCGTCAGAAATGTAGGGCATCTGCCTTTCCCTCCGATCTGGTTTCTTTCATGTTCATCGTTTCCCTCCTGCTCAATCTCCAACTTCCTTGCCTGACATAAAGTGCTTTTGTCTTCCGCATTTCCTCTCAGTAGCGGATTCACATGGTATATAAGGGACTGCTTCATTCCACTCCCATTTTACAACATCTTTTCCAATTCCTTCGTCCATGAACTTTCCCTCCCCCCCATGTTCACTGTAACTTCACTTAATTATCGTCCCAGTTGGAAGACGATTATCACCAGTGGCACACCAATCTGATATTGGGGTAATATTATTCAGTTTCCCAATTTAGCAGCATTAACATGGGAGTGAGTCTCATTTAAGTGTATTCAAGGTTGCAGCCAAGGCTCCTAGTGAAACAGGAAAAGCAGAAAATCCTTGAATTGTTGAAGCCATGTGGCAGCCTTTCCTTGAAATGTGTTTTCAATTAGTTGGGCCGCCGCCCCCGCCCCCCACCCCGCCCTAGTTTCAAGCCAAATGCTGTAAGATGCAATGGCTCACTTCGTGAGCAGCTTGTGTACATAGGTATGTCTTAAAGGGAGCAGCAGATGAAAGGGTTAAGTTGGATGTGTGTTTTGAAGTGGCAAAGAGAAGAGGAAGCTTGAATTCCCTTTTGAAGTTCTTCAATAATTAGTGTGGTGGCTCCCAGGAGCCAGATGCCCTCCCCCTTGAGCCCTGGTGCCCAAGCTCATGATGTCATCGGAGAACCTTTGATCCCTTTCAAGGAGCAACACCCCCTGCCAGTTGTAAACAATGCCTTGTATTTCTAGCACAAACAGAAAACAAATTCTTTTTGTTGTCTGGCTACCTTAGGTACCACCCTCCCTGTCTCTCTTTTTCTCTCTTCACAAAAACTTGCCAATGGCATGCTTGTAGCATCATTGTGAACCAAATGTTTCCATTAAGCTAATGGAGACTGTGGCTAAATGGCCACAAATTGGGTGTGACACATTTAAGTTAATTCTCTCTAACATGCGGGTATTGCTCTCTTTTTTTATTAGTAGTCATCATCCTTGATCTTTGCTTTCAAAATGTACTGAATACTTAAATGTCTTTGGTCAAATGGGTATACAAATGAATTCCTGTGTTGCACTTATTTGGGAATAAGCTCATACCAATGACAAACTTAGTTAGTCTCTAAGCTGCTATTGGAAGTAATTTTTTATTTTGTTTCTATTGAACATAGTGGGACTTACTTCTGAGTATGCATGCATAGATCAGCACTGCCTAATTAATAGCATACCAAGAGCAAGAGTTAAGCTCTTTTAACATCCAGTTTTAAGGCGGTTTGGGATAGGATTGGTCTTCTATCCAGAGAATGAACAAGAATGAACATCTCCTACTCTCCAATGCGCACATGCCCACAATTCAGTATCTTTCACTTTTGCTGGGTAAGTAGGGCACAACGGAACAGAGGAAACTGGGTTCATATTCCATCTCCTCAAGTATTGCTCTCCTGGCTCTCAGTAGATTTCCAAGGTCTTGAGTGGAATATTTCCCAAGTCCAGATTTCTGAGGTTTGAGGCATAGCTGCCAAGTTATCCCTTTTTTTAAGGGATTTTCCATTATGCTGAATAGGCTTCCTCGCGAGAAAAGGGAAAACTTGGCAGCTATGGTTTGAGGTTCTTCTAACTGGAAATGCTTGGGATTGCACTTGGTACGTTTATGCAGGCAAAGCATCTACTCTGCAGCAACCTTTCACAACCTGGTGTCCTCCAGATGTTTTTTGGACTACAACTCACATCATGTCTGAGCACTGGCAAGGCTGGCTGCAGCTGATAGTTGTAGTCCAACAACATCTGTGCAAGGCTGCTCAACAGCTTAGCTTCATTTCTCCTCCAAACACTTTCTAAGCTATGGGTACCTTGCATTATTATTATTATTATCATCATCATTATCATCATTATCATTTATGAAATTTGTATACTTCGCTTCATCTGAAGATCACAGGATGGTTCGCAACAGAAAAATACAAAATAAAAATAAAACAAATCAATAACTCTCTTCCCAGAGATATTGGGCACTTGAACCCATAATCACAAAGATGCAACTCTGCAGAGACTGTATAACTGATACCGCAAAGCCATCCGTTTGACTTTCTAAGATCTGCATTGGCTATCAAAGGTGTGCAACAGAGGTCATGCTTTTTTGGCCTGGGGGAAATGGTGTCTGTTCCCCCCCCCCCAATCCCCATGACTGATTGGCATTAACTTGCCAGCTCAGTAGCTCACGAAGATGCTAGGCAGACAAGTCCCAAGACATGCATCCCTCAACATTAGGGAGTGGGATCCAATAGGATAGATGTATCTTAACTTCTATTATCAAATCTGGCCCACTTTGAAAAAGGTTTGGGCACCCCTGCTCTAGAGCCTGGTGCCCTTCAGTCATCTTCTGTGACTTGGAGTGCCTTCAGCTCTGCCTGGTTTGCTAGCTATAGCCTGGTGACTGGAGTCCATGTGCTTGCAACCTTGAGGCTGGATTACTACAATGTCCTCTGCATGGGGCTGCCCTTGGGCCTGGTTCGACAGCAGGCAGACTGCCGATTGGGGAACATGGCCCAACAACATGGCTTGTTTAAGCATCTGCACCCATCCACTACTGATCCAAGCTCAAGATATTTGTCTTGATTTGCAAAGCCCTGAACAGCTTACCTGAACCCCTATATCCTAGCTCAGTCACTTGAGATCATCTGCAAGCATGTCATTGCTAGTCCCCGAGTTAGCAAGGCTCATTTGACATCAACACGAAATGGAGCCTTTAGTGTCATCAGCCCAGTCCTGTGGGGTGTTCCACCAAAAGAGATTCAGCAGGCAGCCTTGATTTCAACATTTAAATGCCTACTGAAAAATTTTCTATTTCTCCAGGCTTATACTGACAATTAAGAATACATCCTCCCATAGTGGTTAGCTGATGGTCTCTGATTCTAAACTTTATACGTTTTTACTGTAAACCACTTTGATATTTTTATGATATAGTGGTATACAGTTGACTCCCAACTTATGCGGCAGTTGCATTCCAGGGATAGCGCATAAAGCCAAAATCTTGCATAGTCAACACACACTCTCCCTGCATCTCCAAATTCCCTCCCAAGGCAACTGCAGTGGCTGGTGGAAATGCTGGCTTCCCCCCACCACACACACACACACACACACACACACACACACACACGATGCCTGCCCCACATTTTGTTGCTAAGTTTTTCGGCCAATCACAGTAAGCTGAATTTGCACAAATTAAGCACACGTAATTTGTGAGTCGACTGTAGAAATGCTTTTTTAAATAAAGTTAAACGTTGGACTGTAATGGCCACCATCTCGTGACTTGTTGCAATGCTGGCTCAGAGGGATGGGAATAATAGCCCAAACCAGGTTGTGAAAGGCTGCTCTAAAGCAGGGGCGAACATCGTGGCCAGAGCTCAGGGATGATGCCCATTGTAATCCGACATCTGGAGCTCTCCAAGTGTTGCTGCCCTACAGCAAATAAATAGAAGTGTCCTGAAACATGCAGGTTGTGTTGATTACAGAACCAGACTGTGGTGGCCCCAGGCAGACCAAAGAGGTCCCAAGATAAATGACCTTGTCCGGCTAACATTCTGCTTCCTGCTCCCCAAAGATGAAATTTCAGGCAATCGAGCAGAATGTTTTGCCAGCATGCCCCAGGTTTTGACTTACGCCTTATCTAGCAATAAGAGTGGGTTTGCTTTCCTTTTTCTCCCTCCAAGCACAGATTTTGTGGTTTTTGAGGTATTGTAACTTTATCACGGTCATCAGTTAAAAGAATTATTTTCTGTCTTGAGCAACTGGGAGTTGCTGGGTGTCTCAGCTGAATCAAGGAATTCCCAACAGTGGGGATATTGTGTCTCTGATTACATTTGCAATGCAATTTGTAATGAACTAGAAATAAGGTACTTAAACTAGAAATAAGGTACTTAAAGCAGATTGAGTGCTTTTTTCTTAAAGTGTCACCAGAGCTTGATTAGGTCAGCATCTCTGGCCAGTAAGCCACCAATAGGCTTCATGTTGCCCCTCGTGTTAATTTGCTGAGCTTGGTATACTACGTTTCCTTTCTGTTTGGAGCAGATGGTGGGAATATATTTGAACCCCCTGACTGAACTTTTTTTCAAACAGCAGAAAGTTCAGTGGCTGATTGGCAGCCCTGGAAATAAGATCACAAACGTTACTTGCCCCAATGCACCTATGCTGGTCCTTTCTGACCTAATAATTTGGGTTGGGGGGGGTCCTTAGTTGCCGCAGAAGACTAGGAGACACACCTATTGATAAGCATGGAATATATTGTCACTTTCAAATGCTAAAAGATTTTCCGAAAGTTATTGCTGTTGGCTATGGTCTTCTGTTCCAGCCTTTTACTTGAAATGTACATGATGGAAGGTATATGGGTTGGTGCTGCTTTGGGCCTGAGTATTTAATAGGTCAGAGCACTTGGCTCTCCTTCATCAGTTACTTTTGACAGAGCTATTCAGTGTTACAAGATTCAGGCAAACCTATATTATCAAAACTGGTTTGAAATCCATACAGTGGTACCTCGGGTTAAGAACTTAATTCATTCTGGAGGTTCATTCTTAACCTGAAACTGTTCTTAACCTGAGGTACCACTTTAGCTAATGGGGCCTCCCACTGCCGCCGCGCAATTTCTGTTCTCACCATGAAGTAAAGTTCTTAACCCGATGTACTACTTCCGGGTTAGCAGAGTCTGTAACCTGAAGGGTTTGTAACCCGAGGTACCATAGTATTGTGATATTGATTTCATAGTTTTTGACCTGGCAGTATATCGTGATTCATATGTTAGGGCTGGGCAATATATCATCCAAAACTGGTTTCAAGCCCATATCATGATACTGGTTTTGTAATTTTCAATCTAGCAATATATTGCGAATCATGGTGTGTGGGTGTGTGTGTGCACTATGCAAAAATCACAATGTGGGAAACCCATGAAGCCAGCCAATGCCTCTATGTAGCTCCATCCTTATTTCAGACATTGTGATATATCCATATATCATGAGTTCATGAAACCTCCTGTTAAAAATAGGTCAGACAGTACTGGCTAGATGGAAGTGGTTGGCTACTGATTCTGTTTAAAGATGTTTCATGTGTTCCTGCATCAGTTTGTAGGTATGATGCTGATCCTTCTCACACGAAGGAGTGTCATATTCAAAGTATATGGGTTGGGGCAGGTGTGTTTTAAGTGCCATGCAACACAGGATCTTTTGAGCCTCATCTGCTCTAGTGTGAAGCAGTATGGTAGACTGTAGCTCTGAGATGGGGAAGATCTGTGGATGCTGCTGTGCTACGATTCCTACTTTTCCTGACCATTGGTCATGCTATCTGTAGCTGAATCAAGAACAACAATAGCCAGGTGGCCACAGGTTCCCCATCCCTGTGGTACCTGGATTTATTGGGGGGGGGGGAAACGAAAATTGAACCACATGGACTTCAGCAGGAGACAACTGCAGTTTGCCCCCTATTCAGGGGGATGGGAAGAATGAAGGCTTGTGTCAAACAGGATGGTCCCATATTGTAAACAAAAGTTTCTCATACTTCACTAGCAACAGGAAGAAGGAAATGAGGCTGTGCAGCAGAACTGACAGGCTCCAGACAATACCAGACCCACCCCAGCATTTGCGCTCCATTGCCAAAAGACCTAAAGACACCAAAATAACTTCAGATGTTTCCGCTTCCTTTTTATGCTTATTACAGAAGTATAACCAAATCCAAGGCAATGGGTCTTACATACAGCCTTCCCTGTAAAATAACATGGTTGTGAGAAACGTGTAATGATAAGAGGTCCAGAGCTATTAGGACAAGGGCTCTGCTGCTTCCTTGTGTATCCAAAACAGAACTAGCAGATAGTGAGAGATCCACAAATTCCTTCCTTGTACAGAAGTATGTAAAGCCAAGAACATGCATTTCTTAAAGTGCTAATCAAGCCTCAGTAAAAAGCCTCAAGGTTTCTTTTTAAGAGGATTCATCAGGGTACTGGACTTGGCCCCAGAAGTAAGAGGCTTAGATTCCTGGTGGACTTTTTTTGGGTAGTCTTGGAGCCAAGATTTCTTTTGGTCTCTTGTTTCTTCTCTGTGTGGAATGGAATTCAAAGGGGCCTTGTTCGTTGCTTTCTTGTGTAGGATGTCTGCTGCAATGGAACACGGTCGGTCGGCTCTAAACTTTTCTAGAAGCTAGACCAAGACATTTCGTGTTGGCTGCACTACACGGTGGTAACACGCCCCCACCCTCTGAAATTGCAAGGGAGACCTTGAGCACACCTCAGAAATTGTGTGCAGCTTGCATCAGCATCCTTATAAACAATGGCATTCCCAAACAAGTGTTAATATGCCATTCTGCCAGCCTCTTTCATCTGTATATTTAATTTTTTTTTAAAAAAAGGTATAACCTTAGCTAGAGCTTTCATAGTTTTCTGAACATTTTAAAGCTTAGAAACCATGTACTGAGGTGGCTAACTCCCAATGAGATAAGCCATTCCAGTCATGTTTCTTACCTTATTCCTGTGCAACAAGGGTCAGGGTGGCTTTTAAATAATTCTGTGTGGTGAAGGATGTCAAGATGTATTGTTTGCTTTTGATTCTATGGCTGATAAATATCAAGGAATGTGAAGGCTGATGTTTTTCCTACAGGGAGACCGTGAATTAGCTGGATGGGTTATGCTATTTAGGCCAAGGCTACAAACACAACTCCTGATCTGTTCTTTAGTCCAGCAAATACCATCTTTCCAATAATAATAATAATGTGCTTGGAATAAGGGGTGGGTGTCTTTGGTGGGGTTTTCGCTTTAAATAAAAGGAAGACGGATAAATTTATGAATGTACCCTATGATAGCATGGATTCATGTGAATCCATTCTATTTATCACCCTGTATAAGAGAATTATGTTGCCACCCTATACAGTCTTGCATTCCAGTCCTTGGGGGTTCCACAGCCACACCACGCTAGATCCTCAGATTCCTTGTCTTTTAGGCATGGCTGTTTGTATTTTTTTAAAAAAAAATAGAAATTCTGTGCCAAAGCAGTTCAAATTCTGCATCAAGAAAGCTGAATTCTGCAGCCTGCATAAAGTATGCACATACTGTGGTGTTTCCTATTGCATAATTAATTTATGGTTTTCCTCTTAATGGGAATGTGCAAATCCCAACGCATGGCACAGAAGCTTTGATCAAGCCCTAGGAATCTTACTCTCCGCCCCAACTGCCTTTGGAGAGTCTTTTGCCGGCATCAGACATGCATTTTGAAGTATATATCTGCAGCTGTAAAAACTAGAAAGTTCTCACTGAGCTGAAATCCATGTGATCATTATTCCAGGATTGGTCCGATAACATTGTTCTGACTGATACGGAGCAGCAAGGCGAGGCACATAGTACCCTAGACCCAGTATTAGAAACTCAAATATATAAGCTAGGTGTCAAATGGCTCCTTGGATCAGGGTTAGAATCATAGAATCATAGAGTTGGAAGAGACCACAAGGGCCATCCAGTCCAACCCCCTGCCAAAACAGAATGTCTAGCTGCCACTTGGGGTTAGACTGCTCAAAACTCATGTGCCACTTTTTGGTTCCTGAAATTCATTCTGATTGTGCAGACAAAATACGAGGCATAGAATTCTAAAGGATGTGTTGTTAGTGTGTGAAAACAGGCAACATCCAAGGATCACCAGGCACGCATCTCCAGGTGGTGGAGACACCAGGCGCCATCCTGGCATCCAGGTATCTTCACTTGGTTGCAAGTGGCTGATAGCCAGGTGCAAAATGTGCTTGGTGCCTGGCATATTTCGAATGCTGCCATTCCCCTCCCAAGTCGAGGCACATACCGTAGTACCCTAGGCCAGTCAGGGGTTTGCTTGGGGGTTTTTTGGAAGCCGAAGCAGAAAATCACAGAAGCACCTCTCCCCTTCCCTGGCAAGAAAAAGACAATAAAAATATACCCTGCCTAAAACTAGTGCCAATCCTGCAGCAGTTTGAGCGCCTTATGTCTATGCATGCTCTTAGCTTTCAGGAGCTGTCCAGATTCCCTGGAATCATTGCTTCTGACACGCACATGAGTTTAAAGCTATGAAGCTACCCTTGTACCTCTGAGAAACTTAGGGGAGAAGTACCCGAATTGGGTGTATGAATTGTACCATAACATTTGGTCATTCAGGCCTCTGATGTACTGGGAAACATGCCAATGTAATGTGGAGAACAGACTCTTACTAGAGCTTTCTTTCCTCTCACATTGTCTTGCTGGCTGACTGAGAGGCCGTCAGCTTGCTATATATCTCAGATCATCAGTGCATCTACTTGAAACCCTCCTTGATTTGAGTGAAAAGTAGGCCTGCAGCTATGATCATGATGTCCGCTCTGCTTTGCTCTTGTAATAAATAAATGCAGTGTTTGATTCTTTGGGACTCGCCCAAATACCATTCTCACTGAAGGGTCATGAGTTTGTCTATGAAGCTTGCCCACTGTTGCCTTCTCTCAGGCTTCCCCCGGCATTGCTTGTTGAAGCTCAGCTGGCAGAACAAGATCCTGCTTGGCTTCTTCTGGTTAATCTCTGTGTATTTGTGGATGCTGTGAGCCGGAGCACTTGGAGAAGGAAATGGCTATTCCTCCTAAATTGTATTTTCTTGTCATAAGTACAGAGCACTAGAGTCAGGGGCGAAACTGGCTTTATTTCACCTGGGTCTAAAGACCCACTTTGGCATCTCCCTCACACGCTTTTGCTTACACATACACACAGAGGCTGGGAGCCTCAATGGGGCCTTTCTGGAGGCTTCTCCCAGGGCAAAAAAACTCTGGGTAGCCCCCACCCCCCAAACAATAGCTACAACTCTCACTAGAATCAGGCAAGGAAGAGAGGCTGTAGAAATAAGGCCACCTGCACCCTCTAATTATATTATGAGACAGAAGTATGCATTTAACAAGAATTCACCATTGTAAAGTTGTTGTTGTTTTTGTTGTTTATTGAATTTATATACCACCCTATACCCGGGGGTCTCAGGGCATTTCAAAGAATAAAATCAAGACATAAAACTGCAAAATACTTAATAAAAATAAAAACAACAACCCAATAGGCCACCCCCCCCCCCAAAAAATAACACATTTTAAAAGGGCATAGGATGCGAATCAGATCAAGCAAAGGCCTGGTTAAAAAGGAATGTTTTTTTGCCTGGCGTCTAAAAGTGTATTATGAAGGCACAAGGCAAACTTCCCTGGGGAGAGCATTTCACAAGCGGGGAGCCACTGCAGAGAAGACCCATTCTCGGGTTGCCATCCTCTGGACCTCTCGAGGAGGAGACACACGAAGGAGGGTCTCAGAAGATGATCTCAGGGTCCGGGTAGGTTCATGTGGAAAGAGGCAGTCCTTGAGGTATTGCGGTCCTGAGTCATTTAAGGCTTTATAGGTCAACACCAGCATTTTAAATTGGGCCCGGAAACTAACTGGTAGCCAGTGCAGTTGGGCCAGGATCAGTGTAATATGTTCAAACCGTCTTGCTCCGGTGAGCAACCTGGCAGCTGAATTCTGCACCAGCTGAAGTTTCCGAACCGTCTTCAGAGGCAGCCCTATGTATAACGCATTGAAGTAATCTAACCTTGAGGTTACCAGAGCACAACATCACCATGGACCCACTAGGGAAAACCTCACCAGGGTTTTTTTAATCTAGGCTATCCTTTAGGG
Source organism: Zootoca vivipara (assembly GCF_963506605.1). Taxonomy (NCBI): domain Eukaryota; kingdom Metazoa; phylum Chordata; class Lepidosauria; order Squamata; family Lacertidae; genus Zootoca; species Zootoca vivipara. The sequence goes on along the minus strand of NC_083284.1, from coordinate 56,448,220 downwards.
TAGGACCATTAACAAAGTTATAATTCAGATTATCATAGGGCTGGTGAGGAACCTCCACTTGGTGATCACCTATGCCTGCAAAAGTTCAGCACAAGAGGCAACAATCAGCTCATTGTCAGGTCTTGATAAACTCCTTTTGAAGTGCTGTCATGTGACCAAGTGAAGATGCCCGGGCATCAGGGATTGCTCCTGACATATCCACCATCTGGAGGTGCATGCCTGGGGTTCCTTGGATCTTGACTGTTTTCACACACTAGCACTAGTGAAAAATCTTCTCAAAGCCCACTTGCTTAATTGTCATCGTGTATATCTTTACCCTAAATAAGATGCAGTTTTTTATTTTATCAGGCCTTATTTCCAGTCCTTTTTAGGAGGAGAGTTCTTTGTGTGTGTTCTGCATGCAGGAAGTACAAATAGCAGAAGTTCCTCACATCATGTGTTAAGTTGAGCTGTCCTGTTTTGTTTGTTTCTTACTGGGCTTTTAGAAGATTTTTCACTCTTAATAAATTTGATAGTTCTGGACTAAGGATCAGACAAAGAAGACAGCTCCCCATTTGATCTTTCTGTTCATTCTCTTTAAAAACAAAAACAGTATGTACATGTCAAGTCAGCAGCTAATTCTAGAGAGTCGTAAGCATAGCTGCCAAGTTTTCCCTTTTCTCGCGAGGAAGCCTATTCAGCATAAGGGAAAACCCCTTAAAAAAAGGGATAACTTGGCAGCTATGGTCGTAAGTAACATTTTAATCTTTACACAGGAAGGAAACTGTGTTGCTAATCTGTTTTCTGTAACAAATCAGAGAGAGGTGCGCCTGTGTTTTTGGCAATGCCAACTTAATTATCTTCAGTAGGAATTGGCAACATAGTCCATTTAAAAACAAAACCCTTGTTAAGATTCATATTGGCTACACTTCTGTAGAGGCAAAACCTGAATGTACTGCCATCCTGTAAAGTGCCACTGAAATATATTTAAACAGTTTAAGCTTGCTGTCAATTGCTTAAGTCCCATGATACATGAGCAGGCATGGCCAAACTTAGCCCTCCAGATGTTTTGGGACTACAACTCCCATCATCCCTAGCTAACAGGACCAGTTAACAGGACCTAGTTCAGATTGAGTTGGCCCATGGAGCATTATTTTTATGAACAGACAGGAGCATTTGGACAAGCAACCTTAATGAAATTTTTTACATGGTACAGTCACATCAAGATTGCACCACCTTGGCTGCAGAGTAGTGGTGGTGGTGGAATAATTGAGGCAATGTGTGTAGTAGATTAACAAAAGGGTTGTTCCCTACCTGAAGGCAGGCAAAAGATCAAAATTATGATCTTCCCACCACAAAATGGATTCCAAAAAACCCGTTCTTTACTTTGCATCTTTACTTCATTCGTGTACTTTAAATTTCACACTTTTCCTCCGTTCTGCCCCTAGTTCTAAGTAGGATGTCATATTTTTAATTAATGGTGACTCTTTTCTCAATCCTTTTTGATTGGATATAATTATATTTAGCTGTGATTAATTGTGTGAGGTGTCCGGATGCCTCTCAAGGGCCATAATATAAATGCAAAAAAATAAAATTAATGTATTCTTTGTAGTTTCTGGAGGCACAGTATAGTTTAAACATGATAGCATTCTAATTTGTCCAGTGAACACATTTCTAATCATCCACAGCTTGCAAAAAGCTCTTCCCCTTCTTGAGCATACTGTTCTTTCAGTCATGTTTGTTATATCATCACGAGATGCCTGAGTGAATTTAATTCTTCCTCATTTTTGCCATCCAGGCTTTTTCTTGCTAGAAAGCAAATTTGATTCCTGGAAAACACCACACACTGCTAACTAAGGGAGGAGAAGTTCTTTGAAGGAAGGAGGAATGTGCTTTAACTATGTTTGGCAAGATATAGAGAGAAAAGGCCTCCATGGAGGCATCTATGTATTAATTTGACTTCACTACTGAAGTATGAAAAGCTTATATGGTAACTGAGGAACACCTGGCTGGATGATAGAATGACACACTCTGAAATACACTCTGAGTGTGTGGAAGATATGAAACCAATGAGACAAAGGTGTTCCGTTTATTCGCACCACATCTTCAGCCTCTGTGGCAATGTTTAAATTTTGTGTCCTCCTGGTGAGCATTTAGTTTTCAGAATAGAGCCATTATCTCAATGAAAGCAAGGCGTATATCAGTTCTCATCTTCCTCTCCCCTCAGTGCTTTGGCAAAGTCTAGATCAGGGGTCAGCAACCTTTTTCAGCCGTGGGCCGGTCTACTGTCCCTCAGACCATGTGGTGGGCCGCACTATATTTTGAAGGGGAAAAAATGAACAAATTCCTATGCCCCACAAATAACCCAGAGATGCATTTTAAATAAAAGCACACATTCTACTCATGTCAAAACACACTGATTCCCAGACTGTCCACAAGCCAGATTGAGAAGGCGATTGGGCCGCATCCGGCCCACGGGCCTTAGGTTGCCTACCCCTGGTCTAGATTCACATCTTAGTTAAGAAAGGGGTAGCTAGCATGTTGCAGGACCCTAACGTTTATCCGTAGCTGTAGTCCAGCAACATCAGGGCAATACTAGCATCGTGAGGTGGCAGAGGATTTTGTGCAGGGACAGTTGGTGCAGGGACATAGAGTTGGTGGTGAGGACTAGCTAGCAAAAACTGCTTGGATTCACCACAGTGGAAATCCATCCAGGGTAGTCTCAGGCACGCAGATCGACCCAGATTATCAGGACTTCGAATACACAGTTTCTGTTTACATAGAGGGGGGAGTTGTTGCTTTTTTTAAAAGAAAAGCTTTAGGTGCCAGATCAGATAGCTGAGACATTATCAAATGGAAGAAAAAGTGAGAGACGCTTAGGAATTCCTTTCCTAGTGTCTGTTTTGGAAACTTGTGGTGCCATAGGAAACATAATATGCAATGGTACCCCAGCCATATAGCAGAGAAGCTGGTCTTTATTTCAACATATAGACCAGCTTTTGAGGGCATGGGAGGAGAAATTGAGCTGCTTCTGCTTTGTTCCTGAGGGGGAAAACAAATCTCTCTTCCTAAACTGGAATGTTTTCTTAGAGAAGTGCTACTTTGCAGTCATTTACAGTCGTCAACAGCTACGGTATCAGTCAGTCAATCACCCATACCCCTCCCCACCCTTTCTCTACTTATAAGTGTCTGGGGACTTCTATTTCAGTGTATCTGAAGAAGTGTGCATGCACACGAAAGCTCATACCAAAATATAAAAAAAACTTATTTGGTCTTTAAGGTGCTGCTGGAAGGAATTTTTTTTATTTTGTTTTGACACACAAAAGAGTGCAGTATGGGGATTTAGGCTGGATCAGCTTGGTCACGTGATGTGGCAATCCAGAACAGGATCCTGCAGTAGGATCTCAATATATGCTGATTTTACTTATGTGGCTGCAGCTTTACGCTGATCACCAATAAATGAATAGAAAGGGGCTAGAGAACCTTGCATAACAGGCTCTGGGGGCTCTCGCAAGAGCTTGTGAGACTGTCCAAGATCTTATGGGATCTCAAGACAGCCTTGTGAGTTCTTCCAGGATCCTCCAGAACCCTTGTGTGACTGCCCAAAATCCAGTAAGCAAGGCAGAGGACTTAAAAGCTCTTTCTGTGAAGGGTTACCAGGCAGTGGCAGGCAGGCTTGTGAAATCTCAGGCAGCGGGTATGGCAACAGGGGCTGTTCTGACTTCCCCCTGCTGAACGGGGTTTGGATCTAGTGCAACTTTATATGCCAGCTTCTTGTGCATAGGATTGCTCCTTAATACTGCAGCAATCGTATCGGATCAATGTAGCTTGCAAAAGGGTCTTATAATTTTTGCCTCCGTCCTACCAATAGAGACTAAAAGTGGCCAAGGATGGATATAACCAGCAATAGTTTGATTTTTCACTACCAAAATCTTAGTGGCAGGTGCCTTTATTAACCCAAAAGGTTTTTGAGCAGAAAATATTTCTCCTTGAACTTAAGGAATATTTGTAAACAAGTTTTAAATTCTTGCTTTGTATACAAACTAAGACTTTGGGGGATTTTTAAAAGTACCAATTTTGTTTTGCATGTCATCTTACCTACCAGGTGTCTTTGGGTTTGTTTGTTTGTTTGTTTGCTTGTTTGGCTGCCCAGTTTAGTCAATACACTAACAACCCAGTCGGTAAAGCATGAGACTCTTAATCTCATTGGTTTGAGCCCCACGTTGTGCAAAAGATTCCTGCATTGCAGGGGGTTGGACTAGATGACCCTCGTGGTCCCTTCCCGCTCTTCAGTTCTATGCACATTTCCTCAGAAGTAAATCCTGCAGGGTTTTTCTGGGGTTTACTCCCAGATAACACTGCATAAGATTGCAGCCTTAGTCACTTAAAAATATTTTAGGGCTGTAAACCCAATAAATAATAGTATGTGATAAGAAAGGAAGTTGTAGAAAATTGCTACTGGCAGCTGGGCGTTTTGTTTTGTTTTGTTTGTTTAAAAATTAACTCTCTAACATGGGAAACTTTTATGATTTTCCATTCTGAGATAAATCAAGTTTCAACTATTTATGAGACTTTCAGAGAAGATTAGGCCTGAAGCTGGTTGCTGCCATATTCCAACCCCCACCCCCACCTCCATATTTTACTGGGGAAACTCAGCCAGATGGGTGGGATATAAATAATTTATTTATTTATTTATTTACTCCTACCTAATCCCCTCTGCACCATGTGTTTCTCTGAGAGCATAATTAGGAATTGTTCCAAAATAATGGAACAGGCCCCAGTTACGCTGCTGGAATTAGTATCATGGAAGACCACCATTGTTATACTTGAAAGGTTTTCCAGCAAAGATCCACCTATTGTTTACTAGATCCTTGATGGCTTCTGTTCACAGATCTTTGCTAGGGGAAAAAATGGATTTACACTTCCAGAGTAATGTTATCTTCTCCGTGGGAAGTCTTCCTGTAGCATTGCCATGAAGGAGAAGGAAAAGCTTTGGAAATTGAGGTCTTGCCTGCCTTAAGCAGGCAGGGTGAACGTTCCTCAGACAGACAGGCGGGCAGCCATGTTCACTTCTGGGCAACCTGGGGGTCATGTGACAGTGCTGGGCAGGGTTAGAGACAAAAGTGAGCTAAGCAATCAATATTTGTGACATATCTGTGGTCTAGTTTCTACACATGCCATGAATGCATGATCAGAATCTTAAGGGCGCATTCTGTCCAGGCAAAAGTACCTCAGGAACATAAAAAGCAGGTCTGGAAAGAGAGAGTGTGGCCTGAGAAGAATCCTAGAAGCCTGAAGGGCCAAATTAGGCCCCCCTGGTCCTGAGGCTGCCCACCTGTGGTCTTAGCTGAGACTGATACAGAGAAGGAGCAAGACTAGGAGGATATATGAGATCAGGTCTCTCTCAGATGCTCAGACCAGCAAATATGTCCAACCATGAAACCTTTAAATGGCTCAAGGTGCCAGATTTGGAGGCCAAACTACACAGCACATTGATTGCATTTCTTACAAGCCACATCGAGGAGTTTAGGCTGTGTACTTATCATACCTTTAAAGCACCCACCCCACCCCACCCCCAAAGAACAGTATTCTCCCCCCATAGACAGCAATAGCAGGGTGCAGGTTGGGAGCTCCTGTTGCCAACCGCAGCACAGGGGCAGGTCAAATTTCCATTAGGAGCATGACTAAAGCTGCCCACAAAGAGGCCCTCAAATACTGTTTGCTGGGCAGAACCCCCATTAGATGTCTGGCTGCCGTTTTCAGATGCCCTCTGTGGGTTTGAGTCCTTTCAGCTGCGTCTCCAATAGCTGGCACAGTGGCATTCTGTGTTGTAATTTAAAAGGGAGCAAAAATATCCTTTTCTTTCTTTTGCACCACCTTTCTGTTGGAATTGACTTAAATTTCCATTAAGTTCTGGCTTGGGACCTTGGGAGAGGTGCAGTACAACCAAGGCTCTTGAGGGGTCAACTGGAGCTTTTAATTTTCTTCAGCTAATCCAAGTTTTTTACCTGTCAGCCTTAGTCTGTATCCTGGAACCAGAACCCAAATTAATTAGACGTGTTGGCATGCTTGATAAGAAAACAGAGCATGTAACTCAACGATCTGCACGTATTCCCTTTCTCCTGGCCTCCAGTGCATACTTGTGAATGACTGTAGCCTGCCAAATAGTATATTTTGAAGGAGTGAAGTGCAAAAAATACATATACTTGGAGCAAATAAGCGGTATGTAAACTGAGTCACTCGTAAATGCCGTGGAGACCTCCAGTCTTCCTCTACTTTTAACCTGGGTAGCGAACGTGTGGTTGAGCAAATGTAAAACAATGTGCCGCTTGTTCTCAGGGTTTAAGTTTGTCGGTATTATTTACACGATGCGAAAAGGTTGGGTATTGGCTTCACTAAGTATTTCAGTCTGAAAAATCGTGGTATCAAAAGCGACATGGTTTGTTGAATGCTGCTCATTTTTATTTGTAAGTTTTCAGTGGTGTTAATTTAGCCGGCATTATCTATTTTTAAAAAATATATATACCCTATATACTTTTGCCAAGGTTTCTTTCTGCAAAGAAGTTACGAGCCAGCAATTCAGGCCCAACCCAGGTACCCCAAAAGACAATGAAAAGCACCTCTACTGCGCTAGCACCAATGCATAGCTCTGGATTGCAGCCATTAAGCATGTTGAAAATTTAAGGTGTCACTTCAGGCACATCTGGAGTAGTGTACTTAAGTAGTAGAATCAAGCTGTGAAAATATACAATGAAATCAAAACTTGAAATAATTTCTATTTCTCCAAGGTCACTGCTGAATATATGCATATTTTCGAAGCACGGTTTCTGTTTTTTAAAAAAAGAAAATTGAATGGGAGGGGGAAACATTTTGCTTTGCACATCTCAACTATGAATTGTCTTCTCTTTATCTTCCAGAGATTGAGGCCAAAGAGGCTTGTGATTGGCTGCGGGCAGCAGGGTTCCCACAATACGCTCAGCTATATGAGGGTAAGCAACAGTGCTGCTTTCTGTGTCATTGCTCCTCTAAAGTGATTTAGGCCCATCGCTGTTATTTCCGAATAGGATAGATCAGCCTATCTCTCTTTGCATCTCTCTAACATATTCTCTCCCAAATCCCATCAGCCCCTGTCAATGGGACCACTAGTCAGGGATGGTGGGAGTTACAGGCCAAAGCATTTGGAGGGCAGCCAGCTGGGGAAAGGCAGGACAGATCTTAGGCAGGTAAGTAAGAGGCAGAATCAGGGAGCTGAATTCACTGCACAGGTGCACACAGGTGCATTTTTTTCAGTGCATCTGACAGAAGTTGAATCTGTTGGTACTGTGTCCCAACAGATTTGCCAGAACACTTTCAGCATCACTTCTTCCCCCCAGCTGTTTGTTATAACTGCATAGTGATAGTTCATTATTTAGTGGTGGAAGTTACAGCAGTGCAAAGCATGTTGAGCGACTGAGACGGGCTTTAATTGGCAGCTGCTCTGGCAACCGGTGGCGCTAATAGCACTTGCAGAGACAACACTTGGCAATGCTTTTGTTTATCTGTTTAGCAACTGAGTTTCCTTCTATTATGTTGTTCACATTTGGTACTGACACAGAGCCAAGAAAAGTCCTTAAAAAAAGAAAATCAGCATGCAGGATAGCTCTTGCTATTGTCCAACTCCTTTGTTCAAAAACCTATATTTGGACAAGTTTGGTTTTCTTGAACACTTTGATTCCTTTTCTCTGCCAAGGGGCATAATCTCTAGGAAGCTTTTTTCTAATGTAAGGATGTGCACACATACTAAACCCCTTGGTTATTATTTTCATAATTTATATAAATAAAAAGCTCCCCCATCAAACCTGGTTTCATGGTTCCATTGCCACTCATGGCATTCCTAGCTAGCTAGCTTGTGGTCTGTCTGAGAGGCTGATGACTCACCAAGGCAAACAGAGCCCACAATTCATGGCTTGTGGCTCCCAAGGTGCCTTGTTTTTGTGGTTCTGGAGGCATAAACAGGAGGTTTCTTGAGCCCCCCAAAGGAACCATATTTGGCTTGGTGAGTTGGAAGTCATGCAAGCCTGGATTAGAGAGGGCTGAAACTTTTTGTCTGAATGTACATGATCTGGTTATAATGATTTGTGCATAAAGACATAATATTTTTTCTATTTTAAGCATTGTCAGTGATGCAAAATTGAGAAGGTTCATTTGGCGGTGCCACATTTTGGGCTTGCACAGGGCGCCATATTATGAAAGATTACCAAAGCCCGTTCCTGGATGGAGAACCTCTATTGGGATGCTGTTGGACTCCTGTCATCCCTTGCCATTGGTCATGCTGGATGGAGTTAATGGGAGTTGGAGTCCAGCAGCATCTGCAGTGCCACAGACTGCCCATTTTTACACTACGTCAATGCTAACTTCCCATTTAAGAATAATAATAATTTAATTTACCCCGCTCATCTGGCTGGGTTTCCCCAGCCACGCTGGGCAGCTCCCAACCAACTAATAATATTAATAATGCGATAAAACATCAACACTTCCCAAAACAGGGCTGGCTTCAGATGTCTTCTAAAAGTCAGATACCGTGTTTCCCCCTTTTTAAGGCATAGTCATAAAATAAGCCATAGCAGCATTTCTAAGCATTTGAGAAATATAAACCGTACCCCGAAAATAAGCCATAGTGATAGGCGCTGTGCGGAAGAGAGCACTGAGCTCCCCGAGTCAGCAGCAGCAACGCCGGCCGCAGCAGTGTTTGCTGAGTCCTTTCTTGCTTTTGGGACTTGGTTACTGTGCTGGCTTGGGATGGTGTGTGTGCAATTGCTGTTGCTGCTTCGTGTTTTTCAGCTGGATTCTCTGGGTTCTAAGCACTTTCCCCCGTTTGTTTGCGAAGCAGCACTCGGCTGCAGCCCCTGCCTCTCCCGGCGGCTGCAGGAGGCTGCAGTTGATCGCTATCTCCTTTTCCATTTCTTTTGTCTTTGAGCACCCGGCCCCGCCCCCTCTCCCCTTCGTGGAATGAAGAACGGAGTTTTAGCAGCATTTCCTCATTATAAAAAAAAGGTCAGGAACTTTTACTTTAACCTCAAAAATGGGATATTTCCTCTCTCTAAAAACAACTCTGACCTGAACACCAATAAAACAGGGGTAGATCACCTCCAGTTTATAAATCCGCAAGTAGATCGCAGTCTCCTGGAAGTTGGGCTCTATACTTTGGCTGATTGCAAGCCTTTGCATCTTTAAAAAACAAAAACCATGCGCCTCTCAGTCTTAATTTTCCTTTAATTCATCCCCCTATACCCTCCTCCAACCATTGCCTCCTTCCATTCCTTACCCCCCTCCCTCTCTCCCCACTTCCCTCACTCCTGTGCGATCTCATTTAGTCATATACTTGCTTTTTCTGTTGTGTTGTCTATTTTATATTTAATATTATTACCCTTTATGATGTTATTTTTTCCCTTGCGATAATTATTTATTTTTTATCTTTAACTAACTTTCCTTTCCATATTTTTCCATATATAACTCAACACTTTCCCATTCCTTCTTAACTCTTTGGATAGAGTGCCCCCCCCCCCCATTATTGTTGTTAATTTTACAATTCCTGGATTTTTTATGGAACCGAACAGCTCGGGTGCTTCAGAATGTGCCTTCTGTTGCTACAGGGCTATGGGGCTTCACTATTTGACCCCCCCCCCCAGGTTGGGATTTTTAAAGTAGTTCTGTGGGTCCCAGGGCGCAGAATCACCCCCAATCCTTTCCTTTGTCTAAACAGACCTCTTCCCCCCTGACTTTGGAAGGCTGTGCTTCAAGGGTGATACCAGGGGTTTTTTAAGACCTGCGCCTCTTAAGGATTGTTACGGTCCATAACTTCCATTGCTTTCTAAAGGGTTGGGGGTTTAAAGCACTGCCACCCCCACCCCACCCTGCAGGCGCTTGGAACTGGCAGCGCCAACAACGCGCCCAGCAGCGCGCAGAAGAGAGCACTGAGCGTCCTGAGCCAGTGGGTCCCAGTTGTACCAGCACTTTTTTTTAAAAAAAGACACCCCCTGAAAATAAGCCACTGTGTGTTTTTTTGAGGGAAAAAAGTTATAAGACGGTGTCTTAAAAAAGGGGAAACACGGTAGTTGTTTATTTCCTTGACATCTGATGGACAGGCGCCACTACCGAGAAGGCCCTCAGCCTGGTTCCCTGTAACCTCACTTCTCGCAGTGAGGGAACCACCAGAAGGCCCTCGGAGTTGGACCTCAGTGTCCGGGCTCAACGGTGGGGGTGGAGACGCTCCTTCAGGTATACTGGGTCGAGGCCATTTAGGGCTTTAAAGGTCAGCACCAACACTTTGAATTGTGCTTATATGGTCTTAGCAATGGGTGGGGCAAGAATCTGTAGAGAGTGGCAAAAAAATATATATGTCTGTTTCAGTTGCAGAGCAGCTGTAGATTTCCAGACTTCAGCCACTGCTGTTGCTTCCTCCTTGCCGCCCACCCCAAGTGTTTATCTAAGACAGGTCTCCACAACTGGGAAAGCAAACACAGCCCACCAGCCGTCTATTGCGGCCTGCCAGGTGCTTGACAAGCCCCTGTTTCTGCAATCCCAGACAGGCAGCACAAACAGGAGAGGCTTACCCAGCCCTCTTGTGGACCACCAGGCACAGTGGATGGGTGGTAGGTCCCCAACATGCAGGCCTGGCCTGCTGCATTGTTTTCAGGGAATGGAAAACAACAGGAGGCTCCTAGCAGCTTGTTTCTCCCCTCTATTCAGTTCATAACTCTTCATAACAGAGTGTCAGTGTCAGTTTATCCAAAGATATCTGCTTGGCTACTCGCAAGGCTGTGTTTTATTTCTCCACTTCATTGCCTTCCAGTGCTTTTGGAATTGCTAACCTATTGCCTAAATGCAGCGCAGGCCCGACTCCTGGAAAGCTTCCTCAAAATGTTAAATTGTTTGTTTTAAAGTTCAGATAGGTTTTTTCTCAGCTCATGCAATTGTGGACTTGGCTTGCTCCTCCGTGCTTTGCTCGCTCTCCCTCTGCCCCTTTTCCTTCCTGTGACACATGGGAATTTTCAGTTGCCAGTCCTGTGTGTTGAAGGTTCCATATGAGAAGCTGGCTCCTGTCACACATCCAAGGCAGTATGAAGGGAAATTTATCTTGCAGGAGCCGGTCCCTTGCGTCTGATGTCTTGGAGACAGCCAGTTGCTTTGAAATAAGTTTTATCTCTGGGGAAAGCATTCTTTTTGATTGCCCATCCATCTTGATTCCTGCAGATCTGATATTTCCCATTGACATTTCTTCGGTCAAGAGAGAACATGACTTTCTCGACAGAGATGCCATTGAAGCTTTGTGCAGGTATGTGGGGGAAAGATTGCTTTTAAAAAAAGGATGCTTTCAAGTGGAAGGATAGGGTCAGCGCCAGTCTTTTTATTGTCTGGTTGTCAATTCCAAATATTCACCGAAATCCAAAGCAATTGTTGGTATATATTCATCGTAAATGAATGCTGGGTTCCTGTCGGGGCCGGATTTAGGTTTGATGAGGCCCTATGCTACTGAAGGTAATGGGGCCCTTTATATGTCCAGCTGTCCTTTGTCCACAACAAATTTTCGCTATTTTTTTGAGTTGAATATATGCTATATGGTAATTTATGGACCTAAACCATAAACCAGACTGTAGGCACCCTATATATAGAAATGAGCAAACCAGTGATATTTTAGGAAGCAGGCGGGGCCCATTACTTACATCATAGGAGCCTACACAACATAAAACAATGTTGCTGTATGTAGGTTTTATTTTATTTGTTTTTTATCTTCTATTTTGGAAATGTACATCCAGGTTTTTTTCTTTAAAATTTTGTGGGGCCCCAAGAGAGTGGGGCCCTAAGCTCTAGCTTGTTTAGCTTATACGTAAATCCGGCACTGGTTCCTCTACTTGGAATACCATGGGAAGAAACATCTTCTTGGATTCAGCCTCATGGACAGTCACCACTTCTGCTTCCAGCTAAGAAATGCAGGGCCTGGCTCAGAACTACTGCAGGGGCTTGTTTGGGACTTGAAAAATGAATAGGGCAGGATGTGTTCATTCAAACTGCCGCCATGGACTCAAGGCTAAATGTGTGTGATTGCGCAACCTCCCTCTGAATCTCTCTTGCACCCATTCAGTCCCAAAGCAATCAAGTTAGGGTGTGCCATTTTAGGGGGCAAAAGTTATTTTTTGCAAATTTCTTCAATGAGGAGTCTTAAAAACACGTTTTTGGGTGTAAGCATGTAATGCTAAATAATAAAACCAGTCATTTTTAACATGATACATTAATGCAGATGTGGATTTTGCATGGTTGTCAACCCTTAAGAAAAGGAAATCGTTTTTCTTTCCTTTTTTGGGGAGGGCGGTGTTGTAAAATTTAAGCTGGTTCCTATGAACCCAGAGAAATGGATCTTGACCCAGGGAGAGCTCAAGGATCCAGGCAAGCAGACGAATTTAAGCGTCTCCTGCCCACCAAATAACAGAGACCAAACCAGGACGTACGAAGCAAGGCACTTTTATTTTTGCTGTTGCAACAGGGTCCTTCCTCTCACGCAGGAGAACAAGGAAGGAACCCCAAACAAAGGTGTCCTGCCCTTAAAAAGAAATTTGAAATTGGTTTCAGCCCACCCCCCAGAAGCATCACCCATATGTCACAGAAGGGGTGTATCCCAAGACCCCCCTTCCTAGATTCATCATAGGTACATCATGAAAGGGGAGGTCTGGTGGCAGTAATCTGAGCAGTCTGGACCCTGCCCCCTGCCCCCAAAACCTAATCAACAAAATTGAGAGATATTTACATTTCCCTGTTTCCCAGCCAAGTTAATCACACCCTTTTGTCTGGCAGTCAGGTATCAGGATGCCAGGGATTATCACTTTAATTCCTGAGACAATGAGAAGGTTCCCCCCCACCCCACTTCTTCCTTGCAGAGGAACACCTGGTCAGAGAGAGTCAAAATGGTGTCAGTCAGGCCTGTTTTCCTGTGCTGCTTCAGACATGTTTCTGTACATTCATGTACATGTTTTATGAACAATTATTATATATATATATAACCTCAAAATTCTTATAACAGCGGGTTGGGGAGAAATCTATCTGGAGAATCCTTTACTCAAGGAAACAACATTCAGAAGCATAGATGCCAAGTTCTCCCTTTTTTTAAGGGAAATTCCCTTATGCTGAATAGACTTCCTCGCGAGAAAAGGGAAAACTTGGCAGCTGTGTTCAGAAGACATGCTTATATTCTATTTGGTGAAACAAACAGTATTGACTTCCTATTGTTACCATAATTTGCAAAATGTGATTTGCAGGTTAATCCAAGGGGGTTAGTGTTTGGAAAACTGATATTGTCATAGCATTTTAAAGACTGTGGTACAGAGCTGTAGCCTTGGTAGTTTATCTGGTGATCGCTTGCAAGACAAGAATATGTTGGGCTAAGTTTGAATGTCTCAAGGATGCATTCTAAATTTGTTTTCAGCCAAAGCAGCAGCAACAAAAGTGAAATGTTTGTAAGTCAATGGATTGACTCAGTGTATGTAGGTCTTAACATTTTGCAGAAAACCCCCATCATAAATGGGTTTAGGAGTTTTTAAAAAGAAAAATAATTTGCCTCTGCTTAATGATGTGTCTCATCAATTGCAAACAGATGGTATTTACAAGTCTAACCAAGCATTGACTCTCTTCATTCAGTCAAGTGTGTTACAGGACTTTATTTTGCTGCTGTAAACTTGATAGAATGAATGCACTTAGAATGTGCTTCACAAATTATGCACAGGCATTCTGCCTTTCCTCAGCTGGAGGAGGAGGAGGAACAGTAGCAGCGAGTGGGGAGGTCCCAGACTGAGGGCTGGACCAGTATTTGATTTGCTGTTTTGGGTGCAAGTGTCTTTCAAACTGTGGAACCAGGAGGGAACCGGGTTTGCAGTGTGGCTGAGGAATGCCATTGTATGCACTTTCCCCTTCTGTTAAGTTTGTCTTCTCCGTGAAATAGCAATGGTATAAATACCCCGCCTTGGATTAGGAATAATCATGTACCTCAGTTTTCACCATTGCCTCTTCAGGCATTCTGTTTTCTTTCTTGATTGTCACTTACCAAGGAACGGTGGGCTCAGGCTGGCAAACCCTGCCCCCTTTGTCTTGGTCCTCTTTCCTCCCCCTCACCAAAGCTCCCAGGCCTAGAAGTTTAGGATAGGGTAAAATTCTGAAGCAGGGATCTTCCCCTATTCATTGGGGGTGCCTGCATGATTTAAAAACTTGACTATGCAGGGTTGTAAATCACTTAACACAACAGCAAGCAAACAACATGAATCTTGTGGGTTCTTGTTTTTGTCAGTATCCCAGATTTCTTCCTTCTTCATCTCTCTACAAGGCAGTTTCCAGCAATCAAAGTTGCTGTGGTATTTTTTAGATTCTTAGGGTTAGTAGAAGGCAAAGTTGTTGTTTCTTTAACCCACATAGATAAATGTTTTTTTATTGTTAGGCTACAACCCTGTACCTGCTTCCTTGGGAGTTGACCCCACTGAACTGAGCAGAACTTACTTTGGGTTAAATACCGTGTTTCTCCTAAAATAAGACGGTCCTCAAAAATAAGCATGTCAGGCTTTTCATTAGTAGAATAAATATAAGACATCCCCCGAAAATAAGCCGGGGGTGGGAGCCGCTTCAGGGAGCGCAGCGCAGCGCGAAGAGCCTGGTGAGAGGCAGCTGCGGCTGCAGGTGAAGCCCGGGATCTGCGTGGGCGACTGGGGGCGAACGCCCTGAGCGCTGCGGCAGTGGCGAAGAGGCGCCCGATCAGCTGAGAAGCGGGCTGATCGGGCGCCTCTTCACTACCGCCGCAGCGCTCAGGGCGCTCGTCCCCAGTCGCCCACGCAGATCCCGGGCTTCACCTGCAGCCGCAGCTGCCTCTCACCAGCCTCTTCGCGCTGCGCTGTGCTCCCCGAAGCGGCTCCCGTGCAGCCGCCTCTTGCCGCTTCGGGGAGCACAGCGCAGCGCGAAGAGGCTGGTGAGAGGGCAGTGCATGGCGGCGGATGGAGAGAGTTTGGCTGCTGAGAGTCACCCCCCTGGAGGGAACGCCCTTGGCCCGAGCAGAGCGCCCGTAAGAAGGCGAGGCCGCTCCCCTCCGCCCGGCCGGCGCCCATGTCTCTGCCCGCGGTGCTGCCGGGCTCCTGCTGCCCGCTGGCCCGGCTCTCGGCGGCGCCCGAGGCACCCAGACCTTACTCCGCCTCCTCGGTCCCGCCGCCCCCGCCGGCTGCCCAGCCGCGATGGTCCCGCTCCGGGTGGCCTCAGCCCCGCTGGGCCGCGCTCTCCCCCGGCGGGGCCTGCCGTTGGGCGGGGAGGCCGCCGCTGGCGTCTCGGGCGGGGCTGCTGCCGGCCCGACCTCTGCTGTCTCTGGGGCTGCTGCAGCTGATCTTGGGGTGCTGCCTGGTGGCGCTGAGCTTCGGCGCACTCTCCCTCAGCAGCTCCCCGCAGGTGAAGAACTCCTGCCCCTTCTGGGCCGGATCCTCTGTGGAGTCGCGGACATAAAGCCGCCTTCAGATTTGGCCCACCACCCCGAAGCCGAGTCCTTCAGAAAAAGTCCCAGGGGGGCCAGGGGCCGGTCGGCGCCGGGAACCTGCTTCTGTTTGCGGCGCTTATTCAGTAGCGAGCGGCTCTTGGAGGGGCACCCAAAGGCGATCTTCCTTTATTCACCCCTGATTGTTTTCTATTGGTTCTCCGTCAGTGAAAGTTTTTGCCATCCGATCGCAGGAGCGAGAGACAACTCTCGGGTTCGTGAGCGCCTCTATAATAACCCCCGATTACTGTTCCTGCTCCGCCGACGCGTTTGGATCCTTGGATCATGGCGTTTCTTCTGCTCCCCAGCAGCACGCAAATGGGAGGGCCGGAACCCCGCTGAGCTCCGCAGTATTATTATTGTGCTTTGTTACAAGGGCAGCCTTGCCATTTTTATTTTCTGCTCCCCGGCTCTCAATGGGTCCCGCGCGGTGCGCTGCTGCCGGCTCTCAACAGGTCGGGGCTCGGCGCAGCATGCTGTTGCCAGCTCCCGCTCGAAAAAATAAGACATCCCCCGAAAATAAGCCGTGGTGTGTGTTTTTTGGAGGAAAAATAAATATAAGACGTGTCTTATTTTAGGAGAAACACGGTATGTCTAGGATTGTGCGGCAACGTCCATTTCAGGGCGTAGCAGATTACCCCTTTAAGTGTACACAGCTGCTAAGCAACATCCAAATATCTTTCTCAACCAACAGTTGGTTTCCATGCACTTAATATGTTAGGGGAAATGAAAATGTCCTTTAGGCAGTTCTTCTCCAGTATCGTTATGTTGCTGGTGGTGATTCCCAAATAGTATAGCATCGATTTTGAGATCTTTACACATAATGATGTAGGAAACTGCCTTCCCTTCTTCTGCATCAGACCGTGGGTCCACCTAGCCCAGTATTGGTCCATTGGCCCATCTAGCCCTACATGGACTAGATTTCAGGCAGGGATCACTGTTACACTACTTGGGAGATACTGGGAATTGAACCTGGACCTTCTGCGTACAAATGAGATGTTCTACTACTGCACTACAATCTTCCTCTTATATATGCAATGTGTGCAGGTATATTCTGAATCAGGGTTTCCCAAACTTGGGTCTCCAGCTGTTTTTGGACTACAACTCCCATAATCCTTGACCACTGGTCCTGCTAGCTAGGGAAGATGGGAGTTGTAGTCCAAAACCAGCTGGAGACCCAAGTTTGGGAAACCTTGCTCTGAATGTTCACTCGTTATACCGTTCCAATAGAGAGCACTCATGCAACTCTTAAAACTGGGGTCTTAAAATTAGGCTTACTATGTTGTGTCCTTCTTTCATTTTAAATGGTTGTTTTGTTTAGCATTCTGCTTTTTTACTCTTTGCCTTTCTGCAAAGTGTACGTTTAAACTTCTGAAGGTACCTCCAAGAAAATAGTTTTCACGTCTCTACACTTATCTATTTCGGCTGCCTAAGGGTCTTATTTTGAGGAGCAGGCTATAGATAATCTTGGTGAAATCAAAGCTCTTATCAGGCCAGCTGGAAATATGTTTTCTCTGACAGATCAAAGTGGTTGGGCTGGTTAAATGCAACAGGTTGAAACTAGATAAAACTCCATGTGGGGACCAGTGTTGTAAAATGTGCAAATGTTTATGTAAAACAAACCTGGAGATCCAAACTGGGAGATTCCCACCCCCCTTTTCCATTGTTTTTAAGGAGGAAGGCATGCACAAGCCATTTTAATGTTGTCCCTTAATTTCATTTGAGGTATCGGAAGTTGAATTAGTTATTTTATATAATTTTTGTAAATTAAATGGAAATGTGTTTGGGGATTCCTGGAGGGGAGTCCCTGTGAGACACCTCCTGGGTTTGGAAGCAGATCTTGATCCTCTGTACTCTCTCCTCCTTTCCTCTCACTTGGAGAAGAAGTAAATAACCAAATCAGGAGATCCCTCATTTATTGAACTCCAGGTTTCCGCTTGACCAACATAGTCAACATTGTACTCTCCAGATGTTGTTGGACTCCCATTTCCATCAGCCCCAGGCAGATGATGAGAGGTTTTAGTCCATCCACATCTGGATTGGCTACCCCTGCTCTAGACCTCTTGAGATTAAGTCCTCTTGCCCCTATATTATCTCAGTGTAGGACAGGGGTCCCCAGACTTACCGGCGTTTGGGCTGGAGGACGGGGGAGCGTGCGCCTGTGCGGGCCGGCGGGCGGGGGAGTGCGTGCCCGTGCACATGCGCACGGGCGCTTACTGGCGCGGTGGCGCGCTTCCAGGGTGGAAAAAGCGCCGAAAATCCGTTGTGCGCATGCGTATGGGTCTCCCCCGACCCGGAAGTGCACCAGAAATGACCTCTTCCGGGTCGGGAGAGGCCCATACGCATGCGCACAAAGGATTTTCGGCGCTTTTTCCCCGACCCGGAAGAGCGCTGCCGCGCTGCGCGCCGTAAGAGCAGGCGGCGGGGGTCGTCGCGGGCCGGATTGGCAGGCCAATTGGGCCGCATCCGGCCCCCGGGCCGTAGTCTGGGGACCCCTGGTGTAGGATCTCCTGTTCATTTTTCTCTCCAGTTGGTATACATGTGTATACATGTGTGACTGAATGTGGCCTGCCAAAGGGGCCCTGTGACAACTGGTTTCTCTGGTTTGGAAATGTGCCCATGAACCCAAAAAAGGTTGCCACCCACCCCTGTGCTAAACTGTAGTTTAGTGTTGTGTCCTAGTGGGGCCAATGTGATGTACTGAGTAATGCCGGAATTGAGCCGGGTCTCAGGTACTTTGACCCCAAAGCATTGCATCTCTTGTGGTAAAGTGAAATGTTTTGGTTAAAGGTGTTTACAGAGATAACAGAAATCACAGGGTTAAAGCTGACTGAAAGTCCAGAGGTAGTAGCATTGTTATCAGTTTATGACAGGGTGGATGTCAGGCAGGCTATGAAATACTTGCTCACAAATTTATTGACAGCAGTACAAGTTATTATAGCTAGGAAGTGGAAGGGGCAAGGTGAATATCAAATGGAAGAATGGTATAAAGAGGTGTGAGATATAGCTATTAATGATAAATTAATATCAAGGTAAGACAGGGAATATGGAGGAGGAAAGATTTTGAGGAGATATGGAAGGTATTTGTACTAAGAAAACGGAAAGGGGTCAAACCATCGCAAGAGGTGCTCAAATTTTGGGAGGTTTGATAGTTATGATGGAGTAGTCTCGAGGGCGGGGTGCACATTTTTATTTATACTTTGTAACTTGTATTATTGAATAAAAATTTAAAAATGAATAAAGAAGTATCTTTACTGGTAAGCTCACTTTAATTAACCACTTTCACTTAAAATAACAACACAGCAATCCTTTTTGTTTAATTTTTGTGTGTTGGTGTAAAATTATGAGAAAAATTGTACAACCTTGAGAGAGAGAAAAGTAATCTGATTTTTTTCTTCAGTAGCACCTTAAAGACCAACTAAGTTTATATTTTGGTATGAGCTTTCGTGTGCATGCACACTTCTTCAGATACACTGGGATTCAGATACACTGGGATCAGATACACTGGGATTCAGATACACTGATTTTTTTCGTTTTGGGAATATATTAGCAGAGTTCTTCCGGAGTTATACTGAAAATAATTATATTACAGACTGAAAAGAACAATCTAGGCACCTGATGTGTGGGGAATTAGTTTTCTTCTTTGAGGCTTTAGCTTGGTAGATGGGGCAGGGGGAGGAAATGAAAACAGATTCAGTGAGCTGCACCACACAAAGACATACGGGTAGAAGGATTCCATCTGATCTGGTCAAGAAAAGAGTGATTTCCCCTCTGCCCGATTTTGTACATATAGTAATATTGATGATAAATTACAATTATTGTTGCCTGCTCCTTTGTTGCTATAACTTCTGATCATTTAAAATGGGTGTATGCCCTGGAGAAATTGGGCTTAGAATCATAGAGCTGTACAGTTGGAAGGGACCACAAGGGTCATCCAGTCCAGCCCCCTGAAATGCAGGAATCTCTTGCCCAATGTGGGGCTTGAACCCACAACCCTGAGATTAAGAACCTCATGCTCTCCCTATCCCAGCTGGACTTGTTCAGATGTTACACTGAACACTGGTACAAGCTGCCTGAACACATGTGAGCAATCCTGCAAACCCTTCCACATGTTACATTCAACGAGTGTGCAATATGTGTACCTGTGCACGCAAATAGTTTGGCTGTTTATTCGTACAGTTATTCACATTAAACGTTTGTACAATCTGCATACACAAATCGTTGAGCTGTACAAATCAACAAGTTACAATCTTTCACACAAACACTTGTATGTCCGTACATAGAGGCAGACAACTGGTACTTTGGTTACACAGACTCTACACATGTTGAGCATTACATATGAATAATTGTATGGCCCAGCTGTTGTATAAACACATTGTACACTTGTTGGATGTAACATAGGGACTACGGAGATGATTG
Organism: Zootoca vivipara; assembly: GCF_963506605.1. Classification (NCBI taxonomy): domain Eukaryota; kingdom Metazoa; phylum Chordata; class Lepidosauria; order Squamata; family Lacertidae; genus Zootoca; species Zootoca vivipara. The sequence continues at coordinate 56,428,293 of NC_083284.1, read as the reverse complement.
TGTTCTGAAAAAGACGAGTTTTGAGGAGAGAGCTAAAGGAAATGAGGGGAGGTGGTCACACAGAGACATTCTAGGAGGCAATTGAATGAATAAGGCTAAACAGCAGTAGCAATTTCTCCATCTCTCCAAGTCCATTTTGAGCCAGCTTGTGTGAAATTGCACCGTATTAAGGGGAAATGGCTGGCAGTTCTCAGACGTTCTTTTTCAATTCCGATAACTCCTTAAGGCCATTTGAGCACCATGCTAGATGCAGACGGTTTATTCCAAAATATCTTACTCCTGCTTGCATGCATAGAGTGCAGCATTCCAAGAAAGTTCAGTCCCTGGAAGGGCTTGGTAGTTTTCCATTAGAAGAACAAGAGCCACACTCTCAATTACCCACATTTCATGGCTTCTGGCTGAACAAGTTCTCCTTTATGGTCCTGACTCATAAGGAACTGCTTCAGGACAGCTTTTTCTTACGCTTCTCCATCTGCATCCCAACCAGTCTACAGAATCTGGTATCCAGCTGATGTAACGTGATGTTATTTAAACATATGTGCTATTCTGGGGCTCCCCTTTGGGGTATTTGCATGTAAATAAGCTTAGTGAGAGCTTCCAAGATGATCTTTTATTTGAAATAGTTAGTTTCACAGAATGACAGGTTTACTGTTAATCTTGTTTTGTTTTCTTCTTCCCTGCATAGGCGTCTAAATACTTTAAACAAATGTGCAATGATGAAGCTAGAGATCAGTCCACACAGGAAGCGGGTAAGTGCCCTTGATGAATCTGTCACAGTACTGTAAGGAATTGGTTGATATTCTGGCTTCCCAGTCCTGTATATGTTTACTTGGAAGTAAGCCCCCATTGATGTCAGTGGATCTTATTCCCTTGCAGGTGTGCATAGGATTCAGTCTGCAGCCCTAAACATACTTACTGTGTCTGCACCATTCAACGAAATGGCATTTCTTTCCAAGTATGAGCATGCATAGGATGACATAGTTCATTCTCTTCACTTATGATTATCCATTTGGCAAACAAAGACATCATTGGTCAGACTGGTATTCTTTCAACATCAGACTGTCTGTTTTAATGGGCACAGAGTTGTCAGGATTAAACCTGCACTTTCTGGAAGCTTCATGCCTGATGGTCCTTATTTTTCAAGATGGAATCTGAGTTTTTTCATCTCCATCAAAAGCTGTTCATTACAAAATGATTGTAAAGATCTGTTAATTGATATCCTGGTACCAAATCTGTGTGAATTTTGGCACTTTTGCATTGAATAGGGTTTTTTAAAAACCAAAAACAAACAGCTGCCAGAGATGTCAAGTATGTGAAATGTCAGCATTTTGTTTTTCAGTCATCTTGACAATAATCTACAGTTTTATAAGGCACATCACTATGTTATATAGGCTGCTTTTGATCAGTTACTTAAAGATGGCCCATGCAAATAGTCCTCTGCGCCAGGTGGAGCTTGCAGACTGGGCAGAATGAGTTTGCCTCAGTATTGCATGAGTTGTTGTTGTTGTTGTTGTTTTATTTGTATGTCACCCATCTGACTGGGTTTCCCCAGCCACTCTGGGTGGCTCCCAGCAGAATATTAAAACACGATAAAACATCGAACATTAAAAACTTCCCTAAACAGGGCTGCCTTCAGATGTTTTCTAAAAGTCAGATAGTTGTTTATTTCTTTGAAATCTGGTGGGAAGGCATTCCACAGGGTGGGCACTACTACCAAGAAGGCCCTCTGCCTGTGCACTCTTCTGAATGCAACCATGGGGCTGTTCTGAAGTGTCACTGTTTTGAAAATGTGCTTGTTTACAAATTTTGTAACGCTTGCTTTTGACTCTCCAAAGCGGCTGGCAATAGTAAACCAATTTTTAGAATATCCACATTTAAAGCAGTAAAGTACATTGGGTTGGATGGTGCAATATGCCAACACAAGACATAGGGCCGTCTTAAGCATATCTGGTGCCCTGACGCGAAGATCCCTCCGGCGCCCCCCCCCCCCCGGCCCTGTTTCCCAGCGTGGCTGTCTGGCGGGCACAGCCCCCTGGCAGCGTGGTGCCCCCCGGCGGTCTGGCGCATTGCGCCACCCAGCCTTGCCTTAGGGCCGTCCCTGACAAGACATTCAGGCAGAGAAGTTCTGCGGACTGTTGTGCAAGAACAAGATTTTGCTACACAACTTGAATTTAGCACAAGTGCACATTGTGATCATCTTGTGCAAGACTTCATGTACGTGACCGGGCAGCACACTACATTGTACATCTATTCTGCATAGCCTCAATAACTACATATAAACCTTCTTCATACATTTTTCCAACTGAAACATTAACATACCTACCCAATCCTAGAAACAGCAGCATGGACACCTGAACTACTTCTGTTCCCAAATGCCCAGAGGAATGAATTTGCCTTAACCAGCGGTTGAAATCTGGTATCTGAAATAGATTTGAAACTATTACAATCCCATTCATTTAAGGGGAAAAATCAGTCTAAACTTTCAAGAGAATTGAACATTCCCCAAGAAAATGGGAGAAAGTAAATGGAGGTATGTAAAAGAAATTCCTTTCTTAGCTATACCCCCTCATTAGTCCTCCTTGGTCTATTCTCCCCTACCCCTTAAAAACAGACTCTTAGCTTTGTTTGGTTTTTATATTGTGCACCAGTGTGTGAAAGAAATACCACAAATAGAATTATTAGACAGTATAGCAACCAAATAAGTAAGTTATGTGCTGTACATGCTGTTCCATGTCTGTGAAAAGTGGAGGTGCCACTTCTGCAGTCTTGATGCTGCCCTAGCTTCCTAGTTTTAAAAACCTGAAGCGGATCTTCCTGGAAGAATGCATGCTATTGTCATGTTGGGCGTGCATTAATGTGCATCCTCAGCTGACTTTTGCTTCTCCCGAGTTCCATGATGTCAAATATTTAAAATGCCTGAAGCAATGCCTGAAAAACCATCTTCTCGGGGTTCTCCTATACCAGGGGTCAGCAACCTTTTTCAGTCGTGGGCCAGTCCACTGTCCCTCAGACCATGTGGTAGGCCGGACTATATTTTTTGGGGGGGTATGAATGAATTCCTCTGCCCCACAAATAACCCAGAGATGCATTTTAAATAAAAGCACACATTCTACTCATGTAAAAACACTAGGCAGGCCATACAAATAACCCAGAGATGCATTTTAAAGAAAAGGACACATTCTACTCATGTAAAAACACACTGATCCCCAGACCGTTTGTGGGCCGGATTGAGAAGGTGATTGGGCCTGAGGTTGCCTGCCCCTGTCTATACTGATGGCTGCTGAGTTGAGGGAAGGAGGCAAGAAAATATGGTAAGAGGCCTGGAGGCATCAACCTGCAGCAATCTCCCACATGGCCTCATTAGTCACACTTGAAAGACCTTTAAGATCAGTAAGGAGTTAAGCTGCTGCAATTCAGATCTGCCTCTTAATTGCATTAAGGAAAATAAACAAGAGAGCAGTGCTTGGATTGTCCTGCCCTCGCTGGCTCCAGTGGAACATTTTATGCATGCCACACTTTTTTGCTGATCTAAATGGTATCTCATATAACTTAATGGGACATCTACAGGGGCTAGTGGCAGCACATAGTAACCGGCAGATTTGCGTAGTTCCTTCTGTTTTGTAAAGCTGTTTTCTTTAAGTTTCAAATGAGAGAGAGAGAGAGAGAGAGAGAGAGAGAGAGAGAGAGAGAGAGCAAGCAGCAGCAGCACCTTAATGGCTGTTTGTAGGGAAAGGACCACATTGTTGTGATACAGCCCAGTATTCTGTAGGGATCCCCACCTCCAAGTGGCAGATTTCAAAAAGTAGGTCTCACCCCCCTTTAAAAAAAAATCCTAGTGAGGGAAAATCTAGCCTTTAGGAAGGGTCTTCTACTCATTAGTCCATCAGGCCGTTACTCCATCTAGCCTAGCTCTTTGATGTCTATGCTGGCTAGAACCAGTTCTCCCAGGATTTCAGACCTGACTGATCCTGGTGTCTTTTACATACAAAACTTTTGTTTGGGGTGAGGAAATACCAGGCATGGCGAAGATATGAACCACCCCCCTCACCCTGCTGTTTCTTCGCTCATAATCTGCCCCTCTCCCAGCTGCTTTTCTTCCTTTTTCAAAGCAGTTTTATGTTGAGTATAGTTTTTATATATGTTGCATACATTGGGTTTCATTATTTATTATTTTTATTGTTAGCTATTGTTTTCACAGGATGCAGATAACAGTAAAACACACAAAACCCCAACCTTCCTCAGGAGATGAGCTTGCATATTACCATGAGGCCAGCAACCCTTAGAACAACGCAATTCCAGTCAGTTATCCAAATGAGTAAACAAATTATAGCTTGAAATTACACCAGCCAGAAAATTTTGTACAGGCAGACCTCGGAGCAATTGCAGGTTCAGTTCCAGACCACTGCAATAAAGCGAGTCGTACCTTTTTTTTTTGGTTTCCCGGCGCATATAAAAGTAATTTTTGCACTATACTGTAGTCTGTTAAGGCAGCTCCCTGCCCCACCCCCACCCCGACGGCAGGGGTGGGAGGGGAAAACCCCAGCTCCAGGCCTAGCCAGCTCTACTCCCCATGGCCAGAAGTGGGGTGGTGGTGGTGGGGACTTTCTTTCACTGGAAATGACTGGCATGCCTGCATCTGCACCCACATCCTCGTGAGGAGCACTATCTGCAAAGCACAATAAAACGAGGTATGGCTGTAATGTGAGGGAGGTTCTGCCGTGTCTTCTTTTGCTGTAAAGCCAGCAACCATTTTGTGTGTGTTCAAGTGACATGCGACCGCTGATCTATGGGTCCTTTTGGACCTGGAAGAGAGCAGAAGGGGGACATGGGTTGCCTGCAGACATAATAATAAAGGCATACCCATCTGTTGCAAGTGTGTCCTTTTGTTCCACGCCCCTCAGAAGCTTTAATTCGTTAGTTGGTTTTTCTACCAAAGCTGACCGCCATACTTTCTTATATCATGTGGCAATTGATGCTTTCTTTATTAAAAAAAATGTTGATAGGATTCCATTGTGCACAGTTACATGTAACATGCAGCCAACATCTGAGTTGGGATATGAACCCTAGTCTCCCAGACAGAGTCTGATACTGCATGCACAACCCTAAACTGGCTCTTCTCTTCTAGTAAACTTCTTGGATTATCACACTGACATTGTCAGAGGGCCTGATGTGGCTACTCTAGAGTAACGACTCCAGCATGGTCTTTTTAGGCTTTTATTAAGTGCTGATTATTTACAGTGTTCAGAGCGGTTAATATACATCCTTAAGGTGAGGTGTCAGAACCTCCGAATGGCGATTGGCACGTTTTCCTCCAGCATAGAAGCTTTGGAAGACCCAACCTCTTCCCCCTACATTTGCGTCGCAATTCCGGAGTTGGGGGAATTGGCCTTCCCCCCCTGCTCCCATCTTCCTGTCCCACCTGGGGCATGGGCTCCGCAACCTTGCCTGAGCCTCGGACACTACTTCCTGACTCTCCGCTGGAGGCAGAGCTCTCCTTGCTCTCTCCAGCGCTTGGGGATGGGCTGGAACTTAAGATGGGAGGGACTTCCCTGTATCCCTTGTCCCTCACATCCACCCCCCTCCCAGGCTCCTCTCCCCCCCTCCCTAGGGGCTCTCCGCTTACTGGAGATGAGTGAAACCCCAAGAAGTCCGTGGTGTCAGAGCCTGTGGGTGTAAAAATTTCCCCCCAATCCGGCGATCTTTTCCCCTCCCCCTGAGAAGACGGGAATCCCAAAAAGTCTGTGGCGTCAGAGCTGGTGGGAGTAAAAATGTTCTGCCAGTCTTCTCCTGCCTCTGACGTAGTCGACCTCGGTGAAACCCACACCTCTTCTTCCATATCCTCAAATTCCGCTTCCCATCTCCATGGAGAGCTGCTGCCTGCGATCCCTTCCTCCCGCCCCTCCCCCTCTCCCTCCCTTTCCATGTGCCAGGGCTTGGGCCTGTGGGGGAAAAGGGCGTGGAACTCTTCCACTAAAAATTCCTCAGGTACTTCCGTGGCAGGTATCCACTCATTGTGGGACGGCGGAGTGTCCTCCCATGCTATGAGGTACTCCAGCCCTCTCACCCCTCTCCTTGAGTCTAAAATCTCAGTTGCCTCATTGAGTCGTCGGGCGTCTCCCGTCTCCCCCCCTCCCTCTGGAGGCTGATCACTGTCCCTAAACCTGGTGCTTTCTCTGTACGGCGATAGCAGGGATCTATGAAACACTGGGTGCACTCTCATGTCCTCAGGCAGTGCTAGCCTGAAGGCTACCGGATTGACCTGTTGCGTGACCGTGAAGGGGCCCAGCCTCCTGGGCGCCAACTTCTTGCATCGCCCCCTGGTGGGAAGGCCTTCAGAGGACAACCAAACCCTGTCCCCTACCCTGATGACCTCCCCCAGTCGCCTGTGACGATCTGCCCCCTTCTTGTATGCTTCCTTGGCCCTCTCTAAGTGCTCCCGGAGTTGTTGGTGCACCGTCTCCAGTTCCTCTGCCCAGTCCTCTGCCTGCGGGCCCTCCTCCTCCTCCTCCCCCTCCCTCTCTGGGAAAGATCTGAGGTCGCGCCCGTAGTTGGCCTTAAAGGGCGACACCCCTGTTGAGACGTGCACCGCATTGTTGTAGGCAAATTCTGCCAGTGGCAGGCGATCCACCCAGTCCGTTTGTCTCTGGCTGACGTAGCATCTCAGGTACTGCTGCAGAATGGCGTTGACCCTCTCCGCCTGTCCATTGGTCTGCGGGTGCCGAGCCGTCGACAAGCTGACCTCCACCTGCAGGAGGTTCATGAGCCGCCTCCAGAACCTGGAAACAAATTGGCGGCCTCGGTCCGAAATAACCCTCAAGGGTAACCCATGCAGTCTGAATACGTGGTCAACGAACAGTTTGGCCGTCTCTTCTGCAGAGACCGCCCTGGCACACGGTATAAAGTGGCACATTTTGGACATGAGGTCCACCACCACCAACACTGCTGTCTTGCCCCTGGAAGAAGGCAGGTCTGTGATGAAGTCCATGGACACTACTTCCCACGGCCTGTGCGGTGTGGCTAATGGCTCCAGCAACCCTGCTGGTGCTGCCCTGACTACCTTTGCTCGCTGGCAGGTGTCACAGCCCCTTACATAGTCTCTGACATCCTCCCGCACCCCTGGCCACCAGAAGTGTCTCATGACTAAGTGGGTGGTCTTGTCCCTTCCAAAGTGCCCTGCTGTTGGGTTGTTGTGCATCTGCTTGAGGACCTTACCTCTGAGTTGTGTGGTGGGTAGGTACAGGGCTCCCCTGTAAAAAAGCAACCCCCTCCTTTCCTCAAAGTCTCGTGCCTGCTCCCTCCCCCCTCGCAGGTCTTGGAAGATGCGGGTGGCAAACTCATCTGCTGCCGTCAGTGCTGTGAGTTCTGCCTCGCTCACCACTGCTGCTCCACAGGACCATGCCGACGGGGGAAACACGTGTCGGAGCGCCGGTGGTAACTCCTCCTCCATGTACTCTGGCTTACGGGAGAGGGCATCCGCCCTGACGTTCTGCTCCCCCGGTATGTAGTGGATGGAGAAGTTGAAGTGTGAGAAGAACTCTGCCCACCGTATCTGCCGCTGGTTGAGCACCCTGGCTGTTCTCCAGAACTCCAGGTTCTTGTGGTCCGTGCACACCTGGATGGGGTGCTTGGCGCCCACCAGGAAGTGTCTCCAGTGCCGGAACGCAGAATGGATCGCGAGAAGCTCCTTATCAAACACCGTGTAGTTGCGTTCTGGCTGGGTCAGTTTTCTGGAGAAAAAGGCACAGGGTCTCCACTCTCTGTTGGCATCCAGTTGCAGTAAAATGGCCCCCACCGCACGGTCTGAAGCGTCTGTTTCGATGCGCAGTGGCGCGTGCTGTACCACATGGAACAGGTTCTGGTCGGAGGCGACCACCTTTTTTAGGCTTTCGAACGCTGCTTGCGCCTCCGGTGTCCACCTGAACTTCTGCTTGCCTCTCAGGCAGTCAGTGATGGGAGCCGTAACACGAGAGAAGTTCTTGATGAATTTCCTGTAGAAGTTGGCGAAGCCTAGTAGGCGTTGGGCATCTTTGCGCGTCCTCGGGCTGTGCCAGTCCAGGATGGTCTGCACCTTGTCCTTGTCCATCGCTAGCCCCTTGTCTGACAGCTTGTAGCCCAGGAAGTCCACCTCTTTGGTGTGAAACTTGCACTTCTCCAGCTTCACATACAGGTGGTGCTCCTTCAGGCGCTGCAACACCTCCCTGACATCCTTCACATGCTGCACTGGGTCATTGGAGTAAATAAGGATGTCATCCAGGAAGACCAAGCAGTTCTTGAAGAGGAGGGACCCCAGGACGTGGTGCATGAAGGCCTGGAAGCATGCTGACCCCCCTTGCAAACCAAAGGGCATCACCAGATATTCAAAAGAGCCCAGTGGCGTGAACATCGTGGTCTTCCACTCATCGCCTTCCCGGATCCTGATCAAGTTGTACACCCCCCTCAGGTCGAGCTTTGTGAAGATCTTGCCCCTGCGCGCTGCTGTCAACAGATCGTCCACTCTGGGCATTGGGAAAGCCACTGGTTCTGTCATGGAGTTCAGGCGTCTAAAATCCACCACAAGACGGCGCTGTTGCGTGTCTTTCTTGTCCACCCAGAATACCGGGCTGCCCCCTGCTGCCTTGCTTTCTCTGATGAACCCCCGCTTGAGGTTCTTGTCGATGAACTCCCTCAGATCCTCCAGTTCCCGGTCTGACATGGAGTACAGCTTGGCTGGGGGTAGAATTGCCCCGGGTATCAGGTTTATCTGACAATCAAAAGACCTGTGGGGTGGCAGGTGGTCGGATTCCGCTTCGCTAAAGACCTCCTGCAGGTCCCAGTACTGTTTGGGAATTGCCTCTCCCCCCTTAACGTGCATGGTGGCCACCGTGGCTATCGGTGGCCCCTCCCCTGGCTGGCGCTGCATGCAATGTTCCAGACAAAAGTCCGATCCGAACGTAATGCATCTCTGGTGCCAGCTTATGGATGGGTCGTGGCGTGCTAGCCAGCTCATTCCTAGCACTATGGGGGGGTCTGAGATGGTGGTGACGTTGAAAGCCAGTGTCTCTGAGTGCCTTCCCACTGTCATTCTCATGGGGGGGGGTCTGGTGGGTGATGGCCCCTCCCAGCAACTCCCTGCCGTCAATGGTGGAGACGTGCAGGGGAAAGTCCAGCTGCAGCAGTTGGATCTGGTGTGCTTCCGCAAAATTTCTTGAAAAAAAAATTGGCCGACGCCCCCGAATCGATTAACGCTAAAACCGTCAGTGGGTACCCATTAGGAAGTGTCAGAGTCACTTCTAGAACCACCCCTGCTCTGGGGTGTGTGGGCTGGCGCTGCCCCTCTGTGGAAGGGAGGGAGGGAGGGGGCTGGTTTCCGTCGATTGCGCCTGGCTGCTGCCCCTTGTCTCCTGCAGCCAGGCAGTCTCGTTTCCCTGCTGTTGCGTTGAGTCTGTGGGGGCGGGCATAACAGTTCCCGCCCTTCCCTGCCATTCCCGGCAATGTGGACAATTCCTGACGAGGTGACTAGGCTCTGTCCCCTTCTCACTTGGACTAGCTGCGGCTGGGGCGCCCCCCCACCTCTAGCGGCTTTCTCCTCTTCCAACTTTTTCTGCAGGTCCAATACCATCACCCTTAGCTGTTTCTCAGTCTCCTCTTTTGTCCTCACCTGGTCCACCAGCTTGTTCAGCTCCTCCTGCGCCCCGCGCGCTTCCTCCTGAGCGGCATGCAATTGCTGCTGGGCCTGGGCTGTCAGGTTCAGTATCTCCTGCTTCGCCGCTTCAGCCTCCCGCCTCCAACGCTCAGCCTCTTGCGCGCTCATCGCGGCACTCCAAAGTAGCCAAAAAAAGATTCGGAGGTTGCTGTCAGAGGGCCTGATGTGGCTACTCTAGAGTAACGACTCCAGCATGGTCTTTTTAGGCTTTTATTAAGTGCTGATTATTTACAGTGTTCAGAGCGGTTAATATACATCCTTAAGGTGAGGTGTCAGAACCTCCGAATGGCGATTGGCGCGTTTTCCTCCAGCATAGAAGCTTTGGAAGACCCAACCTCTTCCCCCTACGTTTGCGTCGCAATTCCGGAGTTGGGGGAATTGGCCTTCCCCCCCTGCTCCCATCTTCCTGTCCCACCTGGGGCATGGGCTCCGCAACCTTGCCTGAGCCTCGGACACTACTTCCTGACTCTCCGCTGGAGGCAGAGCTCTCCTTGCTCTCTCCAGCGCTTGGGGATGGGCTGGAACTTAAGATGGGAGGGACTTCCCTGTATCCCTTGTCCCTCACAGACATGAAACCAGCCTCCACTGGCTTACAAAAAAGAGCAGAAAATACCAAAGTGTTCACATCAGTAGGACATTGTTAGTTGGGATAACATTGATTTGAAATTGTATTGCCATTGGTGTATTTTATTGCCATTGTTTTTTTGTAATGATTAAGGATGTCCTGTTTCATTGCAGAGTGAGGATTCGGATGAAGATGAGCCTTGTGCGATAAGTGGCAAGTGGACCTTCCAGAGGGACAGCAAGAGGTGGTCCAGGCTTGAGGAATTTGACGTCTTCCCCCCGAAGCAGGATGTGAATCCTTCATGCCCAGAAGCGGCTCATCTCAGCAGTGCAGCTAGTCATGGAGGCCTGCTAACTGACCACACCGAACGTCAGGAGGTAGTTTCCGTCCACAGCATCAGCAGCCACCCAGATGCCTCTCAGAGCGAAGCGCCCACCACCAGAACCAACTCTGTCATCAGTGTTGGCTCCTCAGCCAACTTCGTGGCAAATGAGGACTCCTTCAGCAGCTTGCCCTCTCCTAAAGAGCTGTCAAACTTCAATTTCAACGTGAAAACTAACGAGAAGAATGCCAAGTCCAAAACGAGAAGCCTCTTGAAGAGGATGGAGAGCTTTAAAATAAAAAGCTCCCATCATGGTAAAAGCAAAGCTCCTTCAAAGCTTGGCCTTATCATCAGCGGGCCTATCTTGCAGGAAGGCGTTGATGAAGAGAAACTGAAGCAGCTGAACTGCGTAGAGATCTCCACCCTCAATGGCAACCACATCAACATCCCTATGGTACGTAAAAGAAGCGTCTCCAATTCCACCCAGACCAGCAGTAGTAGCAGCCAATCGGAAACAAGCAGTGCCGTCAGCACCCCAAGCCCCATCACAAGGACGCGCAGCCTCAGCGCCTACAATAAAAGAGTAGGAATGTACCTCGAAGGCTTTGATCCTTTCAACCAATCAACGTTCCACGATGTCATGGAGCAGAACTTCAAAAACAGGGAGGGCTTTGCTGAAGACACAGTCTTCTTCATTCCAGAAGACCACAAGCCTGGGACTTTCCCCAAAGCCCTCTCCAATGGTAACTTTGCTCCCTCGGAGAACAGCACTTCGGTCAACTGGAGAACGGGGAGCTTCCACGGCCATAGCCACCTCGCCCTCAGGAGGGAGAACAGTTCTGACAGCTCCAAAGACCTGAGCCTTGGGAAGAGGCGCAATTCTTCCAGCTCCATGTGCAGCCGCCTCAGCATTTACGACAACGTGCCAGGATCTATCCTGTATTCCAGCACGGGGGACCTGGCTGGCCTTGAGAATGAAGACCTCTTTCCTGAGCTCGATGACATCCTGTATCATGTCAAAGGCATGCAGAAAATTGTGAACCAGTGGTCCGAGAAGTTTTCAGACGAAGGAGACTCTGATTCAGCCCTAGACTCAGTGTCTCCATGCCCTTCGTTTCCCAAGCAGATCCTCCTCGATGTGGACAATGATAGGACAATACCCAGTGACCTCGACAGTACAGGAAATTCCTTGATTGATACGGAAGAATCAACAGGGATCCAGGAAAGAAGAGACTCTGGGGTGGGAGCATCATTAACACGTTCTAACAGGTTAGTAAACACAGACTTTCACTTTACAACAGTACCTCGGTTCTTGAACTTAACGCATTCTATTCCCGAAGCCATTCAAAAACAAGATGTGGCTTCCAATTAGCTGCAGGGGCTTCTTGCACTCAAGTGGAAACCGTGTAGGATGTTTGGCTTCCAAAAAATGTTCGCAAACCGGAACACTTACTTCCCAGTTTGTAGCATTCAGGAGCCATTTTGTTCTAGAGCAAAGCCATTCGAGTACCAAGGTACCACTGTATATATATTGGTGTATATGCATGCTTGTGTGGCTATAGTTACATATGTATGTTTGTATTGATACAGCGTACATAGGAAGTGTGATGCTTTTCAACAGCATGTTGGCTTTTATATTTGAGGATGGGATATAAAGAGGAATCTTAATTTTATTATGTGTTTATTTGGCCTGTTAGTCACGTACTAAAAGAAGTATTCAACCAATGTACAAAAAAGGCTAAAGAGCCCAAAGGGTGTAGCATATAACCAAAACAAGACGTTTCAGTAGAACCCTTTCCATAACCCTTAAAACCCATTTGCATAAAAACTCCTCATGGCACTTTTCATTTATAAATCACAAACTGCTATTTTCACAAAATGGCATGCGCAAAAGTACCGCAAATAAAACCAACAACCAAAAAACATGACAGAAAGGCACTAGCAAGCTATAAAATAATTGACAGGAGCAAAACTTGTTTCCCAAAGGCCTGACAGAATAAAAACCCCTTTTTACGACATTCCTTTTTTAAAAAATGCAGTCATATTCTAATCATGTTCTGAGTTGAAGAAGCAGTTTTACTCTTAAGCACTGTATATACAAAGAGTGACTACAGAATCCTAAATACATATGGTAGTGACTGGAAAATTATACATAGCTCTGTGTCTAAGAACAGACACGGTTTTCTGGACCGGCTTATGACAAAACAAAACAAAAAAACCCAGTTAGCCCAACTGAGGAGTTATAGAAAGTGCCCTGTCAAATACCCACAAGTCAGAACAAGCATTTTCCCTCTTCTGCATCATGGCTTCCTTGAATGAATCCTAGGAACTGCAGTTATTTTAAGGGTTCTAAGAGTTGTTAGGAGACCCGTATTTTTCACAAAGAGTTACAATTTCCAGAGTGGTTTAACAATCAGTCCCTCTTCCCAGGAAACTCTGGAAACTGAAGCTCTCTGAGGGGAGTAGGGGCATCAGACTCTGGCAAATTTAGCCTTGCAATATTTTTACACACACTGTGCAAGGAGTACTTAAGTTCCAAATGTCATCAACATCTGAGATCTTGCAATGGTACAGCAGGTGCTTGGCTTTCCACTTAACTCTGGCTTCTAACCATCCAATGTCTCTCTTTCTCCCTCTCCTGAAGGCACAGAATGAGGTGGCACAGCTTCCAGAGCTCCCATCGACCCAGCTTAAGCTCAGCACTGCTACAGATTGACTGCCAGTCTGTGGCACAGATGAACCTTCTGCAGAAATATTCCCTCTTGAAGTTAACTGCCCTCTTGGAGAAATATACACCTTCCAATAAACATGGCTTCAGCTGGTAAGGAGCTGCATACATCTCTGGGAGGCTAGTCAGAACCTACAAACAGTAAAACATAAAGTGTTCATTCCTTTCTGCCAAAAACCAGTCGACCTTTTTTTCCTTTTTTTAGGTGTGCACTGCCTTTGAAAGTTGCTTAGGCTTGGGGTTTGGGCATGGATGAATGGGTGATAGGTAAAATTGAGAACACCCTCTTATCTTTAAACATTGAGTTGGACCATATTCATGTCCAGTTATCCTTTGCCAGATAAATGCTTTCGGAAAACCCTGCATTGCCTAATCTCTGTTGCTGGTCCTGTAGGATTCTGAAGCAGTCAAAAGTACAATATAAGTTCTGTGGGGTGGTATTTGGTGTTTTTTTTGTTCCCAATTCTACTACCATCTGGTCTTTCTCCTCCTTCCTTTCCCTGGGAGTCACAGAGAGTATTTAAACTCCAGCATCAAAGCTCCTCCTGTTCAAAGACTGTTATTATGGGAGCTGTGCTAAATACAGAAGTTGTTTGTTCTGAAAGACAGAAATAAGTATTGACCAGTTTATCCTTGCATGCTTCGGATTCTCTGCAGATGTCGTAATGTGTGTTTCTTTTTTGCATTCCACTGCTGTGTGTTGTGACAAAATGCAAACTATGCGAGCGCATGTGTCAATAGCGCCGTATGTTGAAACCCTGTGGAAATGCAAATGAGGTGGGGTATTTGCACGGGGAGGATTAGTCATTCATAAACCTAAAATGCTGTTTACGTAGCTGTAGTGTGATTTTAGAATTTTATGGGTTTTGCCTGCTATGCTAGTATTTGCTCTGCGCGCCAACTTGCTTCCTAGCTGATCTCAATTTAAAACTCAGAACGGTTTTATTAAGTGAAATAGCAGGGCTCTGGAATTCTTGTGGGTAGATTTTTCCTACTCGTCAAAACCAAATGGAAAGGCCTTTTACCAAAGTGGGTGGGTGAAGTGATAGAGAAGGAAGGTGCCAGGGTGGGGTGGGGGGTGGGGAGAAACACGCCTGAAAGGTCATTTGTTGAACTGAAACTTGTTGCTGGCAAACGCCAGCTTATTACATCAGTTTCCTGCTGCAACACAGGCTGGTGGGTGGTGGGATGGGTTGGAGGGCTTTCTAAAGCGAGTGGTTAACATACAAAAAGCTCATTGTTCACATGTCTATCTTTCCCTAGAGCCCTAAAGAAGTCAGATTATAAAGGGTCATTGACTGCTAGATTTGCGTTTGACTCTTACAGGGGTTGACATGACCACCCTCATTCTGCCTGGTACCTTTTAGGCACGGCAGATTCTGGTACACAAGGTTAACTAATTAACTGAAAAGATCCATCTGCTAGTGGAAGGATTCGTCTAATTCGTTGATACTATCAGATTTATTCTGTAGCTACACGGTTAAGCATTTTTGATGCAGCCAACTTAAATAATTTGACATGGCCATATCACCAAGGAGTCGTCACCTGGGTGGCATAAATCAAATGGTTTCGTAGCAAGAGATGGAAAAGATAAGAGCTCCCACCTGCGCAGAAGTCTTGTTGCTAATGCTGATCTTGCGAACATTTTGTAATACCCTTTATTCCGCCAATCTGATGGAAGTTGATTTCCCAAATGAGGGAGGAAATTATATTACCTGGGATGCAAAGACGTTGTCTCTGTTGACGTTGGAATGTTGGCTACAACTTATTTCCCAACTTGACTCATGAGCCAACTGGGGGGGGGGGGAGGTAAAAATATAGGAGCGACCTAGGATGGGAAGATTAATCTCCTAAAAGCATTAAATTGGTGGAGATGCAAAATAAGGGCACATTTGTTTGTTTGTTTGTTTGTTTGTGGTGACTCTTCCAATACGTTGCAGTAAAAGAGAATAAAAAGCCATTCAAGTTGTCATTCTAAGTGAGATATAACCTTTGTTTTGTTATATCTCACTTCCTTCAGCATTTGGGATGGGGCAGTAGTTCTGATCAGTACATAGGTGGAAGACATCCAGGAATCCTACATACACAGCCTTGAGCGCCATGCTGGAGGAAATGCAGTATATAAAAATGCAAAAATAAGAGTAATAAAAAATGCATGTTTATTTAAGTTTTAATTTAATCAGATAAAAAGCAGGTGTCTAAATCTAAACTATAGTCCTTGTTCGCATGTCTGTCATTGGCAGCACCTGTAAAGCCCTTTTAAAATCTGTTATGCTTCTTTTCCTTACCTTGTGCCCCCCCCCCACCTTTAACATAGTGGAATGTCAACTCAGTGCCACAGTCAAGATTTCTATATTGATATTCTCAGTGAGTTTGTGTTTTCTGGTGTGCTACTTATTCGACAGCCCACAGATAGAAATAGAAATGTGAGATGTTTTGGAAAGAGACAGCATGACACACATGCACACTTGGAAGGTTGTTAGTCTTGACCGTATTCCTTCTCTTCTGCAGGGCTGTGCCAAAGTTTATGAAGAGGATAAAAGTTCCAGATTATAAAGACCGAAATGTGTTTGGCGTTCCCCTCACCATTAATGTCCAGCGTACAGGACAGCCTCTTCCTCAGAGCATCCAGCAAGCTATGCGATACCTTCGCAACCACTGCCTGGATCAGGTTAGAGTATTTGCTGTACTCCTGGGTTTCAGCCTGCCTCATGATCCCTGAACTTCATTTTCACAGGTGTTCTCAGTTCCTTTTGTTTTCTTGTTTAAGTGAGTCAAACAAATAGGTTTGGAATTGGACTATGAGCTTCAAACTCAAAAACAATTTCTGCCATTCTCCGTCCTATATCAGTGTATCCCACAAAAAGAGCTACACGTTGTAGTACTTCAAACTCTGGGGATGATGGTGGCGGCGGCATATTTGCGTGTTCTTCCACATGTGGATCAACTACTTACCTTTGGAAAGGTTTTGGTGTCCAGGAAAAGCTTGTGTGATACCTTCTTGCCTGATTGTTTGACATGGCAAACAATCAAACACATACTCTGCCACTTCTGTTCGGCAGAATATGGGAAGGTCTGCATTTCCTGCTATTTCCTCACAAAACCAAATGTTGATTTTGAAATACGTCTAGAATTCTGGTTTCAGAATCTTCACGCATTATTAACTGCAAGCACAATATACCCTCAAAGAAATGTCCCTGTTCTGTGTAAGGGGTACCTCTTTTTTGTTACATAGGTTGGGCTTTTTCGAAAATCTGGAGTCAAGTCAAGAATCCAGGCGTTGCGACAAATGAATGAGAGCTCAACAGGCAAAATAAATTATGAAGGGCAGTCTGCCTATGACGTGGCTGACATGCTGAAGCAATATTTCCGCGATCTGCCAGAGCCACTCATAACCAACAAACTTTCTGAGACTTTCCTACAGATCTACCAATGTAAGTCCTGGGTTGTTCGTAGTTTCATTTGTAGCCATTCTCAAGTAGCCGCCTCTCCTTACAATGCAGAATATGTCCCGTTTGGGACTGAAAAACAAATGTTGCTTCATACTGTGTAAGTAATTAAAAATATTTACAGAAGGTCTGACCAGGTTCTTAGACAGTGCAATAGAACGAGGCATGTGCACACCAGAATAATAACACCAAAAAAAGGCTGCAAGGAGAAATATAAGTGTAGGCTAGCTAATTCTGATTCAATTGTTGTGTTCGTAAGCATCAACAAGCATCTTACAGTTACTATTATTGCCATATTTACTGCAATTTACTGGCTCTCTATAGGTAAAGGGTTTAGGCTTTGTGTCACCAGATCATCTCCCAGCTACTGAATTCTCCCATAGTTCGGCTTTGTATACCAAGATACTCAGGGATGCTGTGTCATCTCTACAGAAACTAAAAAAAAAATCTTTCAGACAATGTCTTTCGGTATCCTGTGGTAATTCTGGGAACAGCAGCATCCCATGGAAATGATGGAGACAAGTCAACTTGTCACTCTGCTGAATAACAAAAAAAAACCTCTGGTGTTCTTGTGTGGCCTCCATCCATTGACAGAAGGAACCCATTGGTGAGACAGACAGTGAGAGGGAGATAATTTTGAGTGATTTTTTTCTGCCCTGCATCCCTTTCCCCCCATCTGCTCCAAAGGATCCCCCAATCCTCCTTAGTAGATTTAGGGTGGCTTTCAGGGGCCTGAAGTGCTGTGAGGGAATTGTTGATTCCTTACATTCGCTGAGTCCACCCTTTTAGTTTCTGGCATCTGTTGTACAGTTTCCTCTGAGCTGAAGTGTTGACGCAGTTTGCCATGTGAGAGGGCTTTTCAAACTACAGTGGTACCTCAACATACGAAGATAATCCATTCCAAAGGCGCCTTCGTAGGTCGAAAATTTTGGAAGTCGAAAAAGTGGCTTCCCCTTTAAAAACAAAACAGAAACGGAAACATCCACAAGACGAGGAAACCGCATCTAAAAGCGCCGCGGTTTCCCTTTGGAGGTTGAAAAAACGTAAGCGCGCAGCCGTTTTTGCCGCTCGTATCTTGAAAAATACGGAAGTCGAGTACTTCGTAAGTTGAGGTACCACTGTATATAAACAGTTGCAATCAAACAAAACTTTAATCACAGATTAAAATCCCATGCCTCTGCCTGGTTGATCAGTGGATCTGACACCAAGCAAAGGTTTGCAGAGCTGAGAAGACTGACCATGCAGATTTGTGTCCATTTGCAGGACGATTTCCCACCCCCCACCTGGTTTGTATCTATATCTAGGGCAGAGTTTACCTTTCAGATTGAAACTAGTATAACCCCCCCTCTCTCTTCTAAATCTAATAATATTTTCCCTGCTGTGAAATGTTTTTTTCTGGGTGCTTGGTAAAGCAGAAGGGTGACTTTTAAAATAATGGCAATAATATCTATTTCAAAATCTAAGAACCGCAGATAACAGAAGCAGGCCGTGTTCAGTTTACATTGCATTGCCCTCTCAATGACATGGGAGGGATTGAGGAGGCAGTAGAAGTCAGTTCACTATTCACCACTTTTCTGAAAGGATAGTGTGTCTCTATGGTCAGTGGAGATGCAACCTGCCTAGTCTCTCAGTTTTCATCCCTTAGTATCCACCTGCAGTTAGCAAACATGCACTTTGGTCTGTTTTTAAGTATGTAGTATCAATGTGCATATTATGAGAAATTCACATGCCCCATGATGTGAGGAGTAGGCAGAAGTGGCTATTCCTCATTTGTTTGGAAAACAAAACCATAGTGCTAGGATAAGAACAGATGTATCTTGTATCATATGTGTTTGTCCAGAGCAGTCTTGCCCAGCCTTGGCTCCATCATCTCAGCCAGCTTGGCCAATAGTACGGTAAGGGATGGTGCACATTGTAGTCCCAACAATAATGTCCAGGTTTGGATATGGCAGGTCTAGCGTTCCTCCTGCTTTCTCAGCTTGCCCACTCTTTCTAAGCCTCCTCTGCTTTCTGATGCACCCCAGTCTGGTGCCAACCATCTAGGCAGTGGGTGACCTCCATGCTATGTATCCAACATTTGTGGATTGGGGCACTAATCCCACATTGGTGGGGAGGGGAATAAAATATGACCCATCTTAAAACACACAAGAACAGGAAAGCATAACCTCATGACATCAGCTTGGGCTGATATGGGTCAGGTGGTGGGGGCACCTGCCTTCATAAATCCAATGAGAATTCTCTACTACCAGACTCCACCTTCATCATCTGAGGCTCTTCTTTGTGTGCCTTCTCCACATAAGGTCCTGAGGGTGGCAACACGAGAGCGGGCCTTTTCTGCAGTGGCCCCTCATTTGTGGAATGCTCTCCCCGGGGAGGTTCGTCTGGCATTCCTTCTATATCTTTAGGTGACAGGCGCAAATGTTCCTCTTCAACCAGGAGGCCCTTGGCTGATTAATATTCTACAGCCTTTTAAATGTGTGGGAGAGTGAGGTTGTTGTTTTGCTGTTTGTGTTCTAGCTACCGGTATCTGTTTTTGCTAATATCTCATGATTTTTATCTTGTGAACTGCCCTGAGATCTTTTGGTGAAGGTATCTAAATCAAATAAATACTAGCAAACATGTGGCCCACCCCTTTGCGTCTTGGCTGATGATGAGAGGCAAGAGCTACTTGCCTCCAGATCTATCCTTCCCTGGATTTTTGTGTTCCTTTCTTCCATGTACACAACTCCCCCAAGCGGAGCACACTCCACAATTTGAGACCACTTACATGAGTCCCTTGAGTGGCTTTTGGATATTTTTCAACCCCTGGTGCATCAAAACAAATCAAGATTTTGTCAGTCGTCCTCCCCACCGTTGTTGTTTTTTAAAAGGACATTTGCTATTGAAAGTATTTGTTGTGCTCTGTAGCCATGGATCTGTGTGAGAGTATGTGGCGGTACATTAGGGATGACTCCCCACCCAGTCTTCACTGACTACATCATTGTCCGATGAAGCAATCCTCTCTGCTTATTGAAGTACCGTCTGGATATTTTGTGGTGCCAAAGTTGGGAACCGTTTTTAAGGGCTATTTATTTTAATTGCCTCCCCAGTTGAGGAGTGTGTTTCACTGGCGTGTATAAATTTTTGCTGGGGTCCAGGTTGGCTGAGCTTAGTGTTTGCATTTTCATCACCACCCATGTTAATAAACCGAAGAAGCCCCCCCCCCCCCAAAAAAATCTAATTTAACAGCCCTTTTAGCGAGTCTGCAGAAGTGTGTGGCTCTCGAAATGAAATTCTAAATTTAACTCTGGAATATGCACAGCTTTGTTTTACTGTTGAGTCTCTTGCTAGGCAGGAAATACCTGAGGGCAGTTAAGCTGTTGACTAAAAAGGGGGGGAGGGGGAGGGAAATCTACTCGTTTGTACCATGAATGGTATGCAGCGCTCTGAAGGAAATCGCTTCAGACTCGAGTCAGAAATATTTGAAGCTAAGAGTTTGCTTTGGGACGCATTCGTGCTATATGTGTGGAAAATCAATGACTTGACGAGAGGGTTGCTAATCTTGTGCAGATGTGCCAAAGGACCAGCATCTCCAGGCGATCAAGGCAGCCATTATGCTTCTACCAGATGAGAACAGAGAAGTCCTACAGATCCTCCTATACTTTTTGAGTGACGTCACGGCCGCTGTGAAGGAAAACCAGATGACACCGACAAACCTGGCTGTGTGCTTAGCGCCTTCGCTTTTCCACTTGAACACCCTCAAGAGGGAAAATTCTTCCCCAAGGCAAGTCTCCAGGTAGCTCAGTCCTCTGTTTCTTCCTGGTGGTTTGTCGGGCACTTAAATAAGCCTTTCCTTAAGACGCTTTGAACTCTTTCCCCCTTTTTAAAAAATCCCATTTACCTTTGGGCTGGTGCAAATTCTTCCCACTGAACAGTGGAAACAGGTTGAGGGGACTTTTAAGGGAAAGGTGCTAGTGATTATGCCTGTGATGATCACGCAAGTCGTTTTTTAAAATTCTGCATTCAACATGATGATGAACATGTGTGCTAAATTCATCCGGCCATTACATTACAAATGAGCAAGATGGTTAAAAATGAAGGTCACTGTCACGGTGGCCGGAAAAGGCTACTTCAGAGTAACGACTCTACACAGCTCTGCATTTTGTCTTTTATTGGTGCTGAGTATTTACAGTGCTAATGGCAGTGCTATTTACAAAGACACATCTGTTCAGCTTGAATCAGAACCTCCAAGTGGCTTTTGGCGCGTCTTGCGCCAGCATAACAACTTGGGGAGACCCATCCTCTTCCCCCGACGCTTTCTGCGAAGTTCCGGAGTTGGGGGGACTGGCCTGCCCCCCTTCCTTCCCCCTTCCTGTCCCACCTGGGACGATGGCTCTTCTACCCTGCCAGAGCCTTGGACACCACTTCCTGTTTCCCCACTTGAGCTGGAGCTTTCCCTCTTTTCAGCCTCGCTCGGGGCTGGGCTGGAACTCAGGAGGGGAGGGGCTTCGTGATATCCCTTGCCCCTCACATCCACCCCCCTCCCAGGCCCCCCTTCTCCCCTCCCTAGAGGCTGCACGGGTGTCGGTGGTGACTGAAAGCCTAAAAACTCCGTGCTGTCCGAGCCGGTTGGTGTGAACACCTCCCCCCAGTCCCGTTGGCCCCCTCCTTCCTCCTGGGAAGAGGGAAAGCCCAAAAAGTCCGTGGCCTCAGAGCTGGTGGGGGTGAAAATCTGCTGCCAGTCCACCTCTTCTCCTGACTGAATGGACCTCGGAGATGCCCATATCTCCTCCTCCGTGTCCTCAAACTCTGCTTCCCATCTCCATGGTGAACTGCTTTCCCCCTCCTGTGCTTCCTCCTCCTCCCACTCCCGTTCCATGTGCCAGGGCTTGGGCCTGTGTGGGAAGAGGGCGTGGAATTCTTCCACTAAGAATTCCTCTTGTATCTGGGTGGCTGGGACCCATTCATTTTGGGATGGCGGGGCGTCCTCCCATGCCATGAGGTACTCCAGGCCCCCCACCCCCCTTCGTGAATCAAGGATGGCCGTTGCTTCATTGAGTGGCTCCCTGCCTCCACTCTCCCCCCCTCCCTCGGGGGTCTGTGCGCTGCCTCGGAACCTGCTACGGGTGGGCGGGTTGGGGCCGGTTTGTGCTAACTGTGCCTGGCTGCTGCCCCTTGTCTCCTGCAGCCAGGCTGTCTCGTTTCCCTGCTGTGGTGCTACGTCAGTGGGGGAGGGCACAACCGTTCCCGCCTTTCCTTGCCACTCCCTGCGGTGTGGGCAGTCTTTGACGCGATGCTGGGGGGAGTTGCAGAGAAAGCAATTCCTGCCTCTTCCCTCCTTGCGTCTTGGCGCCGCCAGGGTTTGGAAAGCCCGCGCGCGCGCGCGCTCCACCGATCTCCATCGGTTCCGGCTCTGAGCTTGGTCTGGGCGGGACTAGGGGTGGGCCCTGGGGTGGGGTTTGGTGAAGTGGTCTGTCCTGGGAGCGT
Source organism: Zootoca vivipara (assembly GCF_963506605.1). Classification (NCBI taxonomy): domain Eukaryota; kingdom Metazoa; phylum Chordata; class Lepidosauria; order Squamata; family Lacertidae; genus Zootoca; species Zootoca vivipara. The sequence continues at coordinate 56,406,081 of NC_083284.1, read as the reverse complement.
GGGAACCAAGGCTTTGCTGCGCGCGTCGTTTGTTTGTCATTCCATCTGGATTCCTGTCTCACCCCCACCGCTAGCGCCGCTTTGCTTAACTCATCCATAGTCCGCGGTTTGGGACCTCTCGCCAGCTCATCCTTAACGTCTGAGTGCAACCCCAGGTAGAAGGCTGATTTCACTGGCTCACTGTGCAGATCCCACCCCAGTTTGTGCACTAGCATGGTGAACCTCGCCCAGTAGTCCCGAACTGTCGATTTTCCTTGTGTTAAGTTATGAAGCTCTTCTTTTGTGGCTTCCATTTCAGAGTCACTCGCATACATGATTTTTAAAGCTTCTAAGAATAGTTTTGCGTTCTTCATGCAATTATTTTTTTGCGCGATGAGCGGTCTGACCCATTCTCTGGCGGCCCCCGTCAAATGCTCTATGATAAAGGAGACTCTGTGCGCGTCATCTGGGAATTCTGCCGCATGCAGTTCCAGCGCATAATTTATTTCTGTCTCAAAGCCTAGGTACTCTCTCGGGTCGCCGCTAAACTTGGTGACTAGGGTCTGTCCCCTCCTCACTTGGACTAGCTGGGGCTGGGGCACCCCCCCACCTCTCGCAGCTTTTTCCTCATCCAGCTTTTTCTGTAACTCCACCACCATCACCCTTAGTTGCTTCTCAGTTTCATCTTTCGCTCTCACCTGCTCTGCCAGCTTGTTCAGCTCCTCCCGCGTTCCTCGCGCTTCCTCCTGAGCGGCAAGTAATTGCTGGTGTGCCTGCGCTGTCAGGTTCTGTAATTTCTGTAATTCCTGTGCTGCGGCTGCGGCCTCCAGCCTCCACTGCTCAGCGTCTTGCGCGCTCATCGCGGCCGCTCCAAAGTAGCCAGAGAGACTTGGAGGTTGCTGTCACGGTGGCCGGAAAAGGCTACTTCAGAGTAACGACTCTACACAGCTCTGCATTTTGTCTTTTATTGGTGCTGAGTATTTACAGTGCTAATGGCAGTGCTATTTACAAAGACACATCTGTTCAGCTTGAATCAGAACCTCCAAGTGGCTTTTGGCGCGTCTTGCGCCAGCATAACAACTTGGGGAGACCCATCCTCTTCCCCCGACGCTTTCTGCGAAGTTCCGGAGTTGGGGGGACTGGCCTGCCCCCCTTCCTTCCCCCTTCCTGTCCCACCTGGGACGATGGCTCTTCTACCCTGCCAGAGCCTTGGACACCACTTCCTGTTTCCCCACTTGAGCTGGAGCTTTCCCTCTTTTCAGCCTCGCTCGGGGCTGGGCTGGAACTCAGGAGGGGAGGGGCTTCGCGATATCCCTTGCCCCTCACAGTCACGTTTAGACCTGGAGCGCAAGATTTATTATCAGCGTTCAGGCGTGGCCCCTAGCTTTTTCATTTCATGTTACTTCATTCACACAGGAAAGCACACCTTGGTGCTCCCAATATAGTCCTGACAACTTTCTTTCATCACAACTAATTAATGGTGATTGCGTTAACAGGGTGATGCAGAGGAAGCAGAGTCTGGGGAAACCTGATCAGAAAGATTTAAATGAGAATTTGGCTGCAACGCAAGGTCTGGGCCACATGATTGCAGAGTGTAAGAAGCTGTTTCAGGTGAATATTCCACTATACAATTCTTCCTTGGGTCTTTTAATATCATGCAATATGCTAAATTGCATTGTCTAGTTATTGACCTGATAGTGCCCTGTTTGGCAACCAGTCGTATCCTGTCTGTACTTTTGAACCTCCCAACCATTTTATCCTTCTTGTTCCCATACCCTCAGATCCCTGAAGAAATGAGTAGATGTCGGAATTCCTATACGGAGCAAGATCTTCGGCCTCTGAGCTTGGAGGAACTAGGCAGAACTAATAACTCTGAGCCTGCCAACTACCGTTTTTACATCCAGGACTGTATGGATGATTTGCTTAAGGAGATTAAGGATAAATTTAAAGGCTGGGTCAACTGTTCCACCTCGGAGGAAGCAGAGCTTGCCTACAAGAAGGTATATTAGCACAACTCCAGGACTGTTGTTAAATCTCGATGCATTTCACATAGAAGGTAAAATCAGAGAGAGAGAGAATACATTTGAAAAGGGGGGAAAATAATGACTGCCTTAAACTTGGCAAACTTCAAATAACATTCCCACTCGCTAGGGCTTCTCCCAAAAGTGAGAAAGATGGAACAAACTGATCTGATCTGAAATCATTTTGCAGAGCTGGTTGCCAGCAAAACGTTAAGCTAGAGCCAATGATGAAATCATCCAAAGTTATTAACATTTCAGAGAAGGTCAAACCAATGTAGCATTTTATGGGCGAAAATGATATGTGGACTGAGGGGCAGTATAGAATTTAAGGCCTTTGCCAAGCAGAAAATTCAGGTCTGGTTTATACATGGAGTCAGAAGCCTCCAGTTGACTGCAGCAGAGATATTCCAGCTCTCCTCCTGAACTGCCACCATGGTCTACTCGCTTGCCCTCTAGCAACAGTCCTGCTGGCAGGATCAGTAAAGACAAGGGAATTGCAACCAAAGGAAGATAGTTTCTGCAATCATCAAGGGGCTTCTGAGCACAGCATTTCTTATGTGGTCCATGGGTTGCACTCTGTTCACCCCCTGCAATTCTTTAACAGTGCAGTCCTAAGCATGTCTATTCAGAACCAAGTCTTTTCATACACAGTGGGGCTTATTTCCAGCTAATTGGAGTTAGAATTTCAGCCTCAAGAGACTGAAGTCAGTGGGTCACTTCGGAATAGGAATAATTTATTGGCCAAGTTCCAAGCATACTTGGAATTTTGCTTCGACTACATTGCAATGTAAAAAACGTACCTCACACAAACACTATTCCGCTCACAATACAATACAACAGCACAGCTAAGGAACCCCACCCCACACCTGGCCTCCCCTTCCACTACCCAACTACGGGTTTAACAGTTTGATGGCACAACGGAAAAAACTGTTCCTGTGCCTAGCCGTTTTTGTGTATACAGTCCTGTAGCGACGTCCAGATGGAAGTAAATCAAACAGATGATGACCAGGATGCAAAGGGTCCGCAACAATTCCTTCTGCTCTCTTCCTAGCTCGGACAGCATAAAGTGTCTCTATTGAGGGTAAACTAACACCAATTACCCTTTCTGCAGTTCTTACTGCTCGTTGGAGCCTTTTCTTATCCAGCTTGGAGGCTGTGCCATACCAGGCAGTAATAGAATTACAGAGAACAGATTCAATGATGCTTCTGTAAAATTGGATCAACACTTCTTGGGGCAATTTAAATTTTCTTAGTTGTCGCAAGAAATACAACCTCTGGTGGGCCTTTTTAATACTATTGATGTTGCCTGAGCAATTTAAGTTATGAGAAATTATAGAGCCCAGAAACTTAAACAACTCTACTTCTACAACCATGTTACCAAGGATGGAAAGTGGCGGCAAGATGGAAGAGCGCCTTCTAAAATCGATTACCATTTCCACTGTCTTTTGGGCATTTAGGAACAAGTTATTCCTGCCGCACCACGAAACAAGATAGTTCACTTCCCGCCTATATGCAGATTCATCGTCCTCCCGGATAAGCCAAATAACTGTTGTATCATCTGCAAATAAGTGCTTTGTGGACAAATTCCCACAGATACTATCCACCAGTCATAACTTAAGACATTTGCACATTAACTACTATATATTAAAAAGAGGCTTGATCCCTTTCTTTGTTTTCAACTTGGCTCAATTTTGAATTTACACTTAATTTACAAATTAATCAGGCTTAAAGGGCTAGCTTGTCAAGAATTGTTAACTGTGTAAGCATATATGGTGACAATGGTGACAATGCTTTCCAGGTTTCCGAGGGGCCACCTCTCCGGTTATGGAAATCCACGGTTGAAATCCCTGCCGTTCCTGAAGAGATCTTGAACCGTTTACTTAAAGAACAGCATCTTTGGGATGAAGATCTTCTGGATGCTAAAGTGATTGAGACGTTGGACAGCCAGACTGATGTATACCAGTATGTCCAGAACAGCCTGGCACCCCACGCAGCCAGAGACTATGTCGTCCTAAGGTAATCTTGCAGATTTCACCCCTGACAGATTTATGAAGGACAGAGCCTGCAAAACCCTTTTATAAATACAGCTAGCTAAAATGTAGATATATTGATTCATCTACTGATTTGTTTATTTTTTAAGTACGGTACCTCCACTACCTGAAATGTATGACGCCTACATTTAAGCAAGCTCTTCATTTAAAAAGAAAAAGAAAGAAATAGGTCAGTCTGCTACGTTAAAATTAATGGTTGCTGGCTGATACATACAAACTTGTTTTCTACAGGGTAGATTTATATGTACTACTACTAGTAGCAAGAATGTTACAACCTACATTTTTGTTTACTGCAAATGAGATTTTTTAAAAAAATTATTTGGAGACATTCAGAATTTTAAGCTTTGACAGCTTGCATTTCTGGATGTTTTTGGGGTTTTTTAACGTCCTCTTGGATTTACTTGTTCTATGTTGTAAAGGCTACAGTGGAACCTCGGTTTATGAACACCTCGGTTTACGAATTTTCATTTTACGAACGCTGCGGACCCATCTGGAACGGATTAATTCACTTTCAATTACTTTCAATGGGAAAGTTCGCTTCAGTTTATGAACGCTTCAGTTTATGAACAGACTTCCAGAACCAATTGTGTTCATAAACCGAGGTACCACTGTATTGGCAGCAAACAATAAAAACCTGGCTGGCTGGCTGGCGTCTATGCAGTATTTTGTTATAAAGCTGTTCTTGTTCCTAACAGGACTTGGAGGACGAATTTATCTAAAGGCGCTTGTGCACTTTTAAGCTCCTCGGTGGACCATGACTGTGCTGCAGTCCTTGGCGTTAGAGTGAATGTGCTCTTGTCCAGGTATCTCATTGAACCTTCTGGATCAGGAAAATCCAAACTCACCTATATGTGCAGAACTGATTTAAGGTAAGCCTTTTTTCTTCACTTTTTCCTCTTCCGTTGTTTTAACCTCCAAACTCTGTTAGAAGAATTAACTGTCGTATGGCCCAGAATCAGCTGTGTTGTCCTTCCCCTTCCTCATTTGTATAGTGCAGAAGAGATGAATGTTGGTTTTAATTGATTTAATTTAGATGGGCAACTTCACAAATGATTCACATAAGAACTCCTTGCAATCCCCTCGCAGAGACGTGCAACATGTTCAAAAGCAATTCCTCTTGAAAGTTTGGTCCCTCCATCACACACCCCGCTAGTGGATTTGGGGTGCTTTCATTTGCACTTCCATATATTTTGTTTACAGTTGGTGTGCATATTTATGTGAATGCATACCCTGCTCATAGTTGCACTGTAGCATGTGATGTGGCATCTCAAATCATTAACAGAACAAGAATGTGGTTGTCTAAGGTCCATTGCCAGCTTAATGGTAAAACACCTTCGTTGCATGCAGAAGGTTCCAGGTGGGCATCTCCAGGGAAGGCAGGGAACGCCCCCAGTCTGAAATCATGGAGAGCTGCTGCCAATCACTGTAGACATTAGGCCAGGCATCCCCAAACTGCGGCCCTCCAGATGTTTTGGACTACAACTCCCATGATCCCTAGGTAACAGGACCAGTGGTCAGGGATGATGGGAATTGTAGTCCAAAACATCTGGAGGGCCAAAGTTTGGGGATGCCTGCATTAGACAGTTAGATGGACCAATGGCAGCTTCCAAAGTTCCCTATCCCTGCTCCCCAGCAACTGAATACTTGTTCCAGGGATTCCTGTTCCATCTCTTGTTTCTTCCAAGTTATGTCAGCTGTGACCAGCTTCAAGCATGCATTTTCTTTCTTGGAAACAGGGGCCACAAACCCGATTGGTACACAAAGGCTTTTGGACACTTGTGTGCAGCTGAAGTCATTAAGATCAGAGACTCTTTCAGTAATCAGAACCTGGAGACGAAAGAAGCGAAGTCCAGGTGACGACTGAAGCAGACCAACGTGGCCGCAACGTGAACATATACTTCCAGGAACTGTTGATTGTTACAAAACAGGCCACAGGGTGGCCTAGTAAGTCTTGCCATGAAGAAAGTATGTCTGGAATGGGCCCGGGATTCTCACTTCCAACGTCTGTGGCAAACAGTACATTTTCAAAGCTGCTTCCTATTGTTATTAGGCCTATATACTGTAGGCCTTGACTGGAATATATTGGATGGTGCAACCTTTTTTTTGTTTTGTTTTTTTAAAATAATACTATACTATGTTGCTTAGACAGTGTGAATTGCTTCTGAGAAGCAAAACCCTTAAGACTTTAAATATATATTTCTGGATTGTAGTGGAAATGATTCTTTCCTATATAATGTTAGGTTTATTGTATGTATCTGTGTGCCATTTGTTGAGGGACTGTTTCATCCACTGGATTTGTTGGCACTCGTCCATGGGGGTCTCGCTAAAGCAAGTGAAGGAAGGTTTGCACAGAGGCAGAGGTGTGAATGACTGTGTAGTTGTTGAGCGGAGTTGTAGAAAACAAGAGTAGGGGAATTGGAAGTGTCTGGGACACCCAAGAGCATTTGGGAAGATTTTAATCTGTGAGGGGGAGGTAGGCCTAGGAGCTTTTTGTCTGTCCAACAGACCATCGCAAGCTAGTCTTTGCTCATGTGTACTGTTATTACTTGTGTATATCAGAAAAGGAAAATAGGGGAGCTGCCCCAAACATGGCAAGGAAAGCTGAAGCTCAACACTTGCAAATGAAGATGGCTGAAGCGAATAAAATGAATGCCTGGTGCATTTCAACTTGTGTCTTTTCATGGACCTTGGGTTGTATTCCATCATGCAAGGACTTCTGTTTGCACGACAGAACTTTGCCTTCCTCTTTTCTCCCTACACATCCCCCCAAATCTGCTCCAGAGAGTTGGGGGAAACCTCAGAACAGATTTGGAGGGTTCATGGGGGGGGGGGGGAAGAGAGAAGAGGAGCTCCATTGCACTAGCAGAAATCCTTCATGAACTTTGTTGGATACCAACCCAATCCTCCTAAAGATGAGTTTCCTATTTTAAAGTTCTCAGGGCCTTTTCACCTTCGTTACACCCAGGTAAATCTGAGTCTACAAAGAGTGTGTGTGAAACCTGGAGTTGTGGTTGTTGACAGCTTCCTCAAAAGGGCACCTGCAGAAGACCTGTATTTGCCATGCCCATGTTTTATATTGGGGCTCTTCAAGCTTGGGTTCCCAGAGATGAACTGTAACTCCCTATTATTCTCTGCCAGCTAAGCCACCAATCAGAGGAGAGGAGTTGTAACTCTGACAACATCTGGGGACCCAAACTTGAAGAACACTGCTTTCCATTTGCAGCTGCACTCACTTAGAAGCCTCTTGGGCATGTTTCAAAAAACAAAATGCGTGTGAAGCTTGACAGCACCCATATTTCTACTTCTCAGATGGAGAATGTCTTGGAGTTAAGGCCCTTGAAAAGGATATACGTTGAAAGGTATTGGATTTTTTTTTTTTACTTTTAAGCGTGAAATTTCCTCTCATTTTTGCTCCACAGCCACCTTCCTGCACAAGTGCCTGTTGAAAGTATTGGCCGTGGTCTTTTAACAATCCTCTCTTTCGAATGAATCTCATAGGAATGGACGGAAAGCTTGTGGCATGAGCTGAAAATGCTTTCAGTGGCTTGAAAAGTCAGCACTGGAATATGTCATAACTGGAGCATTCTCAAGTTCTAAAGCGATTCATTGTAATAGAATACCGTGTTAGGAGTTCGAAAGTCTTCATATATTCCGCTCCACTATAACCATATAACCTCATTTTATCCACTTAGTTTGAAGGGAGGGGACCTCCAAAACCTTCAGAGGTTTGGATAAGAAAGGGTACTGTGGCTATCGGATTATGTGGTGTAGTGTAAAGGACTGCAGGCTAGGATAAATGGGAGGGTCAGAGTGATGAGGCCTAAGATGCTTCAGGTCAACCACCTAGACCTATAAACTCTAAACATCCTCTCTGGGGGAAGCAAGATAGCCATAATAAAAGAGCAACGATATCTAGGAAAGATGTGTATAGAAGATGTGCTGTTATTTTGCCTTCCTTAGAAGCTGTAGATGCAATTGTCTGGTGCTGAGGTCATGTTTGCGGGCTTCTCTTAGGCATCTGGTTGGCTGCTGTGAGGACAGGATGCTGGACTAAATAGGTCATTGGCCTGATCCAGGCAGCTTCTTATATTCACATACAGTTCAATGCATTCCAAGGGGTTGGGTTAAATGACCCTTTGGATCCATTCCAACTCTTCATTAATTTTGTGTTTCTGTGAATGTGGAATATGAAATACAGTGATACCTCTAGTTACAAACTTAATTTGTTCCGGAGGTCCGTTCTTAACCTGAAACTGTTCTTAACTAGAGGCGTGCTTTTGCTAATGGCGCCTCTTGCTGCTACCGGCACACAATTTCCGTTCTCATCCTGGGGCAAAGTTCTCAACTCGAGGTTGAGCAGAGTTTGTAACCTGGAGTGTTTGCAATCTGAGGCGTTTGTAACTCGAGGTACCACTGTATCCCCCAAAGCGGGGCTTGGACCCTTGCTGGGACTATTGCCTTCTTCCTACCAAAACCCAACCTAGAGTCCCATGTAGGTCGCGGGTTCGATCCGCATATGGAACAGCTGCCTATTCCTGCATTGTAGGGGGTTGGACAAGATGATCCTCAGGGTCCCTTCCAACTCTACAATTCTCCGTGATTCTATGTAAGGGTTGTTCTTTGGTGAAATGCAGTATTAGCACAGAGATGTGCTGAACCAATGTAAGGCGAGACTGGGGTGGGATGTAGATTGGAGAATGATTCTGTTCAAAGAAAAGTCTTTTTCTGCAGTTGTCCATAATATCTCTACACTCGGACTCTGCCCCTGGAATCCAGCCTTTTAGCCCTCCCTGCAAAAGCTAGAACAGGCTGCTCACGCTCACACAGGTGAGTCTTACGAAAGATGGAGTGACCTGCTGGACAGTTGGTTCTGTTTTGCTCACCCTCTCAACCTAGAAAAGGCCCTTGTGACCTTGTGGTTGCCTCCTTTCCCCATCCCAGGGCAGTGATGCAGCTGGAAGCAGCCCATAGTTACCATTGACAGTGTTAGATATATATTTTTTACTTTTTAAAAAAAGGGGGGGGGGTTGTGTGATGAAGAATTATGGTGCGTTGGTGGACTGTGTCTTGTTCCTACAAATCACCTATGACCACATTATTGGCCCATTTTTATTTCATTGTGTTTTATGTCACTGTGTCTCTCGTTTGCTTCTCTCTGTTCACGTTCTGCTCTTTGTATGTCACAGTAGGACACACATGCAAAGATCAGGTGAGGAACTATGAGAGAGAGAGAGAGAAGATTTGCAGTGAGGGACACCCGGCAGGCTGGGGGACTTCTTTGTTGATCTGCTTGCAGCATTTCAGGGAGAAGTTTCCAGGGACAACAGTCCTTGTGATATCTGTCCAGAAATCATGAAGAACGTAGCAGGGATTTTACTAATTCTCTGGATGTGGTTTGCGTCTCTCTACCAAACCCAGAGGTTAAATCCTTTGCCCTTGCAAGGAATACTGCCAAGGATCAGATATGGGTTGGAACCAACTGTTTCAGATGTGACCTGAGGGGAAAAGCTGTTCTAGATCAGTAGTCTTCAACTTTTCAGACCCAGGACTAGCCTTTAACCCAAACATGCATGTGGAGAGCCATTGCTCTCTCTCTCTCTTTTTAGCATATATTTGGATGGTGTTAGTGCTATTATTGCGACCCACTATAGACCAGGCCGCAACCAAGTAAAGGATCCCAACCCACCAGTTGAAGACGACTGTTCTAGATCATACCTTTAACCCTTACCCTGGGGGGGGGGGCGACCCAAAAAGTTTATTAGGCAGTAAATCCAGTTCGCTAGTTGAGAGATTACTGCCATGTATGTGTGCTAAGGATTGCACCGGTAGCATATCTCACCAATAGGGAAGCCTTGTGTATTCTTTGTATACTTTTTAAATGTTCAAATGTGTGTGTGTAAAAAAAAAAGTATGTTGTACATACCAGTCTGTTGTAAACATGTACACTTGCTCACAGTTTATTGTCCAACATAGATAAAGCATGAAAATAATTATTTAAAATATAGTTGTATTTATACCTCAGATATTCTTTTGAGGGGCAGGGTGTTTGTACCTCAAGTTGGCTACCCTCCCCCCCTCCCCTGTAAATACGTTCTATACGATTAAGGTCGTAAGTAAAAGAAGAAAAGGTTTATAACTTGCTATTATATGTCTGTACAGAATATAATCAATAAATGCACTATTAAATGTTCATGTTTGTGAAACACTTCTTTTCTCCACCTCATGGTGGATAAGGCTACATGACTACTAAGCTGCTATGGCCTATGTTCTTTCCTGCACTGTTGGAGGCAGTACATGCCTCTGTCTACCAGTGCTTGGGGATCTCAAGGGGCAGTGCTATTTTTCTAGAAAAATAGGGGCCAGAACTGAGTTCCGATGAGTTCTGGCTGGAAAAAAGCCCTGTCAAGGGAGCCGAGGGCTGTTTGCACTCAAGCCCTGATTACGGCTTCTTACGGGCATTTGCTTGGCCAATGTGAGAATAGGGTGCTGGAATAAAGGGGACTTTGGTCCAACAGGGATCTCCATGCACACTTACTCATATAATGTTGCCTATTTTTCTCGCATGCTATGAAAAGCTGCTCCCTAAACCAATGACAGGCAACGTCCCAAATATACTGCGCAGGCAATGTCTAGCCGCTCATAGCGAGGAACGACTGAAAGCAAGCTGTTTATCTAGCTATGCAAAAGAAAAAGCCTGTTGTAGATACAGCTGGTCTTCGTCTCGGGATTCCTCTCTTCATGCCCATCTAGCAAAATCCCCTCCTATTTTGGTTTAATGATCTACTGAGGCCTTCAGCTGACAAGCACTCTTGTGTGAATCAGCCCTTTTCAGTAATCTATGGATCAGATTGCGAGTTTCAGTTTATCAAACTGGGTCAGCACAACATTACATGAGGGACTTACTCCAGCTAAATCCCAATTTAAGTCCGTCCGTTACTGGCAGAGCTGTTAAAAGAGGTTTTCACAGCAGAGAGGAAACGCTGTTGTCCTGTCCAGGAAACATGTAGGTTCCTTCAAAACAAAAGGGACAAAAGACCAAATGATAAATCGGAGAAAGTTTAATGTTTGCAAAGGAAGGAAGTCGAGAACTGGAATGTTGGGCTTCATGTGTCACTTTGCAATGCTGTCAAAGAAAGTAGTCAATTAAAATGCTACTTTTGTGCCTCTAGAAGGAGAGATTCCGTTTTTGTCGCCTCCTGCGGTAACATTCTGAATGCCACATCGATAATTAAGTAGCTGCTGCTGTGCAGCAAAGAAGGCATCTCCTTTTGCTGCTGTTTTTCCAGCTGTGAATCCAAAGAAATGTCAGAGCATCCTCTTCCCCCCCCCCACACACACACCAGCACCCCACCTCCCCATCATTTCAATGGGATGTTATGGAATTATAAGGTCCAAGATATAAAATAAATGTACCAAGCAAACACATACATAAATACCGGTATATAAACCGCATGTCTGAAACAGTACAGGAAAAAGTCCTGAAACCATTTTGTCTCTCCCAAATTGACTTCAAATGTTTCTTTGCAAGGAGGGAGGAAATGAGAAAAACCTCCCCATTGTCTCCCTGCTCACAAATCCTGCCTTAAGGGCACATATAAGGTATGAATAGGGTGAGCCTGTGACCGGGACTCAGGAATTAAGTATTTATCATAACAAAAGAATAGCCAGGCTAGCCAGGTAAACCCATCAACAGGTTTAGTGTAAGACAGGATTCTGTTGTAGACCGCCCCTTCTCTGATGTATGTATGATGTATTGGGGAGTGGTCTTGGGCTCCAGGGTGGGCAATTTCAAAATGTCTACAGAAGGGCTTGCACGCCATTGTTCTGGGTCCCTCCTGCCTCCAGCGTATGGTTGTGAGCACCCTGTTGCAACAGTTAATAAAGATCAGGCTTACTAGCTACTTTGCTTCTCAATATTCTCTGGTTGGCCTCTGTTATTTTCTCCTACCGATGGAGAACCTACAAAAGGACTCTATATGGGCTCTTGGGTACCCCATAAGGGAAAAGGAGCAGTTTTTTCTTATAACAGGGACATGTCCTTCCAACAGAGGAGCTCAGGAAGGCGATAGGGGAAAGTGGTGTCCTAGATGGGTAGCCTTTTAGAGATAATTGTGATTACTTGGGAAGAGGATTCTGTTGTGCTATGAAATGACTTCGCCATTCACATAATTGCACTCATCAATCTTTTTTTCAAAGGGTAAACTTGATGCTTCCATATGGGCAGCAATGAAATTGTAATAATGAACCTTTACAACCAATTTGGGAGTTTTGTGTTCCTAAGCTGGATAAGTGAAACACAGAGTCTTGTGCAAAAGGGGAAACACTTGGTGCAATGGCAGGGCATCAGAAGTCCCCAAAAGGAACCATGATGTCGCAGCCCCCACCCAATAGGTAAAGAATGGGGAACTGGATGAAGCCCGTCGGTCAGATCCAGAACTACTACCCCTCCACCACCCACTGGCCACTTTGATAAAGGCCACCCACCATAGCTGCCAAGTTATCCCTTTTTTAAAGGGATTTTCCCTTATGCTGAATAGGCTTCCTCGCGAGAAAAGGAAAAACTTGGCAGCTATGCCACCCACCTGCCCATCACTTAACATCACCATGACATCAGGTGATTCAACTCTTATGTTCATATACAGGGTGAGTCTTTTAAAAGAGGCCCCGTGGAACATGTGTACTCTGTATCCACGGGGCCTCTTTTAAAGAACTCACCCTGTATAATGATTATGTGGTTATTGCCCAGTATCTCATTTGCCCAGTATCTCATTGTTGTGATTTAATTATTAGAAGCTTGTGATGCATACACCAAGAGAAGTGGCCACTGCTTTCTCTAGGCAGAAGAAACCCTATTTGGAAGGGCTGTAGAACCACACAGCTCTATTGCTAACCTGCAATAGAGATCAGCAAAGCAGTACACATACGGCATGATTGACTGAATTGAGCGAATAGATTATTTTAAATCCTGCTGCTGAGTAGATTGCATTGCAAACCAGCTGAAATGTGAGTTCTGCGGTCAGGGTGGAAGCATTGCTCCAACGATATTTGTTCCTAAACATATGGGAAATTGTGCAAATTCCTTATACGTTCATTGCTCCTACAAACCAATGCTTTCAAAGTGCCTGGCAACTCAACCCTGGCAACATCACCTCGGACAGATACGCTTGTGAAGACAGAATGTCATTTCTTTGTTGCCAGCATAGAATGTCACGGTTTATGACAACGTGTCACCTGCAACGATGGACACACCTCAACCTAAGCAATTCCGTCCATGCAGCAATTCCAAAGCAACATGGATATTGTGAGGGACAGGGGATATCGCGAAGTCCCTCCCCTCCTGAGTTCAAGCCCGTCCCCGAGCAAAGGGGAAAGCAGGGAGAGTTCCGATTCCAGTGGGGAAGCAGGAAGTCGTGTCCGAGGCTCAGGCAAGGTAGAGGAGCCAAGGTCCCAGGTGGGACAGGAAGGGGCAAGCAAGGGGGGAAGACCCATCCCCCCAACTCCAGAATTACGCAGGAAGAGGAGGGGCAAGAGGATGGGTCTGCCAAAGCTTTTGTGTTGGAGAAAGACGCGCCAAAAGCCATTAGGAGGTTCTGAAACCGACTGACAACATCGCTCCGTGTAAATAGCAATGACTTGAGCACTGTAAATACGCAGCACCAATAAAAGAATAAAATGCAGAGCTGCGTAGCGTCGTTACTCTGAAGTAGTCCACTCCGGCCACTGTGACAGCAACCTCCTAATCTTTTTTGGGCTACTTTGGAGTTGCCGGGATGAGCGTGTCAGAGGCGGAGAAGTGGCGGCAGATCGCTGAGCAAGCCCAGCTAGAACTGCAACAGCTGTCGCTGCAGGCGCAGGGAGAATTGAAGGCAGCTAAAGAGGAGACTAAGAAGGTCCAGGACGACCGGCTACAACTTGCGGAACAGGTGAGAGAGCTTCAGGAAAAAGAGCAGCATTTAAGGGCGGTGGCGGTAGACCTCCAAAACAAGCTGGATGCAGAGAAAAACAAGGCGGGAGGGGCACCCCAAGTCCAAGTGCTGCCAGGAAGGAGAGCCGGGACCCTAGTAAGCAAGTTCAACGGAGACCCGAAGGAGTTTCAGGGCTTTGAGACTGAGATTGTGTATGCTCTTGAGCTGCACCACGATGAGTTCCCTGATGATGAGCACAGAGTAGCGTTTATTGTGGAGCACCTTACAGGGGCGGCCAGGGAGTGGCTAAGACCGTTAATTGCAACAAGGAATCCTTGCATGAAGAATGTCAAACTGTTTCTAGAAGGTTTGAAAACGATGTATTCGTCCGATAGTCATATGGACCAGACTAAGGAGGAACTTCATAATTTACGCCAAGGAAATATGACAGTTCGCGCGTATTGGGCGAAATTCACCATGCTGGTGCACAGATTGGGGTGGGATCTGGAGTCGGCCCCGATGCAAGCGGCGTTCTACTTGGGGTTGCATGAGGAGGTGAAGGATGAGCTCTCGAGAGGTCCAAAGCCCAGTAATATGGATCAACTGAGCAAAGCGGCTCTGGCGGTGGGGGTGAGGCAGGAATCCAGGTGGAGCGACAAGCAAGCAACGCGCGCAAAGCGGGCTTGGTTCCCACGGTCGCAGGAGAAGCCACTCCCTCAACAACCCTTTCAAGCCACGCCTGGGGCCAGTCAGGACCAGGAACCCATGCAGATTGATAGCGCGCGCGCGCGCGGGCTTTTCAAACCCCAGCGGCGCCAAAGCGCAAGGAGGGAAGGGGTGGGAATTGCTTTCTCTGCAACTCCCCCCAGCATCTCGTCAGAGACTGCCCACATCGCAGGGAGTGGCAAGGAAAGGCGGGAACGGTTGTGCCCTCCCCCACTGACGCAGCACCACAGCAGGGAAACGGGAAAGCCTGGCTGCAGGAGACAAGGGGCGGCAGCCAGGCACAGTCAGCAGACAACAGCCCCAGCCCACCCACCCACACAGAGAGGAGCAGAGCCAGCCCACCCCTCCCAGAGCAGGAGTGGTTCTAGAAGTGACGCTCACGCTCCCAAATGGCTATCCCCTGACAGTCCTCGCCTTAATTGACAGTGGGGCGTCAGCGAACTTCTTCTCGAGGAACTTTGCAGAAGAGCACCAGATCCAGCTTCTGCAGCTGGATTTTCCTCTGCACGTGGCAACCATTGACGGCAGAGAGCTGCTGGGAGGGGCCATCACTCATCAAACCCCCCCCATGAGAATGACGGTTGGAAGGCACTCAGAGACACTGGCATTCAACGTCACCACCATCTCAGACCCCCCAATCGTTTTGGGCATGAGCTGGCTGGCGCGCCACGACCCCTCCATAAGTTGGCATCAGAGATGCATCACTTTTGGATCGGACTTTTGCCTGGAACATTGCATGCAGCACCAACCAGGGGAGGGGCCTCCGATAGCCACGGTGGCCACCATGCACGTCAAAGGGGGTGAGGCGATACCCAAACCATACTGGGACCTGCAGGAGGTCTTCAGCGAAGCGGAGTCCGACCACCTGCCCCCACACCGGCCTTTTGACTGCCAGATCAACCTGGTGCCAGGGGCAACTATACCCCCAGCCAAGCTGTACGCCATGTCAGACCAGGAACTGGAGGATCTGCGCGCTTTCATCGACAAGAACCTCAAGCGGGGGTTCATCAGAGAAAGCAAGGCAGCAGGGGGCAGCCCGGTCTTCTGGGTGGACAAGAAAGACACGCAACAGCGCCGTCTTGTGGTGGATTTTAGACGGCTGAATTCGGTGACAGAGCCAGTGGCTTTCCCCATGCCCAGAGTGGATGATCTCCTGACAGCGGCACGCAGGGGCAAGATTTTCACCAAGCTAGACCTGAGGGGGGCGTACAACTTGATCAGGATCCGGGAGGGGTGAAGGAGAGCTTGGGAGGGGGGTGGATGTGAGGGACAGGGGATATCGCGAAGTCCCTCCCCTCCTGAGTTCAAGCCCGTCCCCGAGCAAAGGGGAAAGCAGGGAGAGTTCCGATTCCAGTGGGGAAGCAGGAAGTCGTGTCCGAGGCTCAGGCAAGGTAGAGGAGCCAAGGTCCCAGGTGGGACAGGAAGGGGCAAGCAAGGGGGGAAGACCCATCCCCCCAACTCCAGAATTACGCAGGAAGAGGAGGGGCAAGAGGATGGGTCTGCCAAAGCTTTTGTGTTGGAGAAAGACGCGCCAAAAGCCATTAGGAGGTTCTGAAACCGACTGACAACATCGCTCCGTGTAAATAGCAATGACTTGAGCACTGTAAATACGCAGCACCAATAAAAGAATAAAATGCAGAGCTGCGTAGCGTCGTTACTCTGAAGTAGTCCACTCCGGCCACTGTGACAGATATGTTTCCTGCATATTCATATAAAGTGAATTCTGCAAAAGGAGGAGCCAAATGTGCCGATTCTCAGGTTTTAAAATCTATTGTATAGGATTAAAAATTTTTTAAAAAAATTCCCTTTGTAAAATACGTGCATCTGTGTGTATGAAAATGCAACATGGACATTCCTAAAGCTTTGGAAATTATCAGGCATCCAATACCGGTCTAGTCAAACAGCAACAGCTGATGGGCATGTACCAGCACTGTGAAGTGGATTGGGAAAACTCCCATGGCACACAAAGGGAGACAACCAATAGAGTTTATAGTGGATGGGTGTGGCTTGAGACTTGTGGAACCTACTTGTTTTTTTGCTTGAACCCTGAGATCCACCAATTGCAGCCTGGCACCAAATAATGGTTCAAGGGTGGACATACACTTACAATTAAGGGACAGGGTGCCTCTGAGCACCTTCAAATGTTTGGCAGTGATATGGAGAGGATACAACAGCGATGGGTGTGTTGAGCAACCTCCCAGTGAGTGTGTCTTAGTTGCATAACTGTGGGCTGTGACACAAAACTCTGGCATCAGTGTGGAGGGGATACCAGACTTGGGGGTTTGATTTGATTTGATTATTTCATTTCCATATTGCTTAATATATTTTTAAAAAAATATATCTCTTAAGCAGTGTACAAAAACCTGAAGCAACGACAGACAACTTAAATAAAATATTACAAAAATGTGCAGCTACGTATAAAAAGGTTACATTCATACAAAGTTACTAATATGTATAAATCAATATCAAGTCATTTTCCTGCTGACACAACGTCCCTCTCAGCCTCCAGGTTCTCACTCATGGTCCAGCAAATTCTCCTTCTGAGGTGGTTTGTGGAACAGAAACTCAGTGTATTCTTTTTTAAAGCCAGTGGCACACACACCCATATCCTAAGAGCCCATTGGTTAGGCGACAAGATTTATTATGCAAAGCATCATCTGGAATTGTGATGAGCTTATTGTTGTTACTAAGAAGTCGATGCACGTCAGGTAAGAAATATTACGTCCCAGACTCTTGATCACCAAAAGATGGGAGCTTTGACTATTCTCTAAAACAGTCTGGAAGAGGTATTAATCCTCTGTCAGGCAAAGCAAGAAAGCTAGCAAGAGCTAGTTGATGTTCTAATGCCTTCTGAATTAAATATACTGAAACTAAATTCTAACTTCTCTCTCTTGTATATTTTTGTGCCTGGGAAAGCGATCTCTTAGAGAAGAGCCGTATTACAAATCCTCCTCAATAGGCTGAGCACCCTCTAGTGGAAAATTATGTCTGTACTGCTGCCCATAGTTATAAACTATGCTATTGCACTTATTACTTCCCAAGAGAAAGTGTTTACTATGAGAAGGCTCTGCACACTTGTGGCGATTGGCATCTATAAATGAACTTTCACATATCCTGCACACACCGCAGGCATAACTTTTCAGACCATGCCCCAAACGCAATGCTGTTTCATTGTGCACATGTTCACCTGTGTGTCATTCATTCAGTGCTGACTGGCAAAATGGTGATAAATCAAGTTATTTACATGTAGGTGTGAACCACTCTCATATTATTATGAGCAGGGTTTATTTTTGAGAAATTGTGGTTTGGTGACTAAACACTAGAACTATGGGAAGAAACTAAATCAGCAAGCAGATGTCTGCAAAAGCTTCACAGACAGCCAACCTATTCGGGTGGGCATTCCGGGTCATCCCAGTTTCCAGATGGACAGTTGTTGTTTTCTCATAGCAGAGGTGAGGAATCTGTTGCCCTCCAAAGATTATTGAACTCCAACATCCATCATCCCTGACCAGTGTCCATGATGGTTCAGGGTTGATGGGCATTGGAGTCCAACCACATCTGAAGAGCCACAGATTCCCCATCCATGGCTTGTACCAGCAAAGAATCCTATTGTATATTTAATGCATTGTGACTGATGGCATATGTAAGTCATAGTTGCTGCCAATGTTTTTAGCAAAACACACAAACACTCTGATTTCATGTATGTGTATTTTTATGGTTGCAAAAATTCGGGCGTGTCTGGGTGCCACTGAGCATGTGCAGGGTTTCTTTCAGTTAATACTGAATTTTAAATCTTGCAACCCACCCTGGGACCTGCTGGTGTAACAAATACAATAAGAAGCAACAACACCATTCAGATACCATCTGTTGGCAACACCACCTTTTTGTGAGAAAAGCAGTGATTTATTTAAGGATATCCAATTTGCAACTGCCCTGAGGGCCACACTAGGCTTCAGTGCTCTTCTGAGGTCTTATAGGGAATCTCTCTTCCGAAGGTGCCGCAAGCTTGTGAGGCCAGATGCAATACCAATAACTTTCAAATAGCAGCACTAGCTGATGCTATTTGCATTAAACACACAAACAAACATACTGCATTATTAACATCAAGATGCATTTAATGTCCTGCCCAATTTGATCTTGATGCACTCATATTTTGCACTCGGCTATTTGAAGTAGCCCTGGGGGAGCAGGAAAATGCTCATCATCACCATTCCAAATTATCCTCCCGGAAACATTGTCTAGTGTTGGTAGAATATGACACTCTTGATCTTAGGGTCATAGATTCGAGCCCCACGTTAGGCAAAATATTCCTGCATTGCAGGGGGTTGAACTATGTGGCCCTTGGGGTCCATTCCAACTGTACGATTCTATGATTCTATGTAGTTGTATCTTGGTAACCTTACCATAGATGTTACATTGAAAAATCCACATTTGTGCAGCAAGGAAGCCAGTCTCAGATGCTAGAGTGAGTTATCCTTTGCCCAACTACGGTACAACTAAGAATTTATCAGTGGGTTGGGGGGCTCTTAAATATGTACAGGTCTCTTTTCAACTCTCTTCCATTGCATCAGTGCTATTATTAATGCTAACCTAAAGCCTCTTACAGGCCTCATCCTATATTTTCCCAGGTTAAATACTGAGCCAAAATGACAAACAACCATTTTTCAGTTGCCCTGTTTGTAAATTGATTAGCAAATGTACCCTTTCAGTCCAGAAGAGGGCCACCTAACATTAAGTATCCCTTTGACTTGAAAGCTTATTTATGCTGTGCTACACATGCCTCGCAGCACCTCCTGACAGCGAACTAGAGCCACAGATTTCTAGCCACCATCGCCATCAGATCATTTCCATCTGCCAAACATCCAGAGCATTTCTACTGGAAGCGCAGGACAACTGCTGAATCACCTCTTAGGTCTGCAATCCAGGTGGGTGCATGGAATAGTCTTGCTTTCAAGCCCAGAGTTCTAAAGGAGTTCGCTGCTGTTTCGAAGCCCTGAAACAAACGTGGACAAACACTTTGAATGACAACTGAATACAAGTCCCCTGGATCAGCCAACGAAATGATAACTCACCCAGACACACATTTATTTATTTTTATTGATAACATAAATAATCTTTATTAATGTACCATGGAATAGCTGAAAACCTGGACATTTAAAGTTCAATGATGTATCATGTTCTAAATGTCAGTGCGGACAGTTACAGTACACTATTTGGTATGCATTACAACACTGAATAGCTGCCAGGCTTCGTACAAGGCAAAGAATAAAATGTAATGCATTGACATTTAGCTCCGAGGTTTTATATTATTAATTAAAGTCCACACTTCTGCTGCGTTACAGGTTAATGAATATTAGCTTCTATCAGTGCATTGCTTGACCCTGCAGGGTCTAGTGTAATGTCCAACTGGGTTTTGTGCCCAGTAGTGCAAATGCAGTTGCCAAAGTAGTGCAAACAAAACCAAGCCCAATTGCTCATTAGCGCTGCCTATATCTCACGGCCACAAAAGAACTGCAAACAAGCACATGATAAATAACAAAATGTCAACACGTTGCACAAAGAATAATTGCAGCTTTGACAGCCTATTTGTGCTTTCAAGATCATCTCCCTCTGCAGCTCGGAGGGAACCAATTTAATTGCATGTTGCAGAAAGCCAATAGCTTTCCTCACGTATAAATATGTACATCTACAGGTTCATTAAAAGTAATGTAATCTGAGATTCGACATAGGTAATTCTGAAGGTGAGGTTTGTTCCACTCTAACCAAGGATGCTTTTATTGCAAGTGGCTCTTCTGGATGAGGAAACAAAAGTAGCTTGGGAACAACAAAGACAGACCATTGCTGGTTTTTATTAATATATTGCCTTTTAAGCTCAATTCAAAAAGCTGATCCCAGTATTTAAAAATCCAGCAGATTCAGACATCACTTCCATGACCCACCATGCTCTCTTAAATACAACCCATGCCAAAATAAATGCCAAAGGGCATGCAGAGAGGATTCTGGCACATAAGATGCAACTTTGGGATTGTCTTCCAGAGATCCACCAAAACCGAATCTGCACATTTTCTGGAAATAGTTATAGATTAGAGTAATTAGCATATTGTAACTCATTCCCCTATCCCTGGGACAGGGCAGACTATGCCAGATAAATACACACACTGAAGCAATACATTGAGAATAGCCAGTATGCCATGCTAGCCATGGGGACAGATCGCCAGGCTCCTGTTATCATGCAGGGTGCTGTAGGCAAGGAAGAACACTGAATGAAGGGCATTTACATCCAATGGCAGGAATCAAGAGGTGAGCTCCAACTGAAATCCGCGGAAGAAGCGACATGATCCTACTACTTTTTGGACAGGGGTGCCCAAACTTTTTTCAAAGAGGACCAGATTTGATGAAGTGAACATGTGTGAGGCCCAATCAAAGTTGCTGAGCTTTTTTTTACAATTTTTACAATTTTACCCCAAAGTTGTTGAGCTTTTTTAAGAATTGAAGTTGCTGAGCTTTTTTTTAGGATTTTACCCCAGGAGGACATATACTGCCACAGGGACCGAATTAAATCAACTGGTAGACCTGATTACGCCCCCCGAGACGGACTTTGGACATGCCTGTTTTTGGACATCGGGATGGCAAGCAAAGAGGTAGGTTGCATATCTCATGACAACTCCTGCATGCCCGCCTGCCCAAACCATTGTGTGACTCTTGAAAAATGAAGCCAGAGCACTATTAGTCCAGCAGGGCTCCCCCCACACAAAGAACATGCCGCCAAAGTACATTACAGAATCCTGCCCCTGGTAGGAGACCCACAGAGGTAAAATAGATTGCTGGATTCCCCTCCCTTTTGGCAAGTGACTGTACTGATGGGTTGGTGATGTACTAGTGGCAAGAAAGTGGAAGAGTGAGATCTTACCCACTATATTGGAGTGGCAAACACTTATGCTAGAATACGTACAACTGGCTAAACTCACTGACTCAGTAAGAGAATCATCAACACAAAAAGTATCCAAAGAGTGGAAGGTCTACAAAAAATACCTAAAAATGTATTATCCTAATAATTCCATATTGGTAGGAGACCCACAGAGGTAAAATAGATTGCTGGATTCCCCTCCCTTTTGGCAAGTGACTGTACTGATGGGTTGGTGATGTGATCGTACTGGACTATTTATTTTAAATGTTTGTAAATGATGCCAATAAAGGTTTTGATTGATTGACACAAAGAAAAAGAAGTAAAAGACAGCAAAATGATGGCCATGGTGTTGTAATAGTGCTCTGACTTCATTTGCACTCACTTTCTGCAGCGTTGCTAAGGGTAAAGGTAAAAGAACTTGGATGGTTAAGTCCAGTCAGACTTGACTATGGGGTGTGGTGCTCATCTCGCTTCAGGCCGAGAGAACCAGCGTTTGTCCACAGACAGCTTTTTGGGTCATGTGGCCAGCATGACTAAACCACTTCTGGTGCAACAGGACACTGTGACAGAAACCAGAGCACAAGAAAATGCCATTTATCTTCCGGCCACCTATTTATCAACTTGCACTGGCGTGCTTTCGAACTGCTAGGTTGGCAGGAGCTGGCACAGAGCAATGGGAGCTCACCCCATCGCAGGGATTCAAACCACCAACCGTCCGATCACCAAGCCCAAGAGGCTCAGCCAAGAGGCACAGGGCCACCTGTTCCTTTCAGGACATGCCTTCAGCAGCAGCAGACCTACAGGCATTTGCTAGTAGACTCAATAGACCTCACTTCTGAGTAGGCATGCATAGAATCACACTGCAAATTGAAAAGGAGACTATATGGCTATTATTTTGTAAGGCTCACCCATGGAAGTTGCTGCCTGTTAACTGCGGGACTATCTCACAAAAACGCAACAGGGGCATTCGACAGCTGATGATGTGGGAAGATGTAACATATAAAGGATGTGGCATCAGTTTGATTAGATGGAGGCACTCATCAGAAGGGCATTTCTATTGCAGCAAATCTCCATTTAAAAAAATAAATAGTGATGATATGAAGCAATCTCCCATCAAATTGTCAAGTATAATTCAGCCATTGAAAAGGCAGTTAAATCTCAGATACCTATGGTAAGTTATTTGCAGAGATGGAGGTCCTGGAATATTTAACCCAACTGATTTTAAGGATCCCACTCTTGGATATAAAAGCACCGGCAATCAAGTACTTCTTCACATTTATGCTAGTCATCACTTCATTGCCCAAGAAGTACTATCATAATGTACAGGATGACTGAACAAGCAAAGCAAGAGTTCATGTGAGTTTTAAAAAGAAAAAGAAAACTCAGTCTAGCTGGACTAATGGAAAAAGACTGCAGAGAAAAAACACATCGGGTGGTATTCAACTACATTTTATTCATAGTAAGTCCACTGAAGTTTATGGACCTAACTTAGCCATATTCATTTATTTTAATGGCTCTACTCTGAGGTAAAACATAGCTGAACATTGCCTACTATCTACATCCATCCATGAAATTTAAGGAGTGTTTTGTTGAGCACTACATGGAGAAAAGAAAGACAAGTGCTAGTCTACGAATAAATCAATTCATCAGCCTCCCTTAGGAAAGCAGAAATGTTTTAAGGGTCCATTTAAAGTACGGAAGACAATGTATTAAGGACTATGCAATCCAACTGCTAGGGTTGCAGCTTTGGTCTTTCCCATGAAACATTTTGTCTGCATTCAGACACAAAGCTAAAATTATGGTTTCATGCTATGTGAACATTATCACATGCAACCTCCTGTGTAGCTACCAGGAGATCAACAGTTTCAGCTTTCAACTAACGGTGATTTGTCATTATGTGTAAAACCAGACAAAATGTGCTTTGTCTTAACTGTGGTTTGATGAGATGTCATCTGGCCATCCAGACATTGTTAGATTCCCCCCCCAACTCCCACTAGCCTCAGCCAAGATGGCCAATGGCCAAGGATGCTAAGAGATGCAGTCCAGAACATCTGGAGGGCACCACATGGCCTCCCCTGCCCCAAACCGTAACAAAGCCCAACCAAAGTTCTGGGTTTTTTAGTTCACAACTAATCAGTTAGTTGAAAATGGAAGCATAAGCTTTTGCTCTTCTCACAGCCACATCGTAATTGAGCACTGTCTTAACCCAGATGCACAAGAGAATAATACAGTGATTTCATATAAAGTTCTAGTAGGCTTATCTCCCAAACACACGACACACCACACAGGCATTTAGTGTAGTGATCACACATTAGACTAATTACTTCCGAGTTCCTGGAAGAGGTCGCTCTCCCCATGGTTCATCACAGGCCCTGTTAGTTTAGCAAAAACCTCCCTTAACTCTATTCAACTCTGAACAATGACCTGGTTCAACTAAACTATATTTTAGTTGGCAGGCAAAAGTCTCGAGTTTTTGCTCCCTTTCGATCCTCTGTTAGTACAGCCATAAGATCAGAAGCTTTTGCTTCCCTTTTCAGTCCTAGTTCGTTATGTGTGAACCAGAAACTGTGGTTAGGCTTACCTACGGCTCGGAGTAGAGACAGGGAACCTGTGGCCTACCATATGTTGCTGAACTACAGTTTCTATCATATCATCATTGGTCATACTGGTTTGGGGCTGATGGGAGCTAAAGAACAACATCTGGAGAGCCAAAGATTATCTAACCCTGGATTAGAAAAAACAACCCAGAATCAGAAACCATAGCTTAAAGTTGTGTGCTTCCATAAAACCATAGTTAATCCTAACTACAATTTGTTTCGGTTCATACATAACAAGAAACCACAGTTAGCTGAAAATGAAAGTAAACCTGTTTGATCACCCCTCTGTGGACACACCCGAGATGAGACTCATTCATGTAACACAAAAACCATGGTTTTATGTTATGTCTGAATGTAGCAAAAAAATGTTTAGGGGGAAATCAGCTTGGTCCAAGTTGCAAAACAGGCCTTTTAGGCTGTTTCCATCATCATTACTTGAGTGAATATGATGAGCACAGTCGATAGCCTCAGTTTATATATGCATCACTTCAGGAAACAGTGAAAGACACCCAGAAAGACATTCCTTCTACAGGGCATGTTTGATTTTCTCGGACTCTTTTTACACTTCTTTTATCCCTCTGGTTGTCTTGATTTTTCAGTTCATCCCTCACATGTCTCTAAGATCCCACAGGAAACAGCACCTGAAACCCTCATTTTACAGTGTCCTTTTTGCTACAGTGAAAAAGTATCCTATGTATGTACAGTCTATTTGGATAGCAACATTGAAAAAGAAAAGAAAATAGAAAAGCAACATAAAAAGCAAAAGCCTTCAAATACGATGTGTGTGCTCCTCTAAGCAAAAGTCCAGCAAGTAAAATGCATGCAACATATTTCAGTGCCAATAGGCTAAGGGCTGATCTTTTCATTGGGTGAACATTCATTCATTTATTTTTGGGTAACTAAAAAAAATGCCCCGTTCCTCATCTTACAAAAGGCTTTATTTATAAAATGTTCTTAAAAACGCAAAACAGATTTCCTAAAAGCAATATAAAACTATGATGGGTGTTTGCAGAAAGCCTGCATTTCTGCAAAATGGCAAGTACCCTTTTTCACAATGACATCCTTATCCACACATTTGTTCCCACGCACAAAAGAATGGGAGATCAGATATGGGGGGGGGGGTTCTCTAAAATTCCATAGGAAGCGATATCTGAAGCCCTTGAACTATGCATGCTGTTGTTCACCTGCTTTCTTCACAATAATGCACCAGTTACCATTATCATAGCTTGAACTTATTATGTGAACCTCAGGCACATTATCCTCAAGCAGAGAGCACAGCTCCCCTTCCCGAAAAACATGGTAATAGCGCATGAAGGCTTTTGTATCCTGACCACAAGCAACTCGGTCTCCCACAGCCACAGCCGCATCTACAATAGACTCACTGGAGCTCGCCGATGATGTCCTTTTCAAGTGTTTGCCTGCAAAAGAATGACTATTTCCTGGCGGGATGTAGCTGTTGTTTACATTTTCCACAGAGCTATCCAGGAATGGCATTTCCCCATTTTTACTTTGGACTAAAGCAGGTGGCTCACCGTTGAAATCTCTCAGCGACCTTGAGGCCGCCAGCCATTCCAATCTTTTGCACGCCATATGCTTCATAAACACGTCATCATAATTATCTAGTTGCTGCTCTTTCAGCAATGGTCCTCGACAGCCTGAATCTACACTGCAGTGCCTTGATGGCTGAATAGAGACTGCATTGTTTGTCCATCCAGCTGTGCTCTTCAAAGGCTGCATCTTCTCATTCTGCTTCCCCAAGGCAGACTCGTCTAGTGATCTGGAGGAAAACCAGGAACGAAAAGATCTCCCAAGAGCACTGTAAACTCGTTTCTCTTCCTCTTCAGAGATTTTCACACAACAGGCTTCAGCTAAGCAGCTGCCAGTAGTCCTCTGGGGATATTTCTGGTCAAGGGTAATAGGGTAGCTGTATTTGGAACCCATCAGCTGGTCCGGGGACATGGTCTGAGATGTTACGGTATGAGCTGCAAGCTCCCTCTTACACGCACCCTTGCTGCGTTCAGAAAGCAACCGGGAGCAGAGGGCTTTGTTCCATGGAACAAACACATCTTGCTTCTCAAAATGCCGATTCTTTTGTTCCATGGCCCACACATAAATCATCATCTGGCCGCCAGGTACCAGCACCCTGGCCATTTCTTTTATTGCTTTGATTCGTCTTTGTTGTGTGGAGAAATGGTGAATCACTGGGGAGAGAAGCAAAATGATATTTTACATTCGTGGATGTGGGGACTCTGTGCTAAAAATATTAAAATACTGTGCCTTTTACATGTGTGTCGATGCGACTTTACAAGTGAGATGACAATTTTCAAGTTATCTTTGCACCTAATGAATAATTTCTATAATGCTGAATTTAAACAAATGTTTTAGGTATGATTTTAAAAGCCCAGCATCTAGTACTCCTGCCCTATAGGCTCTATCTCATGCAAGGCTAGAAGGAGTTTGGCGAGTGGTCTGAAAAACAAACAACCATCTAGTCTAGGCACAGGTTCTTGGCTATGTCACAAGGCTTGATCCTCAGCCTATGTTAATGACACACCAACTAGCCATGTTTATCTGCAACACACCCAGGATCATGATCTCTTCCCCCTGCTAGTATATCAAGCCAAACCTCTCTCTTCACTGCTCCCCAAAACAAAATGAATTATTCTGTGCTGTTCAGGTACGAGGGAGGAATTGCACAGATGTCAGCAAAAAGAATTTACTGTTGCAGAAATTTCCAGATTCAATCCCTGTCACTTAAAAGGATTAAATCCCCTCTTTTGTTTATACTGTACTGATTTTAGAATTAGTTGCTAGGAGAGTAAGAGAAAACGTAGATATAAATGGGGTAAAGTTGGAACATAAAACATATAAAATACAGTAAAAGTGTTTGCAGACGATGTGGTTTTAACACTGGAAGACCTGAGGAGTAGTGAAACTAAGTTACTTGAAGAAATTGATAACTTCGACAAGGTTGCAGGTTTTAAGATAAACAGAATGAAAACTAAAATGTTGATTAAAAATATGGATGTGCAGGCAAAAAATGAATTGGAGACATTGAGTGGTTTTAAGTCCAAAAAAAGGTGAAATATTTAGGCCCATGGCTTACTACAAAGAACCCCAATATATTCCAAGTTAATTATATTAAAGTATGGAAAGAAGTTTTAAAAGACTTGGAAGTATGGTGGAGAATGAATTTATCTTTGCTAGGAAGGATTTCAGCTATAAAAATGAATGTACTGTATTGCCAAATATGTTATTTTTATTTATCTTCATTTATGGCAGGAGGATATCTCTAGATTTATCTGGCCAGGGAAGAAACCAAGAATTAAATATAATATATTGATTGACACTAGGAAAAGATGAGGCTTCTCACTGGCAGATTTGCATTTATATTATGAAGTAGCATGTTTGTGCTGGTTAAGACTGGATAAAGTTGGAGAATTCTTAACTGCTACACTTGGAGGGGTACGGTGTTAAATTTGGTTGGCATGCATGTCTATGGTATGGTAAAGCTTCATTACATAAGAATTTTATGAATCATGTAATTAGGAAAAATATTTATTGTATTTGGGGAAAATATAAGAACCTGCTATGAAGGAAAACACCTTTATGGCTTTTACCCATCCAAGCATTCTTCAGTTCTGTAATTTGTACTTTTGTACTTTTATAAATAAACTTTTGTACTTATATAAATTCATATTGTATTTTTTTTTAAGGATCAGGTAGTGGGTGACATGAAAGACTTCTGCCAGAGATCCTGCTGCAAATCAGCATAGATCAGTGGTTCACAATTAACTAAGTACTATGGATCCCTTAATTATCAAAAGCCAAGCTCTGGACCCCCTTCTGAAATTTTTTGATACGTCTGTGGTAGTTTTTGTTATGTGAATGGTGCCACAGACCCCGAGTGAGTTACACAGACTCCCTGGGGATCACAGACCACCAATTGGGAACTACTGGCATAGATAATACTGAGCTGAGTGGACAAATAATCTTATGTGCTATTAGGCAGCATCCTAGTGGGCAACTTTTTAAAGCTAGATTTGATTTAAATTTTGCATTCCATTTTTCCAATAACAGATGTTGAGCTCCAAGCGGCTCACAATAATCACACTAGCATTTAATAATGATGATGATGATGATGATGATGATAATGCAATCAGAGCTGCATTTCCTCCTGGGCAACATTACAAGGGCCATGTGGATGTGGTGGGCAGGTCGACAGGCAATGTGGGTGGAGCAAGAAATGCAAATTTTACCTTTGTACAGTTTCTATGCAAACTCATGCACCCTTCTGTAACCCTCCATCCACAGAAGAAAGTGCCATTATCAGAGTTCTGGGACACATTCCAGCCATGGAAAAACACTTGGGGGTGAAAAAGGACTGGTAAGGGCTGTGGCCTGGAGACAGGGGGTGTGGCCTAGGAAGAGGTCCAAGAGCCAGATGTAAAAGACCTGGGGGCCATATTCAACCTCTGGACTTGAGGTTTCCCATCCCTGCTCTATACTATTCTTCATATTCTGGACAAAGTGAGCAAACAGCAGTGCAGAAGCACACATTGTATGGTGAACATATTTTACTTTTTTCTTTCTTTCAAACATCCAGACTCTCTTACCTCCCACAGAAATGATCGCGTTGAAGCACTGACCCCGGAAAGGGAGATTAAGGTTATCACAGATCATCACTTCGCAACCGTTATTTCTTGCAATCTCTACCAAAGAACCGCAGTAATCACATCCAAGATTATACACCTGGCTATTGACACCAAGGTATTTTCCAGTCCCACAACCTTTAAAAAATAAAAATAAACACACTCACACAAACACCAAATGTGGTTACAGAGGGACAAAACATTCTCTATTGTTCAAGTGTTCAGCTAACGGAGTAAAACTGTGTTCTCAGAGTGAATATAGACCACTGAAACAGACAAATACAGTGGTACCTTGGTTTTCATTT
Organism: Zootoca vivipara; assembly: GCF_963506605.1. Taxonomy (NCBI): domain Eukaryota; kingdom Metazoa; phylum Chordata; class Lepidosauria; order Squamata; family Lacertidae; genus Zootoca; species Zootoca vivipara. Next base: position 56,376,938 of record NC_083284.1, on the reverse strand, counting down.
TTTTTTCGGATTAAAAAGAATTTTATTAATTTCCATTTAAAAATCACATTGCACAACAGTATTACAGAGGCAATAGATCACAGTATACAAAAATACAAACAAATAAAGAAAAACTAAATGGAAAAAAAAAGGAAAAAGCAAGGGAAAAAAGAAAAAAGAAAAAAGAAAAATTGAAGTTGACTTCCAGTTACTTCTCTGTACCTCATCAATTACATTCTTTTTTCATGGCACGATTCTTAATTTATCTACAACATTAGTCTTCAGATATTCTATTTTGGGCTCAGGTACGCTCTGCTGGTTGGCTTAATTATTTACTATTTAAATTGATTCTAGGTATTCATAAAATAATCTCCATTCCTTTTTGGTTTTTTGTTTCGTCTGTCCTCTAATTCTTCCTGTAAATTTTGCAAGCTGTGCATATTCTTTCATTAACGATTGCCACTCAAGTTTGCTGGGTATGTTGTTGCTTTTCCAAATTCTCGCTAACAGAATTCTTGCCGCCACTATTCCATACATCATCAACGTTCTGTTAGCGCTTTTAACATTTTCAGGTATTATATTCAATAAGAAAACCTCTGGTTTCTTTTTAAATGTTGTTTTTGTCATTTTCTTAAGTTCCTCATAAATCATACTCCAATATTTATTTATCATGGGACATTTCCACCACATATGTATTTGTGTACCTGCTTCTGTTCCACACCTCCAGCATTTATTTGATTGGTTTTTGTACATTTTGGCTAATCTATCTGGTGTTTGATACCACCTGTACATCATTTTTAAGATGTTTTCTTTTAGATTGTAACAGGCGGTAAACTTCATGTCCTGTTTCCACAGCCTCTCCCATTGCTCCATGAGAATGTTATACCCAAAATCTTGGGCCCATCTCACCATTGATGTTTTGGTTTGTTCTTCTATAAGGTCCCACTCAAGCAATAAATCATATATCTGTGAGATATGTTTCCCTTCCTTATTCATTAGAATTTTTTCAAATTTAGACTTTTCTTTAGCGATGCCCAATTTTTTGTCCTCATTAAATCTTTGATTTATTTCAAAATATTGGAGCCATACTGAAAGATATTCTTTGATTTCCTCATATTGTTTCAATTTAATTTCATTTTGATTTATTTCCAATAGATCGTGATAGGTAGCTTTTTTCTCGTCCATATTGGTTTTTTTTGACTGTTATCATATTTATTGGGGAGGCCCACAGAGGTATGTTTTTTTCTAAAATTCCTCTATATTTTATCCAGATTGTATATAAAGATTTTCTTACCAAATGATTTAAGAAACCCCTGTGGGCTTTAACCTTCTCATGTAGCAAGTAAGAATGCCACCCAAAGCGATTATCAACACCTTCCAAGTCTAGAAGTTCTGGGTTTTCCAGGGTTATCCATTCTTTCACCCATACCAACCCTGCTGCTGCGTGGTATAATTCAAGGTTAGGCAGCGCGAAGCCCCCCCCTTTCTTTTTTGTCAGTTAGTAGTTGGTATTTAATACGGGGTCTCTTACCACTCCAAATGAATTTTATTATGTCTTTACGCCATTCTATAAAGCATTTCATTCCTCCCAGTATTGGTATTACCTGAAATAAATACATTCGCCTAGGGAGTACATTCATTTTGATTACTGATATTCTGCCCCATAGTGATAGTTGTAGCTTACTCCACTGCTCCATATCCTTTTTTATCTCGTTCCACACTTTTTTGTAGTTGTTTTCATACAGATTAAGGCTCTTAGCTGTAATCCAGACCCCCAGATATTTAACTTTCTTTCTTATTTCTAGGCTTGTTAGTTGTTGTAATTCCTCCTTTTCTTTTTTGTCCAGATTTTTTGTTAATAACATAGTTTTCTTATAATTCACTTTTAACCCTGCTACCTTCCCATATTCGTTAATGATTTCTAGTACTTTCGGGATACATTTAATAGGATCTTGCGATGTTATTATTATGTCATCCGCGAAAGCACGAACCTTGTATGACCTTTTGCCGACCGTTATGCCCTTTACCATCTCTTCATTTCTGATGTTATTTAGTAATATTTCCAATACCATTATGAATAGCAAGGGGGATAATGGGCACCCTTGTCTTGTGCCCTTTGTTATCAAGAAACTATCCGTCACACTTCCATTCAGTATTATCCTGGCTTTTTGTTGATTGTAAATAGCTCCTATGGCATTTTGTATTTTCTCCTTAAACCCCATCATCTCTGTTTGTTTTCTTAAGAACTCCCAAGAGACATTATCAAATGCCTTCTCGGCGTCTAATAACAGTAATACTGCTTTTTTATCAATTTTAAATTCCAGGTATTCTAAAATATCGATTACATTTCTTGTATTGCTCGCTATCTGCCTCCCTGGTAAAAATCCTGCCTGGTTTGGGTGTATTACTTCTTTAATGATGTTTTTAATTCTTTGTGCTATTATCCCTGCGAAGATTTTATAGTCACTATTTAAAAGGGATATCGGTCGGTAATTTGCTATTATTTCTGTATCTGTATCTGTTTTTGGCAATAACGTAATATATGCTTCCTTCCACGACTCCGGTGTTAATCCCTTTTCTAGTGTCTGGTTCATCAGGTCTTTTAACGGGTTGAGGAGAATACCTTCCAGTTTTTTATAATACTCTACCGGGAGCCCATCAGGACCCGGTGATTTTCCTGATTTGCTTTTTTTCATTATATTTTTTATTTCCTGTATTGTAATTGGGCTTTCTATCTCTTTTGTTTTTTCTTCTATGTTTATTTTCAATCTATGTAGCTCTAAGTATTGTTTTATTTCTTCCCTATCCTCCTCTTTTTGCTTATATAGTTCTCCATAATATTTTACAAATTTTTTCATTATCTCCTGTGGCTTATCAATTGTCTTTCCCCCTTCTCTTATTCTATTTATCAATCTCTCACTTTTTCTTTTTTTTAATTGCCAAGCCAAATATTTACTAGGTTTATTACTAAATTCGAAGGTGTTCTGTTTCCATGATCTTATCTTCCAATCCATTTCTTGTTCTATTTTAGCTTTATAATCTAATCGTAACATATTAATTTCTTTCTTTAATCTTTCGCTATTCGGATTTTTATTTAGATCTTTCTCTTTTTTCTCTAGCTCTTCTATTATTTTCTTTTTTTCTTTTTCTTTGGCCTTATTTACTATGGCATTTTGTTTTATAAAGTAACCCCTGATTACTGCCTTGCTGGCATCCCATACAGTTCTATTTTCCACTTCTTTGTTGTTATTCAACTCAAAAAAATCTCTCAATGTTTCTTTAGCTCCTTCTATTATTTTCTCATCATACAACAAATATTCATTCAATTTCCACCTCCTCATTCCAGTTTTCCACTCTGATTTCAGCTGTAAAGTTATTGGGTTATGGTCTGATATAGTTTTGGGTAAGATTTTAACCTCTTGTATCCTTCCTAACAGTTCTGATGTCAGCCATATTGTATCGATTCTACTTGCCACATTTTTTGCATTGGAGAAATAAGTATATTCCCTCTCAAATTCATTTTTAGCCCTCCAACCATCTATCAAGTCCAACATCTTAACCATCTCAAAAAATGTCTGGGGTAGTTTCCCCGTCTTTTTCCCTTTCCCGGTCCCGGTTTTATCTATCGTTGGATTGCAGACTCCGTTAAAGTCCCCCATTAATAGCATTTTCCCTTCAATACATTCTAATATTTTCTCCTCAACCTTTTTGTAGAACTCCGTCTTTCTTTCATTTGGTGCATATATACCCGCTATGCCTATTAATTCTCCCAAATATTTAATTTGAATTATTACTATCCTACCTTCTTGGTCTGCATATAATAATCATGGTTCTAGGTTCGCTTTGGCATAAATCACCACCCCTCTTTTTTTCCTTTCGTCAGCTGCAATAAACTCCACTCCTAATTTTGGGTCTATCAACAATCTTTGATGCTCTTTTTTGATATGTGTTTCTTGAAGACATATAATGTCTAATTTTTGTTTAATTAATACATGCCTTATCCTATTCCTTTTCTTTTTATCATTTAAGCCATTAACATTCCACGTAGTTAATTTAAGGTTCATATTGTTAATTCCAGCACACGTTACCTTTCACAGGTTTTATTTATTTATTTACTCGTTTATTTATTGGTTTAACTTAAAAAAAGAGAAAAAGCAAAAAAAAAAAACCAGTTAGAGCTCTTCTATTCAATTTCTTCGTTTTCCTCCCCTTCCTCTTTTTCCTGATCCACTTCTCATTCTATTGGAGTTTTTTCTCCACCTAGTTGTGATTTGTATCTCCTATAAAATAGATCAGCGCTTTCAGGGGTTACAAATTTTCTCCACCTCCCTTTGTAACTGAATGATAGACCCTGAGGGTATTCCCACTTAAAAAAGATCGAGTTGGCTCTGAGTACTTTGGCAAGGAACTGATATTTCTCCCTCTTTTTCAAAAAGCGGGGAGGCACCTCCTTCATCACTATTATTCTTTGTCCTCCAATTTTTAGTTTCCTCTCCTTTTTTTTCTGCAACATTCTGTTTCTCAGTCTTTTTGTGTAGAAAGTGATTAAACAATCCCCCGGCCAGTTGTTTTCCTTAGCTTTCTTTGAGTTCACTCTGAAGAGTGACTCCACATTTCCTGTCACCACTTCTTCTTCTATTTCTAACCATGCCGCTATTTCTTTTATAATTACCTCTTGCAAGTTCCCTTCTAACTCTTCTGGGACCCCCCTCAATCTGAGCGACTTCTCCTGGGCCTGCATCTGTAGCAAGGCCAACGCATCCCATGTGGCTTCCTGACGTATCCTTTGTTCCTCTCTTTCTTTCCTAGCTTTTTCCCACTCTTTTTTGCCTTCTCTTACTTCTTTCAAGGTTTTTTTTGTCAAATCATCCACCTGCTGCACTTTATCTTTATTCTCTTGGGTTGTCTTCCCCAATTCTTTATTTTCTTCCTCTATTTTTTTAACCTGCGTTTCCAATTCTCTTATAGACTTTGAATTCCCTTCTATTTTTTCATTCACCTTATCCAATTTTTCCTCCAACCCCCTCATCTTCTCATTAACATCTAATTTAAGTTCACCAAATTCTTTTCTCATCTCCATTATATCTCCCCTCAAACCTAGAATCAGTTCTTTCACCTCCATATCTCCTTCTTGCCCGGAATTCCTTCTTGTTTGTTGCAGGTTAAGCAATGTGCTTTGGTTTAGTTTTTTACTTCCCATTTTAAACCTCTCTCACTTCCACAGGGTCCAGTTGATACTTTACTCCCTTTGGTAACACTCTTGCTGCAGTTCTGGCTATGGTCACTGGTGTCGCTGCTCTGCTCTCCCGTCGTTTCACTTTTCTGCACAGTCTCTCTCTTCCCTGCAATTCCTCTCTACGCCTCTGATGTCGCTGCTTGGCTCTCTCGACGTTTCGTCTTTCTACCCAGTCTTTCTCTTCCTCTCCGTTCCCCTCTCTTGCCTCTGACGTCACAGTTCTTTGTTGGTCCTTTATTTCCCTGTTCATTCTAGTAGTCTCCGCCCAACTCTGTCCCACGCTGCTCCTGAAGGTAACGCTTTCTGCTTTTCTCTCGTTCTTAAGTTCGAGTTTTAATAGCTCTCCATTCCAAATCCCACACCGTCTAACTTCGCCACTGTGCGGGACCCTTTCTTTATTATTACAGCTTGCAGGCGATACGCTGTGCACTCGTCTACTGCAGTCACAAATAGTTCGTTAACATTAACGGCAGTTTGCGCTCTCCAAATTTAAGCTCTAATCCAGAGAGTCTTTCTCTTTTCAACCTTCAAATAAACACTGAGCCTCTGGTTTTCGTGCCCGATTGCTTTTATATACAGAGATAGTAAGCTCCTTTAACAATCACTGTCCCCCGGTATTAAAAAGTCTTTCTTCTCTGCTCAGCACCTTTTGTTTTATCTTTTCCTTCCTTTTTATGCATTCCAATTATCCTCCATGACTCTTCACCACCCTTATTGTTTCACAGTGCTGAGTACGCGTCTTGGGTTTAATATTAAAAGGGGTTTTTACCGCTCTCACGCCGATTCTGGCTTAGGGGCTTCTTGCTGAGAGGTGTTTGATTCCCTTTTGCGTCTGGGTCTCTTCGCTCTCTTGCCGCTGGCTGGAGAATGCCAAGAGTCCCGTCCAACGCCGCTGGAAATGATCAACCAAGGGTCACCCCCTTGGCTTTTTTTGGGGTCGCGCAGCCCTCGTTACCCCCAAAAATCCTCTCTCAGCAATCACCCTGCTGCGGAGCTCGCGAAGGGTGCTGCCGTCTCGGTGGCGATAGAAACCGGAAGTGTGGTACCTTGGTTTTCAAATGTAATCCATTCCAGAAGACCGTTCGAATTCCAAAATGTTTGAAAACTGAAACCTCAATAGCCGACAGCTAGGCCTCAGGATCTTGCATTCAGTGGAAGCTGCGTGGCACAATCGACTTCCGAGGCGTGTTCGAAAACAGAGACATTTACTTCCGGGTTTATGGAGTTCGAAAACCAAAATGTTTGACAGCAGTGACGTTCGGAAACTGAGGTACCACTGTTACCGTTTCTTACAAGAATCGCCAGTAAAGATAGGTTTAGATTGCTAACATCATGTTAATGCTAAAGCTGTCTTCTTCAATCCACCCTGCACTTACAACTTTAGGGGACTCAGCATCCATCCACAGAAACAGCTGGAGTCAATTCCTGACCTATAGCTCTCTTCATTCTAGTGACAGTCTATGTAAATGGCAGTCTCATTACTACAAGTGTCATTCTGAATATCCTTCAAAGCTACATGGACAAATAACTGGGTTTTAATATGATGTGTATGACATTCTGCCCTAATCCACCTCTAGTCATGGATTACAACTGGGATGGATAGGATGTAGATGAGCACCCCCATCTGCATCCAGAGATCCATCCCAGTCAATCCTAAGAATGAATATTGGGATACAGATGTTCATTCAGATTAACATTAACAATAATATGTCCACATGAAGCCTCCATCACAGATCTCTGTTGCTGGATTGCAGCATTCTTCCATAAAAATTACTGCTACTCATATGTCAAGCTTTAGGAGTGACTACAAAACGTATCTCCTTCCTGTGCGTAGGTTCAAATGGAAAGCCAAGAAACAGTAGCACTCTAATGCAAAACCATTCAAAGAAATCTTTTCAAAAAAAGTGCCTGAAAACTGCTCCCGGCAGTCAGAAGGCGAGTGATGAAGAATAATTTCTGCCAATTTTCAGCCGGAGAGATGCAGGTAAGCAGCAAAAGGGACTAGTTTACTACAGTATAAGGAATTCAGATGAAATGCTTCCGATTGCCTTAAGAAACAGCCCTGAGTCTTTCTGACCTGCTAATAGTGTTAACAAAAAAAACTGTCTCCCAGTCACTACAGAATGACAATGGAGCATCTTAAATAGTAAGAAAGCAAACATTCAAAGTACAAGCCTGCATACTTCTTTAAGCATACTATTGAAAAATGAAGGCTGCAATCCAGCACACAGTAGTAGACATTGTCATAGTAATATGATGATCATATTTGGCATTTATAGAGCACTTAGGGAGATAATTCAGACTGTTTCAAATGTTTTCATAGCTGTTCGGTTTGCTTAGTGCTGGGTAGGGGTGAGGTACTGGGGTGGAAGACAGACAGCTCAGCTAATGGGGAGGATGGTTGGACAGGTATAGGCTACCCATCATTCTCCGAGCCTGGGATTTCCTGGATGCTATGTCACCAATCCACCAGTTCTTAAACTGCAGCGGTGTTCCAGGTCAGTAATTGGTAACCATCTTCCATCCAAGATTTAATCCTAGAAAGGGATGGCCAAACACCACCCTGCTCACCTCAAACCCCATCTGAATTTTGCAAGAATCCCCACATGGTTTCACCCACCTCAACCCCTGACCCCCCCACCCTTCTTTGCTTCAAAAGCAAATAAAAAACTTACCATTGCAAGGAGGTAACCAGAAGCAGGAGGCATCCAGGGTACTAGTCAACAGGCCGGCCACCCTACCCACTCAACTGCAGAAATTAATTGATGCTTCTGGGCACGCTCACAGAAATTTATCCATTAACATCACCAGAGGGTGATGTGAGTAAAAGAAATGCTTGTATTGAGCTGTTCTCTTCATCAAAGTCAACACGAAGATATTGTGGACTCTTGTCACCACATCAGAGCTGAGGGCTGGAGTTCATGTAACTTGTGGTGGATAAATAAATGAATAAATAAATGTATAGTCTCCCCCCCTCCTTTAAATGGGACTCGAAATTTAATAGATATAGGCACATCCAAACTTCGTACATAAGTCCTACATTATTGTGTACATAACAGGATGTAAAATCATTTTCTCCTATGTTCTTAAAGTTATAAGGATTCTTTATGCTGTCTCTCTATCTGTATACACATCCATGCATCCATGCACACAAACATACACGTACCTATATCAGCAATGAGGCTGCCTGGCTTTTGCTCTAGGAGAAACTGTCGGACGCGAGGCCATGCTTTGCCCTGCAGATCATTGAAATAGGCAGCTGTGCTTTCATAGACGTTGTGCACATGTTTCTTTTCTAGCTGGGAAGCCTCATGTTCCATCCTTCAAGAAACAAACAGACCAAACATGCACTGAACAACATGTTCCCGAGTTAAATTCCAAAAAAGAACAGCCATGAAGAGATATACGGCAGTAGAACAGGCTCTTGCGAGAACTCCCCTTTGAAAAGTTACAAGGGAAGGGAGTTCCCAACTTTTCCAAACAACATCTCCCACCCCCCAACCATTTCTGCATACAAAAATGCATTCTTCATTTGCTTCCCAGTCCCAACATCTTACTTTGGATGGAACGCTGCTTGTTCTCTTCTCTTAGTCACCCTGGTTAGCAGGCCTCCCTTTTTTCTCTACAAGTGCTGCCTGTTAATAGCCTCTTGCAGCAGAGTGTGGTGCTATAACCAGATCACTCCAGGAAGCAACATAGGCAACCTACTCAATGCACCACAACGTCTCCATTTGCTACTATTTTGATCATTTCCTATGTTACCAGGGTGGCATAATTGTCCCTGTTTCCATGTAAGTCAGGCTTCCACACTGCTGCTATAAGATACGGTACCTACATTCCAGCCACAAACAGGGGAATCCCCACTTAAGCGGGGGTTCCATTCCGTGCTGCTGCACGTGTCATCGGGATGTGCACAAGCAGGGATTCCTCCTTTCCACCCCTGCCCCCTTTTGGGTGGGGACTTCCCTGTACAGTCACTTGGACTGTTTGATTAGGAGCCACTTTGAAGACACTGGTGTGGACAACTCGCCTAGTTGCTACTTCCCACTGCGTCTCCTCCCATCCATTTGCAGTACCAAAGTGACCTTTCTGGGACTCCACTCCAGATTTGTGTAGTGTTTACTCCTTAGCCTTTTTTTCTCCCAAAAATGTCCTGTAAGTCAGGGGGTATGACAGTTCTTTGGGGTTTACTCCCAAGGCTTTTCTCACAAATGAGTGTAGCTGCAAGGCAGCAGAGGTTTAGGGTCAGAGATTTCCTTCTCCTAGGTGGGCTACTTTCCCAGGTTGACAAACCCTATTTGCCCCTCACTTCCCTTTACACCCCATGCAGAAATGGCCTCCTTGACCGTGGGACCCACTATTGGTCTTGTCCACTGAGTCCACCAGAGTCTGTCTTTGCATGCAGGGCAAGTCCCTAACTAAGGTGTGGCCGTTTCTTCTTTTCATCTATTCTCCAAGAATGAGCTGAGCTAACTTAAGTTTGTTTCATGGAGCCTGAGGAGTTTAAATGCCAAAGTGCCTGGGCTGCAAATACTTAACTGGAGCTTTCTTTCAGTGTTAAAAAAAAGGCCAAGGCTACAATTGTTGCTTTACCCCAGAAAAACCAAAAGCATGAAAAAGCCACTACCTTTCTCTGGCCAGAGAAAGCTAAAGCTTGTTTACCCAATCGTCTCCAAGGAATCCAACAATACATAAAAGAAACACAGGGGAGGGTGTGGTTTTCGGGAATTATTCAGAAGCACTAAAACATAAATCATGTCTTAATTTGCAGAGACCTCCACAGACTGAATGCCTGGAACCATATTTTTAAAAACTCCTGTACTATCTCCTCTGCTGCTTTTATAGTCCATTAGTGTTACAGTTTAAACTAGCACAACCAGCAGAAACATTTGATTGCTAAGGATCCCCTAAGCAAGTTTGCAAGACTCTTGGGCTGGGGTATTGTTTAGGAGTGAGGGGATTCTGGGGGGTGTTATTGATATTAATTTTTTGTATCTTAATTTTAGATCTTATGATTTATGTAGAAATTGTTCAATTTGGTTGTGCTTTTTGATACTTTATTTATTGTTTATGACTGCTTGTGTTATGCCTGTACCTTCAATCCCGAACGCCTTGCAAGTCGAACGTTTTGGCTCCCAAATGCCGCAAACCCGGAAGGGAGTGTTCTGGTTTTGCGAACATTCTTTGGAACCAGAACATCCAACGTGACTTACACGACTTCCGATTGGCTGCAGTAGCTTCCTGCAGCCAATTGGAAGCCACACCTCGGTTTCCGAATGTTTTGGAAGTCAAACGGATTCCGTTTGACTCCTGAGGTACCACTGTAGTTAGGTTTATTTTTAATGTTGTAAGCTGCTTTGAGCATGATGGTAACTATGGAAAGGTGGCATACAAATAAAATTGTGGATGTATGGATGGATGTTTGCTTGGAAGCAAATCCCACTGAGTTCAATGGAACTTATTGCCATAAAAGTATGTAGGACTGAAGTATTCTGTTTCGTTCCCTGCATTTTCACCTTTTGCAGCGAGGGAACTGACAGAAGGCCCTCAGAGCTGAACCTCAGTGTCCATGCTGAACAATGGGGATGGAGACACTCCTGCAGGTATACAGGACCAAGGTAGTTTAGAGCTTTAAAAGTCAACACCAACACTTTGAATTATGCTTGGAAATGTACTGGTAGCCAATGCAGATCCTTTAGGACATATGGTCCCAGTGGCAGCTCCCAGTCACCAGTCTGGCAGCCGCATTCTGGATTAATTGTAGTTTCCAAGTCTCCTTCAAAGGTAGCCCTGCAGTTTTCACATTGAGCACAATTGCAAACCACTTAAATTTTCCTGTGGTCAAGCCTGCTTGATCTCAACAAACTCGGTAGGAACAAGCCTTCATACCGTAAGTGGTTTGTAAATAAAATGTGTTGTTTCCACTGCTTGGAACCCTTTCCTTTCTTCCATGCATGTCTTGAACAAGAATAGAAAGCACATAACTGCAAACCACTTTACAAAATTGCCAGCTTCTGCCAACAATGCATTATACTAACTTGGCTGAAGGTTAAAGTTTTCATGCAAAGCCCAAAGTCAACACAAACTTGATCCAAGAGCATACACTGGAATTTCCAGAAGAGGGGCGAATGATCTCTTTGGGAAGTGTGGGAAACCTCAGTTGATCCTCATCAACTGCAGATTGCGATGAAGCACAATTCATAAAAGGCATTGAAGGAGAGTATGTCGAAATTCTTGGAGAATTTCAGATATAAATTACAATGAAGTTCCTCAACTGCAGATTGCATGACCAAAAGCTACACAGAATTAAAGCAACAAAAGCTTAGAACTCACGCCTTCAGAACTAGGTTGCTTGGACCTCCCTGAGGATCAGATGTGACACATGATATCCATGAACTGGTTCTTCTAAGATACTTTTTTAAAGCAACTGCAGGAGGACCAATTTGGATTTGGACCATATTGCTGGGGAAGCAAGGTTTAACCCTTCTCCCCTGCTATGGTTGGGACCAGTCAAAACTGAAAATTGGCCACCTTTTGTTTGTCATATAGTCCATAATGTCAAGTGTAGGTAGCAGATTAACTTTTTTGCTGCATTATGGGGAATGGGGAACCTACGAGCTTCTAGATGTTGAATTCCAGCTCCCACCATCGCTGACCATGCAACTGGGGCTGGTAGGAGTTGTCATTCAGTATATTCTGATTTTATTCTGTGAGACCTGCGGGTATAGGACAGTATAATCAATAATAATAATAATATAGAAGCCAGGTTGACAGTTTGTTCTACACTACTGTCCAAGTAGAGTAATTTTGGCTTAGCTCAGCAGCCGGTCAATATTCTTCCTCCCCTCGCCTCTCAGTACATGTCAGAAGACTCAAGAAAGGGAGGAAACTGGTTTCTCATATCAGGCTGGGCTCTCTGCAGCAGAAAAAAGCAGGGCAAATTTCTGGCACAGGAGGGTGGCGGGGACTTTGGTTGCCTCTGTCACATTACACTTTGGAGCAGGCAGAACATTCTAATGTTTCCAAATCTCAGAACAGTGTAAGAGATATTCCCCAACGGAGAACTTGGCGCAGGACGGAGGGCTGTGTGCTTCTGAGCAGCATCTGACAATGTCAAGTGGCAGGGGGCGCTTGCTTTCAGCAAACTGGCAAGCAGGGGCGAATGAAGGCTGACACCCGGGGCAGGGCAAACGGCCAGCTGCACACGCGTTGCGTCACTACGTACGACGCATGTGTGCCGTTGCTATGTAGGGCACATGTGCGCAACACCACACATGTGTTGTACGTAGTGGTTTGCCGCCGGCGCCGCCAGAGCGTTGTAGAAACGGTGGTGGGATCCTCTGCTCGCGGCTGTAGTGGTGGCAGAGGGATCCCACCGCCGTCTGTACAGCACTCGGGCAGTGCCGGTGGCAAACCACTATGTACAGCACATGCGTGCGACACCATGCATGTGTTGTACATAGCGGTTTGCCGTTGGCGCTGCCTGAGCGCCATACGGACGGTGGCGGGATCCTCCACATGTGGCTGCGGCGCCACAATGGCTGCTCGCGCTGCCGCGCCCAGGAGTGGCGGGGAAATCACCCCGTGGAGTGCCTTCTTGTCACCCCTCCAGACATAAACGATAAATTGCAAGAACTCAGGCCAAAAGAAGATGAATTTCAAATAAATCTTCACAAGGTTTTATTGATGTGATACGGAGTTTAAATGGGAATCAATCCCAATGTTGAAGGCAAATAAAGGTAAATTCCAGTAAAAATCAGGACAAGGCCCTGTTTCGACTATTCTTCGTCAGCAAAGATTCACAGGTCAAAGTGTACCAAATATGTTTGCCTCCCTGAAACTGCTGCTCTACAGGAACCACCATCTCAGTTAAACCAAAATTTGCTCTCTCTGTTGCTTACTTGCAGACCATTTCCCTTGCTGTTCCCCCGTCACTTTAATGTGGTAACAAGGGTGGAGAATTGGAAGCAAGGTTGAAGGGCATTCTAGTGTCCTGCGTCTTAAACAAGCCTTCTGGTAGAACTTATTTCAGTTTGACTTTTTAAGCCAGTTATTGGAACTCATCTTATTTTTATACAGTGCCTAGTGGTTTCAGGAACAAGATGATAATAATTAATTATCAGCAGCTCGTTCCTTTCAGACAGAAGTCTGTTGCTTCAGTGCACTGAAATGCTTAAGGACATTGATCACCCGAGAGCTCTTCCATATCATCTGATATTCTGTCTCCCTGTTTATTCAAAATTATTCTATGAGTTACAAAAGGGGGGGGGTGTTTAGCCTCTCTGTGAAGTAAAAGCACATTGAGTAGCATGAATACTGTTAATATTTGCAAGGCTTTTCTTTGAGGAAATGAGTCATCAGGCCTGAATGTGTAATTATAGCAGAAATGCATTATTCTTTGTTCACTGAGAGGCTATAACTACATTTCACCTCTCCCTGCAGAGCTTTTTTTTTGGGGGGGGGTTTAAAAAACAAAACTTACCACTGAATCCCTAAAAGTTGGAACTGCAACTTCATGAAATATCATTTTCCCACAGGAAACCATTCTGCCCATCCCCACCTTCATTAAAGTTTAAATCGCTAAAGTTTCAAAGATGCCTCTTTAAAAATACATATTTTTAAAATTTTGTTAGCAATTTTTTTGTTGTGAGAGAAAGGTGCGTTTTTCTTTTTTTAATTAAATATTAAATTTATTACATTAACACGTTGTAACATTAACACGTGTGCATTAATAAACCCACATAGTATCTTAATTAAAGTGATATCCTACATACAATAATTATGATATGCATAATTTGTATCTTAAGAAGATTACCTTTCAGTGTAATCAATTCAAATTGTTCTAGGTCCATTTTGCGACAGGCATTTCATTCGTGCGAGCAGTTTCTGAGCTCTGGGCACAGTACTGCACCTAGGATTTCACATTAAAACTGCAGAGTGGAAGAAAAGGAGGACCTTTTTCTGCCTCCCCACTTCCAGCTACTCTCTGAAGACTAGAGAAGAGACCCTCTTAAGAATATTAGGGGGGTGGGCAGGAGAAGGATTAGACCATGTGAAAAATGAACATAACATTTTAGCTGCAGCTCATTCATTTTCAGCTTTGTATTCTTGTTCTGAAAAAAGGGTGCCTAGAGATTCCGTTGTTGCGCCCATAACCTAGGTTTAAGGTGTCATTTAGCTCCCAGCTTTCATACCTCAGTTTCTAACACTGTTACCTTTGTCTTAATGCAAATCAAGAGCAAAGACTGTATTTCACCCAGTAAAATTTATTATTATTATTATTATTATTATTATTATTATTATTATTATTATTTACACCCCGCCCATCTGGCTGGGCTTCCCCTGCCACTCTGGGCGGCTTCCAACAAACATTAAAATACATCAAATATCACAGATTAAAAACTTCCCTAAACAAGGCTGCCTTTAGATATTTTCTAAATGTCAGGTAGCTGTTTATCTCTCTGACCTCTGATGGGAAGGTGTTCCACAGGGCGGGTGCCACTACCGAGAAGGCCCTCTACTTGGTTCCCTGTAGCTTTGCTTCTCGCAGTGAGGGAACTGCCAGAAGGCCCTCAGTGCTGGACCTCAGTGTCCGGGCAGAACGATGGGGGTGGAGACGCTCCTTCAGGTATACAGGACCGAGGTCGTTTAGGGCTTTAAAGGTCAGCACCAACACTTTGAATTGTGCTCGGAAACGTACTGGGAGCCAATGTAGGTTTTATTCCTTCTTAAACTTCATTATTCCAATACAAAAATAATTAAAATGATTCCAATTCTCTGACAAGAGGTCAAAGGTGGGGAGGCAGCAAGAGAAGTAGCATCCAGTACAATTAAGAAAGATGGGAGCTCTGGAGTTTGGGAATGCAGATTATAGACTCTGCAAGCTGGCTGGGGCGCTCGGCGGGCCACATGACGAGGTCTGGCGGGCCGGATTTGGCCCCCGGGCCTTGTGTTTGACACCGATGCTTTAAATGTATGTTGTGTACACAGCCCAGGTTCTCTGGTGATGTTCCTATTTAGGAAGGACTTTGGGGGAGTGAACTTGCCTCTTTGTTTGGCTTAATGGTAGACTTTTTAGTGTTGTGGTTGTTTTCAACATCATTTTTAACTGTAATCATGTGTTGAGCTGTACGTTATTGTATTGATTTTTTAAAAAAATGATATATGTCCCAAGAGTCTATTCACTCAGAGGGAAGTGTATGTCTCCTAATTTTTAACAAATTATGAAGACCTGACCTGATCTCATAAATGTAATGGAAGCATTTATCAAATAAGTGTTTATTAGGAGTTTGGGAGCACAGTGCCATCAGTTTGCTCCAGGAATCAGGAGAGCCTGTGGAAGCTCTGGACCATTGGTAGACTAGATAAAGGAGATCCCACCGTGGGCCAGATCGCGTGTGCGCCTGTGATTTCTAGCGTCTGCGCAGGTGTGATTTCCGATGCTGTGGAAGCGAGTCCCCGCGCTGTGCCATTTTAGCACAGCACACACGGACTCACCGAGCAGGTTGCTCAGTTCGGGGGTGGCTCATGGGCCGGTTAAACGACCCCCGTGGGCCGCTTGTGGCCCATGGGCCTTAGGTTGCTGGGCCCTGACCTAGAGACTAGATTCCTGCAACACACTTTATGAGTGGCTGCCCTTGGGCCTGGTACAGAATGCTTTTTGCCCCTGGGTCCCTTCACGCTCTTTTCTGGCGCTGAATCAAGGCGGCGCCCCCCCCTTCCCTTTCTTTCTTCCTCTCTCTTGTTCTTATTCTTTCTTTCCCTCTCCTTCCTTCTTTCTTTATCTCTGTCTTCTCTCCCTCTTTTTCTTTCCTTCTTTATTCCTTCTTTCCTACTCTTCTTTCTCTCACCTCTTTCCTTCCTCTCTCCCTCCTGCTCCCTCTTTTCTTTCTTTCTTTCTTCCTTACTTCCTTCCTTTCTTCCTTCTGTCCTTCCCAACTTTCTTCCTCTCCCTCATTCTTATTCTTTCTTTCCCTCTACTTCCTTCTTTCTCCCTTTCCGTCTTCTCTCCCTCTTTCTTTTTCTTTCCTTCTTTATTCTCTTCCTTATTTCCTACTCTTCTTTCTCTCCCCTCTTTCCTTCCTTCCTTCCTCTCTCCCTCCCACTCCCTCCCTCCCTCCTTCCTTCCTTCCTTCCTTCCTTCCTTCCTTCCTTCCTTCCTTCCTTCCTCCCCTCCTCTCCCTCTCCCTCTCCCTCTCCTCAGAAACATAGGATGCTGCTTTATACTTCTGGCCCTTAAACCCTGGAACCAGGAGAACAGCTCCAGTGAGTCAACCTCAGCCAGTCCCTTTGGTGAAGGGTGGTGGCTCACTGGCAGAACATCTGTCCTGCATGCAGAAGGACCCCAGCATCTCCAGGTACTAGTAGCTCTGCAAAGGTCCTGCATGAAACCCTAGCGAGCCTCCACCACCCAGTGCAGTTACCAAAAATCATTTTTCAATAAATTGTACAATAATTGTACATTTGAATATCTACTTGCCATTATTCTGACTATGTTTCTGCTTTCAGAGCTAGTTATTACTTACATTATTACAAAAAACAGTAATAATTGAATGCAGTGACAATAATTTATGATAATAAAGAGTGGACTACAGATACAACCGGCCCTTTGAGGGTGACCAAACTGCTGATGCGGCCCCTGATGAATTTGAGTTTGACACCCCTGATTTAAAGCATATTTGCATGTGACTTCCCCCAAAGAAGTCTTGGAAGTGTAGTTTGTTAAGGGTGCTAAGAATTGCTGTTCTTTAAGGGTGTCCTGATAATTCTCAGAAGTATCAACAATCTACAGTTCCCAAGATTCTTCGTGGGGAGTCGTGGGGAATGTATGGTGTATATGCAGACCTGGTTAGCAAGATTCTCTGAAACTGAGTTTTTTTACATCCTTGGAACTGTAGTTTTTATATCCACAGGACCAGATATTCAGAGCACGGCAAAAATACCAAATACAACTATAGTATATGAGAACCATATAAATGCATCTTAAAATCTGTTTTAAGTCAGTAAAGGAAGAGAAAGCAGCAGAAAGATTTTTTAAAAAACAAACAAACAAACATAATGTATTTTTTAAAAGCACTGAATTTAAAGAATTTGCTAAGGGAGAGAAATCTGAGTTAGGGAATTCCATCCAGCTCAAAAATGAAAGCAAGGGACTCTATTATAGAGTATTTTCATAATATATTATAACAAGATGCAACAAATGTTTTCCTATTTCTAAAAGCCATTATGCTCTGTCATCTCATTATGCACACTTTCATTATAGAATAACTATGTGTTGTTTTAACTATCTACTGTCTCGGATATATTGGTTTGCCTTTAACAAATTTCCTTTCACTCCTCAACGATTCCCCACCACACCAAATCAGCTTTACAAATATTTCTCCCCAAACAGGATGGTTTAAGAAGAAGTGGTGTGAAGCAGCCTTGAAAGAAAGAAAGAACATGGAAATATATAGCTGCTGAGAAACTGGATGAGCCAGGCACAAGTTAAAGACAGGAGCATATGGCTACCATGTTCTATGGAAGGAAAATGTACTTGGTGCACAGATATGCAAACACAAAAGTGCAGGCTAGCAACAGAAGGGGAAGCCAGCAAGGCATCACCTGGCCACCTGCTACTCCTGGCAAAGAGAGCAGCACAAACACACCCACATGCACGCAAGATCACTATCACATTTCTGTCTGGAAATTAAATCGCACCACTGAACTAGACTGGATGAAATTATTCCACCCTGGCTTCTCCAGCTGGACTAGATTTGCATTCCCTTAGCACCTCTCATGATGACACTGCTGATAATTTCCCCACATGAATATCACTTCTGGGGAGCGGGGGGGGGGGGGGGAGAGACACATTCACCATCACATGCAGCAAACCCCTGCCACTTCTGGCGGCTGTAAACATGTCAATACTGGCATGTGCATTCGTTACACAAATCCAGAATTTTTGTTAGGGGGCAGGCCTTTTGTTAGGGGAGGTAGAACCTCCGTTTGCTATGTATTTTTATTTTTATTGATTGATTTGGGGTGGGGGGGGGTGGCAGCTGTCCCTCCCTGCTCCCACTTGGCTAAGCCCGTGCACGGAGCTTCACATCTTTTCCAATGCATATGCAATATCCATGCAGAGAAATTGGCAGGAGACTTCAGGTCAAAAGAATGAGACAAAAACTGAAGGCAACCGCATGAAGTTCTCCAAGTCAGCTGAGAGGGCTGAGGCAAGATCAGAACAGGGTGGTTGCTGTTTTCTTTTTAACAGTCTCCAGCCATGAGGATGCTACAGAGAGCTTCTTCAAGAACAAAACAAACGAGCCTCAAGGCAAGAGTTACACCCCCACCCACTTCTATTCAAACATCTGGTCTATTTTAAGGTTTATTTATTTATTTATTCGTTGCAGAATGCAAAACAGCTACAAAGATCGAAGGAGGGAGGTGGGGCCACTGCTGCCGCCCGTATGAAGACCTTTCAGCCCCAAACAGCAGAGAGGCGTCCAAGCAAGTGGCGAGGCGGAAGAGGAAAAGGGAGAAGTTGTGCCGAGCGGGATGGCATCTAAAATCAGCATCTCTGTTGAATTGTTGGACAGGGGAATAACAGGAGTTTAATGGACGGGTTTGAACATGCACCAGCGACGGGGATCGTCCTGCACGTGCGGTGTGCATACGGTATAGGCAAAGCATGTGCAGGCAAGCAGAGGCAGATTTATTCTTAAGCCAAACCGACAATGTCTGTCACCCCCACCCCCACCCCCCTTTCCATAGCCCGATCCCAAACATGTCGGGAAAGTAACCCTCGCTGCGTGCAGCCGGACTCCCCTACCCGAGTCCGCTTGGAACAGTCGCCCCAACTCTTCGAAGCGGGAGAGTCGGGAGGGCGCATCGCCAAAGGGGTGCGCGGGATTATACAACGCTTCGGTCGGTCTACCGTATGCATCCTAAGAGAGCCGCGAGAGGCATTGCTGAGAAGCCGCGGTCTGTGTCTGCCTGCCTGCCTGGCGAGCGTCCTGAGAGCCGTCTCGTTTCCTGCCCTCGCCCCCGTTTACCTGCACCCGCCAGTAGGAGGCAGGGTGGACGAGAGCCGCCTCATGCGCCTTCTCTATCCGCCGCGCGCCTCAGGCTGCCGGCCGCGAGCAGCAGCAGCAGCACCGCTACCAGCCGCCGCCGCCGCTGCCTCTGCATCCTGCCCGGGGAGAAGGAGGAGGAGGCGGTGCCTAACTCGGGCTACGTCGGGGGCTGCGAGGCTCCCCTCGGCGGCCGGGCTCATTCCTCCTCTCTGCTCCGGCTCTCCCTTCGCGCCTCTCCGCTGGCGCGAGGGGGCGCGGAAGCTTCTACTGAGAAGATGGGAAGGTGACGGGGAGGGAGGGGGGAAATAGAGAGGCGAAGGCGGCTCTGGCGATTCACGAGCAGGTGAGAGCGCGCGAGAGAAAAAGGTCCTCGGCACTACGACGCAGGCGGAATGGCGCGCGAGAGGAATGCGAATAGGCAGCCGGGGAGGCTGCGGGAGGCGGAGTGGGGGGGAGACGCCAAGGGCGCGCCAGGGAGGGAAACCGAAGGCAAGGGCAGCAGACTTTGTGGGCAGGATGCGAGCCAGGACACACCCCCAGGGAGACGAGACCCAAGGCATTTGGGCACCTGAGGTGGACGGTGGACCCCACCATTGCGCCCTCGCTCCTTGCCAGGGAATAAAGGGAAGGGAAGATCTACATCAGAAGGGGGGGGGGGGTGAGGAAGCTTGACATCAAGATCTGTTGTCCCAGTGGATCCTGTCACTTGAGGTGGTCACCTCACCATGCCTCATGGGTGGGCCGGCTCTGGGCAAGCTGCCCTGCCTCACTCAGTGCCGTGGGACTGGGTTGCCAAGCCGCCATTTTATATTACTGGTTTGCACCCCTTTTTCCGCCTCCAGGTTCTCCCCCTTCTGATTTAATCCCTCACAACCAGGGCTATTTTTCTAGAAATATTTGTGCCAGAACTCACCGTGAACGCCTCCCTTGTTCTCTCACATTACAGAGCCCACCTGAGAGGTGAGTTCCGGCTAGGGGGAAAAGGCCTGCCCACAACATTTAGGCTGAGACACAGGAACTGGGCCCTGGTCATCCAGTGAGGTTCACGGCCCTGTGGGGGTTTGAACCCTGGCCTCCACACACACATACCCCCAGGGCCTAGTCCCACACACTGAACACTATAGCACACAGTGCCCCTCCAGGCAATTCTACATGAGGAGCGCTGTGGGAAATTGTGACACCTAAGCGTGTGGTGGGGCTAAGGCAGCCATTGGTGCAAGCACCATGCCTGATACCCATAGGTTTGTGACAGGGCGTTTTTCTTGTGGCTCTACATTTGGTCTCCCACCTGTGAGTGAACCCCTACGTGCTTGGCCCTCATTGGGCTGAATGTTGTCCATTTTTATTATATTTAAGCAATATGATGCAGTAAGTTGATTTTATTTTTACAAATATTTCTAGACCACCCCTCATGCAAAATATGCCTCTAGATTACAGTTGGTCATTGTTACCTGTAAATCCACTAAAATCAATCCTATATCTTTGCTATATTGCAGCAGTGCAACAGACTCCTGTACAGCAGTGGTTCCCAATTAGCTACGGTAAGTACTGCAGACCCCTTGTTTTTTTTCTTCAAAAGTCAAGCCATGGACCCCCTATTTTTGAAAATGTTGATATCTCTATGGTAGTTTTTGTAATGTTAATGGTGCCACAGACCCCATGGGTGGGTTGTGCAGACTCCATGGGGTCCACAGACCACCAGTTGGGAACAACCGCTGTTCAGGTTTACTTGGAAGCAAGTCCCACTGAGTTCATTGGGGCTTGCATTTAGCAAGTCTGTTTGAGATTGCAGCATCCTAACTGCATGCAATAGGGAATAAAGGACCCCTGACCATTAGGTCCAGCCGTGACCGACTCTGGGGTTGCGGTGCTCATCTCGCGTTATTGGCTGAGGGAGCTGGCGTACAGCTTCCAGGTCATGTGGCCAGCATGACAAAGCTTCTGGCGAACCAGAGCAGCGCACGGAAACACCGTTTACCTTCCTGCTTGGAGTGGTACCTATTTATCTACTTGCACTTTGACGTACTTTCGAACTGGTAGGTTGGCAGGAGCTGGGACTGAGCAACGGGAGCTCACCCCGTCGCGGGGATTCGAACCACGGACCTTCTGATCAGCAAGCCCTAGGCTCTGTGGTTTAACCCACAGCGCCACCCGCTGGGAGCAAACCCTGTTAAATGGAATAGCAAACGTGCATAAAATTGTGCTGTTAGTATTGGTGTTCTTAAAGGCACCAGATCACCTTAGCTAATCCTACAGAATTACATGTTTCCTGCTGCAGTAAACTGAGCTGAAACGTACTTACAGACTTTGAGAGGAATAAGAGGGCATGAAATTTGATGCAGAACTGCGGACCAGTTTAAAGGAAATCACTTCCGTTCCAGATTCTGAATGGTGGATCTCATTAAGATATCTGTGTGAGAGAAAGTAAGAGAAACAGAACCTAGACTATTTATATGTAGCAGGCAGGGGTGGGCTTTGGTAATATGGTGCCTTGAGTGAGACAAAAATTTGGGCCCCCAAATGTATCTTCTCAATTATGGATCTTATCAATTTGGCACCAGCTCAACACCCTGCATGGGAGAACTTCCACACTGCCCTAAATCTGATGCTGCAGCAGGGAAGGGGGGAAACCTGTGGCCCTCTAGACATTTCAGCATGATCAGAGATGATGGGAGATGCAACCCAACCACAACCAGAGGTCCACAGATTCCCCATCCCTGACATGAAGCATTTAAGGATAGAAGCAGGCTTGGTTCTCAGTGGCTACAATCTGGGACACAGTTGTGGGGAGACGAAATCTGCCTTTTACCCCAGAGAGTAGGGCCAGTGAGGAATATACAGACCTCATATGCAACCCTTTGATTTCTCTCATATAAGTGAATTGCTGCCATTCCCCTGGTTTAAAAACTTGACATTCATGGGGGAGGTGGGAGGAGACGCGGGGAAATGAAGTGCTGCCTTTGGAGACAGCACTGCCATGGCCTTTTTCCGATGTGATTTGATTGCCTACTGTGCTTTCTGTGACCCAGACACCTGACCGCTTCATGAATAATCCTTTTAATAAATGAGAAGCCACATGTCTGACCTAAAGTGATACTGGAATACATTGCAAGAATTCGTGCAGAAACAAAGCAGAAAATTACAACTTATGCTTTTTTAAAAAAATCTGTAAGTGTTGCTCTCGTGTTCATTGCTGGTGAATATCGTGCCGGGGTCCTCTGTGTAACCACTCTTGGCACCCATTAAAGCATGGCAAAAGATACCCGTAAACATCTACAATGCTTAGCATACAACAACATTAATACCCATCCATCAACTGGAAAGGTTGTGTCTTCAATGGCCCTGTGCCTTTTTCATCACATAGTGTGCTGCTGTAGCAACCTCCCCTCTTCATTGGCAGCTTCATTGTTCTTGATAGGGACACTGTGTTTCAGAACCTTTGCCCAGCGTAAGTTCAGACCTGGTGAGGAAAAGATATGACAACCTTTTGTTAGAGATAGATGCTGGTGAAATCCAGAATTCTGCAGCCTTGGGGACTTCATACCAAAGCAAGGGTGGGGAACCTCAGCCCTGAGCCAATGGAGGCCCACTGGTCAACATCTTAGCATTATCCTGTCTCTAGTGTTCGAAACTCCCATTGTTCTAGGCACATTTTCAATAGGGAATTTCATTAGCGTGAGCAGTTTCTAAGCTCGGGGCACAGTACTGCGCCCAAGATTTCAAATTAAAGCTGCAGAGTGGAAGAAAAGGAGGGCCTTTTTCTGCCTCCTTTGATTATAGCTATAGATTAAAAGCATTTCCCTGCTTCTGATTAAGAGCTCTTAATCACTTAAGCTCACTTCATTCTTACAAAAGCCATGAAATAACCAACCTCTGAATCATGGGCGTAGGCAGGGGGGCAGCTGCCCCCCCCCTAGAAGCAAAAAAATTAATGTATTTTACAGACCATAACCAGCACTTTTCCCCTCCAAAAACTGAAGTGGAAAGGGCTTTGCTTTAGCAAGAGCAGCTAAGTCTCCGCTTGCTGGGGGGGGGGGGACACAGCTGTAACAAAAACACATCAAATAAATAAAGCAAAGTGGCTACCAGTAGTTAAGCAGTTAAGACAATGGAGCATATATCCCCAGGCAAGATTTGATATCTGACCATTTCACCCTATTGTTCTTAAGTGGGAGTTGTTAATGAGCATTCAGGAGCATTAAGAGTTCTATTGGCGATTTAATGAGGGTGCAGACTCAGAGGATTCAATTTAACTAAGGTGGCTCTGCAAGGCTAAAAGGAAGTGAATAAGAAAGGGGGGGCTGTAGCTTTGACAGACACAGTGATGTTTATAAAAAGCAGTGGTGTTCCAGTCTGCCCCTCCTCCTGCATCTGTATACTGTAAATCAGGGGTGGCCACCTCCCAAGAGACTCTGATCTACTCACAGAGTTTAAAACTGGGGGTGATCTACTCCCTTTTGGGGGGTTCAGGTCAAAGCTGTTGAGTTTTTTTAAGGAAGGGAAGCTCTGTTTTTTGGGGTTTAGGTCAAACTTGTTGAGCTTCTTTTAGGAGGGAGGGAGGCCCATTTTTTGTTTAGGGCTTCAGGTCATAGTTCAACTTTTTTTAGGGAGGAGGAAAATTTTGGGTGAGCTTTTTTTAGGGGTGCCAGTGACCTACCAGTGATCTACCACAGACATCCAGTGATCTACTGGTAGATCACAATCTACCTGTTGGACGTGCCTGCTGTAAATCAAGCAAGGGAGAGGCACCTAGGCCTCTAGGAGTTGGCTGCTATGCCTAGGAGTAGGACAATTCAAGAAAGCAGAATGATGCATATGCTATGGTAATATATCAATAGAATCATAGAATTGTAGTCGGAAGGGACCACAAGGGTCATCTAGTCCAACCCCCTGCAATGCAGGAATTTTTTCCTATGGTGGGGCTTGAACCATGGTTGAAATATTATGCTGATATGCAGCAACGCCTCGGAGCCGTCGTGGCTGCGGCCATGCCTTGCCTCGCCCTCGCCCGCCCTGCCACCCCCTCTCGCCTGCCCGACCCTCCCGTCCTCTTGCTGCAGAGTTCCAGCATCACAGCGTCATCCAGAGACACCCACAAATATGAGTTATCCCTCTCTCTATTTCTTCCTTCCTTCCCTCCCTCTTCCATCCTTAATAAAATAGGGGGGGGGGCAGATAAGCCCCACATAGAAAGCCCATCAACATGGGGGGATGACTCTTTCAAATACGGTATTTACCAGTAATTTTTTTTGGGGGGGGAGAGGCACCTAGGCCTCTAGGAGTTGGCTGCTATGCCTAGGAGTAGGACAATTCAAGAAAGCAGAATGATGCATATGCTATGGTAATATATCAATAGAATCATAGAATTGTAGTCGGAAGGGACCACAAGGGTCATCTAGTCCAACCCCCTGCAATGCAGGAATTTTTTCCTAAGGTGGGGCTTGAACCATAGTTGAAATATTATGCTGATATGCAGCAACGCCTCGGAGCCGTCGTGGCTGTGGCCGTGCCTTGCCTCTCCCTTGCCCGCCCTGCCACCCCCTCTCGCCTGCCCGACCCTCCCGTCCTCTCCAGCCAAGCAGGGTAGCCGCCAACGCTGCCAGCCCCAGAAGCACAAGGTGGCCGCTGCCGCCGCTGCCACAATGTCATCAGGCCCGCTGGCCCTGTAGCCCCGCCCACATTCCCACTTCGTGGCCCCTCCCCTCCCGTGCCTTGGCCCCGCCCCTGAACGACCATGGCTTGCCCCCCCCCTAGTTTTGATCCTGGCTACGCCCCTGCTCTGAATGGTAAGGTGTAGTGTTTTGGAAGTTTGGTAATTAACCTCTTAAGTACAGTATTGGAAGATCCCATGGTGAGGTCATTGTGGTTGCAAATAATCTCATGTTTGAATTGAAATGAAAAAGTGCGTACCTGCTTTGATTCTGTTATTTGCATAGTTGTTAGGTTGTTACCACTTGGCATCATTACAGTAGTTTTAGTTTCCTCCTTTGTGTTTTCTATCCTAGTCCAAGTTGCTTCTGGTTGCATAGATTCTATCTTTAACAAGTTTTTCTTCTTCAGGGGGCTTTGTTGATAAATGCTGACTTTTATAGTTGGTTCTTTGTAACTATTCAGTTCAGCCAGATAGCTTTCCTTATCTGTTCTGAAATAAGTGACATGTCACTGAATCAGACAAAGTTGAAGGAAGGAGGCCAATGCTTTATAAGGTGTTAGAATGAATGGGAGCTGGAGGATGACTAATATCCAAATGCAACCTCACATTTCAAGAGCTGTGAACCTCACCTGCTCCCCTCCTCTGTTTATCTGTAGTATTTTAAATACTTTTTAAATAAGATTTCTTACCTGCCCTTCACAATACAGGCCAAGGCAGATTGCAGCAATATAATCATAATCATATAGATATAAAAACAAATACAAAATATGCAATCATAAAACAAGTAAAACAGTCCCAACCAAAACAAAACAGTATAGATTCAACAACAAAAAGCTGAAACTGTCAAAGGACTCGGTAAAGGGGTACATCAGTATACTAAAGAAGATGTGAAAAGAGGATGCTAGAGACATCTGAGTAGTGAAGGAGTTCAATAATTTAGGGGCTGCCACCAAGAAATCCTTCTCCCCTCTCCCGGTACTTTGATATTTGGGGGGTGAATCCCATTCTTTTCCAGACACCTTTGTTGTTGTTTAGTCGTTTAGTCGTGTCCGACTCTTCGTGACCCCATGGACCATAGCACGCCAGGCACTCCTGTCTTCCACTGCCTCCCGCAGTTTGGTCAAACTCATGTTGGTAGCTTCGAGAACACTGTCCAACCATCTTGTCCTCTGACGTCCCCTTCTCCTAGTGCCCTCAATCTTTCCCAACATCAGGGTCTTTTCCAAGGATTCTTCTCTTCTCATGAGGTGGCCAAAGTATTGGAGCCTCAGCTTCACGATCTGTCCTTCCAGGGAGCACTCAGGGCTGATTTCTTTAAGAATGGATAGGTTTGATCTTCTAGCAGTCCATGGGACTCTCAAGAGTCTCCTCCAGCACCATAATTCAAAAGCATCAATTCTTCGGCGATCAGCCTTCTTTATGGTCCAGCTCTCACTTCCATACATCACTACTGGGAAAACCATAGCTTTAACTATACGGACCTTTGTCGGCAAGGTGATGTCTCTGCTTTTTATGATGCTGTCTAGGTTTGTCATTGCTTTTCTCCCAAGAAGCAGGCGTCTTTTAATTTCGTGACTGCTGTCACCATCTGCAGTGATCAAGGAGCCCAAGAAGGTAAAATCTCTCACTGCCTCCATTTCTTCCCCTTCTATTTGCCAGGAGGTGATGGGACCAGTGGCCATGATCTTGGTTTTTTTGATGTTGAGCTTCAGACCATAATTTGCGCTCTCCTCTTTCACCCTCATTAAAAGGTTCTTTAATTCCTCCTCGCTTTCTGCCATCAAGGTTGTGTCATCTGCATATCTGAGGTTGTTGATATTTCCAGACACCTTACCCCTCCCTAAATGGTGACCCATGGTAGCTGACATATCTTCTCTTTCCTTCCTTAAATTTTAGCTAGATCCCTCCTTGTCTCCTCCTTCCCAGTGTTCAGAACTCCTCCTCCATGTGTCTCTTCGGGAATAGTCTGTTCTCATCTCAGCAGAAAGGCACTTGCCACTTACATTCCCTCAGGGAACATTTTTTAAACCATATTAAAAGGGTTCTAAAGAACCCCATATAAAATAAAATGAGACTAGTTAAAGGGAAGCAGGCATTTTTGCTTGCTTCTCAGTGGTTCTGGGGCATGATCTAGTAGGTCCTGTATTTGTGAAGGGCTAGGAGTCCTGGATGAGCTGCTCTGTACCTTGCTTGCCTTTTCCCACCTGGCCTGGGAGAGCAGGGCCCTGACTGACTCCGGCTACAAAAACTAAGGTTGCTGAACTGACTCATGTGCTGGGGTGTTATTTAGAGGGAGGTTGTTGCAGTTATTGATGTTAACTTTTTTGTATCTTTATTTTTAGATCTTATTACTGGAAATCAGTTTAGTTGTGTACTTTTTGATGTGTTTTATTTATTGTTTACAGTTAGTTTTGTAATGTTTGTAATTATGTATTTTTTCATGTTGTAAGCCACCTTGAGCCTGGTTTTAACTATGGAAAGACGCCTTACAAATACAATAATGAATGAATGGGGATGCTGGCCCCCAAGGAAACAAACAAACAAAAAAGTCACAACCAACTCCATCGTGAACTCCTGACCCCATGGCACTTCTACATTATGCTAAATATATACTGTATATCCAAGCCCTTTTTCTACCTGATTTCCCTCTACCATGGGAAAAGTAAATGTAACCTTTCCCACAATGTTTTAAACTTTTTAATTGTTTTTGTCACAGTGGCCGGAGCGGACTACTTCAGAGTAACAACGCTACGCAGCTCTGCATTTTATTCTTTTATTGGTGCTGCGTATTTACAGTGCTAAAGTCATTGCTATTTACACGGAGTGATGTGATCAGTCGGTTTCAGAACCTCCTAATGGCTTTTGGCGCGTCTTTCTCCAACACAAAAGCTTTGGCAGACCCATCCTCTTTCCCCTCCTCTTTCTGCGTAGTTCTGGCGTTGGGGGGATGGGTCTCCCTCCCTTATTCGCCCCTTCCTGTCCCGCCTGGGACCCTGGCTCCTCTACCTTGCCTGAGCCTCGGACCCGACTTCCTGCTTCCCTACTGGAATCGGAACTCTCTCTGCTTTCCCCTGTGCTCGGTGATTGGCTTGAACTCAGGAGGGGAGGGACTTCGCGATATCCCCTGTCCCTCACATCCACCCCCCTCCCAAGCTCTCCTTCACCCCTCCCCAGGTCCCCCCCAGGTGTCGGTGACGACTGGAAGCCTAAGAACTCAGTGCTTTCCGAGCCCGTTGGTGTGAACACCTCCCCCCAGTCCTGCAAGCCCCCCCCTTCCGCCTGGGAGGATGGGAATCCCAAAAAGTCCGTGGCGTCAGAGCTGGTGGGGGTAAAAATGTTCTGCCAATCTGCTCCTTCCTCTGACTGGGTGGATCTCGGTGACACCCATACCTCATCCTCTGGTTCCTCAAACTCCGCTTCCCAGCGCCATGGTGAACTGCTCTCCCGTGCTTCCTCCCCCTCCCCCTCCCTTTCCATGTGCCAGGGCTTGGGTCTATGGGGAAAGAGGGCGTGAAATTCTTCTACCAGGAATTCCTCCTGTATCTGAGTGGCTGGGACCCATTCATTCTGGGACGGTGGAGCATCCTCCCATGCCATGAGGTACTCCAGTCCCCCCACCCCCCACCTTGAATCCAGGATGGCCGTGGCCTCATTGAGTTGCTCCCTGCCTTCCCTCTCCCCCCCTCCCTCAGGGGTTTGTTCGCTGTCTCGGAGCCTGCTGCTTTCCCTGTACGGCGACAGCAGCGATCTATGAAACACAGGGTGCACCCTCATGTCCTCTGGCAGTGCCAGCCTGTATGCCACCGGGTTGACCTGTTGCGTGACCGTGAAGGGGCCCAACCTTCTGGGCGCCAGCTTTTTGCATCGCCCTCTGATGGGAAGGCCCTCCGAGGACAACCACACTTTGTCCCCCACCCTAATGACCTCCCCCGGTCGCCTGTGGCGATCTGCCCCCTTCTTGTACGCTTCCTTGGCTCTCTCCAAGTGTTCTCTGAGCTGCTGGTGCACCGTCTCCAGTTCCTCTGCCCAATCCTCAGCCTGTGGGCCCTCCTCCTCCTCCTCCCCCTCCCTCTCTGGGAAAGATCTGAGGTCACGCCCGTAATTGGCCTTAAAGGGCGACACCCCTGTGGAGACGTGCACCGCATTGTTGTAGGCAAATTCTGCCAGTGGCAGGCGATCCACCCAGTCCGTTTGCCGCTGGCTGACGTAGCATCTCAGGTACTGCTGCAGAATGGCGTTGACCCTCTCCGCCTGTCCATTGGTCTGCGGGTGTCTAGCCGTCGACAAGCTGACCTCCACCTGCAGGAGGTTCATGAGCCGCCGCCAGAACCTGGAAACAAATTGGCGGCCACGATCCGAAATAACCCTTAAAGGTAATCCATGCAGTCTGAATACGTGATCCACAAACAGTTTGGCTGTCTCTTCTGCAGAGACCGCCCTGGCACACGGTATAAAGTGGCACATTTTGGACATGAGGTCCACCACCACCAACACTGCGGTCTTGCCCCTGGATGAGGGCAGGTCTGTGATGAAGTCCATGGACACTACTTCCCACGGCCTGTGCGGTGTGGCTAAGGGCTCCAGCAAACCTGCTGGTGGCGCTCTGACCACCTTTGCCCGCTGGCAGGTGTCACAGCCCCTTACATAATCCCTCACATCCTCCCACACCCCTGGCCACCAGAAGTGTCTCATGACTAGGTGAGTGGTTTTATCCCTCCCAAAATGACCCGCCGTTGGGTTGTCGTGCATCTGCTTGAGGACCGTACGTCTGAGCTGGGTGGTGGGCAGGTACAGTGCACCCTTGTAGAAAAGCAGCCCCCTGCGTTCTGCAAAGTCTTTTGCCTGCTCCCCCCCCTCTCAGTTCTCTGAAGATGCGGTTGGCAAACTCATCCGCTGCCGTCAGTGCTGTGAGTTCTGCCTCGCTTACCACTGCTGCTCCGCAGGACCAAGCTGACGGGGGGAAGATGTGCCTGGGTGCCGGTGGCGCCTCCTCCTCCATGTACTCTGGCTTGCGGGAGAGGGCATCCGCCCTGACATTCTGCTCTCCCGGGATGTAGTGTATGGAGAAGTTGAAGTTCGAGAAGAACTCTGCCCACCGTATCTGCCGCTGGTTGAGCACCCTGGCAGTTCTCCAGAACTCCAGGTTCTTGTGGTCTGTGCACACCTGGATGGGGTGCTTGGCGCCCACCAGGAAGTGTCTCCAGTGCTGGAACGCAGCGTGGATCGCAAGAAGTTCCCGATCAAACACCGTGTAGTTTCGCTCTGGCTGGGTCAACTTCCTGGAGAAGAAGGCACAGGGTCTCCACTCTCTGTTGGCGTCCAGTTGCAACAAAATGGCGCCCACAGCTTTATCAGAAGCATCTGTCTCCACGCGTAGGGGCGCGTCCTGAACCACGTGGAACAGGTTCTGGTCTGAGGCGAACACCCTCTTGAGGCTTTCGAACGCTGCTTGCGCCTCTGGTGTCCACCTGAACTTCTGCTTGCCTCTCAGGCAGTCAGTGATGGGAGCCGTAACGCGAGAGAAGTTCTTGATGAACTTCCTGTAGAAGTTGGCGAAGCCTAGTAGGCGTTGGGCATCTTTGCGCGTCCTGGGGCTGTGCCAGTCCAGGATGGCCTGCACCTTGTCCTTGTCCATCGCCAGCCCCTTGTCTGACAGCTTGTAGCCTAGGAAGTCCACCTCCTTGGTGTGAAACTTGCACTTCTCCAGCTTCACATACAGGTGGTTCTCCTTCAGGCGCTGCAACACCTCCCTGACATCCTTCACATGCTGCACTGGGTCATCGGAGTAGATAAGGATGTCATCCAGGAAGACCAAGCATTTCCTGAAAAGGAGGGACCCCAGGACGTGGTGCATGAAGGCCTGGAAGCATGCTGAGCCCCCTTGCAACCCGAAGGGCATCACGAGATATTCAAAGGAGCCCAGAGGCGTGAACATCGTGGTTTTCCATTCATCGCCTTCCCGGATCCTGATCAAGTTGTACGCCCCCCTCAGGTCTAGCTTGGTGAAAATCTTGCCCCTGCGTGCCGCTGTCAGGAGATCATCCACTCTGGGCATGGGGAAAGCCACTGGCTCTGTCACTGAATTCAGTCGTCTAAAATCCACCACAAGACGGCGCTGTTGCGTGTCTTTCTTGTCCACCCAGAAGACCGGGCTGCCCCCTGCTGCCTTGCTTTCTCTGATGAACCCCCGCTTGAGGTTCTTGTCGATGAAAGCGCGCAGATCCTCCAGTTCCTGGTCTGACATGGCGTACAGCTTGGCTGGGGGTATAGTTGCCCCTGGCACCAGGTTGATCTGGCAGTCAAAAGGCCTGTGTGGGGGTAGGTGGTCGGACTCCGCTTCGCTGAAGACCTCCTGCAGGTCCCAGTACGGCTTGGGTATCGCCTCACCCCCTTTGATGTGCATGGTGGCCACCGTGGCTATCGGAGGCCCCTCCCCTGGTTGGTGCTGCATGCAATGTTCCAGGCAAAAGTCCGATCCAAAAGTGATGCATCTCTGGTGCCAACTGATGGAGGGGTCGTGGCGCGCCAGCCAGCTCATGCCCAAGACGATGGGGGGGTCTGAGATGGTTGTGACGTTGAATGCCAGAGTCTCTGAGTGCCTTCCCACCGTCATTCTCATGGGGGGGGTTTGATGAGTGATGGCCCCTCCCAGCAGCTCTCTGCCGTCAATGGTTGCCACGTGCAGGGGAAAATCCAGCTGCAGAAGCTGGATCTGGTGCTCTTCTGCAAAGTTTCTCGAGAAGAAGTTCGCTGACGCCCCACTGTCAATTAGGGCGAGGACTGTCAGGGGATAGCCATTTGGGAGCGTGAGCGTCACTTCTAGAACCACTCCTGCTCTGGGAGGGGTGGGCTGGCTCTGCTCCTCTCTGTGCGGGTGGGTGGGCTGGGGCTGTTGTCTGCTGACTGTGCCTGGCTGCTGCCCCTTGTCTCCTGCAGCCAGGCTTTCCCGTTTCCCTGCTGTGGTGCTGCGTCAGTGGGGGAGGGCACAACCGTTCCCGCCTTTCCTTGCCACTCCCTGCGATGTGGGCAGTCTCTGATGAGATGCTGGGGGGAGTTGCAGAGAAAGCAATTCCCACCCCTTCCCTCCTTGCGTCTTGGCGCCGCTGGGGTTTGAAAAGCCCGCGCGCGCGCGCTATCAATCTGCATGGGTTCCTGGTCCTGACTGGCCCCAGGCGTGGCTTGAAAGGGTTGTTGGGGGAGTGGCTTCTCCTGCGACCGTGGGAACCAAGCCCGCTTTGCGCGCGTTGCTTGCTTGTCGCTCCACCGGGATTCCTGTCTCACCCCCACCGCCAGAGCCGCTTTGCTCAGCTGATCCATATTACTGGGCTTTGGACCTCTTGAGAGCTCATCCTTCACCTCCTCATGCAACCCCAAGTAGAACGCCGCTTGCATTGGGGGTGACTCGAGTTCCCACCCCAATCTGTGCACCAGCATGGTGAATTTCGCCCAATACGCGCGAACTGTCATATTTCCTTGGCGTAAATTATGAAGTTCCTCCTTAGTCTGGTCCATATGACTATCGGACGAATACATCGTTTTCAAACCTTCTAGAAATAGTTTGACATTCTTCATGCAAGGATTCTTTGTTGCGATTAACGGTCTTAGCCACTCCCTGGCTGCCCCGGTAAGGTGTTCCACAATAAACGCTACCCTGTGCTCCTCATCAGGGAACTCAGCGTGGTGCAGCTCAAGAGCATACACAATCTCAGTCTCAAAGCCCTGATATTCCCTCGGGTCTCCATTGAACTTGCTTACTAGGGTCCCGGCTCTCCTTCCTGGCAGCACTTGGACTTGGGGTGCCCCTCCCGCCTTGTTTTTCTCTGCATCCAGCTTGTTTTGGAGGTCTACCGCCACCGCCCTTAATTCCTGCTCTCTTTCCTGTAGCGCTCTCACCTGTTCCGCAAGTTGTAACCGGTCGTCCTGGACCTTCCTAGTCTCTTCTTTAGCTGCCTTCAATTCCCCCTGCGCCTGCAGCGACAGCTGCTGCAGTTCTTGCTGGGCTTGCTCCGCGATCTGCCGCCATTTCTCCGCCTCTGACACGCTCATCCCGGCAACTCCAAAGTAG
Source organism: Zootoca vivipara (assembly GCF_963506605.1). Lineage (NCBI taxonomy): Eukaryota > Metazoa > Chordata > Lepidosauria > Squamata > Lacertidae > Zootoca > Zootoca vivipara. The sequence continues at coordinate 56,343,951 of NC_083284.1, read as the reverse complement.
CCCAAAAAGGATTAGGAGGTTGCTGTCACAGTGGCCGGAGCGGACTACTTCAGAGTAACAACGCTACGCAGCTCTGCATTTTATTCTTTTATTGGTGCTGCGTATTTACAGTGCTAAAGTCATTGCTATTTACACGGAGTGATGTGATCAGTCGGTTTCAGAACCTCCTAATGGCTTTTGGCGCGTCTTTCTCCAACACAAAAGCTTTGGCAGACCCATCCTCTTTCCCCTCCTCTTTCTGCGTAGTTCTGGCGTTGGGGGGATGGGTCTCCCTCCCTTATTCGCCCCTTCCTGTCCCGCCTGGGACCCTGGCTCCTCTACCTTGCCTGAGCCTCGGACCCGACTTCCTGCTTCCCTACTGGAATCGGAACTCTCTCTGCTTTCCCCTGTGCTCGGTGATTGGCTTGAACTCAGGAGGGGAGGGACTTCGCGATATCCCCTGTCCCTCACAGTTTTATTGCATGGTTTTACTGCTTTAAACTGATTTGATATATATTTTTATGATATAGTGGTAAATAAATATTTTCATAAATAACATTTTCCTTATTCTCATCTTGTCCACTTTCAGGCACTCTAGAGAAAGGGGGGGAGGAACTACTACCTTGCATGTAACTTTTTCTCTTCCTGGTTCTTCCACTTTCCTCACAGCAAAGTCAAGTCTCTAAGATGCCACCTCGTAATCCCATTTAAGGCCATGCCCCACCTCTGTTATCTCTTCTCTATAAAATAGCAATTAAGCATATGGTCCAAATAACATATAGGTGGTATATAAACCCAGTCTTCTCTGTATGTATCTATACTGGTATTTCAAGCTGCAAAAGCTAGTGCTTTTAAATCAGTGTGGACCATTGCCATGTGATCTTATCCCTAAACCCCATTACTCTTATAAAGAGCTGGCCTCGCAGACTAAGCACCCTCATATTTTGTTCTTATTGGTCAGTGCTAAATCCCCCAGAGTAAGCAATCATAGCCAATGCGTTTTCCCCCCTGTGTGTACACAATTGCATCCAGTAAAGATCCCAAGATGAGTATTCTCCAAATTAGAATACATATGTTAAGTTATAGGTTAGCGTGCATTTGTGTACAGATATGATAGCAAATCTAGTAGCAGTCCATGAAGCATATTTTGATAACTACCAACTGGATAGGGTATTTGAAGACATTAGGGAGCCCACCTAATTTTTACGCTGAACTAGCTGGCTATAGTACAAAACATTAGGAAGAGATCTATCCCTCTTCACTTGGCACAAGAGAATAGCATAGCACAGCTTGTAATAATAACCTGTTCTTTGAAAGTTCCCACAATTACTTTGAAGCAAGTGGCACAAAGTGGGGGGAAATATACCCAGGATGCTAACCAACTGCTACACTCTTGCCTGCATCACTTGATAGGTGTGTAGATTTTTCTAAAAGTATTCTTGGCTTTGGCACCTCTTACCTGTAGGACAATATATTTGTCATACCAGCCAGATTTATATACAGGCAAACTAGGGCTATGGAAAGATCTCATGCTGGGACCTTCAATGTTTATCACCCCAAGCTTGATGTGAGGATTAGCCAGTTAGTATCCATAAAGCTCTCTGAAGATTATAAAGCATTTTGTTGCATAAGTGTTAAGCATTAAATATGATAATCAGATATTACTGACCAAGAGTCCTTTATATTGTTTTCACAAACCGTAACAGTGCTTTCAGTAGGCTTCTTTTTTATTTATCAACTGGACAAAATCTGTCCCATTAAGGCAGAAGCTGTGGAAGTATTTCTCTCTGTTTTCAAGCTGAACTGAATGTATACTTGCCAGCTTTGCAAAAAAAGGGGGGGACACAGCAAGGTAATTTCCAAAAGTACTAAAGACTGCATTTAATGCTTTGCTTGGTACATTGTCAAATGCAGGCAACACTGGCGTCAGTCTACCTTATCAGTGGGCTATGGGACAATCTATTTAGCTCTGTTGTCTCAGTACATGCAAATGTACATATCTCCACTAGCGTCATGGACTGAGCGCCATGTAATGGTGTTGGGACAAAGTAGGCAAGGGAATGTCTTTTAAAAGCAACTGTTAAGCCTTTGTATCCATATGTTTTCTCCAAACACCTGTGTGGGATTTGTATCTGGGGAAAGTAGTGGAAGAAAAGGTTTAAATTTCATCTTCTCCAGTGCAGTGGTCCCAATACAGTGTAGGAGTTCCAACAGCTGTTTTAGAGGAAATATTATTTTTTTAAAAACCAAGAGATTATCCTAGATCATCCAGGCTGGTTCTCATAAAAGGAATGCCTATAGGGCAGCATCCTGGATACCCACTTGGGCACTATATTGTTCTGTGCACTCCAGTGGTAAGAGATTTCATGAGTGCCAACATAGACCCCTAGTTTGGTTTCCTTGGAATGAAGCTTACCGGAAACAGCGGTGTATTTGGTTTTATTTATACAGGTACATATATACAGACTGAACATAAGGTGGAAGGATTCATAGCATTAACACTTCAACAGATCTTGCTCCTCCATGAGGTTTTTTTTGGGGGGGGGGGTGGTGTCCATAGCTATGGTTTCAGCAGAAAGAGCAAGTCAAGCCTCTCTGTCTCTCATCAGGTCAAGAGGACAGTGGCTCCTGGCAATTTCTCTTTCATACTAGTCATTGACATCTTCAGTCCAAGTAGGGAATAGAGAAAGCCCGACTACCCCTCAGCCTACCTAACGGACTTGGCTGCAGCATTCACTTAGCATAGAGCTCAACAACTCTGTTCAATCCTCAATGACAATGTGTAGATCACTGGACACTGAGGTATAGCTCCGAGGGCCTTCTGGCGGTTCCCTCACTGCGAGAAGCAAAGCTACAGGGAACCAGGCAGAGGGCCTTCTTAGTAGTGACGCCCGCCCTGTGGAACGCCCTCCCATCAGATGTCAAAGAGATAAATAACTACCTGACATTTAGAAGACATCTGAAGGCAGCCCTGTTTAGGGAAGTTTTTAATGTGTGACATTTTAATGTATTTTAATCTTTGTTGGAAGCCGCCCAGAGTGGCTGGGGAAACCCAGCCAGATGGGCGGGGTACAAATAATAAATTATTATTATTATTATTATTGCTGCCAGTTTTTTTATACTGGGAGTAGATCGCAGTCTCTTGGGAGTTGGACGGGCCTGGTATAAAACAACAACAAGCAGTTGTGTAGCCTCATGACATGTGAACAATCCCCTGGCAACCGTATGACTCAGCAAGAGGAATCAGTATTTTGAAAGTGCTGCTTCATACAACGAAGAAAACTCCTCACAGTTCTATCATTCACAAAGCACATCTTTGTTGTTTGAAGGGCACATGCCTATCTGAAAAGATATGCTAAGCACATCTCCAGAAGCTGAAACCGGCCGGAGCTTTTGGGCATATGGTGTTTACCATGATTGCTCCAGATTGTGGCTTTGGATATTCTGAACAAGTGTGGGGAGAGGAAACACATCCCATATGTGCTGCCTTTGCCTCTAGTTGTTAAGAATATTCACAGCCACTCAAAAGTTGCAACTCTAAACATGCTTCCTAATCCCACACTGAATTCAGTTGGATTTAGTATCAAGCAAACATGGATATTCATAGTATTTAATAGAAAACCTCTGCAACCAGGCAACTGTTTTTGTCATCTGTTAGAGCCTGTTTTATTGGTTAAGTTAACAAATTATTTTCCTTCTTTCTGTAATACTTAAACTATTAGGAGAAATAAATGTGACCTCTTCAACACACACAAGATCCAGCGCTTCATGTTGAAAGCACTGGTCTAAGCAACAGTAAAGCGTTTTAGTTTATGTGCCTCCTCATTCCTGGAATTCAACAGAGATTACTCCATTTCTGGCAAGGCAGTTCCAAAAAATATTTGCCTTGTAAACATGCTAGAGTTTTGAAAACACATACTGTATATTAAATCATACTTAGAGCCAAGCTTTTGCCTTCTGATTAAGGCTGACAATTTTCAGTGCTTTCTGTATGGTAAGAATGTTTGCCACTTGTGATTTAATTTTTGTATATCTAGCTTTCCTTTTCTCTTTTGAGATGCTATATATTTAATATCACTGCAGTTTTGAGTGTTGCATAATAAAATCAAAATCATGATTTTCTTTTTGCAACATGTACACTTATTATTTAATAACTGTATTGCTTCTCAGCTGCCCCCTTTCAGCTCTGCCCACTGGAATGTAGAATATCTGATCCAATTCATTTTGGAAACTTCTGTGCCATCTTGAAGAGGCTCATTGGCTTCAAGTCAGTGTTCCAAGTGCATAGATCGGCTTCTGACTACTTTGTATGTACGGGAGGGTTCAGAGTTTGATGGATTTCCCAGTCGGAAAGCAATGACTAAAATATGTCAGTCATGACCAGGGAAATTTTCAAGACTTCCCACTTTAGAAGAAGGAGGTTCTTTATCTGAGAGCAAGCCCTGTACCAGCAGTCGGCCAGGCCAGCCACTGGCAGCTCAGAAGGGTCCCTTGTCAGCTTGACCTGACTGCATGGCCTTGCTGCAGCCCTCACTCCTGTGTGGCTCTTTTAGCAGTGAGCACGTGGTGCTGCCACTGTTGAAATAGAGTGAAGCTCTGTAGTGGCCAACTGCCAGTCTAATTTGCCCAACATACAATGTGCTGGTCTGTCTCAAAAGACAATGGGAATGAAGTCAAACCATTGGAGAATCACAGCGCCTGCTGTGGCTGCAGAGGCTGATCCATCTATAGATCTTTAATTCGGGTTCAACTATACACAGAAATATGTGTTGCTACTGTTAAAGAAACAAAAGAAGAGAAATAGCAGCCACTGTATGTGAGAGGGGGCGGGACAGGGGCCTCTTGGCAGTCCCATGCCAAGGACCCCCTGAGGTCTGGAAATGGGAGTTGGAGTCTAGCAATACTTGGAGGCAGTGGCGAACGGTGCTGCTTGGCTGCCCGGGGCAGTACATACGCAGACCACCCTGGCACATGCGTCGTGACGTCATGACGCACGCACCAGACCGGACTGCGCATGTCCACACATGCGCAGTCCGCGGCGGCATGTGAGGGCGGCTGCAGCGGCTGGCACGCTCTGCGAGGGCAGCAAGCAAGCTCTGCGAGGGCGGCGGCGGGCAAGCTCCGCTCGGGTGGTAGCAGGCAGCGCGTGAGGGTGGAGGGCGGCTGCAGCGAGGGCAGCGGTGTGCTCGGCCAGAGGAGGCCAGGGGCCGGCCAGGGGCCGGCAGCGCTGCCCCCACCAGACTGGAGCCAGGGGAGCCCCGCACCCTGCCCCTCCCTTGCTACGCGCCTGCTTGGAGGGCCACAGGTTCCCACCCTGCTCTGTTTGGTCACCATGCTGGTGAGTACTGTTCACCTCATACTGACTTCAATAAGTTGTGTTGACTTATTGAGCTAGAGCAGGCACATCCAACAGGTAGATCCCTACTCGCTGGATCATCACCTTGTTTAAAGCCACAAAGACCATCTATGGGCCAATAAATCATGGCATATGCCCCCTACACTCAACAGATGGTAACACACTTCTAAAAGATAAAGAAGCTATTGCACTGCGCTGGAAAGAACCTTACCAACATCTCCTTAACTGCAACTCCCCCGTAGCTGCTGAGGTCCTCTCACAAATTCCGCAAAAACAAGTTAGAGATGAGCTTGCAGTATCTCCAAATCTTTGAGAGTTGTGTACAGCTATTAACCAATTAAAAAACAACAAAGCCAGTGGACCTGATGGGATACCTGCCGAAATCTTCAAAGTGGGCAGAATTGAACTTACACAACAACTTCACAAGCTCATCGAAAAAATCTGGGAAAGAAGAAATCCCAGCAGACTTTAGGGATGCCAAAATTATCAATCTCTTTATAAAAGGTGACAGAACTGATTGTGGAAACTATTGAGGTGTCTCTCTATTAGCTGCGGTCGGCAAAATTCTTGCAAGGATCTTAGCAAACCATCTGGTAACAATATCTCAGGTGACCCTTCCTGAATCCCATAATGTTTTTTCTGCCTTCTAGGGGGGACAGTGGACATGATTTTCACCACTCGACAGCTTCAAGAAAAATGCAGAGAGCAAAACCAACCCCTGTATATGGCGTTTATTGACCTGACTAAGGCTTTCGACACTGTAAATCGTAATGCCCTGTGGAATGTCATTCAGAAAATTGGCTGCCCAGATAAATTTGTAAACATCATTCGGCTCCTCCATGATAATATGACTGCAACAATCGCAGATAACAATGGCTCTCAAAGTGAACCATTCACAGTGGGATCAGGTGTTAAACAGGGTTGTGTTATTGCCCCAACTCTATTCATTATTTTCATTGCCATGATCCTACACTTTGTCAACGGGAAACTCCCCACCGGAGTAGAAATCATATATCGAACAGATGGAAAGCTCTTCAATCTGAGCAGGCTGAAAGCAAAAAGTAAGGTTACCATAACTTCTGTCATAGAGCTTCAGTATCCTGATGACAACGTAGTGTGCACACGCTCAGAGGATGACCTCCAAACCATCCTAAATATCTTTGCAGAAGCTTACGAAAAGCTTGGCCTATCACTCAACATCCAAAAAACCAAAGTGCTGCACCAACAAGTACAAAGCGCCACAAATCCAACTCAGTGGTGTAACGTTGGAAAATGTTGATCACTTCTCCTACCTAGGCAGTTACCTTTCCACAAGGGCCAACATTGATGCCGAAATCCAGCATCGCCTGAGCTCTGTGAGTGCGGCTTTCTCCCGATTGAACTGCAGAGTGTTTGAGGACATTCACAGGGAAACCAAAATGCTTGTTTACAAAGCTATTGTACTACCAAAATTACTATATGCTTGTGAAACATGGACCACTTATAAACGCCATCTCCAACTCCTCGAAAGATTCCATCAACGGTGTCTCCGAAAAATTTTACACATCACTTGGGAAGACAGGCGAACTAATATCAGTGTACTGGAAGAAGCAAAGATCACCAGTGTTGAAGCAATGATTCTTCAACATCAACTTCATTGGACTGGTCATGTTGTGCAGATGCCTAATGATCGTCTTCCAAAGCAACTACTCTATTCCGAACTTAAAAATGGAAAGCATAATGCTGGTGGTCAACAAAAGAGGTTTAAAGACTGTCTCAAGACAAATCTTTAAAAATGTAGTATAAACACTGACAACTGGGAAACACTGGCCTGCGAGCGCTCCAGTTGGAGAACAGCCTTTACCAAAGGTGTCATGGGCTTTGAAGAAACTCGATCTCAGGATGCAAGGGAGAAATGTGCTAAGAGGAAGGCACGCTTGGCAAATCCACACCATGATCAACTGCCGCCTGGAAACCAATGTCCCCACTGTGGAAGGACCTGTGGATCCAGAATTGGCCTCCACAGTCACTTACAGACCCATTGTTAAAACCATGTTTATGGAAGACAATCTTACTCGGCTACGAGTGATTGCCGAAGAAGAAGACCGGTAGATCACTGGACATCTGTGGCAGATCACTGGTAGATCCCAGGGCCATCTCTAGGCCCGGGTCCGGTGGCGTGGGGCGCCAGGCCACCAGGGGCGCCACTGCGCCCGCAGAGAGGCACGGCGAAGGCGGCCCCAGGTGCACCTCTCAGCTGTTCAGTGGCTTCAGGCCGCTCTCCGGAGCCGTGCAGGCCTGGAGCCGCCTCCGTCGCGCGCGCAGGGGCGTCGCAACAGTGGGCGGGCAGCGCCCCCAGGACCGGCCCTATGGCCAAGCTGGGTGGCGCAGAGCGCTGGCCCTCCAGGCGGCAGCCGCACTGCGCCTGCCCGCTACGCTGGGAAATGGGGCGGGGGGCGCCGGAGGGATCCATCGTGCCAGGGCACCAGGTATGCTGAAGATGGCCCTGCTGGCTCCCCCCAAAGAAGCTCAACAACTTTGCCTCCCCTAAAAAATGCTCAACATTTTAGCCCTTCATCCCCCCCAAAAGACGGCTTTCCTCCCACCTCAGAAAAGCTCAACAACTCTGACCTGAACCCCTAAAAATGGGACTTCCTCCTTCCTAAAAAATCTCAACAACTTTTGACCTGAACCCCTTAAAAACATGGCTTTCCTCCTCCCTAAAAAAGCTTAACAACTTTGACCTAAACCCCCCAAAAGGGGGTAGATCACTGCCAGTTTTTAACTCTATGAGTAGATCGCAATCTCTTTGGAGTTGACCAACCCTGAGCTAGAGCAGTTCAATACGTCTTGTCTAGCACTGTGACAGATTAATGAATCCTGCATTTAGTCCTGACTCTCACAGTCCCATGACACATGCTTCCTACTGCAGCTATGAATGTAATTCCTTATTTTTCTAATGCAGTAATTTGTTTCCTTCCTTCTTAATCTGATTTTTCAATTTCCGCAGAACTATCTTGAAGGGTTAAGAGCATTAATAAAGTTCAAATGTTTTTAATAAAATGGGTGCCTTTAATTATACCCTTTATTTTGCACTATAAATTATGGCTCTAATAAGAAGAGGAACAGTTTGAAAATGAGTGACTCATGCTCCCTGATTTTATGGAAGTTTACTAGTTGGTACGTTAAGTCACTGAGGAATAAGGAAACACTAATTATATTGTCTGAGACTGACCGGCCTCATTCTTCAAGCAGCTAACTGAGTTGCTTTGTGCATTTATATCTACAATAATTGGATTCTGAGAATCAGAATAGATGCTTTAATTAAATTGTAGAGTAAGGATGGCTTTTTAAATGTTATACAATGTATCACTTTTTTAAATACATGAGGCTTCTACATTTGCCTCCCAATAGTTTTATAGGTCAAAGCCTTGTTTGAAGAAGCTAAATGCCATGCATGAAATGAAGCATGCCCGAACTTCCAAACACACTTGTCAGTTGCTTCCATATTTAAACGGGTACTGTATTTGGATTTTCCTTGCCTTTTTTAGAATCCCATGAAGGGAGCAGTGCCTTGCTTATTCAGGCTGCCTCTCCCTTCCTCTTACTAACCTCTCCTCTGGTGGTGAGTCACTTCCGCTTTGAGACTGCTAAACCTGCTGCTGTAAGGATGGGCTAATACCTGGCAGCTCCTTCTCCTTTCCCAGGGGGCATGGATATTTGGGGGAGGGAGGCAAGAGGTAAGCTGGTACCAAGCGCCTTTTCACCTTCCTCTGCCTACAGTTGCTGGTAGGAGAGTGTCTTGTCACTGTCTTGTGGATTGTAAAACACAGTGGGAGCTCAAATACAGAGGCGCTATCCAACAATTAGTCATGCTCTTTTACATAGTACATGTGCAAGGTTTTTGTGTCAGCGGTCATGTGGGTAGGTTCTTTTTCGCTCTCTCTCGCTTCCTCTCTTCTTCCCCAACCTTACATTGATATGTTGAAAAGGTTCTATGAACGGAAAACAGAGACACTGTATGTACTTTTGTAATTCAAGAAAATCTTTAATAAAAACATTTTAAAAAATACTTATACTCTTCGGCACTATGGCCCCTCCATGCTAAATGCAAATTGGCAGAAATCGCACTTCTGAAATGTCTTGTGCAAACTACCCCTGTATTCAGGTAACAGCTTTCCATGTTCTCCCAGCAGTGGCAGCCAATTATGTGGAGCAGGGTGAGGAATTCTATAATTGTGTCCCAAGTTATATTATCCATGATGATGGGAGGACCAAGACACACACAGCTGCAGTTTTCAGCAGCAGCCACCCATACATAGAGCATATTCTGTTTGGCTCTATGGCAAATTTAAGGCAATGATGCAAATAATAACTTCCAAGACATAATGGCTGAGAAGTGCAATAACACGCAGTGCATTATGGGAGGTTATGCTTCTAATGAAGTACAACATTTTTGCATACAAACTGCTAGGAGCTGAGCACTAAGGAGAAATAACAGGTCAGATAATGCAAGTGAAGTATGGACTATACCTTCTCATGCCATTATTATTAGCAGGCAATGTGACGCACTGCTGATTTGAAGGTATTTGCCCCTTTGTAAATTCCCTTTACAGCAGATGTTAAAAAGAAAGCCTCTGTGGTGCACACAGAAACAGCTTTCTACAAAAACAACGCAGTCAATAGCCAAAGTGCTCTGATTCCCAGGAGGGAATTACACAAGACGTCTTGAATAAGAACATACAGAGCTAGACTGTAATCACTGAAGAGAGAGAGAGAGGTGTGAAAGCTTCTTTGTATGAACTCTTAGCCCACAGGCACTTAAGAGCTTTCCAACTTTTTCTGTGGCCTGGTTACATTTCACAATTCCTGTGATGTTTAGATGGAGAACACCATGTAAACAGAAGTCACACAGTTCACCTGCTCCAATACAGGTAGTTCACACAAAAAGAAAAAAGCAGAGTTTGTCTTGCTCAGAACTCAGAGTCTTTGCCAAGGCTGGCCAAAGATATTTTGGTGCCCAAAGCACAGCAACACAACAGCAAATGGCATCCCTCCAAGTCAAGGGACATATTTTACTTTGGTACCTGTGGCCAGTGTTTAAACTGAGGTATGAAAGCCAGCAGCTAAACGACACCTTAAACCTAGGTTATGGGCGCAACAACAGAATGTCTAGGCATGCTTTTTTGTGAACAAGAACACAAAGCTGAAAATGAATGAACTGCAGCTAAAATATTATGTTTATTTTTCACATGGTCCTTCTGCCCACCCACCCTACTATTCTTTAGAGGGTCTCTTCTACAGTCTTCAGAGAGTAGCTGGAAGTGGGGTGGCAAAAAAAGGTCCTCCTTTCCGTCCACTCTGCAGTTTTAATGTGAAATCTTAGGCGCAGTGCTGTGCCCAGAGCTCAGAAACTGCTCACACTAATGCAATTCCCTGTTGCAAAATGCACCTAGAACAATGGGAGTTTCGAACATTGCCTGTGGCAGAAGAATCCCAGAAACACGCCAGGCACTCCTGTCTTCCACTGCCTCCCGCAGTTTGGTCAAACTCATGTTTGTAGCTTCGAGAACACTGTCCAACCATCTTGTCCTCTGTCGTCCCCTTCTCCTAGTGCCCTCCATCTTTCCCAACATCAGGGTCTTTTCCAGGGAGTCTTCTCTTCTCATGAGGTGGCCAAAGTATTGGAGCCTCAGCTTCACGATCTGTCCTTCCAGTGAGCACTCAGGGCTGATTTCCTTCAGAATGGATAGGTTTGATCTTCTTGCAGTCCATGGGACTCTCAAGAGTCTCCCCCAGCACCATAATTCAAAAGCATCAATTCTTCGGCGATCAGCCTTCTTTATGGTCCAGCTCTCACTTCCATACATCACTACTGGGAAAACCATAGCTTTAACTATACGGACCTTTGTCGACAAGGTGATGCAGGGCCAGCCCTACGGCCAGGCTGGGTGGCTCCAGGGCGCCCGCCCGCCAGGGGGGCGCTGCACAGCTGTGCCCACCCGCCTGCTGCAGAGCGGCGCCCGCCCACCTGCCGTGGAGCTGCACCCCCGGCAGCTGCGCTGTGTGTTGCGCCCGGCCGCGCACTTTCCTACTTCATATAAAACTTTATTATTATTATTTTTCAAATATATTTATTGAAATTTTTACAATAAAAAGTAGAGCACAAAAAATACAGAAACATACAGAAAAATACAGAAAATCCTAAGAGAAAAAAAAAGAAAAAATGAAAAAAGAAAGAGAAAAAATACATAAAATAAAAACATATAGTTAACTTAAACTTATTAATATCTTTCCATCAACTTCCTCGTCCCTCCCTTTCCCGATTCTTATCATTAACTTATTCGCAGCAATCTTATTACATGCAAAATTACTCAACAGTTTCATATTCTTCATATAATCCTATTTCTTTTAAACTTTAAGATTTAAATTCCTTTTAACTTCTTCCAGTTATTTCCTTTAGCCTCTATTTACTCCCTAAAGAATATATCATTTTCCCCAATCCTTATTTCACATAAATTTTCACAAATCATTCTTTTATTTTCCCCCTCCCTCTCCTGGGTAGCAATTCCCTCATCACCACCACCAGGTCCATAATCCTTAATCCTTAATCTTTAATCCATACCATATCTCAAACCTCAAAAATCTGTCCTTTAATTGGTATTTTGTAAAAAGTTTTTCACCCCACTCCCTCCCTTGCACACTCCCTCCCATGCCATTTCCCCCATCTCTCCTTTTGTTGATTCAGATGATCTGCCCATCTCCCTCCCTCCTCTTCATTTTCCTTGTCCCCTATCATCATGAAACTTTTGTCTGGGTTGTGTCTCCCCTCTCTCACTAGAGAGGCACAAACCCAGTCCCAAACACCTTTTTCTGTCACCACTTGATTGTCACTAACTGGGGCCCGGTCTCCCTCTCTCACTGGCAGTCCAGGACCCCATGTTTCTTCTTGGTCTGGAGAGTTTTGCATCAAGTAAAAGTCTTTCAAAACCTCTCTCACAGGTTGTTCTTCATCCAACTGCTCCTTCTTCTCTTCTTCCTGTGGATTTTCCTCTTTATCTTCTTCTTTCTCCTGTTCTTGTGGTTGTAAAATTGTCATTAAGGGCTGCAAGTTCCTGTTGGGGTTACACAGCTCTTGAGTCATCTCCTGGATAAAATCCAGAATCTGTTGTGTGCTGACTTCCTCAGGCTGCATGTTGGATATTTAGTCTGTCTAGCTCCTTTGTCTTCTCATATTACAACAGCAGACACGTAATATGGTGCCAGGGGTGGTACTATTCTCTTTTGTTCACTCCGTCCATTTTGTCCATAATACATGCACCTTTTAACTTCTAAAACCAAGGACTTTTCCCATTCCAAAGTTTCAAACCAGTTCAAATCGCAACTATATATCCGAAATTCACAATACTTGATACAGTCTTTCCCTTCATCTCGTCACTAATGCCGCTGGTAGTGGCTTCAAGGGTCCCGCTCCCAGGATACGTGGGGGGGGGGGATCTTTTGATCTCACTATGCCTTGCAGAGTTCCCAAATTAAAGTACTCTCTCCCCCTGGCTCTGCAACCTGAGGGGAGGGTTCGAGTTCACCTTCTTAAGAGAGTTCTTAGCCTTACGCAAACCGGCTGCAGGCTAGTTAGCTGCTGATTGTTGTATCGGTGGGGGGGGGAGCGACCTCCGTTCCCTCGTATTTTTAACTCCCCTCTCGTGGCCAAATTCAAATAGCTCAAATCTTGCTTCTTTTTACTCACGACCAAATTCTTTTTCTCGGAGGTATCTGGCGCTCATTCGTCTCCGGATCGGAACTTTCCGCCATCCAAGTAGCACTGGACCCAAGGCTCCGTCGCGCTCTCTCCGCTCTCGGCGCCCCCAAAAGGGGGTTTCCGGGCAGCGAACACGACTTTATGGGGCACAGCTGGGAAATCCAAGCCCCCAGAACGCTCAATCTGGGATTTTACGGGTGGTCGCGGCGCTCACGCGACCCTCCCCCTTCTTGGTGGCAGTGGGAGTCTCGGAGACCGAGACGAACCCCGCCGAACGGCGATGGCGGCAAACCGGAAGTCCATATAAAACTTTATTATTAATTATTATTATTTTTATTAATAGTAGTAGTATTACTATTAATAATAATAATCAACACCCTTAAGAATGAACACTTTTCTTTAGTTCTTTAATCTCTTCCTATGTATCAGAACCATTCAGAATAATTTAAAGGGGAACTTGGATGGTTGAGTCTGGGGTCCAAATTAAGTTAGTAGTTAATGAACTTCAGTTTCTCCACCTTTATCTTAGTTCACTTGTTGAGACTTTGCATAGCCTCACCTACCTCTGGAGGAAGATGGAAGATAGCTGGATGCCACCAGCATACTGACAATTCCTCATCCCAAATCACCAGGGCCCAATCTCTCCCAGCACTTTCATGTAGATGTTAAAAAGCATGGTGGGCAGGATTAAACCTTGCATAATAACCCCATAAGGTAAAATGAAGAGCGGCAGTCCCTCAGCACTACTTGTGACCCAGCTGGTCACTTTTAGATCTCCATGAGTGACACTCCTATTAGTGCTATGTGGTCCCGAGATTGGTCTTATGTCTGCCAAAACCAGGGCTTTTAGTGTGGTGGCACCTGCCCTTTGGAATGAACTTCCAGTGAATGTCAGCCAAGCAGTTGCAGTAATAAGGTGTTTTCTTAAAATTCATCTGTTCACCTAAACTTTCCTTGAAGGGAGATCTAGCTGTGATCTATTGATTTTGATTTTGATTTTTTTATTCATTACACATCAATAGATCTCTGTCGTTGTGCACACCCTGTGGAACACCCTCCCATCAGATGTCAAGGAAATAAACAACTATATGACTTTTTGAAGACATCTGAATGCAGCCCTTTATAGGGAAGTGTGAGGGACAGGGGATATCGCGAAGTCCCTCCCCTCCTGAGTTCAAGCCCATCCCCGAGCACAGGGGAAAGCAGAGAGAGTTCCGATTCCAGTGGGGAAGCAGGAAGTCGTGTCCGAGGCTCAAGCAAGGTAGAGGAGCCAGGGTACCAGGTGGGACAGGAAGGGGCAAATAAGGGGGGGAGACCCATCCCCCCAACTCCGGAATTACGCAGAAAGAGGAGGGGAAAGAGGATGGGTCTGCCAAAGCTTTTGTGTTGGAGAAAGACGCGCCAAAAGCCATTCGGAGGTTCTGAACCCGACTGAACACCTAGCTCCGTGTATATAGCAATGACTTCAGCACTGTAAATACGCAGCACCAATAAAAGAATAAAATGCAGAGCTGTGTAGAGTCGTTACTCTGAAGTAGCCCGCTCCGGCCACTGTGACAGCAACCTCCGAATCTTTTTTTGGGCTACTTTGGAGTTGCCGGGATGAGTGCGTCAGAGGCGGAGAAATGGCGGCAGATCGCGGAGAAAGCCCAACAGGACCTGCAGCAACTGGCGCTGCAGGCACAGGGGGAATTAAAGGCAGCTAAAGAAGAAACCAAGAAGGTCCAGGAGGACCGGCTACAACTTGCGGAACAGGTGAGAGCGCTTCAGGAAAAAGAGCAGCAATTAAGGGCGGTGGCGGTAGAGCTCCAAAACAAGCTGGATGCCGAGAAAAACAAGGCGGGAGGGGCCCCCCAACTCCAAGTGCTGCCAGGAAGGAGAGCGGGGACCCTAGTAAGCAAGTTCAATGGAGACCCGAGGGAATATCATGGCTTTGAGACTGAGATCGTGTATGCTCTTGAGCTGCACCATGATGAGTTCCCTGATGATGAGCACAGGGTAGCGTTTATTGTGGAACACCTTACAGGGGCAGCCAGGGAGTGGCTAAGACCGTTAATAGCGACAAAAAATCCTTGCATGAAGAATGTCAAACTATTTCTAGAGGCTTTAAAAACTATGCGTCCGATAGTCATATGGACCAGACCAAGGAGGAACTGCATAATTTAAGGCAAAGAACAATGACAGTTCGCGAATATTGGGCGAGATTCACCATGCTAGTGCACAGACTGGGGTGGGAACTGCACTCGCCTCCGATGGAAGCGGCGTTCTACCTGGGGTTGAATGAGGATGTGAAAGATGAGCTCTCGAGAGGTCCAAAGCCCAGTAATATGGATCAGCTGAGCAAAGCGGCTCTGGCGGTGGGGGTGAGACAGGAATCCCGGTGGAACGACAAGCAAGCAACGCGCGCAAAGCGGGCTTGGTTCCCACGGTCGCAGGAGAAGCCACTCCCCCAACAACCCTTCCAAGCCACGCCTGGGACCAGCCAGGACCAGGAACCCATGCAAATTGATAGCGCGCGCGGGGGGGCTTTTCAAACCCCAGCGGCGACAAGACGCAAGGAGGGAAGGGGCGGGAATTGCTTTCTCTGCAACTCCCCCCAGCATCTCGTCAGAGACTGCCCACATCGCAGAGAGTGGCAAGGAAAGGCGGGAACGGTTGTGCCCTCCCCCACTGACGCAGCACCACAGCAGGGAAACGGGAAAGCCTGGTTGCAGGAGACAAGGGGCAGCAGCCAGGCGCAGTCAGCAGACAACAGCCCCAGCCTGCCCACCCGCACAGCGAGGAGCAGAGCCAGCCCACCCCTCCCAGAGCAGGAGTGGTTCTAGAAGTGACGCTAACGCTCCCAAATGGCTATCCCCTGACAGTCCTCGCCTTAATTGACAGTGGTGCATCTGCCAACTTCTTCTCGAGAAACTTTGCAGGAGAGCACCAAATACAGCTTCTGCAGCTGGACTTTCCTTTGCACGTAGCCACCATTGACGGCAGGGAGCTGCTGGGAGGGGCCATCACTCATCAAACCCCCCCCATGAGAATGACGGTGGGAAGGCACTCTGAGACACTGGCATTCAACGTCACCACCATCTCAGACCCCCCCATCGTCTTGGGCATGAGCTGGCTGGCGCGCCACGACCCCTCCATCAGTTGGCACCAGAGATGCATCACGTTTGGGTCGGACTTTTGTCTGGAACATTGCATGCAGCACCAACCAGGGGAGGGGCCTCCAATAGCCACGGTGGCCACCATGCACGTCAAAGGGGGTGAGGCGATACCCAAGCAGTACTGGGACCTGCAGGAGGTCTTCAGCGAAGCGGAGTCCGACCACCTACCCCCACACAGGCCTTTCGACTGCCAGATCAACCTGGTGCCAGGGGCAACTATACCCCCAGCCAAGCTGTACGCCATGTCAGATCAGGAACTGGAGGATCTGCGCGCTTTCATCGACAAGAACCTCAAGCGGGGGTTCATCAGAGAAAGCAAGGCAGCAGGGGGCAGCCCGGTCTTCTGGGTGGACAAGAAAGACACGCAACAGCGCCGTCTTGTGGTGGATTTCAGACGACTGAATTCAGTGACAGAGCCAGTGGCTTTCCCCATGCCCAGAGTGGATGATCTCCTGACAGCGGCACGCAGGGGCAAGATTTTCACCAAGCTAGACCTAAGGGGGGCGTACAACTTGATCAGGATCCGGGAAGGCGATGAATGGAAAACCACGATGTTCACGCCTCTGGGCTCTTTTGAATATCTGGTGATGCCCTTCGGGTTGCAAGGGGGCTCAGCATGCTTCCAGGCCTTCATGCACCACGTCCTGGGGTCCCTCCTCTTCAAGAACTGCTTAGTCTTCCTAGATGACATCCTTATCTATTCCAATGACCCAGTGCAGCATGTGAAGGATGTCAGGGAGGTGTTGCAGCGCCTGAAGGAGAACCACCTGTATGTGAAGCTGGAGAAGTGCAAGTTTCACACCAAAGAGGTGGACTTCCTAGGCTACAAGCTGTCAGACAAGGGGCTGGCGATGGACAAGGACAAGGTGCAGGCCATCCTGGACTGGCACAGCCCCAGGACGCGCAAAGATGCCCAACGCCTACTAGGCTTCGCTAACTTCTACAGGAAGTTCATCAAGAACTTCTCGCGTGTTACGGCTCCCATCACGGACTGCCTGAGAGGCAAGCAGAAGTTCCGGTGGACACCGGAGGCGCAAGCAGCGTTCGAAAGCCTCAAAAGGGTGTTCGCTTCAGACCAGCACCTGTTCCACGTGGTGCAGGATGCGCCCCTACGCCTGGAGACAGATGCTTCAGACAAGACTTTGGGAGCGATTCTGTTGCAACTGGACGCCAACAGAGAGTGGAGACCCTGTGCCTTCTTCTCCAGGAAGCTGACCCAGCCAGAACGCAACTACACAGTGTTTGATAGGGAACTTCTCGCGATCCACGCTGCGTTCCAGCACTGGCGACACTTCCTGGTGGGCGCCAAGCACCCCATCCAGGTGTGCACAGACCACAAGAACCTGGAGTTCTGGAGAACTGCCAGGGTGCTCAACCAGCGGCAGATACGGTGGGCAGAGTTCTTCTCGAACTTCAACTTCTCTATCCACTACATCCCGGGGGAGCAGAATGTCAGGGCGGATGCCCTATCCCGCAAGCCAGAGTACATGGAGGAGGAGTTGCCACCAGCACCCAGGCACATTTTCCCCCCATCAGCATGGTCCTGCGGAGCAGCAGTGGTGAGCGAGGCAGAACTCACAGCACTGACAGCAGCTGATGAATTTGCCACCCGCATCTTCAGAGAACTGAGAGGGGGGAGGGAGCAGGCAAAAGACTTCACAGACCGCAGGGGGCTGCTTTTCTACAAGGGTGCACTGTACCTGCCCACCACCCAGCTTAGACGTAAGGTCCTCAAGCAGATGCACGACAACCCAACGGCGGGTCATTTTGGAAGGGACAAAACCGCTCACCTAGTCATGAGACACTTCTGGTGGCCAGGGGTGCGGGAAGATGTCAGAGACTATGTACGGGGCTGTGACACCTGCCAACGAGCAAAGGTGGTCAGAGCAGCACCAGCAGGGTTGCTGGAGCCATTAGCCACCCCGTACAGGCCGTGGGAAGTAGTGTCAATGGACTTCATCACAGACCTGCCGTCGTCCAGGGGCAAGACCGCAGTGTTGGTGGTGGTGGACCTTATGTCCAAAATGTGCCATTTTATACCGTGTGCCAGGGCGGTCTCTGCAGAAGAGACAGCCAAACTGTTTGTTGACCACGTATTCAGATTGCATGGATTACCTTTAAGGGTTATTTCGGATAGAGGCCGCCAATTTGTTTCCAGGTTCTGGAGGCGGCTCATGAACCTCCTGCAGGTGGAGGTTAGCTTGTCGACGGCTCGGCACCCGCAGACCAATGGACAGGCAGAGAGGGTCAACGCCATTCTGCAGCAGTACCTGAGATGCTACGTCAGCCAGAGGCAAACGGACTGGGTGGATCGCCTGCCACTGGCAGAATTTGCCTACAACAATGCGGTGCACGTCTCCACAGGGGTGTCGCCCTTTAAGGCCAACTACGGGCGCGACCTCAGATCTTTCCCGGAGAGGGAGGGGGAGGAGGAGGAGGGCCCGCAGGCAGAGGATTGGGCAGAGGAGCTGGAGACAGTGCACCAGCAGCTCAGAGAACACTTGGAGAGGGCCAAGGAAGCGTACAAAAAGGGGGCAGATCGCCACAGGCGACCGGGGGAGGTCATCAGGGTGGGGGACAAGGTTTGGTTGTCCTCGGAGGGCCTTCCCACCAGAGGGAGGTGCAAGAAGCTGGCACCCAGAAGGTTGGGCCCTTTCACGGTCACGCAGCAGGTAAACCCGGTGGCATACAGGCTGGCACTGCCAGAGGACATGAGGGTGCATCCAGTGTTTCATAGATCGCTGCTGTCGCCGTACAGGGAAAGCAGCAGGCTCCGAGGCAGCGAACAAACCCCCGAGGGAGGGGGGGAGAGGGAAGGCAGGGAGCAACTCAATGAGGCCACGGCCATCCTTGATTCACGGAGAGGGGTGGGGGGCCTGGAGTACCTCATGGCATGGGAGGATGCTCCACCGTCACAGAATGAATGGGTCCCAGCCACTCAGATACAGGAGGAATTCCTGGTAGAAGAATTTCACGCCCTCTTTCCCCACAGACCCAAGCCCTGGCACATGGAAAGCGAGGGGGAGGGGGAGGAAGCACGGGAGAGCAGTTCACCATGGCGCTGGGAAGCGGAGTTTGAGGAACCAGAGGACGAGGTATGGGCGTCACCGAGATCCACCCAGTCAGAGGAAGAAGCAGATTGGCAGAACATTTTTACCCCCACCAGCTCTGACGCCACGGACTTTTTAGGATTCCCGTCCTCCCAGGCGGAAGGGGGGGGCTCGCAGGACTGGGGGGAGGTGTTCACACCAACGGGCTCGGGAAGTACTGAGTTCTTAGGCTTCCAGTCGTCACCGACACCTGGGGGGGACCTGGGGAGGGGAGAAGGAGAGCTTGGGAGGGGGGTGGATGTGAGGGACAGGGGATATCGCGAAGTCCCTCCCCTCCTGAGTTCAAGCCCATCCCCGAGCACAGGGGAAAGCAGAGAGAGTTCCGATTCCAGTGGGGAAGCAGGAAGTCGTGTCCGAGGCTCAGGCAAGGTAGAGGAGCCAGGGTACCAGGTGGGACAGGAAGGGGCAAATAAGGGGGGGAGACCCATCCCCCCAACTCCGGAATTACGCAGAAAGAGGAGGGGAAAGAGGATGGGTCTGCCAAAGCTTTTGTGTTGGAGAAAGACGCGCCAAAAGCCATTCGGAGGTTCTGAACCCGACTGAACACCTAGCTCCGTGTATATAGCAATGACTTCAGCACTGTAAATACGCAGCACCAATAAAAGAATAAAATGCAGAGCTGTGTAGAGTCGTTACTCTGAAGTAGCCCGCTCCGGCCACTGTGACAGGAAGCTTTTAATGTTTAATATTTTAATGTGTTGGAAGCCGCCCAGAGTGGCTGGAGCAACCATATACTGTAAATAAATTATCATTGTCATTATTTTATCAGTTTTTATTGTTAGTTTTATGCTGTTCACCACCATGGTATTTCCCCCTCTAATGTTGGCTGTGTATAAACAATTGAAAGTTTTAAAAAAACAGGTAGAGACATACACAGAACTTCTAAGATGCACTGCCTCCAACTCCCACCTCCACTAAGGTACCCCAAACGATGCAACGCTCAGTATTACTTAGTGAATACTAGTACTCAGAATATTCCATTCTTACATCTATGTAGGCCAAATGTCAAACTGGCTTAGAATAAAAATATCTAATAGGAGGAAAGGGCAGGTCTGGTGCTTCTGTTTACAATGCCATGCAGTACAGTAATATGTAACCTTTTTGGTTTAATGTGTCAAATGAAAATTGGATGTAGTAATTTAAACAGGCAAGAATAATATATCCATATAATTAGCACAGCACTGTCATCTTCATCTTGTGTTAAGAGAATTGACCCCAACACTTCAAAAACACTTCAAAGGTTACATTTAATTTCTTCCACCATGCTGAGACAGAGTTTATTCAAATACATTGGAAAAGAATCGAGATGGTTGTCAAGCGGGAAAGAAGCCACATTAAATAAATATATATATAATCTCAAAGCCCACTGTGCTCATCTGTTCTGCTGAGACATCTGTTCTCGAATTCTGTTGCTAACAAGCTGTGAGTACAAATAAGACATTTCAGCCTGAAATAACTACCCTATAATTGGCATCCACACTGCTGGGGCTGAACTTGAACATTAAGTTAATTTCTTTTTTAAAAAAAAATAAAATTAAATAACCATATTATTAAAGCCTCTCTGATAAGCCTATAGAAATCATCAACTTTTCTATGGTGTTTAATTGCTGAGAGAAAGAGTGTTTCATTTTTAAAACTTTTATCTCTTTGCCTTATTATGCATGGCATTTATACCCCATCTTTGAGCAAAAAAAAGGCCCCGAGTGGTTTGCAAAAATCAGTATAGATTTGGAACAGTGGTTTGCAGAGGGGCATAGTTCAGAAGGCAGAAGCGGGGAAATTCTGGATGGGGATCAGCTAGGAGAAGAAACAATGGAAGAGAGAGGGTTAACAGATTTACAGTCTCTGGACAGCATTCCTCCACCCAGCCCATGGTCAAGAAGAGCTCAGAAAGTCTCAGAACAGAAAGCACAGAGGGTACAACTCAGATTACAAAATGTAGGAGTGACGTAAATTAATAGGGACAGAAGGGGGTGTAGTCCTTAATTGGGAGCACCACCATTTCTAGGAGATGTGTTCTCGCTGTGATTATTAACTGGTAAGATATTCCTTTCTTTGATCTTCTTATCTACTGCGGGGGCGGGGAGGAGAGCTGATTCCCCAAAGCCTGACATTAGAGGTTTTTAAGCAGGTGTTGGGATGGCCACCTATTAGAATTGCTGCAGAAATGGATCTCCTGCATCAGCCAGGAGGTGGTGGTGGACATCCCACACTATGATTCTGTTGACCAGCAATCCAACTAACAAAAGAATGATTAGCCAGCAGCTGTAGCAATATGTATCATCGCTTCATGTTTGAATTCTCCTTGGATTTGCACCTTTTAAAAAAAATCTGGTTATTGTCAATGTTTTAATGTTGATGTTTTATTAGGCTTTTAATATTTTGTTGAGAGCTGCCCAGAGTGGCTGGGGCAACTCAGTTAGATGGGTGACATTATTATTATTATTATTATTATTATTATTATTATTATTATTTGTGTGGGCTCAGGTCACCTCCAAAGAATTTAATACATCAGGTAGGCCATATTCCCGATGACATCAAACATACAAGAGTCTGTTCTAGCTGCAAAAAATTCATTAATCTTCCATGCTGAACCTTTTGAAACTTAACAACACTGTGCCGCTGCTACTTGTACCGTGTTTCCCCTTTTTAAAGACACCGTCTTATAACTTTTTTCCCTCAAAAAAACACAGGGTGGCTTACTTTCGGTGGGATGTCTTTTTATTATTATTACCAGTACGGTTTTTACGGCTCAGGGCTCTGCTGGGCTCTCCAGTTCCGGGTGGCGGGGCGACAGGCATCCTTGGCCGGGCCAGGCAGAGGCCGCTGGCTCAGGCGCTCTGCCCACCACTGCAGGGCGCTCCAAGCTCCTTGGCTGGGCCAGGCAAGGAAGAAACAGTGAGCCCAGTGGTGGCGGCAAGCACGGAAGCGGCAGGGACGGCGGTGGACGAGAAGGCAGAGTGCAGGGGTGCAGCCAGCAAGGCAGGAGCGCAATCAGCTGTGAAGCAGTGCTCTTGGAGCGCCGCTTCACAGCTGATCACGCTCCTGCAGTGCCGGCTGCATGGAGTGACTCTGTGTGGAGGTGCCTGTTGGGGTTGGTTTCCGCAGCGCGAAAGTATGGCTTATTTTTGGGGTATGCCTTATATTTCTCAAATGCTTAAAAACCCTGCCATGGCTTACTCTATGACTACGTATTAAAAAAGGGGAAACAGGGTATCTCTATCAGAGCTGGCAACCTTTCAGGCACCAAATGACAAGAAAATACTACCTCCAATTGATTTGTTTACTTAAGATGTTCTTGGCTCCTGTCACCATAAGCCACACGGTACTTAAAAGCAGCCACATTTAATTAAGTTTCTAGGCACCAAAGCCCTCTAATCTGGACACTTCTGAAGCCTGATGACTAAGTGCCAAACCATTATTGATGACTAAGTGCCAAACCTGTCCTCACAGATGTGAATTTTGGATAGGAGCCTCCCTTAAATCTTGGCAACAGAATTCTGGGTTTACGCAGCCTTGCTCATCATTGCCAGTCATGTGGGACCAAAAAAAAATAGATTCCCCCAAAAAAAATTCCCAGCAGAAATGGTTTTCAAATTGCCTAAGTTCATTAGTAACGATGAATGGATACCCGTTGCAAATACAACACTGGCAATCATGGCCATTTCAAAGATTCCAGTTTGCTTGCTAAATCCAAGTACAATATGCCTACTAGAGTGAACATTTTCTGATTCAAAGTGAAAATGCTCTGATGTGAATTAGCTTAATTTGCATAAGGAAAATTCCAAGTCAAAATTTTCCTGAAAATCCACATCGCTGATGATAAATATTGGGCAGTTTTCTTCTGCATCTCTTGCATTAAGTCCTTCTCTGTCTTCCCTGTTGGAAAGGAAGACTGTGCCTTTCCTTCATTTATAGGGACTGAGCACAGCAAAGTGAATAGACTGCTGAATTTCAACCAGGCCAACCTGGATTCAAATTCCAGTTTAGCCATGTCATTTACTAGGCAGGTTTTACAGGCTTGACCTCCGTGGAGGCAGTTTGGTATACAAATTGTGTATTCGAACCCTTGTATTGCCCTTGAAGCAATTTTCATCTTCCATTCCCACCATGAGCCCCTCAAATTAAAATAAAAAATGGCCACTGGTTATAGGAGCACTGGAGTGATCCTATAGTTAAGTCAGGTGACAAAACAAGTTTCTGCCATTATATGAGCAAGTTTGTTTGTTCTTCCTCACATAATTCATTCTTAAAGGTAAATAAATGTATTGTGGGAAAGGTGGATTGTGCTCTTTTAATGTTACTTTTCTCTTTGGTCCTTTTGTAAGTGATAGCTCAATGATGCTCAAGTACACACAATCTGTAGGAGGGCTGGCTAACCTATTGTTCTCCATATATTCCTGGACTTCATCTCCCATCATCTCTGACTGTTGGCCATGCTGGCTGAAGCTGATGGGAGCCTGAGTCCAACATTATCTGGAAACCATCCCTGCTCAGTAACATTGAAGCCCTCGCTGCTAAACCATGCCACATTCATCACGGAGTCTGATCATTCATTCATTCATTCATGAGGGAATTGGTTTGTTGGCAAAATACACTTCAGGCTCCTTGCCCAATGCGCAGATAATCAGAAGACCTGTTCTTTCAGGTAACAAAACCGCTAGCAATCTTTTATGCAAATGTTTTCTCCTCATCTGATAGCTGATGCTGAGCTCTCCTGCATTGGGGATAGTACTAGCAGATGCTGCAACACAACGAAAGGTCCCTTGACACTAACAAAACAAGCCAATTCTGCCTCTGAAGCACAGAATTCGATTTCTTCCCATCTGTTTCTTCCGTTCTGATAATAGTCTGAGTTACAAGTCTCAACAGATCTGCTGCTGTCCCTTTCACAGGGCTGAAAAGGCAAGATCAAATTACATGCTGCCAACAAAGTCAAAGGTCTTTTCCTTCGAAAGAGATGCAGCACAGGTTTGTCCATGGACTGAGAGCTTTGAGCAAAGCCCTCTGATGCATTTTAAAACCTACCTATAGCTGTTCTCATGAAAACATGTTACCTTGTATTTGTAGGCTGCAAATTGTGTAGGCTGGATCAAAATCACCCTCCCCCCAAAATAATATTATCTTCCTTGTTAAAACAGGGCCCAATTTTCTTATGCTTTTCTTTTCTTTGGCATTTTTGCGAGGGGGGGTTCCACTTACTTTATAGGGTCTCAACAGGAACTGCAGCTAGTATGAATCTGTGGAAAGAGCCACTCAGCCACTTCCCATTGACCCCACTTTGTCAAATGCCTTGGGAAGGCTGTGATTGGTGTCACTCCCAATACATTCTGTGAAGTGTGGTTAGTGGGAAGCAGGGAGAAAGCCCTGCAGCAATGAAAGTGGCGTGGTCGAGGGAGGTGCTTCATTTTTACGTTTTAAAAAAGAGAGAGTTAAAAATAGATAGCCCTTGATCACCTTATAGATTAAGTAAAAATTTAAAAAAGCAGCTGCCCTTGCAAAAAACATCAGAGAGTTTTGCCCCTTAAGTTTTCCAACTGCTTTATCTTGCTTCTACTCACCCAACAAATGGACAAAAAGAAAACATTTTTGAAATTTTCAGCACAGCTCTAGCTTGATACAGAAACAGCACAATCCTGTTTCTCAGTTAGTTTGCCTGGAGAGCCTTAGGTGTTCAACTAAGCCTCCAAACTGCTGGGTCTAGGTTCTAGAATATATGCTGGCATTGGGTGTCCTATGGCTGGTGCATCAGTAGAGTAATCCCACCACTGAAAGAGGGATTTGAAAACAGGTGCTATAGAGGGAAGAGCAGGAACATCAATATACTAAGCTCTTTGAGACCCCCAAGAGATGGACTCCTATGATGGCACATTATGCCAGCAAAAGTGGGTTGCATAAGTAGAAACACATACCCCACTGAACACAATGGAGAAGCCAATAACACTGTCATTCTGCTCTGCACAAATGTCATAGATTATTGGATCCTACCTAAACTATGCCAATGTTATGCTTACATTAGCAACCCGCCAGAGTAGCAGGTTCCTTGGATTGCACTGCCCAGCCAAACTACCCTGTCTAGCAAGTTTCAGTTCATACACCATCCCCACAATGACAACAATGGAACACATTTGCAACGGAACTCTCCATGCATTTTAAAAGAAGTGGGAGATGTTTAGAAGAAAATCCTAAAATGATACCCATGCGCTCCAAAAGAGTCTAGCAAAACAAGTGCTCGTATTTCTAGCTCTCTTCCCTCTTCTTTTTAGGCTGTAGATTAATTGTTTAAAAGCATTAGGAGCACAAATTTCTCAGGAAGTGACGCAGGAGACCTGGCTTTCTTTACATGTGGTTTCTACGTATTAATTTTTAATTTAACCAACTATTTGGGAAGCTGTGTTAGCAGCAGTCCTAACAACAGTTTCTTGCCTCAGACTGTCACCCCCACATTGCACATACTTAATAAAACAATAAAATTAAAACTACAGAACTATATGTAGAAGACCGTGTACGGTGTGTTAAGTGTGTTGCAACTTGTTAAGTCAATGGACTTCCTAAGCACCATGCTTGACTGTGAGCCATACTTACTAGACCCAGCACATATTTCATGTGTACTGTACATTGCTATAATATCAGTCACGACAAATTCTAGGAGCTGTTCATGGAAGAATAGGCCCCTGTTAAGCCTACAGCAAGTAGTTTTTAGAGATGCTTTATTCATAGAAGGCCTTAAGCATTCTGTAATAGCTTCCCTCTTATATTGTGTTGGATTCTTTCCAGTCCCCTGTTAGCAAAACCACACAAAACAATCAATGATCTGAATGACGGAAAGAAAGAGAAGGAGGGGAAAAAATCAGCACAGGACCCTGCTGTAGCTATATTAATTGAAAGCAAGAGCTTCATTTCTGAAAAGTTAGAAGAGAAAATTCGTTCACAACAGCTCTCCATTACAGACAGTTGCTAAGGCAACTGCTGCTTTCAGATTTATTATGCTCTCCAAAACCTATCCAGTATAATATTACAAGCCCCATAGGTGGTAAGCTGCTACATAGCAAGACTCCGTTTTGTCCAATGATCATTATTTAATTGGCTCACATGAGAATAGGAGCATCAACCTGACGTCCAGTGAGATTTGTTTCTTTCTTTTTTTCCTATAGAAGAGTTAAGCGCTGGCCTAGGCAGTTTTTTACTGTAGTAAGGTGCTATATATTGAGTTCCCTAAGGAAACTTCTGCGTACACTTAGAACTGGTTTATTTTTAAGAGGGGAGAGTATTTTCAAGCAAATAACCAAAGACTGAAGTATTCATCCAAATGATTATAGAAATTATTCCAATATGTCAGTGTGTAGAGCAGGGTTTCCCAAACTTGAGTCTCCAGCTGTTTTTGGACCACAACTCCCATCACTCCTAGCTAGCAGGACCGGTGGTCAGGGATGATGGGAACTGCAATCCAAAAACAGCAGGAGACCCAAGTTTGGGAAACCCTGGTGTAGAGTATAAAATCATCCAAGATTCCATTTAATGATGTACTAATGTTCATGTGATGATACCACAAAGTGGAGTATTGATACAGGTAGGTAGCCATGTTGGTCTGCTGTAGTCAAAACAAAATTTTAAAAATCCCTCCAGTAGCACCTTAGAGACCAACTAAGTTTCCTATTGGTATTGGTGCATGCACATGAAAGCTCATACCAATAACAAACTTAGTTGGTCCTCCCTTTGAGGGAGAACACAATATATGATACTCTGTAAAAATATTAACTGCTGTCACTGAACACTAACTCATGCATGAAACATTTCCCTTTCTGCATCTTTTTTTGAAACTGGAGATGGGAATGTTGTAAATACATCCTTGCTGAAAACATAATTTTCCATCTGTGTGACATTAGACTGGACAGAGCCCATTTGTCTTGTTGGCTAAACATATCATGCAACAATCACTGTGATATGAAATTATTTAATAGGCTGTTACAAAGGCTCTAATAGTGGATAAAAATAGCATGTGCTTTGATAAATCATGCTTATGTGCTATCTGTATTTTAGCCAACACGTTGACTATTCCCTGCTCAGAGATGGATCCTTACTTTTATGTACTACTGGAAAAGAAAGGGTAATGATTTGCCAACAGTAGTTTATTACATTTGCATCTTCCTGCTCTTCCTCCAAGAAACAAGCAGCATTTTATTCTCACAAGCAACCAGTGAGGATACAAACAAATTAATCAGAGACAATGATTTGATTGAGACCATCCAGTCATAACTAGGCAGGAATCCGAGACTTGATTTCGTCCTTTCAAACCAATTACTTTTTAAAATTATACCACATTGGCCCCAGTTTGCCTATTTTTATGTAAAATTGAGGTGATTTGTGTCAGAGGCACTGAATTATGCTCAAGATTGAGGGGGCTCATGTGCACGTGACATCACACATGTGACACACCTGTGTGATGTTGTGAGTGTAAGGAAGAGGCCATGAGGCCTGGTGGGGCCCTCCGCCACCACAGCCCAGCCCCTCAAGATTGGGGGGCTCAGCCTCCTCCCAACATACTTAGGGGAGGGCTGAGGACAGAGTTGGTGCCTATGGATTGTGTGCAACTTGATTCAACAGGATTGCTCATCTCTTCCCTTCTAGAAAGAAGAGTGATGAAGTTGATTCCTCTGTCTGGACTTCTGCCAATCACATGACAAACACCAGTGACTGACTGGCTTCTTCCTTTCCCAGTATCATGGCTGGATGACAATGTGGTTTAACATTTTTATAAACACCTGCCAATAATGGAGCACAAAGGGAGCCAGGAGGCCACAGACTGGGGAGTTGGTTGCCACCAGGAGCTGCAAAGGAGGTGAGAGGTTTGGGACAACAGGGGATGGCATCTATGAGGGCTCTGCAAGCTTCAGACCTCCAGCCTCAGGCTAAGTATCAAGAGGCTGGTCCAGCATTCCAGCTGGTGGTACAGTAGCCTTGGACTCAGCAGGCTCCTTCTCCTCTTGCCTTAAGATAAATTCACATGTGCTTTTTGGGCTTTATGATCATTTGGGCAGTGCATCAAGAGACATAGTGATGGCCATTACTTGAGATGGAAATGTAAAAGGTTTTAAAATATTCATGAAGGATTGGACCATCAGTAAGTTTTTAACCATGGTATCTACATTTATAAATATTAAATAATAATAACCAACAAATCTCTGCATGTACCTCTCTCAGTTAAAGGCGAACCCTTTTATTAAGACAGAAATTTTATGTCATGGAACTTTGTTGATCTTCAAGCAACTACAGATTCTTTTGTTATTTTCGCTGCAACAGATTGGCCTTCCCAAACCGTACATTTAAAGCACATGGTGTCCCCAAAGAATCCTAGGAGCTGAAGTTCGTTAAGGCTGCTGATCATTGTGGAGGGTGAGCTACAGTTCCCAGCATTCTTTGTGGGAAGCCACTGCTGTTACTAAGTGCTATAAATCTGAGTGTGGGGTGTTGAGAATAAACAACCACAGAAAGACCACTCCCTCCATGCTGTTCTTGTGAGCTTCCAGAGGTATTTATCCTCCTGCTGGACTGAGTAAATCTTGCTAGTGGTGCAGTAGGGCAGATGCTTTGTTCTTCACTATACTGCCAATTAAATGTCCAAATGAGTAAAGTGTACCCAATTCTGGCAGTGCTTAAGAGCATATAGAGAGCCTGCTGAATAGCTCATCTGGTCCAGCATCCTGTTCTTACAGGGGACAAGCAAATGCTTGTTGGAAGCCTGCAAGCAGGACATGAGCACAACATCACTCTGCCTGCCTGCAGTTCCTAGCAACTGGTGTTCAGAAGCATACACTTCTTTGGATGCCCTGCCAGTGAAAGGTCATGGCAACATTTCTAGATTTTCTCTTCTATCTCTTACTTTTTATACAATTGTGAGTCACATGAAAGCCAAAAGAATGTAAGTAGGTGAGTTTGGGTTAACAGCATGGGGATGACAATGACTAACCATTAGTCCTCCTTTTTATATCCCTGAGGACAAAAACAAAAAGAAGCCATTCAGACAAACCAAAACCGATTGTCCACCAAAGTTTAAACATCATTGTGTTACCAGGTTTTCCATTACAAACTTAATCCGTTCCGGAAGTCTATTCCAAAACCAAAGCGTTCTAAAACCAAGGCATGCCTTCCCATAGAAAGTAATGCAAAATGGATTAATCCATTCCAGGCTTTTAAAAACAATCCCTAAAACAGCAATTTAACATGAATTTTACTATCTAACGAGACCTTGATCCATAAAATGAAAGCAATAATCAATGTACTGCACTATAAAATAAATAAGACAGTGTTGTAGATGATTAAAAAAATTCTTGAAAAAAAATTCTTACCTGCACTGATGATAGTCATTGTTTGGACAGGGGGCTTTTATCCATTTCTGCAGTCACACAGTCAATCAGTCAGTAGCTGAACTGGGTTCCACACAGTCACAAAAACAAGTCACAAAAACAAAGTCACAAGCCACAGTCACAAGTCAGTCCCATAAAACGAAGAACAAGTCAGTCCAAAAAACCAAAAAAGCCACACAAACCAAAATGAAAAAAATAGCAAAAACAAAAGCTCCAAATATCACCTCTGTGTTGCATGGGTGCAGCATTAATGCATCATCCTATATTGGGAAATATGTACTTGTTATATATTTATACAGAAGTAAGGATCAGCATGACTTACTTCCTGGTAATAATGCCTAAGATTGCAATCTTATTTATTTATAGACCATCCTGCCCCAAGGATTTAGAGCAGTCAGCAACAATTTAAAATATAAAATCAGAAGGATACTAGACATAAAATCAAACACAGAGAACTTCTGACTAGTTTAATGTGGGGTGGAGGGAGGGAAATACTGGGTTTATGCATTATACGTCCTCTTCCAGAACTATCTGGCTCTCCTTAGACATCTAAACCACTCCACCAATTTCTTTCAGTTATCCACAGCATGCAGTCAATATTTAGCTTAGCTTTACATAAGGTTTGTTCATGTTAATCTATTGCTCCATTTCCATTAAGCAATCAGTGGTGTGGTTCAAAGCTCGAAAGGCCATCTGTGGCAGCAGCTGAGCATGAGCATGATGCTAATTCTAGGGTGTTTGACATATCTTATTCCGGTTTAAAGGTTAAGGGTAAAGGGACCCCTGACCGTTAGGTCCAGTCGCGGACGACTCTGTGGTTTAACCCACAGCGCCACCCACGTCCCTTTTATTCAGGTGCAGCTCCATTCAATTTCAGCAGAAGCAAAAAATGACCCTGTAGATGTGTCCAACACTGTATTAAGCTACATACTGGACTGCAATGAGGGCAGGGATTGGGTGAGAGCTTTGTCCCCTGAATACTCTGTAGCTCAATGTCAGGAAGCAGCTCAGCTTCTCCCACATGTTAAGGTGAAACAAAGCAGCACAAAGCCATTGGGTTAATTTGTTGCAATGATGCAGGTCCTCAAGTTGGGGGCTACAAAAATGTTCTTTTAAAGGTCCAGTTTCTCCTAAATTTGAATAGAATCATAGAGTTGGAAGAGACCACAAGGGCCATCCAGTCCAACCCCCTGCCAAGCAGGAAACACCATCAAAGCATTCTTGACATACGGCTGTCAAGCCTCTGCTTAAGGACCTCCAAAGAAGGAGACTCCACCACACTCCTTGGTAGCAAATTCCACTGTCGAACAGCTCTTAATGTCAGGAAGTTCTTCCTAATGTTTAGGTGGAATCTCCTTTCTTGTAGTTTGAATCCATTTCTCTGTGTCCGCTTCTCTGGAGCAGCAGAAAACAACCTTTCTCCCTCCTCTGTATGACATCCTTTTATATATTTGAACATGGCTATCATATCACCCCTTAACCTTCTCTTCTCCAGGCTAAACATACCCAGCTCCCTAAGCCGTTCCTCATAAGGCATTGTTTCCAGGCCTTTGACCATTTTGGTTGCCCTCTTCTGGACACGTTCCAGCTTGTCAGTATCCTTCTTGAACTGTGGTGCCCAGAACTGGACACAGTACTCCAGGTGAGGTCTGACCAGAGCAGAATACAGTGGTACTATTCCTTCCCTTGATCTAGATGCTATACTCTTATTGATGCAGCCCAGGATTGCATTGGCTTTTTGTAGTTGGATTAGCTATGCACTGAGCGACGCACAAATTCTGTAGGGTAGCATGATGTCAGGATTTTATTTTATTTTTACTTTGCACAAGGCAGCCAGGAGGTAGCTGGATCAGCCCAACCACTTATTACGGTAATCCAGGGGTGTCAAACTCAAATTCATCGGGGGCCGCATCAGCAGTTTGGTCACCCTCAAAGGGCCGGTTGTATCTGTAGGACTATGTGTCCACTCTTTATTATCATAAATTATTGTCACTGCATTAAAGACCTCCAAAGAAAGAGATTACACCACACTCCTTGGTAGTAAATTCCACTGCCGAACAGCTCTTACTGTCAGGAAGTTCTTCCTAATACTGTTGTGTTAGAAAAATCTGGAGTATAATGTCCAGATCTCACCCTCATCCTTCAAGCAAAAATTCACAGAAATTCACAGAAACATATAAATAGAACGAAACAGTTAGTGCTGAACTTCAGCTCCCATCTACAGACTGCTGTTAACGTGCATGAATATTAAAACATGTTGTGCATGTTTATTTATGTGTTGGTTTGATATCCCACCTTTCTTCCTAGGAACGGTATCTACCCGAGATTCATTTTCAACTGTTGCTAATATATTATTGACCGAATTTAACGTTTTCTAAACAAAGACAACAAAAATCACCCTCTTTGCTTAAAAAATAATAATCGGTGCAGGACAGAACTATTGCAGAGGCTTAACTGAATACTTATTGCAGGCATCCCCAAACTCGGCCCTCCAGCTGTTTTGGGACTACAACTCCCATCATCCCTGACCACTGGTCCTATTAGCTAGGGATGATGGGAGTTGTAGTCCCAAAACAGCTGGAGGGCTGAGTTTGGGGATGCCTGACTTATTGGGAACGCCTGAAGAGCCTTCAACAATCTGCAGTGGCGGGTTGCAGGAGAAATGTGCACAAGTCATTCTTGGGGGCAAAGGAGAGATTATTCTGGGGAGCCCCTCCCACCTTTGGTCGGGACATGCTCTGCGCGGAGCTCCTGAAAGAGGGCGCACGGCAGACTACAACTCCCATCAGCCAGCGCGGCCCCGGGGCCGGGAATCAGGGGAACTGGAGTCGCACAAGAACACCCGGTGGGACGGCTCGTTGGGTGCCCTGCAGCGGGCGACTCTTGTGGGCTCCCAGCCTCCGGCCCGCCCACTGCTGTGAGGCGCTTCGCCTCAGCGAGAGGCGGGCGCTGGAACTGCGCCACCGCCGCCCCGCAACGCGGGAACCCCAGAAACACCCCAGAGACACTCGAGTGGAAGTGATCCCTGGAGAAGTTTCAAAACATCCTCGCCTGGTCCAAAAGGCCTCCAAGGCAGAGAGCGGCAGGCAAAGCACAAATGAAAACACTTCACACAGACCAGCACCTCCTGGCTAGGGAGGCTCCCCTGAATTCTCGAGCGGAGAAAAGAAATACCTCTGTGCCGCTGCCACCGGCCTCTCGCTCCTTTTCCACGTCTGGCCGCTGTTCCCCTCAGGCTCAGGACGCTGCTTCTCAGGCTCCGCTTCAACTCCCGCGCAACCGCCGGAGCCGGAAAAAAACTTTCAGCCAATGGGCTGCCTCGCTCCGAACTCCGTTGTCCAATGGCGAGGCGAGCACTGAGAGGCTGAGATTAGCAGCGTCACTAGCCAATGGGGCCTCGAATTCAACTTTGTGTCCCGCCCTTTCCTCCGGAAGCAGCGCCCAGGCCGCCCACGTGACTGCGTGGGCGAGCGGCTGCCCAGCGGCGAGCGGCGGGCGGGCCACATCACGAGGTCTGCCGGGCCGGATTAGGCCCCCGGGCCTTGTCTTTGACACCCGTGCGGTAATCTGTTACTAGCCAGACACAGGACACCAAAAAAGGCAGCCCAGAAAGTTTACTAAAATGACACAATTCAACCCAAGCTAAGCACATTTAAGTGTAATTGATTATAGCATGAGAAAATTAAGCACGGAGCTTCACTTTGGCAAAGAGTGATGTTGCATGCATGCAATGCAAGACATGCCCCCCTCAGTATTGCGACAAATATCAAGGGGGCCAAAGACATATCAGCCTCCTAGGGTTGGCACACCTAATACACATCTTTTTCGTCTTGGTTTCTTTGGGAAAGACTGTAAACGTTTAAAATCAGTGCCAGGTTTATGTATAGGCTTATGTATATGTATCAATTTCACCCACACATCTAAACCAACCATCTCCCGCTTTCCAAAAAACTTACTACATTTCCATTCGTTTTCTAAAAATGGCTCCATTTGTAAAAAGAAATGTGCTTTGGTTTAGTCTGGAAGCATTGTTCTCCGACTCAAAGCAGCTGAGCTGAGCTGTGCAGGTGTGAGTGGGATCATACCTGCGCAGAAGCTCTCCTTCTGCACACTTGTAGAGGCAGCTCCTGTAAACAACCCCCTTATGAGGCAGGAAACCTAGGTTTGCTACTCAGCATGAACTCAACAGGGAGATGCCACCAACCCTGGCTCTCGGATGTGCCTGTTGTACACCTTTCCAAATCTGTTTATCTGACTCATGCAGAGAACTAAAATATATAAAAGGCAAGGTGAGCCTTGGCTCAAAACAATGATGTTCTGCACTTACAGTTAAGAGCCACATATGTTCCCACATCCAAAGCAGTTGAGGTCAAAACTTTTCAAAATAGCAGGAGACATCTTCAACAGTTTATGTAAGATAGAAGCAAACAGAAGTTTCAAATCTGTGATATGACCTTCATCACCATGGGATGAGAAGTATAAAATACCACTCTGCTGGTATGTCAGCAAAACACAATTGGACTCAGAATTTATTTCTCCTGTAAAATATATTTGCCAACCCTCCTGCATGCAGGTACGACCATCCGGGTTCATTTAAAGACCATAAATGAATATATATGTGGCAATTTGCAAATTGAGCTCCTGAAAACATGCATTATTCATGAATCAGACGATACTGAGTCATGCCCGGTATAAACTGAAAAAACAAAATGAGAAACAGGGCATGGAAGGAGTTTTCAAGCACCCAGAGTTATTTTTAAATTTAATCCTGGCCTCGGGGGTTTGCAGTCTTATTTTATGTTTTACGTCAGAGCCAGGAGCATTTCACGCAGGAGAAACGGCTTCTTGCTGACTTACTTTGGGAATTGTCCTCAGCCTGGCTTGCAATGCTGACATTGTAGCAAATGAACAGCAAGGGGAATGGATTCTGCTTTTTTAATGATGATGTGCCTGCATAATATCAGGTCAGGATGGAAAATGAATTTTTTTTGGGGGGGGTGGAGAGGGAGAATGGCATATGGCTCTCAGGAGTGCAGTGCAATAAGAAGAAAAATGCATTTTAGATATATGCAACTGAACCAGAAGTTTGCAAAGCACCTTTAGCTTATGCAACCAAAGACGGACCAAGGTGGCAGGGGGACCTTTTTAAAATTTGTGTTGTATTTATTTTTAATTATTAAATATTTTATTGTGCTATTTATTTGCATATTTCTCCAAGCACCGTTTGTAGAAGACTACAAATGCAAGAAATGGATGTGAGGGCGATCTGGCTGCGACATCTGTCACCCCATTGATCGCCAAGGTTGATTCGGCTGATCTGGCTAGCTAGGTGGTTGTCCCCTTCCTCCCTGACCGCCCCATGTGCGTCCCTGCCGAAGCTGCGCATTCGGTGGCAGAGGACCACCCCAGATAGAAGGAATGTACCGTTCGTCGGTCAAGGGTATGCGATAGCTGCGCTCCCCTGCTAGAACCTCCAAACAAATGTAAGAAATTAATAAATCTGATAGATATAAGTATGAACCTTTTTGCAACTTTCTTTTGAAATGTCTTTATATTTTCAACTACAGTCTTTTTTTTTTTGCAAGCTAATGTGGGACCGACTTTGAAATAACAGTATATGAAGCAATAAACAAACATCAGGAGAAGGTGGATCAATAAGGCATAAGAGCAAACAGCACAAACATACCTGTTTGAGTACACATATTTTTAAAACCCCAGTAACAAATTGACGTCTTGAAATCAATAACTTCTGTGTGGCATTTTGCATCATCAATAAGCCATTTAGAAACCAGCAACATTTTATTTTTTTTATAAATCATCTTTGAATATTGGATTGGCTGTCAGTTGATTAAAAAAAAACCTCATCCATGGATAATGTTTCCCAGAGCTTATTGTATCATTATTTGACAGTAAGTTGTCTATTTTTCTATTTAGCTACATTTTTAAATTTAACCACTATTTCAAGAAGAGAAAATCAACTCTCTCCTAATTTGTAATAATCAAAAGGCACTCAGGATTCTGTGATTTTCTTAATGTGAGCAAATATCCTTACTTAATATCTCTGAATTTTAGGTGACCCCCCAGCAACATTCATTTATTACTTTATATCTAAGGAGCTCCGGTGGCGCTGTGGTCTAAACCAGTGTTCCCCAACCTTGGGCCTCCAGCTGTTTTTGGACTATAGTTCCCATCATCCCTGACCACTGGTCTTGCTAGCTAGGGATGATGGGATTTGTAGTCCAACATCAGCTGGTGGCCCAAGGTTGGGGAACACTGGTCTAAACCACTGAGCCTAGGGCTTGCCAATCAGAAGGTCGGTGGTTCGAATCCCCGCGACAGGGTGAGCTCCCATTGCTTGGTCCCAGCTCCTGCCCACCTAGCAGTTTGAAAGCACATCAAAGTACAAGTAGATAAATAGGTACCACTCCGGCAGGAAGGTAAATGGCGTTTCTGTGCACTGCTCTGGTTTGGCAGAAGCAGCTTAGTCATGCTGGCCACATGACCTGGAAGCTGTCTGTGGACAAACGCCGGCTCCCTCGGCCTATAGAGCGAGATGAGTGCTGCAACCCCAGAGTTGTCCGCGACTGGACTTAACGGTCAGGGGTACCTTTACCTATCTAAGGAGCTCCAGGTAGTGTACATGATCCCAACACCAGCATTTTATCCTGACAATAGCCCAGTGAAGTTGGTTAGTCTTGAGAGACAGCGATTTGGCTCTAAAGCTGCAAACCTATACACAGTGTTCATTGTTGAGCTTATTTCAGAGCAGGCATGATTAGAATTGCGCTACCAGGGGGCTTTGTGACTGAGTGGGATTTGAATCAGAGCCTTGCCATGCCTTAAATAAATTTGTTGTGCCATAAGCTTTTGAGGACTCAAGCATGTTTGTCAGACGCACCACTCTGTAGGATGCTGCAGTTGTATCCTCTTCCAACAGTTTTCTTCAATCTTGGGTGTTGGATTGCACATTTTTAAATACCTGGCTACATTCCTACAAATCTCTTGAGTGTCTAAAAATGTATTATATGGGAAGATTGGAGTATACAAAGCTGATCAAATGGGGGTGGGGGTTGTTTCATAGTTTATGAGTGTAGGGCAGTTCCTGCTATTCTACTACTGCATCCCTTACCACACACACAAAAAGATATGCTCTGATGCAGCTGACTCCAGCTAGAAGGATCATAAACAGCCAGCAGCATTAAATGGATCTTGACTAATGTTTGAATTGCTGAGAGACTCATTTGGAGTAGCTCCATCTCGTGAATATGCCAGCCGTGTGGCTAAGAAAACAGCTGACTGCCTCTTGAGATTATAAAAATCTGTTTGACCCATTTAAAAAAAATCAATGTAATCCCAACCAGAGCAAAAATAAAAACTAAAAATTTATTTTGTGACTTTGGCCCTTCTGCAAACCTTGTACATAAAATAGTTCTTTTCCATCAGTCAGCACATATGTAATACCTTCTCATGTGACTTGGGGCAGGGGACCACCCCTGTGCTACATGGGAGGTGGTCTTTAAGCCACCAAGATTCATACCGTATTAGTGGGGAACATGCAACACTTTCCCACAAAACTTCATGCCTGTTTTTATATGTGACCAGTGGGAGTCACAGAAGTTTCATTGAGTCATAGAATCATAGAGTTGGAAGGGACCCTGATGATCATCTAGTGACTAGTCCAACCCGCTGCAATGCAGGAATATGCAGCTGGGATCGAACCTGCAACCTTGGAGTTATCAGCACCACACTCTGAGCTATCTCAGCTTTGATACTGGCTCATTCTATGCCATTAGGTCAGACTTCTTGGAAGAATTACAAAATGTCAGGCTAAGAGATTATGATGCTCCAAGGACTGGATGAGAAAGTCGATGCAAATTACCATCACCTGATGAACAAACATGCAACTATTCTTCACTTCTCTATCAAGCTTTTTTGTCTCCAAATATTATACGTTTTGACAAGATGGGGGCCTGTATCGAAGCGGAAGTCTTCCAGATGGAGGAAGAACTTGTGTGAGGCCTAAATTCATTGCATTTGAAAGTACAGGGCCACAATCCTATCAGAACAGCACTTTTAAAATCCACATTGTTCTCAGTTGTAGATTTAAGAATGTTTTTAAATCCCTCCTACTGAGAATCTGTAAGACTTGAATATATATTTTTGGCTGGACATCTTCCAAAGGTGGTGAGAAATTTTAAGCCCCAGTCAAGTCTTACTTTATAATTTGAGAAAGTAGAATAATATACCAATGGCAGGGTGGGGAAACTGAAAGGGAAAAGGGAAATGGATTTCCAAATACACTGAGATAGAATCATAGCATTGTAGAGTTGGAAGGGACCTGAAGGGTCATCTAGTCCAACCCCCTGCAGTGTTGGAATCTTGTCCAACATGGGTCTCAAACCCAAGACCCTGAGATTACTGTAAGAGCCTCATGCTCTACCAACTGAGCTATCCCAGAAGGCATCTTTTCAATTTTACAAAGAATTGGGATCAGTGTGTGAAGCCAGCGGCCACAATGCCATTCACACATATCCCTTGTACAGTATTCCCAAATATCTTTATAGGACTAGGAAGAACCATGTTGGTCCTTTGCATCACACTGAACTGGTAGCTGCTTTCAGTTATGATTCCCTGTTTGAGACCACTGATTCTTTACATGAGGGGTCAGCAACCTTTTTCAGCCATGGGCCGGTCCACCGTCCCTCAGACCATGTGGTGGGCTGGACTATATTTTGGGGGGAAATATGAACGAATTCCTATGCCCCACAAATAACCCAGAGATGCATTTTAAATAAAAGGACACATTCTACTCATGTAAAAACACGCTGATTCCCAGACCATCCGTGGGCCGGATTTAGAAGGTGATTGGGCCGCATCCGGCCCATGGGCCTTAGGTTGCCTACCCCCTGCTTTACATCAATATATATGGCGTACCCATTGCTTACAGAAACCATTCTCAGCAAGAATTCATTCTTATACTACATCCAAAGGAGTATGCTCCCTGATTCATCTACCCCGAGTCAACTTACAAGAAACATAAGCATTCTGAAGCAGTAAGTGATTTTTAACTAACGCTTGAATAACAGCACCAGATCATGCATATCCCAACAGCATGACTCATAAAATCACATAATGCCTGGGGGATGTTTAATAATCGACATGGCCCATTTAAATTGACAGCCCAGCCCAAAGCAGAGCAGAACAGACAAAATTGGTTTTGCACAGCTAATTTTGTATATCCTTTACTTATCACACTCATGAGAACGTATAGCTAGCTTTGGACAGTCACAGATCAGCTGCCTGAACAGCTGGGATCCCCCTTTTTGGAGTCATCATTTGTATAGTCTTTGTTCCAGTACTTCAGCTCTTGAGGAGAGCATAACTCATCATCCACATGCTGTACTGTACTTCACATGGACTGTATAATAAACAAGCTATAGATTTTCATAAATTGCCTAACATTTCCGCTTACCAAAACATTTGATTAACCACACTTGTCCTTCAAGGATGAAATTCCCCGGAGCAGCAATGGACAAAGGGGTGGGACAAGCAGCCCCTCATTTCAGATCAGGTGGTGTTTTTTTCCAATGTTTCTGGTCAGTTCACTGGTTCTAGACAATGAGTAACTATTGTTATGAACCATTACATTGTGCAGTCAATGCACATACTAGAGACATTTTTTAACCCTTTGGTTAAAAAAACAAACAAGCCACACACCCCAAATGTTT
This sequence comes from Zootoca vivipara, assembly GCF_963506605.1. Taxonomy (NCBI): domain Eukaryota; kingdom Metazoa; phylum Chordata; class Lepidosauria; order Squamata; family Lacertidae; genus Zootoca; species Zootoca vivipara. The sequence continues at coordinate 56,304,518 of NC_083284.1, read as the reverse complement.
ACCTTGAATTGAAACAATTGCTATTGTTTTTATATAACCGTGGTGATTTATGCAGCATAGAAAGCAGGAAATGCAACATTCGAAAAGGTGGAGCACAAAAGATGACAGATTTGCATAGAATCATAGTGTTGGAAGGGAACCTGAGGGTGATGTGCTAATTTATATGTACATTACTGAAATAAATGCACTTTTCGACGATATTCTAATTTTCCGAGTTTCACCTGTACATATGGAAATATAGTGAGGAAGACTGACTTGCAAGCCTGCAAAGTCTGCTATCCAGGCACAGTTGATGAGCAACTTCAAGCCCCCTGCTCCTTCTTGTATTTCTTTGGACTTGGACTCACCATCCCTTCAAACAGAGAAAGAATGCCTATAAACAGAGCAGCAGTGGCAGACTTGAGGCTTGCCTGATCTACATTGTTTTTTACTAGAACCCCAGCAGATCTACCAACCAGATCTGCAACCATGTGCAAAGGGCATGCAGTTAGAATTTAAAACAACAGTGCCTCTGAGCACTGAGCATAGGAATTTGTCTCCAGCATCGGATCCAAACTGAGCTTACAGTTCCTTCATGCAAAAGTCCACTCCTTCTTAGCTTTCAGCAGCCTAATTTGGGTCATTTTGGCTGTGTACACACAGAAATTTAGTTGGTTCAGTACACCCCACATGTGCCAGTTTTGCATGTTTGCCTGGGCAGGCCGGTCTTCCTGTTTTATATACCTGCTGGGATTGACAAGGCCCCAGTGTTTTTCTTACAATCCCCTTCTCAATGAATTAATCAATTTTAATCTAGCAGGTAAATTCTCAAAACTTTCTTTTTTGTTAATTCGAGCAACTGCTCTCACTTCATTAAAACAGTATTTCTACCTGCAACACATTTGAGCAAAATTGCTCCTCTTCCTTTCACAGATATTTTGTTTCCATTTCCAACTGTAGCTGCACTGCCTCTGATGAGTTATCATTTAACCCTTTGGGGGGAGAATTAGCATCAGATGTCATGTGCATGGAACTTGCCAAATTAATTAACCAACTAGAAGCGTTACTATTAATAGCACCAGTTTTCCTATAACTTGATATGGCTGGATAGTTCTGATGAACTGCAAAAGCATTTTTAGTTTGCTTCCTGTTGCCACCCTGGAACCTCTCTTTTCTGCTTGTATATGTTGATAATATAATTTTGGTTACTGAGAACAAACAAGATTGTACAAAAACAAGATTGGGTGCAGGCCTGGCCAGGACATAGATGTCCTGTGACAAAGGTGACCTGTGTGCTTGCTTGATTAACAGCTGTTAGGAACTTCAAGGTCCCTGCTCTCCCTTCTTGTGGCCTTTATATTGGACCTGGAGACTCCAATAGAGAGCATTCCATGTCAAGAAGGAGGGCAAGTGGGCACCCTATCAAATGACAAGGCAGGAGCTACATGGAACGGGGCCTTTTCACTAGTGGTGCGCATTGTATGCCTTGCTCTTCCCAGACCTGCTCTCTTTTGGCCTGTATTTTGGAGCTTTATAATTTAGGAAGACTTTGGAAGAACTGGTTGACAAGTCTTATCAGTCGCTGACGTATGAGCGGATTTTATTTGCTGCTATTCTGGGCTCCTGGTGCACCAGGGTTTACACCAGCATAATACAGTTGGCCAGGAGGCAAGAAGGAATACAATTTACAAACTTTCCCATTATCTGCATAGCAGGGGGTGTTAAGTCAACAGTGCAAAGGCTAAGCTGAAGTGTTTCCTGTTGGTTACCTGCTTTCAGCAATAGGGGTCGCTGTTTGGTAGTACCCGATTGGTTAGCTGTCTGATTCTAGAGCTCCCTATTGGTGGCTCTTCGGTAATGCCAAAAATACAGAGTCCATTAATAAAACACAGTGTTCATTAATAAAACACAGTGTTCATTCATAAATCTCCATTGCTACATATTGGGTGTGTATTTCAGTGGTTGAATGTACAGGTTTATGGCCATGCTGTAGTGTAGTGCTTATGCGACTGCAAATAAAAGGAGGCTGGGCTCATCGTCCCAGGGTTTTTTGGGCGGTGAGAGGTGACAAAACTGATTTCCAATAAGTGCCCCCCCTTATTTCCATAACAAGTCCTTGAGTCTGTACTCTGCATAGTGACACCAGGGACCTAGAAAGTGCAGGGCTTGTCAGTCCAACCCCTGCCCAGTCTCATCAGGGCTGTCCTTGAGGCAATAGGAGCAATTTGGCCAAATTGGGCCCCGCGGGCCACTCCTAAGGGGCCCGCTGCACCAGGGCAATCTAGATGGATTTTATTTACTGTATATCTATAAAATTTTGCAGACTTTGGCTGTGAACTGGGGCCCTACAAAAAAAAGAAAACACCTAAAGTTGTGCCCCACTTCTTCAAATAGGATCCCACTGGCTAGCCCTGAGTCTCATAGTTGCTGGGCCTGAGTTGTCCTGCCCTTGCATGAAGCCTTGGGTTTGCAATTTTGGGAGAGGGGAGACTGTGGCACTGGGGAGATGGCAGGCTGGCAAGGCCCCCCTAGATTTAGAGGCCTTAGGCTTCAGCCTACTTAGCCTATACATAAATCCGGCACTGGGTAGCAGCTATCAAGCCTGTGCTTTTTAAAAAGAAAAGAACATTTTCCCAATAGAACTGAAGCACCACTAGGTGGCAGCACTTACACAAAGATAATGAGGTAACTCAGAGCTAGGGCAGATTAAGAAGAAACAGGAGCAGTTTAAACACTGACTGCATTGAGAAAGATCAATACAGTGGTACCTTGGGTTACAGACGCTTCAGGTTACAGACGCTTCAGGTTACAGGCGTTTCAGGTTACAGGCGCTTCAGGTTACAGACTCCACTAACCCAGAAATAGTACCTCAGGTTAAGAACTTTGCTTCAGGATGAGAACAGAAATTGGGCGGCCATGGCGCAGCGGCAGCGGGAGGCCCCATTAGCTAAAGGGGTACCTCAGGTTAAGAACAGTTTCAGGTTAAGAACGGACCTCCAGAACAATTTAAGTTCTTAACCCGAGGTACCACTGTACTGAGGAGGTTCTGAGGAGATATTTATAAGATTATGAATAATACTAGTATCTTGAAGCCCATTAAATTAATGGGTGCTAGAACATACGATCCCCCCCGCCCATTCCCTCTCTCCCCCTCCCTTCTTTTCTCCACCCACACGTGCCAGGACTCTCCTGGGCTGCCACTGGCGCTGCTCCTCCGCCGCTGCTCCGCCTCCTCCTCCTCCGCTGCTGCGGTCCATGCCTAGGCAGGGGAGGGGGGAGGGTAGGGGCGGCCAGGGCCCTCTTTCCTTCCTGCCCTCCCTGTGGGCTCGAGCCTGCTTTTGCGAAGGGTTGGCGGGGAAGAATGAGCAGCATCCCTCCGCTGCCACCGGCTTCTTGCTGAACGCGGCGGAGGTGCGGGGTAGCGGAGGAGATGCTTCACGGAGCAGAGATAGAGGGGTGGGCGGCGGGCGGCTGCCACCTGCCCCTCCTTCCCTACTCCCCCCCGGGCTGCTCTTCCTCCCCCCCCCATGCGCTGCCCCCGCTTCTGTCTGCCTCTGACCCTGCACCATGAGGGAAACGGTAGGCAGAGGGGTGGGGGGGGAGCGTGTGTGTGTGTGCATGACGCCCGCTTGCTGCTGGTCGCTGGGGGGGCGCCAGAGGGGAAGGAAAAGAAAGCAGCCTACTCCTCCTCGCGCTTTGAGGCAGTGAGGCGCTTGTCCGGCCAGGAGCGGCGGTTGGCAGCCACAGGGAAATGGTAGGCAGAGGGGTGGGGGGTGGAGAGAGAGCATGTGCGTGTGTGTGTCCAGTCCCTGTGTCCGTGGGGCACATGCGCAGTAGCGCGGACACAGGGACACAGGGACTGGACGCAGAGACACAGGGACTTTATTATATAGGATCTTGGCAAATAGATTAAATCAATTCATTTCTGGGGAAATACGTCAAAGATGATCAAGCTGGATTTGTGAAATGAGAGTCTTAAGAATAAAAATAGTGGTTAATATAATTTATGAAAACCATTTTTTAAAAAAAATCAACCAGCCAGGAATGACAACGTTTAAATACACCTAAACAATAAGCTGGTGAAAACATATCAGCAGAAATGTACAAGAAAATCAAGGTACCCACATAATTCAGAACAGTTTCTAGCAATAAAAACACACAAAAAAAAAATAATCTTGGAAATTTAATCTTGATCCCAACAAAAATTCTTAAACAACACATCTTGAGCAGCAGGTTTTTCTGGATTAACAGCAAGATGGTTAGCAGTAGTAGCTGGAGTCAGCCAGGGCATCACCCTCCCAGGCCTGGTGGAAATAGGCCAGTAGACTCACAGGTAACAGAGATGGTTTTAGGGTAGTGTGACCAGTTTAGCTGCACTGGGCACTGCCCTGCAGGGCACCCCGCAACAATACTGTAGAACTGAGCACGAGAAGCGGGGAGTGACGAATTTTAGCGCCACACAGGGCACTGCTGAAATTTGAGAGCCCAAAGTCCACCACTGCAGGTGAGATGGTTTCTAACCACTCAGTTGGCTTTTAGAGGGCCTGGGTGGCAGGTGGGAATGGCTGCAGTTAGGAATTAACAAAAGGGCCATTTGTCTAGAACTGGGTTTCCCAAGCTTGGTTCTCCAGCTGTTGTTGGACTACAACTCCCATCATCCCTTGCTAGCATGGCCAGTGGTCGGGGATGATGGGAACTGTAGTCCAAAAGCAGCTGGAGACTAGGGCTGTTTAGGGAGGCTTTTAATCTTTAATCGATTATTTTATTCTTCTGTTGGAAGCTGCCCAGAGTGGCTGGGGAAACCCAGCCAGATGGGCGGGGTATAAATTATTACTACTACTACTACTACTACTACTACTACTACTACTACTACGCAGAGGTGAACAGGACAATGTCCTGGCAACTGCTACTACTTAAGGGTCTAAAACTTCTAAATGATGATATTATCAATCACTTCACGGTCACTATCAGCAGCAGGCAAGCCAAAATGCATCCAAATTAAGACTTTGGGTTTGGAACTTGGCTACCAAATGGTGGTATTCTGGACAATCCAAAGTACAGTGATAAATGATAGTGAATACAAATAATCTGCGACTGCCAGAGTGTCAGCAGGCCTACTAGGTGGCAGAAGCGGCAGCAGCCTGGTGGCGGCAGAATCAACAACAGGGGATGGGGCAGAAGCAGTATGATGAACTTGTGAGCAGGATTCGAGCTATGAGCAACAAAAGTAATTAGATTGTAATATTGTGGTTATGATTTGATAGGAGATAGGGTGCAGCTGAAGGGAAGAAACAACAGCTCCATGGGAAAAGGGGTGGGAAGTCGAAAAAAATAAGAGAAAAGACGAAATTGTGTTTTGACCACATATGTCAAAAATGTTGAAACTTAATAAAATATCATTTTAAAAAATAAGTAAGTGTTGTTAGTTGTTTCTGTTGTTGTTGTTGTTTAGTCGTTTAGTCTTCGTGACCCCATGGACAAGAGCACGCCAGGCACTCCTGTCTTCCACTGCCTCCTGCAGTTTGGTCAAACTCATGTTCGTAGCTTCGAGAACACTGTCCAACCATCTCGTCCTCTGTCGTCCCCTTCTCCTAGTGCCCTCAATCTTTCCCAACATCAGGGTCTTTTCCAGGGAGTCTTCTCTTCTGTTGAGGTGATCAAAGTATTGGAGCCTCAGCTTCAGAATCTGTCCTTCCAGTGAGCACTCAGGGCTGATTTCCTTAAGAATGGATAGGTTTGATCTTCTTGCAGTCCATGGGACCTTGTTTCTGTACCATGGTCCAATTAGTGTCCTCTTCAACTTCCACCAGGAACCTCCTTGTCCCCCTCAAAAGCCTATCCCAATATCTCTGGAACCACACCCCAGGACAGATGAGTGATGCCCAAATAAAATATCCTCCTCAAAACAAAAATGTGCTGTGTGTAAGCTGGCCTGATTTCACCCAGTAATGCACTTTATGACCTAAAACTTGAGATGAATACTTCTTCTGTTTTTTATTGTTCTTCCCCGAACCATATAAGCATCTGGTTTATTCTAGTGGTTGCTATGAAAGGAGCAAAACAGCACAATAAAATGGGGGCTTTTTCCACAGGATTGTGAAGTAAACATTGCTGCAAAAAAACATTGTGCAAAGATAAATACGTCGCTGCCAACATGTGGCAACAGAACTGGCATTCTGCAGCATCGGGACGCAAGACCTGTGCTCCATATTTTAAAAGTTTGGCAGAAACACAGCAAAGAGTTGGATAAGGACTCCGGCAAGAGCCTCACAAACATAACAAGTTTAAACAGGATTCAAGCAGGCTGGTGGTTTGCATTGCATAAGCATATTTTATAACCACGAACAGAAATTGTTTAGACTCGAGGACGACAAATAACACAGGCCTATGAAGCTGAAGATACAAACGGCGATTCATTTATACCTTGGCAAAACAATAACGTCAACGGTGGGCTACTCATCATTAAATATGAATATAACTGGATGAGGCTTCAGAAATAGCTACATAATCACAGTGCTTAACAGGGAAGTAGCTTTTTCAGATTAATGAATTGGGAAATAAAGTCAGTGTAGCTCATTTGAAGAGAGGAGGAGGAGGTTTTCTTCACCAAGGCCCTGTCTTCTTTAGCCATGTTACTGCACCAGGTACACTGATAGCACAAGTCAATGATTAAAAACCTACCAGTTTAAGACCGGAGTTAAGGCTATCTTATGATGGCCCAAGCCCCGCAAAGCAAGGAAATTGGAAGATAAGGCTAATGGCTTAAGAGACATGCCACATGATCAACAAGGATGTTGTGCGATGTAATGTGCTTACAGTTTACTGTGGTCTAAACCACAGAGCCTCTTTGGCTTGCCAATCAGAAGGTCAGCGGTTCGTATCCGCACGATGGGGTGAGCTCCCGTTGCTCTGTCCCAGCTCCTGCCGACCTAGCAGTTCGAAAGCATAAAGATCTACATTGGCTCTCAGTACGTTTCCAAGCACAGTTCAAAGTGTTGGTGCTGACCTTTAAAGCCCTAAATGGCCTCGGTCCAGTATACCTGAAGGAGCGTCTCTACCCCCATCATTCTGCCCGGACACTGAGGTCCAGTACCGAGGGCATTCTTGCGGTTCCCTCGTTCCGAGAAGCCAAGTTGCAGGGAACCAGGCAGAGGGCCTTCTCGGTGGTGGCGCCCGCCCTGTGGAACGCCCTCCCATCAGATGTCAAAGAAAAAAACTGCTACCAGATTTTTAGAAGACATCTGAAGGCAGCCCTGCTTAGGGAGGCTTTTAATGTTTAATATATTATTTCATTTCATTTTTCTGTTGTAAGCCACCCAGAGTGGCTGGGGAAACCCAGCCAGATGGGTGGGGTATAAATTAATTTATTATTATTATTATTATTATTATTATTATTATTATTATTATTATTATTATAGATAAATAGGTACCGCTGTGGCCGGAGGTAAACGGCGTTTCCGTGCACTCTGGCTTCCATCATGGTGTTTGGTTGCGCCAGAAGCAGTTTAGTCATGCTGGCCACATGAACCGGAAGTCCGTCTGTGGACAAACGCTGGCTCCGTCAGCCGGAAAGCGAGATGAGCACCGCAACCCCATAGTCGCCTTTGACTGGACTTACCCGTCCAGTGGTCCTTTACCCCCCCCCTTTTTTTTTTACCTTCCATGCACCCACTCTTTTCCTTGGTCTTTCAGGCCCAAATCCAGGTGGGGAGGATGGGAGTGCCTGAGACCAGCCAAGATGCCCGTTGTTGTCTTTCTCCTGTATTGCCTTAGGAAGCACCTGAGCCCTACTGTACCGCAAGAGAAATCTGCCCGTGAGTTGACCCATGAGTTGTCTGTAGGCTCCTTATGCAAGTTTAATGTGTTATTTCTGAGTTGTGGTTTGTGTATGTCTGGGTATGTAGGGTTAGGGGTGTGGGAGTTGTCAGAGCGTGTGAAGTTAGTGTGTGTTGGGGTGTGAGGTTGCAGGGGAGTATTGGGGTTCTGGTCGTATATGTGTCAGGGTATGGGGAAGCCAGAGGGACGTTGTGTCAGAATGTGTGGAGCTGTTTACTGGAGAGTGTAGGGGTTGCAAGAGATTATGTATCTGGTGGTGGAGGTGGCTGGGAGTGTTTGTTGGGGTGTGGGGTTGTAGGGTGGAGCAGGGCGTGGGGAGTTGCACTGAGGGGAGTTGCAGGGACAGTAAGGGCCATGTGGGGCTGTGGCAGGCGGCCCCTCCCACAAGTTTTCTCAGGTTTCCATATATGCTCATAGGCCCCAAAAGGTTGGCACCCCCTCATCTAACCACTGCACCACATAGTTACAGTATTTCATAACTAAAGCAAGAGGCAATGCCTCTGTGACCATTGAAATACTGGCAAAAATATACCCCAATGCTGTGTATGCACCATATTATTTGTCCTTGCTGCCACAAGCTTTAATGGATAATAAATTGGCAGTTTTGCCTGTCCCTGCCAAGTGGGTGGCACTGCCTTTCAGCTTTTCTTTCTTCATCTCAGTGTTGGCCTTGTAACATTCAACGAGGAAGAAGATGGGGACAAAATCAGAACTAACTGGCTCTATCTCTCGTTAGGTTATGCCTGTCTTTGGCTCCGTCTTCACCACTGCTGCAGGTTTTGCATTCGAAGAAGCAATTATAGTTTCTCTGCCCAAAACTATTTCAGTTCTAGGGATTGGGAAATGTGATGCTCATCAGTGCAAAGCGATTGCTTGTAGGAAAGAATCTGGATGCCACACAGCCAACGAGTAACAAATGCACGTGTCTGTTGCATGTAAAATTGCTCAAGTGGTTAAAGGCTAGCCTCTTCGCTCCCTCCATGGCTGTTTCCGTTTCTGTAGCCTCTGACTTTATCAGCCAGTCCACTTTTTGCATGCTTAGCGTGTGGAAAGGATTATACCAATAAACCAATTAAAGGATTGGAGGTGAAGGAGCAATGCAGAATGAGCTAAATTGGTAGTTAACTGAGTAGCAGGCTTTTTATACACTGCAGGAAACATCTAGGAAGAAGATGCTCTAATCTAGTACATCGGCATTATGCAAGAGATGTGAACTAGTTCTCTCCCTTTGGTGGTGGCAAATCAAACTCAGATGCACCGCAGCTTTCACGTCATCCATTCCCACTGAGTGAGACCACCTAAAAGATGTGACCTTGTTGTAGCATGCATGCCAAAATAAAATAATTTACTAAAGCATCCTCCTAAATGTTACAGTGTTCAGAATTCCAGACACTCTGTTCCATTCCTCCCTCTCAACAATCAACAGCCAACAGCATGCTCTGACCTCACTGAACTGCTTTGCGAGCCTCACAGCTGAGGTTTCTCTCTTTCTCTCTTTCTTTCTTTCTTTCTTTCTTTCTTTCTTTCTTTCTTTCTTTCTTTCTTTCTTTCTTTCTTTCTTTCTTTCTTCTCTCTCTCTCTCTTCTCTTTCTCTCTCTCTCTCTCTCTCTCTCTTGCACATCTTGCCCCCCCCCCATGCCTGCTGCTGGTAATGCTGTTTTGGCTTAATCAGGAACAGCATGCAGAGAACTGAAAACACTATTAGTGTACAGAATGATGCCGTAAAACAGCAGCATTGATATTTTTCTGATCATTCTGAAAGCTTTGGTCTGCTGTCTGGAAACTTATCAGACTAAGGGCGGATTGGTTTTTAAGGTTAAGGACTGGTTTTGATAACGCAGATGGACACATGACGTTTTGCTTTTTATGTTCCTAATGTTCCTTGTCTTTTTTTTATCGCTTAATTTTTAATCGTTTTATGCTGCTATATTGGTGAAACACTGCTCATATGTCCTTATGTAGTGTTTCACCTTTGTTTTGTTTTTTACTGCATTCAAACTCCAACTCCCCTCCAATGCTAAAAACATTTTAATTAACAAGTATGCCCTGTGATGTTTTAGAATGATATACCGTATCTAATACCATTCTAATAGGGGGAAATATATGTTAAACAGTCGGCGTAGATCCAGCCTAAGTTACAAATGAGCAACCCTGGTGAGAGCATTCAGTAATCATGATGCCATTACTTTAAAATCCCTTTTCGCTGGTTGCTATCCATAGAATCTTTGACAGTGCAGACTATAAATTATTTTATAATTCAGAATGTCTTTAATGTGGCCTTTATTGGATTGTTAAATTGGAAAACTTAATAATTGTGTTATATATATATATATATATATATATATATATATATATATATACACACACACACACACACACACATATACATACACACACATACATAGCTGCCAAGTCTCCCGTTTTCCCCGGGAAAACCCCTTTTTTACTTACCTTTTCCCGGTGGTCCCCCGTATCACTTCGTCTCCCGTTTTTCTCCATTATTTTCTCCTGCCGGCGGCCATTTTTTTTCTTTCCGATTTGCCCTTCTATGGGCACCAAAAATGGCCGCCGCCAGCTTCAAAAGCCGCATGTACGCATGTCCCATAGCTGCCAAGTTATCCCTTTTTTACAGGGATTTTCCCTTATGCTGAATAGGCTTCCTCGCGAGAAAAGCGAAAACTTGGCAGCTATGACGCATGTCCGGAAGTGCATAGATGTTGGCGGCGGCCATTTTGGTGCCCATAGATGGGGCGGAGCGACACCGGAAGTTGCGTTGGAGCATTTCCTGACATGCGCACGAGCGATTTTCGAAGCCGGCGGCAGCCATTTTGGGTGCCCATAGAAGGGCAAAGCGACACCGGAAGTTACATCGACGCAACTTCCGGTGTCAAATGGCTGCCGGTCCCGGATTCTGCAGTCCGGAACTTGGAAGGTAAGTATATACACAGTACAGACCCGCAGAGAAAGGACTCTGGTTATTATCTTAATGTAGTTTCAAATGGGAGGTCATATAACTTTTTAAAATGTATTTGTTTATTTTTTTGCTTGCTCTTCATTAAAAATAATCACGGAGTTGGTTAGCAAAGATTAGAAGTAGCCAACATTTACTGACCATTGCCACCTGACTAAACAAGCCGATTTTTTAAGACAGAGTCTGAGCAAAAGGACCAGGCTCCTGTTGTCCAATTGGATTGACTTACAAGTTTCAGAGAGGGATCTGTGGTGCAGAATTCTATGTGTCTACATCAGGCACCCCCAACCTGCGGCCCTCCAGATGTTTTGGCCTACAACTCCCATGATCCCTAGCTAACAGGACCAGTGGTCAGGGATGATGGGAATTGTAGTCCAAAACATCTGGAGGGCTGAAGGTTGGGGGCATAGCTGCCAAGTTTTCCCTTTTCTCGCGAGGAAGCCTATTCAGCATAAAGGAATTTCCCTTTAAAAAAGGGAGAACTTGGCAGCTATGGTTGGGGGTGGCTGGTCTACATGGATGTAAACCCCACTGAATTCCGTGGGAAAGAAAGTGCATATAAGAATGCAGCCACAATCCACCGAGATGTTCTCCTGTGTAAATGAGGGCAAACCAAGAACATGGTTGTGTTGAGAAATTTTGAGCAGTGTTATGGAGCCCAAAGGAAGGCAGTGCTTCGAACCACTGAAAGAGCATACAAAAGTCAGTTTAGAAGCATGGCCAAGGAACTGAAACATATTCTGAGAATGGAATCTGTCCGCATCTGTTGGAGATTGCTTGGGGCATTTTGGTGCTTGGAGAAAATCCATGGCAATGAAAATATGTTAATAAGGTGAATGAAATGATGGCCAACTTTCTGTCCTAAAGGTAGGGTGGGGCCCTGGTTTCAGGTGTCTCAGGAGTCCTCAGATGACTTTACCACCCAAAGAAGGAATCAACATTGATCTTCAAATGCACGTTTTAATGTTTTTGTTGCTATATTTTACATTTAAAGTTCTCAAACGTTCACAAAATTAGTGCCATTCAGATGTTCTAATGCACACACATCGAATATACATGGAGAGGGATGTGATCACGACTGCAAATCACAAGTGGTACCTCTGCTGTGCACAAAAAAACAGGAACAACCCCCCCAATCACGTGTATGAGCCTGTACAGTGCTGTGTGTATGCACATGAGCAGGCTGCAGATGTGAAAATTGATACCTTAGGATGGTGATCTTGCCAAAGCAATTCCGCTCCTCCCTACACAGTGCATTATCTATTGTAATCTTCATCCGGGACAGTTATAAAAGCACTTCTACTGAGGTGTTGCAATACGTAAATTTGATTGGTGCACTTGGTGGCCTTCGAAGTGTGCTTCAGAGAACTCTGGGTGGAGAAGGGGGACCACTGGAAGCTTAGTGGCAAAACCAGAAGTGGCAGATAAGCTTCCCTGAAAGACAAGGTTGCCTACTGAAGTGTAGGTGGGCTCCCACGAGGCAAGACACAGTGATAACAGCAAGAACCTTTACTGAACTAACAGAACTAGACAACAGGGGCAAAGCAACTGCTTATATATATATTTCTGAAGGTCTGGGCCACTCCCACTCCCACTCCCAACGTGATTGGCTGTCTCAACTTCCAAGCTGCGAATCATGACTCAGAGTTTAAGGGCCAATGGCAGAGACCCAAATCCTGGATTGGATATCATGTATCAAATCAGAACACAGGGGCTCAGAATCCTTAGTCCAGACTCAAGCTCTGGCAAACACAGACTACTGAATACATGCCTACCACCACCAAGGGTCTCCTAAAACGCAAGGAGTTGCAGGGAAGCGTTAGGTGGGCTTTAGGGTGAACTTCATGTGGAGCAATAGTGAACCCCAGAAGGCCAGACTATGTGTAAACTCAAAGCCATCCTAAACAGGTACCACTCCCTCTTAAAAGATGACTGATCTGGTGAGTGGAAAGGAGGGAGCACTGCTATTTTTCTGGGGAAAGAGGCACAATACCTGACCTCACCATGAACGCCTCCCTTGGTCTCTTAGAATGGCAATGGCGCCCACCTGAGATGGACCAGAAATGAGTTCCAGTGACTTCCAGCTGAAAAAAAAGCCCTGGGAAGGAGTGATTTCAGTAGAATAGTACTGATGGTTTGGACTATAACACCCATCACCCCTAATCATTGTCTATGCTGGCTGGGAATAACAAGAGTTGTAGTCTGAAACAGGAAGCATGAGGCAAGGGAAGGCTGATATACACACTTACTTGAGAGTAAGTGCAATTGAACTTAGTGGGATTTACTTCTGAGTAGACACCCACAGGATTGCTCTGTAAGGCTGCAATTGTAAACATGCTTACTAGGGAGCCAGGCTATTAGACAGAGTGGAATTTACTTCCAAGTAAAAATACATAGGACTGCACTGTAAGGCTGCAATCCTATGCATTTCTGCTTTGGACAGTTGGACTTACTTCCAAGTAGATATGTATAGGATTGGATAGAATATAATATTAATAGTCTATGGCAAGATTGCCCCTACGGTACTAGCTTCTAATATATTTTCCTTCCCATCTCTTATAAAACATATTGCATAAAGAGTTTTGCAACTGTGTGTGTTATTCAATGAACTGGAACGATCAGAGTACAGAAAATTACACCGCAGTTATGGCCTAAAAAGTTATGTTAAAAACAGGATTTTTTTTATTGATGATAGTGACAGTAAATAAAGGAGGTCTGGGAAATCACCTAAAGAAGGTAATGATCCCAAGAATGATTTTTTAAAAAGCAGAAAAGTTTAGTCAATTGTTGAGAGGGCAGGACTCACTTGGTAAGCAGAGAAATCTGCAAAACAAATCCTTTACAAGTGAACAACAAGAACATTACGTCCAGTAATGTGCTTCAAGGGTGCACCTCCTGAGCAATGTTGCAAACGTAACAATGAAATTTATTGTTTAATTTTTAGTAGGGATCTGAGAGAAAAGATGCCTTCCAGTAGAGCGTAAGTGGAGTTTACCAAACAGATCTGTCACAAGAGGTAGAAAGAAAACACAGTGCCTAGAACTTAAAGGAAAGGAAAGTGTTGTTCTGCTACTTAAGACAGTACATGCAATCATTTATTTTTAACTTGGTCAAATAGTACACGCTATAGTTTATTTTTTCCTTGGTCATTGTCATAAAATCTCTCTTCTTGGTTATGTAACCTGTTCACATGTATGATTCTTTTTTTCCCCCTAAGATTTTATTATTATTTTAAACAAAAGTGTAACCATAGAGCAATACTGATGGCCCAGTGATTCACCAACTCTCCTTCTCACCTGAAATGGGAAGGTCTGCCTGGGAACCACATCTCTGTCATCCAAGGTTCCCTCCTGTGGTTGCTAGACTCCAACTCCCATATTCCCCAATTATTGGCCATGTTGGCTAGGGCTGATGGGAGTTGGAGTCCAGCAACATCCAGAGGGCAACACATTGGCTGCTTCTAAAATAAATTAAAGGGCAGGGAGGGAAGGAGGGAAGGAGGGAAGGAGGGAAGGAGGGAAGGAGGGAAGGAGGGAAGGAAGGAAGGAAGGAAGGAAGGAAGGAAGGAAGGAAGGAAGGAAGGAACTGCCACAGCAAAATAATCCAAGTACGGTAACAACGGAGTCACCGCTCAAAGAGACAGCTAAAATAATGCCATATATAACTAGGAAGATGGCATTGATTATAAGCAACCATTTCCTTAGAGTTTTTTGACATCTGTCTGCCTCAAGAGACAATAGAGTGTGCCTCTGTGGGTGAAGTGACCTCCTCAGGGCACAAGCCTCAGCAGTGTGTATGGAAGTCCTGGGATGCCCAAACCACAAGACATCCCCTCCCTGATGTGGTCCAAAGGAAAGCGGAGCAATACGTTTGGCATCAGTTCAGCTTCAGGAGTTGTCAGAAAGAGACATACAAGGTGCCGTCGGTTTAACCATCTTAGGGATTCTACTCCAGATATGTGTAGGGTTTACTCCTTAGCCTCTTCTTATCCTGAAGACATCCTGCAAGGCGGCGGAGGTCCGGATTAGAGTTTTCCTTCTCCTAGATGGGCAACCTTTGCAGGTTGATGTCTGTCCTCACTTCCTCTTCTGTCCTCACTTCCATCTAAAGCACATACAGAAACTGCCTTCTTGACCATTGGACCCACTATTGGTCTCATCAGCTGATTCCTCTGGAGCCTTTCTTCACATGCTGGGGAAGTCCCTAACTCCCTGAGGGTTTGAGGCCCATCAGCTACCCTTACCTGGTTTAGCTGGCCAGTAGAAGCCATTCCTGGGGTGTGGCCACTGCCGTATGCTTCTAGGAGGCACTGGTGAGAACTGAGTGCAGGCTGGACAAACTGACCCAGAAGGAGCATGACATGTCCCTCACCAAAGTTACTACCCATCCCTTAACATCCCACACATCCTTAGAGTAAATGTTTAGCATACCACTAACCTAGAGGTCCACTGAGGGGAAAACATGTTCCAATACTGTGAAGACAATCCTTTTTGGCCACCAAAGCAGCTCCAGAGCAGATGATGTTAATGGTATGGCCAAAAAAAACCAGGTATCATATCCCAGGATTAAAGTATTAACTTTGTGGTTTAGTGAAGAAAATAATTATTTATATCATTGACATCCTCAGGATTCAGACTTTGTGCAAGTGAGCCTCCCTAGGAAAAGGTCAAAATGAGGAGTAAAGATAGGCAGAAATATCAGTTGATGTTGTTTGTTTTATATTTCCTGTCTGGGGACAGAAAAGGAAGAAAGATCCATCACGCAGATGGAAATAAAAATACTTGGAGCAATGAAGCTGAGGAAGCATTGGGTCGGGTGAGGAAATATCATCCCCACTCAGCCATGTGCACCTATTGATAGAAGGTTTCCTACGTTAATCAGGATGGGAAAATGTGGCTTCCCCACATGTTTAATTTGGCTCTCATTTTTTTCCATTTTAGGAGTGAAAGTAGCCAGTAGTAGAAATGCTCACCTACATTTTCTGTGATGTCATGAAAGGCTGTGGAGTAGTCACCTGTCATCTGTCTAACCTTTAACAGAACCTGCCCTGCTTGTCATAACTGCACAGAAGCTGAAAGTGTACAGTCGTACCTTGGGCAAAGTACGCTTCAGGTTGAGTACTTTCAGGTTAAGTTCTCCACAGACCCGGAAGTGTTTACTTCCAGGTTCCGCTGTGCGCACATGCACAGAAGCGATCTGCGCGCTTGTGCTCTATCGGCGCTTCATGCACTATCACCGCTCGGGTTAAGTACTTTTCGGGGTGCGAATGCCACCCCAGAACCAATTAAGTACTTAACCCGAGGTACCACTGTAAATGTTAATTTTTTTCATCTACAATACTGTCTTATTTATTTTATTGTACAGTACAATGATTATTGCCTTCATTTTATGGGTCAATGGTCTCATTAGACAGTAAAATTCGTGTTAAATTGCTGCTTTAGGGGGTGTTTTTCATAGTCTGGAACGGATTAATCCACTTTCCATTACTTTCAATGGGAAGGTTCGCTTCAGGTTAAGTACACTTCAGGTTAAGTACGGACTTCCAGAACCAATTAAGTACTTAACCTGAGGTACCACTGTATAAGGGACGTGGCTGGCACTGTGGGTTAAACCACAGAGTCTAGGGCTTGTCGATCAGAGGGTCGGCGGTTCGAATCCCTGTGATGGGGTGAGCTCCCGTTGCTCGGTCCCAGCTCCTGCCAACCTAGCAGTTGAAAGGACGTCAAAGTGCAAGTAGATAAATAGGTACCGCTACAGTGGGAAGGTAAACGGCGTTTCCATGTGCTGATCTGGTTCGCCAGAAGCGGCTTTGTCATGCTGGCCACATGACCTGGAAGCTGTACACCGGCTCCTTCGGCCAATAGCGTGAGATGAGCGCCACAACCCCAGAGTCGGTCACGACTGGACCTAATGGTCAGGGGTCCCTTTACCTTTTTACCACTGTATAAGGAGCTCTGCTTTCATCCAGAAGCAAACCTTTCTGCAGAGAAGCTGGGATCTGCAGAGCAAGTTCTACATTTAACTGGGTTTGTTTGCTTTTTGGCGAAACTTTTTTTGCATAGCTTAACTTGCAGAAGAAGTCTGTAATTGGGCTTTGTTTGGAAATTAGCAGTGTTTATTTGCACTGCCCAATGTTTATTGATTTTATTTGTCTTGATGGAGCGCTGTACTAAGATGTGATATAAAGCAAAAACACTAGGAATACACAAAGCAGGGAGGTTCAAAAACTATGTCTTGCCATAGACTTATGGATGGCTTAGAAATATGCTCTTGCCTTGTCCCTTCAATCTGATCTGTCTGGCAGCCTTTTCTGTCTCCTTCTCCTTAGGGCAAGATGGTTCTCGATTAGCCACTGGGAGGGGAGGGGCTGCCTCACCTAGAAATAATAGTGAACTTCTGAAGAAATACAGTGGTACCTCTACTTACGGATTTAATGCGTTCCGAACGCACATTCGTAAGTCGAAAAAAATTGTAAGTCAAATCCCATAGGAATGCATTGGGAGAAAAAATTCATAAGTCGAAGCAACCCTATCTAAAAATTCATAAGTAGGAAAAATCCTATCTAAACCGCATCCAAGATGGCGGACGGAGGTCCGTTCATAAGTAGAAACATTCGTAAGTAGAGTTATTCGTAAGTAGAGTTACCACTGTAAATGCTTTGTGGGGCTTTTGATTCAACTGTTGGAGGGGGGGCCCAATACAGAGTTGAAGGATGTGGAACAGATCAAATCAAAGTAGCAAGGTAGTAAAAAAGTCTTAAACACACACACGCAAGTGTATGTATTGCATAATGGTTGACAGTTACACAAAAACAGTGCTAGGTCAAGTGGAACACGCTCTCCTCTCTGCATCCTGGGCATACAAGTCATAAGATAGGGATGAAGTCACACCTAGTCTACCATCTACCCATACAACCTTATATAGGCTCATAAAAAGTATGTGGTACTGATGGTGATGGTTTTTAATACTCACTGTTAATCAGGGGAGCCCAAGGCAAATATGGTAGTTCTCTGTCCCCATTTTATCATCACAACTGCCCTATGAGATATCCCAAAAGAGATAGTGGCAGACAACATTAAACATAATGGCCAAGTAGATATCTGAACCCGGGTTTCCCTGCTCCTAGTCTAAGCTTGGGGGAAACATACAGCTGAAAACTCCCATGTTTGTGTTTTTTTTAAAAAAAACCAACCACTTCACACACACAAAAATCCTAGCATGCTATGGGTTAAACTAAGGAAGAAACTTCCACCTAACAATTCTAGTTTTCCACACGCAAGGGTTTTTGATGTTGGATTTAATCATGTGATCCCTCACATGCATCATGAAGTGGCCATAATCCCCAGAGGGCTGTACCATGTGGTTGTTGTCCCCCCCCCCTCCCAAATAGACAGATCAGCTGCAGTAACAATGCTTTTAAAAGCATGGCTCTTAATGGTATGCTTAACAGCCTTGTTCCTAAACCACTGAATCCAAAATATTTAGATTTCCTGGAATATACTTGCCGTTTTTCAGAGGTTGCTTAAGAGGCTAGCCAGTCTGCCAGTGGGTGATAAATGAATGGATTTACAACATAGGATTACATTTTTAAATACTTTGGAAATCAGAGTAGCTATTCAAGAACATTTCTTAAAATGTCGAGGCAGGAAGCAAAAACAACCATGTTTTCTACGTGGGGGGGGGGGAATGCTTCTACGTAGCCTTTAATCATTGATACAAAGGTTATCAAAGGTTGTTTTGAGTTTAATCCGGGCAGCCAGAAGATCACAGCAAAAACAAAAGTCTCATTTTTTATTATTATTACTTCCTTATGTAAGTGACTGGCAGAGATCCAGCTCTTCCCTTCTAATACATTCCTGAGTCAACAGTGCATCAGATGCTTGGGAGAAATTATAAGAAAAGAAAAGAAATGTGCAACCATCTTCAAAAAAATTCCTGGGAGGGAGACACTTTGCTTTTTATTGGGGGGGGGGGTGCAAGGAGGAGGGAACAGGACATTTTCCATATCAGGCCAATTTATATGTGTTCTCTCTCTCTCTCTCTCTCTCTCTCTCTCTCACTCTCTCACACACACTTTTAAAACAGGATGTTTCCCCAAATGATCCATTCAGATACTGATTTTAATGCCAAATGGCAGTAAAAAAATATTTTTAAAAAACTGGGTTGGGGGAAGAGATGGAATCTGAGAATGAAGGGAAGAATCAGGATAAAAATGATAGAAAAGAAGAAGCAAGAACTGCTAGCGGGGAAAATCTTTGGCAGTGAATTCAGGCTCTGGAATAAGAAACTTACGAGAATTCTGCATCAACAAGATAAAAACATACTGGTTTTATTATTGTAGAGGAGAAACAGCTTAGGCATGCATCTCTTCTAAGTAATTCTGTTACTGAGACACTGACAACATCAGATTGTGTACCATGCAGTGTGGCAGAGAGGACACGGTTAATCTCCAAAAATAAATAGAAATGTCTAGAACAAAATGTGGTGCACATATGCAATAGCTTCATTTAGAAACACCCAGCAAATCTCTTGACCATATCCCTAGAGCGAAAAGGTTTCGAAATTTGAGAAACTGTCATGAGTACACGCTACTTCCTGCCCAAAGAAACACGCAAACCAACTCCCAGGCCCTCCAAGTGTCTATATTTTCCAGGGACGTCCCTGATTTGGAGAAGCCGTCCCAGTTTCTGATTTGATCCCCGAATCTCCCACTTTTCCTTAGGATCCCGATTTTCCTTGGAGAAATGTTGGGAGGGTATGGAGTTACTGTCTGAAGGCAATCCTGTATAGGGAAGGTTTTTTAATGTTTAATATTTTATTATGTTTTTATATATGTTGGAGGCTGCCCAGAGTGGCTGGGGCAACCCAGTAAGATATGTGGGGTATAAACAGTAAAATTACCAGTATCATTATGGAATGGGATGTCCCTATTTTCACCAGAGAAATGTTGGAGGGTATGCACTCCCACAAACATAACCAGGCAATTTCCCCCCACCCAAAAATGACCAAGCAATATGCATCCCAAAGGACAAAACCCACACAAATGCCGGTACACTTGGATAATTCTATAGATCCAAAAGCAAGCCACACTACTAAATAGGCAACACTCTTCAGCGCTTCCTAGGCCTGCCCAGGCACCAGAGGATCCTTTTTTATTTCCCCTTCCCCTTCATGCTCTTAAAAACCACCCCCAGGCATTTATCTGGGCTGCTATACCACCGTCCTTGCTTTCCTATGGTCAAGAGTGCCTCTGAGCTTCTGTATTCTGGGGAGAAAGAGGGGAAAGCTCATTGAGTGGCTGAAACCCGGAGCTCCCCCTCCCCACCTGCACAAAAGTAAAAACAAGCAAACCAAGAACAAAACTTTTTTAAAATAAATAAATAAAAATTATCAGGGTGGGCAGCAGGCCTATGGGGGAAGGGGACACAACCAAAGGAGATCTCTTGGGGGGGGGGCATGGTTGGCAATCCTGTGTCTTAAAGATAAAGAACCGTAAGAAGGGAGAAGAGGGGCCTTAAAGTTTCCCAGTTAGTAGTTAGTACTGATTACCTGATTATTAATGTCACAGGTTCACAAGGGTTGGGTGGACAGACGAGCCCCTCGCCTATGCCGATTCCAGCCGTGTTGAGCAACTGTTTCTGTACAACTTTGCCTGGGCCAATACCTGGGAGGGCATTATGTCTCAGCATCAGAATATCAGTGCTGGGATTCTCATATCTGGTCCCAGAGGGTCCAGTGCTTATGCAGCAGCTCACGAGATCAATTTGCAAGAGTTTCTTTGGACATTAAGATGCTCCTAGCCAGACTTCCGGTTTCTATCGCCACCGAAACGGCAGCACCCTCTGCGAGCTCCGCAACAGGGTGGTTGTTGAGAGAGGATTTTTGGGGGTAACGAGGGCTGCGTGACCCCAAAAAAAGCCAAGGGGGTGACTCTTGGTTGATCGTTTCCAGCGGCGTTGGACGGGACTCTCGGCATTCTCCAGCCAGCGGCAAGAGAGCGAAGAGACCCAGACGCAAAAGGGAATCAAACACCTCTCAACAAGAAGCCCCTAAGCCTGAATCGGCGTGAGAGCGGTAAAAACCCCTTTTATTATTATTAAACCCGAGACGTGTTCTCAGCACTGAAAAACTATAAGGGTGGTGAAGAGACACGGAGGATAATTGGAGTGCATAAAAGGAAAAGAAAAGATAAAACAAAAGGTGCTGAGCTGAAAGGAAAGACTTTTTAAAACCGGGGGACAGTGATTGCTAAAGGAGTTTACTATCTCTGTATTAAAACAACCGGGCACGAAAACTAGAGGCTCAGTTTCTGTTTTGAAAGTTGAAAAGAGAAAGACTCTCTGGAATAGAGCTTAAAATTGGAGAACACAGATTACTCTTAAGATTACTCTTAACGAACTACTTGGAATTGCTGCAGACGACTGCACAGCGTATCGCCCGCAAGTTGTAATAACAATGAAAGGGCTTCGCACAATGACGGAGATAGTTGGTGTGGGACTTTGAATGGTAAGCTACTAAAACTGCGAAGTGAATTTAAGAGCGAGAGAAAAGCAGAAAACGTTACCTGAAACAAAATGGAGCAGCGTGGGATAAGAATGGGCGGAGACTATTAGGCTACTGGGACTGTGACATCAGAGGCAGAGAGAAGAACTGCAGAGAAGAGAGAGACTGTGTAGAAAGGTGGAACGACGGGAGAACAGAGCAACGACATCAGTGGCCATAGCCAGAAATGCAACAAGAGTGCTGCCAAAGGGAATAAAGTGGCAGAAAGAACTGCAAAGGGACTTAAAACTTAAAAAAAGAGAGGAGCAACGACATCAGAAGTCAAGTCGGAACTGTATTAACTGGATCGTGTGGAGGTGGGAGAGGATTAAAATGGGAAGTAAAAAACTTAATCAAAGCACATTGCTTAACCTGCAACAAGCAAGAAGGAACTCTGGGCAAGAAGGAGATATGGAGGTGAAAGAACTGATCCTAAGCTTGAAGGGAGATATAATGGAGATGAGAAAAGAATTTGTTGAACTTAAATTAGATGTAAATGAGAAAATGAGGGGGTTGGAGGAAAAATTGGATAAAATGAATGAAAAAATAGAAGGGAACTCAAAATCTATAAGAGAATTGGAAACGCAGGTTAAAAAAATAGAGGAGGAAAATAAAGAGTTGGGAAAGACAACCCAAGAAAATAAGGATAAGGTGCAGCAGGTGGACGACTTGACTAAAAAAACCTTGAAAGAAGTAAGGGATGGCAAAAAAGAGTGGGATAAAGCTAGGAAAGAAAGAGAGGAACAAAGGATACGTCAGGAAGCCACATGGGATGCGTTGGCCTTGCTACAGATGCAGGCCCAGGAGAAATCGCTCAGATTGAGGGGTGTCCCAGAAGAGTTAGAGGGGAACCTGCAAGAGGTAATAATAAAAGAAATAGCGGCATGGCTAGAAATAGAAGAAGAAGTGGTGACAGGAAATGTGGAGTCACTCTTTAGAGTGAACTCAAAGAAAGCTAAGGAAAATAACTGGCCGGGGGACTGTCTAATCACCTTCTACACAAAAAGACTGAGAAACAGAATGTTGCAGAAAAAAAAGGAGAGGAATTTAAAAATTGGAGGACAAAGAATTATAGTGATGAAGGAGGTGCCTCCCCGCTTTTTGAAAAAGAGGGAGAAATATCAGTTTCTTGCCAAAGCACTCAGAGCCAATTCTATCTTTTTCAAGTGGGAGTACCCTCAAGGTTTATCATTTAGCTACAAAGGGAGGTGGAGAAAATTCGTAACCCCTGAAGACGCTGATATATTTTATAGGAGATACAAATCACAACTAGGTGGAGAAAAAACTCCAATAGAAGGAGAAACCGATCAGGAAAAGGAGGAAGGGGAAGAAAGTGTAGACATTGAATAGAAGAGCTTCAACTGGTTGTTTTTTCCCCTTTTTTCCTCTCTTCTCCTTTTTTTTTTAAGTTAAACCAGTAAATAAACGAACAAATAAATAATTAAAATTTGTGAAAGGTAACGCGTGCTGGAATTAATAATATGAATCTTAAATTAACTACATGGAATGTTAATGGCTTAAATGACAAAAAGAAAAGGAATAGGATAAGACATGTATTAATCAAACAAAAACTAGACATTATATGTCTCCAAGAAACACACATCAAAAAAGAGCATCAAAGATTGCTGATAGACCCAAAACTAGGAGTGGAGTTTATTGCAGCCGACGAAAGGAAAAAAAGAGGGGTGGTGATTTATGCTAAAGCGAACCTAGAACCACAACTACTATATGCAGACCAAGAAGGCAGGATAGTAATAATCCAAATTAAATATTTGGGAGAATCAATTGGTATAGCGGGTATATATGCACCCAACGAAAGAAAGGCGGAGTTCTACAAAAAGGTTGAGGAGAAACTATTAGAATGTATTGAAGGGAAAATGGTATTAATGGGGGACTTTAACGGAGTCTGTAATCCAACGATAGATAAAACCGGGACTGGGAAAGGGAAAAAGATGGGGAAGTTGCCCCAGACGTTTTTTGAGATGGTGAAGATGCTGGATTTGATAGATGGTTGGAGGGTCAAAAACGAATTTGAGAGGGAATATACTTATTTCTCCAATGCAAAAAATGTGGCAAGTAGAATTGATACAATATGGTTGACATCAGAATTGTTAGGAAGGATACAAGAGGTTAAAATTTTACCTAAAACCATGTCAGATCATAACCCAATAACCTTACAGTTGAAACCAGAGTGGAAAGTTGGAATGAGGAGGTGGAAATTGAAAGAATCATTGTTGTACGATGAGAAAATAATAGAAGGAGCCAAAGAAACATTAAGAGAATTTTTTGAATTGAATAACAACAAAGAAGTGGAAAATAGAACTGTGTGGGATGCCAGCAAGGCAGTAATCAGGGGTTACTTTATAAAACAAAATGCCATAGTAAATAAAGCCAAAGAAAAAGAAAAAAAGAAAATAATAGAAGAACTAGAGAAAAAAGAGAAAGATCTAAACAAAAACCCGAATAATGAAAGATTAAAGAAAGAAATTAATATGCTACGAGTAGACTATAAAATTAAAATAGAACAGGAAATGGATTGGAAGATAAGATCATGGAA
This sequence comes from Zootoca vivipara, assembly GCF_963506605.1. NCBI lineage: Eukaryota > Metazoa > Chordata > Lepidosauria > Squamata > Lacertidae > Zootoca > Zootoca vivipara. Next base: position 56,280,633 of record NC_083284.1, on the reverse strand, counting down.
ACAGAACACCTTCGAATTTGGTAATAAGCCTAGCAAATATCTGGCTTGGCAACTAAAGAAAAGGAAAAGTGAGAGAATGATACATAGAATAAGAGAAGGGGGAAAGACAATAGATAAGCCACAGGAGATACTGAAGAAATTTGTGAAATATTATGGAGAATTATATAAGCAAAAAGAGGAGGATAGGGAAGAAATAAAACAATATTTAGAATTACATAGACTGAAAATAAATATAGAAGAAAAAACAAAAGAGATAGAAAACCCAATCACAATACAGGAAATAAAAAGCATAATGAAGAAAAGCAAACCAGGAAAATCACCAGGTCCAGATGGACTTCCGGTTGAGTATTACAAAAAGATGGAAGGTATTCTCCTCAATCCGTTAAAAGACCTGATGAATCAGACATTAGAAAAGGGACTAACACCAGAGTCCTGGAAGGAAGCATATATTACGTTATTACCAAAAACAGAAGTAGACACAGAGATAATAGCAAACTACCGTCCGATATCCCTTTTAAACAGCGACTATAAGATCTTCGCAGGGATAATAGCACAAAGAATAAAAAACATCCTTAAAGAAGTAATACATCCAAACCAGGCAGGATTCTTACCAGGGAGGAAGATTGCGAGCAATACAAGAAATGTAATTGATATTTTAGAATATCTGGAATTTAAAATTGATAAAAAAGCAGCATTATTGTTATTAGACGCCGAGAAGGCATTTGATAATGTCTCCTGGGAGTTCTTAAGAAAGCAAATAGAGATGATGGGATTTAAAGAAAAAATACAAAATGCCATAGGAGCTATCTACAACCAACAAAAAGCTAGGTTAATATTGAACGGAAATGTGACGGATAGCTTCCTGATAACAAAGGGCACAAGACAGGGGTGCCCATTATCCCCCCTGCTATTTATAATGGTATTAGAAGTATTATTAAATAACATCAGAAATGAGGAAATGGTGAAGGGGATAACGGTCGGCAAAAGGTCATACAAGGTTCGTGCGTTCGCGGATGATATAATTATAACATCACAGGACCCTATTAAATGTATCCTGAAAGTATTGGAAATCATTAATGAATATGGGAAGGTAGCAGGGCTAAAAGTGAATTATAAAAAAACCATGTTATTAACAAAAAACCTGGATAAAATGGAAAAGGAAGAGTTACAACAACTAACAAGTCTAGAAATAAGAAAGAAAGTTAAATACCTCGGGGTTTGGATTACAGCAAAGAGCCTAAACCTGTATGAAAACAACTACAAAAAAGTGTGGAACGAGGTAAAAAAAGATATGGAGCAGTGGAGTAAGCTACAATTATCACTATGGGGCAGAATATCAGTAATCAAAATGAATGTACTCCCTAGGTTAATGTATTTATTTCAGGTAATACCAATACTGGGAGGAATGAAATGTTTTATAGAATGGCGCAAAGACATCACGAAATTCATTTGGAGTGGTAAGAGACCCCGTATTAAATACCAACTACTCACTGATAAAAAAGAAACGGGGGGCTTCGCGCTGCCTAACCTTGAATTATATCACGCAGCAGCAGGGTTGGTATGGGTGAAAGAATGGATAACCCTGGAAAACCCAGAACTTCTAGACTTGGAGGGAGCTGACAATCGCTTTGGGTGGCACTCTTACTTGCTACATGAGAAGGTTAAAGCCCACAGGGGCTTCTTAAATCATTTGGTGAGAAAATCTTTATATACAATTTGGATAAAATATAGAGGAATTTTAGAAAAAAACATACCTCTGTGGGCCTCCCCAATAAATATGATAACAGTCAAAAAAACAAATATGGACGAGAAAAGAGCTACCTACCATGACTTATTGGAAATAAATCAAAACGAAATTAAATTGAAACAATATGAGGAAATCAAAGATCACCTTTCGGTATGGCTCCAATATTTTGAAATAAATCAAAGATTTAATGAGGACAAAAAATTGGGTATTGCTAAAGAAAAATCTAAATTTGAAAAAATCTTAATGAATAAAGAAGGGAAACATATCTCACAGATATATGATTTATTGCTCGAGTGGGACCTTATAGAAGAACAAACCAAAACATCAATGGTGAGATGGGCCCAAGATTTTGGGTATAACATTCTCATGGAGCAATGGGAGAGGCTGTGGATAAAGGACATGAAGTTTACCGCCTGTTACAACCTAAAAGAGAACATCTTAAAAATGTTGTACAGGTGGTATCAAACACCAGATAGATTAGCCAAAATGTACAAAAACCAATCCAATAAATGCTGGAGGTGTGGAACAGAAGCAGGTACACAGATACATATGTGGTGGAAATGTCCCATGATAAACAAATATTGGAGTATGATCTATGAGGAACTTAAGAAAATGACAAAAATAACATTTAAAAAGAAACCAGAGGTATTCTTATTGAATATAATACCTGAAAATGTAAAGAACGCTAACAGAACGCTGATGATGTATGGAATAGTGGCGGCAAGAATTCTGCTAGCGAGAATTTGGAAAAGTAATAACATACCCAGCAAACTCGAATGGCAATCGTTAATGAAAGAATATGCACAGCTTGCAAAATTTACAGGAAGGATTAGAGGACAGATGAAACAGAAAACTAAAAAGGAATGGAGAATATTTTATGAATACCTAGAATCAAATTAAATAATAAATAACTAAGCCAACCAGCAGAGTATACCTGAGCCCAAAACAGAACATCTGAAGACCAATGTTGTAGATAAATTAAGAATCGTGTCATGAAAATGAATGTAATTGATGAGATACAGAGAAGTAACTGGAAGTCAAACCTCAACCCTTCTTTTTTCTATTTCCTTTTTTTTTTTCCCTATAGCCTTTCCCCTGGCTTATCTTTTTCCTTGCCTCGTCGTCTCTGAGCTTGCTAGACGAGGTATATATCTTTATTTGTGTGTACTTCTGCATATTGTGATTTACTGTTGTGCACTGTGATTTTTAAATGGAAACCAATAAAATTTTTCTTAAAAAAAAAAAAAAGATGCTCCTAGCCACCCGCACAGCACAATTGCTTTGTGTTTCCAGGGGTTACATTTGCGTGTGTAGACCCATGGGCGTACCCAGGATCAACACTAGGGGGGGCAAGGGGAGGGGCCAAGGCACGGAAGGGGAGGGGCCACAAAGTGGGCGGGGAAAGTGCAGTCAGAGGCGCCGGGCTGATGGGCAGAGGCGGAGCACAGCCCGACAGAGCGCACCGTGGCGCGACCTCCCTCCAGCTGGGAGATTGAGAGAGAGATTGAGAGAGAGAGAGAAAGAGAGATCTGGAACCGCGCAGACGCCCCTCTCTCCTTGCGACCCTGTTCTCAGCAACTGCCGACCCCTGCACGGTTTTGCATGCGGGCAGGTGACGGAGCCAAGCTCCTCCCGCTGCCTCGCGATGGCCCAATCGAAAAGACCCTGGCCAAAGGCGGGCGCCTTTGTCACAGAGAGGAAAGCTGGGGAGGCGCCGGCAATAGTGCAGCCGCCGCTGCGCCAGGAAAGGGGGCAGCAAGGCAGGAGTTCGCCAGGGCAGGAAGGCCCCGCTGCCGCACTCCCTGGTTCCCCGCCGTGCATGGCTTTGCCTGAGGGCGTGACGGGGAGCTGGAGGGAGAGCGCGGCGCGACGGGCGGGAACGGCGAACTCGCGCTCCGCTGGGCTGTGCCCCTCCCTAGAAGCAGGGCTGGTGGGCGAAGACAGAGCCCAGCCCAGCCCAGCGGAGCGCGAGTTTGGCGTTCCCACCCGCCGCGCTGCGCTCCCTGGTTCCCCGCCGTGCTTGGCCTTGCCTGAGCGCGCGCCGGGGAGCTGAAGGGAGGGTGCGGCATGGCGGGAATGGCGAACTCGCGCTCCGCCGGGCTGTGCTCCGCCTCTGCCCACCAGCCCTGCTTCTAGGGAGGGGCAGCCTGCGGCCCCCACTTGCCCCGCGGTGGGTACGCCCTTGTGGGGGGGGGCAGCTGGCTTCTAGAGTAGGGCAGCTGCCCTAACCTGCCCCGTGGTGGGTACGCCCTTGTGTAGACCTTTTAACCACCACCCCCAAAATAATTTCAGACAAGACTCAAATTTTAGGTTTGGTTTTTTGGCAGAATTTAGGCCACAACTTTATTGATTACAATCAAGTGAGTGGTTGCATAGTGTCAGAGGGCCTGATATGGCTACTCTAGAGTAACGACTCCAGCATGGTCTTTTAAGGCTTTTATTAAGTAAAAATGCATCCTTAAGGTGAGGTGTCAGAACCTCCGAATGGCGATTGGCGCGTTTTCTTCCAGCACCAAAGCTTTGGCAGACCCAACCTCTTCCCCCTACGTTTGCGTCGCAATTCGGGAGTTGGGGGGATTGGCCTCCCCCCCGTGCGTCCAACTTCCTGTTCCACCTGCGGCATGGGCTCCACAACCTTGCCTGAGCCTCGGACACCACTTCCTGACTCTCCGCTGGAGGCAGAGCTCTCCTTACTCTCTCCAGCGCTTGGGGATGGGCTGGAACTTAAGATGGGAGGGACTTCCCTGTATCCCTTGTCCCTCACATCCACCCCCCTCCCAGGCTTCTCTCCCCCCCTCCCTAGGGGCTCTCTGCTTGCTGGGGACGAGTGAAACCCCAAGAAGTCTGTGGCATCCGAGCCTGTGGGTGTAAAAATTTCCCCCCAATCCTGCGATCTTTCTCCTTCCCCCTGAGAAGACGGGAATCCCAAGAAGTCAGTGGCGTCAGAGCTGGTGGGAGTAAAAATGTTCTGCCAGTCCTCTCCTGCCTCTGACGTAGTCGACCTCGGTGAAACCCACACCTCTTCTTCCGTATCCTCAAATTCCGCTTCCCATCTCCATGGAGAGCTGCTGCCTGCGATCCCTTCCTCCCGCCCCTCCCCCTCTCCCTCCCTTTCCATGTGCCAGGGCTTGGGCCTGTGGGGGAAAAGGGCGTGGAACTCTTCCACTAAAAATTCCTCAGGTACTTCCGTGGCCGGTATCCACTCATTGTGGGACGGCGGAGTGTCCTCCCATGCTATCAGGTACTCCAGCCCTCTCACCCCTCTCCTTGAGTCTAAAATCTCAGTTGCCTCATTGAGCTGTCGGGCGTCTCCCGTCTCCCCCCCTCCCTCTGGAGGCTGATCGCTGTCCCTGAACCTGGTACTTTCCCTGTACGGCGACAGCAGCGATCTATGAAACACTGGGTGCACTCTCATGTCCTCAGGCAGTGCTAGCCTGAAGGCTACCGGGTTGACCTGTTGCGTGACCGTGAAGGGGCCCAGCCTCCTGGGTGCTAACTTCTTGCATCGCCCCCTGGTGGGAAGACCTTCCGAGGATAACCAAACCTTGTCCCCCACCCTGATGACCTCTCCCGGTCGCCTGTGGCGATCTGCCCCCTTCTTGTACGCTTCCTTGGCCCTCTCCAAGTGTTCTCTGAGCTGCTGGTGCACCGTCTCCAGGTCCTCTGCCCAATCCTCTGCCTGTGGGCCCTCTTCCTCCTCCTCCCCCTCCCTCTCCGGGAAAGATCTGAGGTCGCGCCCGTAGTTGGCCTTAAAGGGCGACACCCCTGTGGAGACGTGCACCGCATTGTTGTAGGCAAATTCTGCCAGTGGCAGGCGATCCACCCAGTCCGTTTGCCTCTGGCTGACGTAACATCTCAGGTACTGCTGCAGAATGGCGTTGACCCGCTCCGCCTGTCCATTGGTCTGCGGGTGCCGAGCCGTAGACAAACTGACCTCCACCTGCAGGAGGTTCATTAGCCGCCGCCAGAACCTGGAAACAAATTGGCGGCCACGATCCGAAATAACTCTTAAAGGCAATCCATGCAGTCTGAATACGTGGTCAACAAACAGTTTGGCCGTCTCTTCTGCCGAGACCGCCCTGGCACACGGTATAAAGTGGCACATTTTGGACATGAGGTCCACCACCACCAACACTGCGGTCTTGCCCCTGGACGACGGCAGGTCTGTGATGAAGTCCATGGACACTACTTCCCACGGCCTGTGCGGTGTGGCTAATGGCTCCAGCAAACCTGCTGGTGGCGCTCTGACCACCTTTGCTCGCTGGCAGGTGTCACATCCCCTTACATAATCCCTCACATCCTCCCGCACCCCTGGCCACCAGAAGTGTCTCATGACTAGGTGAGTGGTTTTGTCCCTTCCGAAATGACCCGCCGTTGGGTTGTCGTGCATCTGCTTGAGGACCTTACCTCTCAGCTGTTTGGTGGGCAGGTACAGGGCTCCCCTGTAAAAAAGCAAACCCCTCCTTTCCTCAAAGTCTTTAGCCTGCTCCCTCCCCCCTCGCAGCTCTCTGAAGATGCGGGAGGCAAACTCATCTGCTGCCGTCAGTGCTGTGAGTTCTGCCTCGCTCACCACTGCTGCTCCGCAGGACCATGCTGATGGGGGGGAAATGTGCCTGGGCGCTGGTGGCAACTCCTGCTCCATGTACTCTGGTTTGCGGGAGAGGGCATCCGCCCTGACATTCTGCTCCCCCGGGATGTAGTGGATGGAGAAGTTGAAGTTCGAGAAGAACTCTGCCCACCGTATCTGTCGCTGGTTGAGCACCCTGGCCGTTCTCCAGAACTCCAGGTTCTTGTGGTCTGTGCACACCTGGATGGGGTGCTTGGCGCCCACCAGGAAGTGTCGCCAGTGCTGGAAAGCAGCGTGGATCGCAAGAAGTTCCCTATCAAACACCGTGTAGTTGCGTTCAGGCTGTGTCAGCTTCCTGGAGAAGAAGGCACAAGGTCTCCACTCTCTGTTGGCGTCCAGTTGCAACAGGATCGCTCCCAACGCCCGGTCTGAAGCATCTGTCTCCACGCGTAGGGGCGCATCCTGCACCACATGGAACAGGTTCTGGTCGGACGCGAACACCCTCTTGAGGCTTTCGAACGCTGCTTGCGCCTCTGGCGTCCACCTGAACTTCTGCTTGCCTCTCAGGCAGTCCGTGATGGGAGCCGTAACCCGCGAGAAGTTCTTGATGAATTTCCTGTAGAAATTGGCGAATCCTAGGAGGCGTTGGGCATCTTTGCGCGTCCTGGGGCTGTGCCAGTCCTGGATGGCCTGCACCTTGTCCTTGTCCATCGCCAGTCCCTTGTCTGACAGTTTGTAGCCCAGGAAGTCCACTTCCCTGGTGTGAAACTTGCACTTCTCCAGCTTCACATACAGGTGGTTCTCCTTCAGGCGTTGCAATACCTCCCTGACATCCTTCACATGTTGCACTGGGTCAGCGGAATAGATAAGGATGTCATCCAGGAAGACTAAGCAGTTCTTGAAGAGAAGGGACCCCAGGACGTGGTGCATGAAGGCCTGGAAGCATGCTGAGCCCCCTTGCAACCCGAAGGGCATCACCAGATATTCAAAAGAGCCCAGAGGCGTGAACATCGTGGTTTTCCACTCATCGCCTTCCCGAATCCTGATCAAGTTGTACGCCCCCCTCAGGTCTAGCTTGGTGAAAATCTTGCCCCTGCGTGCCGCTGTCAGGAGATCGTCCACTCTGGGCATGGGGAAAGCCACTGGCTCTGTCACTGAATTGAGCCGTCTGAAATCCACCACAAGACGGCGCTGTTGCGTGTCTTTCTTGTCCACCCAGAAGACCGGGCTGCCCCCTGCTGCCTTGCTTTCTCTGATGAACCCCCGTTTGAGGTTCTTGTCTATGAACGCACGCAAATCCTCGAGTTCCTGATCTGACATGGCGTACAGCTTGGCTGGGGGTATCGTTGCCCCTGGCACCAGGTTGATCTGGCAGTCGAAAGACCTGTGTGGGGGTAGGTGGTCGGACTCCGCTTCGCTGAAGACCTCCTGCAGGTCCCAGTACTGCTTGGGTATCGCCTCACCCCCTTTGACATGCATGGTGGCCACCGTGGCTATTGGAGGCCCCTCCCCTGGTTGGTGCTGCATGCAATGTTCCAGACAAAAGTCCGACCCAAACGTGATGCATCTCTGGTGCCAACTTATGGAGGGGTCGTGGCGCGCCAGCCAGCTCATTCCCAAAACGATGGGGGGGTCTGAGATGGTTGTGACGTTGAAAGCCAGTGTCTCTGAGTGCCTTCCCACCGTCATTCTCATGGGGGGGGGGGGTTTGATGAGTGATGGCCCCTCCCAGCAACTCTCTGCCGTCAATGGTGGCTACGTGCAGGGGAAAATCCAGCTGCAGAAGCTGGATCTGGTGCTCTTCTGCAAAGTTTCTCGAGAAGAAGTTGGCTGAGGCACCACTGTCAATTAAGGCGAGGACTGTCAGGGGATAGCCATTTGGGAGCGTTAGCGTGACTTCTAGAACCACTCCTGCTCTGGGAGGGGTGGGCTGGCTCTGCTCCTCTCTGTGCGGGTGGGCGGGCTGGGGCTGTTGTCTGCTGACTGTGCCTGGCTGCTGCCCCTTGTCTCCTGCAGCCAGGCTGTCTCGTTTCCCTGCTGTGGTGCTGCTTCAGTGGGGGAAGGTACAACCGTTCCCGCCTTTCCTTGCCACTCTCTGCGATGAGGGCAGTCTCTGACGCGATGCCGGGGGGAGTTGCAGAGAAAGCAATTCCCGCCTCTTCCCTCCTTGCGTCTTGGCGCCGCCGGGGTTTGAAAAGCCCGCGCGCGCGCTCCACCGATCTCCATCAGTTCCGGCTCTGGGCTTGGTCTGGGCGGGTCTGGGGGCGGGCCCTGGGGTGGGGTTTGGTGATGTGGTCTGTCCTGGGAGCGTGGGAACCAAGGTTTTGCTGCGCGCGTCGCTTGTTTGTCATACCATCTGGATTCCTGTCTCACCCCCACCGCTAGCGCCGCTTTGCTTAACTCATCCATAGTCCGCGGTCTAGGACCTCTTGCCAGCTCATCCTTAACGTCTGCGTGCAAACCCAGGTAGAAGGCTGATTTCACTGGCTCACTTTGCAGATCCCACCCCAGTTTGTGCACCAGCATGGTGAATCTCGCCCAGTAGTCCCTAACTGTCGATTTTCCTTGTGTTAAGTTATGAAGCTCCTGTTTAGTGGCCTCCATTTCACTGTCACTAGCGTACATTATTTTTAAAGCTTCTAGAAATAATTTTGCGTTCTTCATGCAAGGATTTTTTTGCGCGATGAGCGGTCTTACCCATTCCCGGGCGGCCCCCGTCAAATGCTCTATGATAAAGGAGACTCTGTGCGCGTCATCTGGGAATTCTGCTGCATGCAATTCCAGCGCATAATTTATTTCTGTCTCGAATCCTAGGTACTCCCTAGGGTCGCCGCTAAACTTGGTGACTAGGCTCTGTCCCCTTCTCACTTGGACTAGCTGCGGCTGGGGCGCCCCCCCACCTCTAGCGGCTTTCTCCTCTTCCAACTTTTTCTGCAGGTCCAATACCATCACCCTTAGCTGTTTCTCAGTCTCCTCTTTTGTCCTCACCTGGTCCACCAGCTTGTTCAGCTCCTCCTGCGCCCCTCGCGCTTCCTCCTGAGCGGCATGCAATTGCTGCTGTGCCTGCGCTGTGAGGTTCCGTAGCTCCTGCTTCGCTGCTTCGGCCTCCAGCCTCCAATGCTCAGCCTCTTGAGCGCTCATCGCTGCACTCCAAAGTAGCCAAAAAAAGATTCGGAGGTTGCTGTCAGAGGGCCTGATATGGCTACTCTAGAGTAACGACTCCAGCATGGTCTTTTAAGGCTTTTATTAAGTGCTGATTATTTACAGTGTTCAGAGCAGTAAAAATGCATCCTTAAGGTGAGGTGTCAGAACCTCCGAATGGCGATTGGCGCGTTTTCTTCCAGCACCAAAGCTTTGGCAGACCCAACCTCTTCCCCCTACGTTTGCGTCGCAATTCGGGAGTTGGGGGATTGGCCTCCCCCCCCCCGTGCGTCCAACTTCCTGTTCCACCTGCGGCATGGGCTCCACAACCTTGCCTGAGCCTCGGACACCACTTCCTGACTCTCCGCTGGAGGCAGAGCTCTCCTTACTCTCTCCAGCGCTTGGGGATGGGCTGGAACTTAAGATGGGAGGGACTTCCCTGTATCCCTTGTCCCTCACACATAGGCTCTGGTTCGGCTAGCTCCCTGCACCCTTGCAGGTAGCGCTGACTCTGGGCACCAACCATAAGTCAGCCTCGGGTGAACACCTGGGACAGTGGCAAGCAGGAGCCCCTGCTAGACCTCCTCCCAGATATCCCCTGGACTCAGGCCCAACGGGCACAACCCCTCACAGGGAAGACCAACCATGAGTCTGTGGATTACTTTAGCGGAATACCCAACGCATAGGGATGGCTAGGCATCCTGCCACCCCCATCACCTGAACCAGAGCCTATCCGCAACCTTACAAGTTGTGACGATTTGCTACGCAGCAGGCAAAACCCAAATGGCATCAGCCAAGTGGGGAAAATTCCTACCGTGCCCCTCTCCCAACAACAGGCAACACATGATGGCATAGCAAGGTCAAGCACAAGCCCTAAATATAGAGAGAGGTGGGCGGGTGTTCCGATGCACTGAGCCCAAAAGAGGAAGCTCAGGGACACGTGCATGGGCTTAAATAGAGGTCCCTTGATCAATTTGACTGGCGTCCTTCTGGCCCAATTGCACCCAGGATCGAGGGACCTCCAATAGGGTGTTGTGGCCATCCAAACATTCCCACCCACAACACCGGGTCTGGTTGCCAGGTCGCACCGCATCACGTGCCCTCTTGTTAGGGAGGACCCGATTTAAGGAGGTAACATTTGAAAGGGAATTTTTTTTCAGATAAGAATCACTGCTTTGAGGGTTGTTGTTTTGGGTGTGTGTGGCCCCCCCCCACAAAAATATTAAATAAATAAATAAAAGTGGGGTATATACATCTGAAACTTGCAATTTTTCCCTGTGCAGCAACTCATCTGTAGTTGAGACTCCAGTTGCAGTGAGGAATTGAGTGGCTGAAGGTGCTCTAAGGCCACACCGACACCATAAATCTACGCACCATGATACCACTTAAACAGTCATGGCTTCCCCTGAAGAAATCTGGAAGTTGTAGTTTAAGGGTTTGGGGAGTTGTTATGAAGCCCCTATTCCAAAAGAGAATTAGTTCCCAGAATTCCCTGCAAAAAGAGATTGACTGTTAAACTACTCTGAAAATTTCAGCTCTGTGAGGGGAATAGAGGTCTCCTAACAACTCTCAGGACCCTTGACAAAACTACAGCTCCCAGAATTCTTTGTGGGAAGCCATGACTACAGTATTTAAAGTGGTGTCATAATGCTTTAAATCTACAGTGTAACTGTGACTTGAAACAGCTATGCAATCTACTCTGTGCCAACTTGTTCTCTAATGGAATCATTTTCTCAAATATGGTCCAACAGCTGGTTTTTATGCAGAGAATAGGAACTCTTTTACAGTTTTGTAAGAGTTAAAATTATATCACACATTTTTTTTTAAAAAAAATGCTTATGTAAAAGGAAATTAGAATGCTTAAATATGCACTCCTTGCCTGTTTTACCTGATAAAAAGAAGCCTTGAGTGCATTTGGTTATGTTTGAGTGCCCTGTACATTATGCAACCCTGCTTTCAAAGGAAATAAACCATTTGTATGCTTTATATAACAGAACAAAAAGCTGCAGTCTCAGTTGACAGATCTCCATAAATGAATTGTATTCTGATTGTAAAGCAAAATGGTTAGAAGTTAGAAACTGCTATCTTTACGACATATACATACAATCTTAATTCTTCGTGTTGGGCTTGGAAGGGGTGATGTTGGGGGAGTTCTCCACAGGATCCAAAGCTTCCCCATTTACCTAAGCTACCCCAGGCAAAGGGAGAAAAACTACACCATCCAAAAGAGAGAGAGGGAAAAAACGCCATCCCTCCCACCTCCCGCTCTATTCAGCATGAGCCTGGCAGGGGTTAGGAAGTAGTGATTCATTTACCACTGACACACACACCCGGCCTCCATGGGATTGCTCTGTAAATGGCATTCTGAGCTCTGTAAATGGAATTCTGGCAGCACTAACAGATTGAAGTGAGTAAAAAAAAGCATGAATAATACTTAATAGGACTGGGCGTAGTTGGAATGACCAGCCAACCAGTAAACACATATATACGCACACACTCCCCACTAGTCCAGATTTAGTTATGAAAATGAATTAATTTAGGACTAGTGTGGCAACTGACATAATTCTGCAAATCTTCCTCATGACATTTCCATGTGCTAGATTTTGTTAAACATTAAAGCTGCCTCTAAGGATTGTTCTCTGTGTGCATTAGCAACGTCACACACTATCCAATAGGTGCTCATGATAGTCATATAAGTACCTGTTGCAGAAGTATTTGACACACAGTGGGGGCTAATTTTGGCTGTCTCCCCCAGAGAACTGCTTGAACAGCAATTTACAAATAAATGTAAAATTAAACTATGATAGGGCAGGAAAGGGTGTTTTTTTCAACTTCCTACTGGTTGTTTAATACAGTACTAACTGCAAAATGAGGGCCGATCAATTAAGACAGAAATAAAGTATGATGGAGGAGGGCAGCCTATGAATCCAGGAGCAGGCATGCTAGTGTCTTTTCCTGCCTTTCCTCACTTTCTCATGGAGAGAAGTTGGTCATACATGACCATTATGGTGCAGGAGAGGACACTGGACATGGCTGGGTGTGTCGATCCTTGGTTCACACTATTCTTGTTCTATTTCAAGCCTAAGGGCCTGATACAGTTAAGTGTAATAAAAAATTGTTTTTGTTTTTGTTTTTAAGGGTTTGAAGGTATAGCAGGAGTTACAGGCAAACACAAATAACAGACAAAAATGTTTTTGATATTTGCTAAAAACATACCAGTAAACATTCTGGTTGTTTAACCTTTCATTTTTTCAAAAGTTTTAGAACGTAAGAAAAGCCATGCTGGATGAGGTCAAGGGCCCATCTAGTCGGGTACCATGTTCTCACAGTGACCAATCAGATGCTTACAGGAAGCCAACTAGACAGATCTGAGTACAAAAATAATCAGTGGCTAGTATGACAGGTACTTCAGACAGTGGCAATGGAACATTTTCATGACAGGTACTTCAGACAGTGGCAATGGAACATTTTCAGTGGCAATGGAACATTTTCATTGCCAGCCTCTTCCTCCACGAATTTAATGCAAATTCTGTGGTTTAGCTAAATGTTGTGCAAAAGGTACTTTCTTCTGCCAATTTTGAATCTGTCCAAATTAAGCTTCACTGGTTGTCCCCTATTTCTAATACTGAGAGACAGAAAGAAATGTGGATGTCATCCCTTCCCGGGGACAACTGGAGCTGCCATCTCTTTTCTGGCAGGGCTCCTGTGTGTTGCAGGAGAAATCCTACAGGTTGAGCATTTCCTGCTGCAAAACCTCTGTAAAGGAAAATAATAATAAAAGGGACATCGGGTATTTCCCCCCTGCCTTTGCATAGTGTACGGCCCAAGCCTGGCAAAGGAGAGTTCCCAACTCCTGCGTCAGTGGATCATTGCGCGTGGGAATGCAAACTAGTCTTTAGGAAGTCAGCAGAAAAAGAGGAGGAGGAGCGCTAAATTCCTACGACCCAACCCTTCCCTATCTGGGCCGACCATCCCGCCCGGCAGCCAGCCACGCCCCTCGCCGCTGCCATCCGGCAAAAGAAAGTTATGGAACCAAGCGCGAGCACGTGGCCTTGTTTTATAATTTCCTCGCCCCGCCCTTTTCCTTTGTCGCGCTCCTCGCGGTGGCCCGCCGGCCAATCACAAGTAAGCCTTGCGCGGAAAGCCGGATGACGCTCCGTTTTATGTAAGGCCATGGCGTCGCCCGCGACGCTCTTGCGCTGAGAGAGAGAGAGATAGGGAGAGGAGATTGGTGTGGTGGGGGGCGCGGACTAGGCGGGGCACGTTGGAGAGATGGAATCCGGACCTTAAGGTGTGGAGGGGGGGGGGAGAGTGCGAGGTGCGGTTGAGGGGATTTGAAAAGAGGGCGGAGCCTCCCGCGAGCGCGCTCAACCCCCAACAACGTCCGAAAAAGGCTGCGCCTGTCGGAGGAAGGAGGGAGTTGGGGGCGCGCGCGCGCCCGGCCTCGTCAACCGCCAGCCGGCTCTGTCGTCGGTGCTGTTACCTCAGAGAAGCGGCGGCGCTTGGGGTCGCGCGCCACACCCCCTCCGGTGAGCCGGACGGATTGGAAATGGCGTCCTCGCCGGTTCCTGAGTCGGCCCCAGAGCCGGGGGGCAGCGGCACCCATTCGGAGCGGGAGCTCCTGCTCCGTCGCGGGGAGCTCCTGGCGCTGGGCAACCACCTGAAAGAGGCTCTGGAGACTTACTCGGCGGCGCTGCGCCTGGGCTCGCCCAGCTCCCGCCGCCGCCTGGGCGCGCTGGTGGACTGCCTGGTGCTGCACTACCGTCTCCGGCAGAGCGGCGAGAGAGCGGGCGACGCGCCGAGGGAGGGCGGCGGAGGGAGAGCGGCGGCGGCGGCGGCAGTGGCGGAGGAGCAGCCGCAGGGGACCGCCGGCCGGGAAGACGGCTCCTCCGCGGGGCTCTTCCGCTGCCCCGGCTGCGAGGGCTTCTTGGGCGAGCCGGTGGTGGCGCCGTGCGGGCACGCCTACTGCCGCCGCTGCGTCCACGAGCACCTCCGCGCCCGCTGCCGCCGCTGTGGGGACCCGCTGGCTTCGTCGCCCGTCGCCGTCGCCCTGGGACACCTGGCAGAGAAGTGGTTCCCGGAGGAGTGCAAGAGGGCTCGCACCTGGCGGCGCCTAGGAGAGATGCTCGTGCAAGGGCAGCTGCGGGAGGCCAGCGAAGCCGCCAGCCAGGCCCTCGAAGACGGTAAGAGCGACGGCCGCTGCTCGGGCCTCTGAAGCAGGAGGGGTGGGAAAGGGGGGTTCTTGTGGGGTAAAAAGGACCCTTTGACTACAATCGTGCGCTTTGGAGAGCCTGATCGAACTCGAATGTGCCTTGGAATGGCTCCAGACGATCGGAATCGGTCCCGTGAAGCGCACCGGTTTCTTGATGGCTTGCAAGCATAAAGGACCGGCTTCCTAAAGAGGCCAGATGCTCCATATCGCCCTAACGCAATACTTCTGGGCGAGCTGAAGTCACGCATTCAGCCGGGAAGTGAGTGTTGCATAACCTAAGCGTAATCCAGATTCCTATATGTGAAACAGCCCCCGGCGCACTTCAGTTGGAAACTGTAGCTAGTTTTCCAGTGAAATTGTGCACATCAGATTGCGAATTTAACATGGCCCTCAGAGGTGGCAGCCTGTATGCAGGACTTTTGGAAGTTCCTGGAGAGTTGGCTTTTTGCAAGAATTTCACAAGTGAAACTCATACTGCAGATTGTCTTTCACCTTTTCAGTGAGTACTTAAGGTGGAACAGTGAACCCTGATGTTTTCTAGGGGGCATTATGGGTTTGAGGTATCATGTTGGTTATTTTGCATAATGTGGATAAAGGCTTTGTTGTGAGTGACCTGAAGAGATTCCCTACTTTGGAGCTGTGAGTTTCCTGTTACCCTTTGTTTTGTAGGGAGGTAAAAATGCTTGTTTTGTTTTTCTGAAGCTATTTTGTAAACTTTTCCAGAGTTTCCAAAAGCTGGCATTTAGATGTACTGTATAAGCAAAGAGGAATCTTTGAAGATGCATTATATGGGATTAGCTTTGTTAGTTGATGAAGTGCTATGGGACTGTCAATTTCAGAAAGGTAGTGAAAAAGTTTAAGCGTCTAAATTTTGGAACCTATTTTCAGAGTATATTACATAAAATTTGGAACCTTGAGTAAAAACCTGTCTATTTCTAAAAGAAGGGATGCAAATATGGGTGAAAGAGCACTCATTCACGGGCTTAGCAACTGTGTTTTGGAGGTGGTGGTCAGAAGAGACTTGGCTGTGAAACCTGTAACACTGAGGACCAGTAATTACTCATGATGAATTCACTTTTACCAGAGGCCTATTTTCAGTCTTCTAAAGTGTTACTGAGACAATTCGCAGGAGGCAGGCTAGTTGCATAAGCAGATGGGGGCGTGGAAGGGGAAAAGGTTGTATAATGCTGGTGACATCACAGATGGGAGTGTTGAGTCTTTCACAACACTGTTTGGTCTAGAGATATGACTAGGTTAATATTCTGGAAGCACTTCACAGTATGTTCAGTATTGAGTACTACTAGTAACACTGTGACATAAACTAAGGAAAGTTTAATTGTGCACATGCTTTTATATCTCTGAAAGATGTTGAATCTGGGCTTGGTGATTGTGTAACTATTCTGGTTTTCTGGTTGTTCAAATCATAATAGGGGTCTAAATTCTCATTCGTTGAGAACACTATACTGTATTCTGTCTTGCACTTTTGCTTCTGTGGTCCTGGTATCTTACTTTTGAGATGCAGAGCAATGACCAACTGAAATCATTGGGCATCCTAGTTTCTAATTTAAAAGCCTAATCCCAATATGTTAGTACTACATGTCCTTAATTTCAAGTCAGTAAGAATATGGGAGGGAACCTCAAGGCCTAGTGAAGAAGTCTTACTCTTGATGCTTTCATCCAGTAGGCTAGGCTAAATTTGGGAAGTGGCCTATTGTGCCATATTTATATGACCTTAGATTCAGTTCCTAATCTCCAGCATGTGGCTTGATCAGTATAAGTGTCTGAGTACTATGTGGGGCATCTGATATAATGGAGCTATAAACAGCCATAAAGACTTAGAAAGGACTTCAGCTGGACTTGTTTGAGTTGTTTTTGGTCTTTCTATGTGTACTAGGAGAGTGTCTCACTGTCCATTCAGATGCATTTGAATACACAGGATGGGAAATGCTAGATATCAGCATTAATTACTGTATTGCTATAGGCAAAACTAGCAACTTTGATGCTCTAGTTCAGCACGGAGTTGAATTTCTGATATTTAGTTTCTTGGCCTGTCTAGTGCCTGAAGTTCGTTGTGCTAATGTTGGTTGTAAACTCGTCTGCCTCCTGCCAGTATCTCATGAAAATGCTACTGTATGACTCAGGAGCTTCTTTTCTTTCTCCTTGCAGTCTCTCTCCGACCCTAAAAACCACCCCCACCCAATATTTTCTAGAGGGTTATGGGACCCTTTTGAGCAGATTTGCAGGGCTGTTAAGGGGCAGAGAGGAAGGTGAAATCTAATTACATGAGGACACTTGCACAACTTTGAATATACATATAGGGCAGTATCTACAGTATGCTGCAGGTCTTAGCAATCAGCTGATCTTTTAGACTGTGTGTACCACTCAGTTGTGCAACCTCAAAGCAGGGGTTAGTTTCCTTTTTTATATGTTCTGTGTTAGTCCCTTTCAGTATGTGCAAACTAGCTATTAAACACTGTCAGCGGTCCTTTACCTTTACGGCATATTAATTTTAGTACTAATAATATTTTTGGAATTGAATTTGTAAGTCATAGAAAGGAAGGCACCCCAGAATTGGGGCTTAATCCTTTATGAAAATTGGATAATTCTTTTAGGAGTGTTAAGTTAGGAGTTATTTACATACTTGTACTGGGAGCAGGGGTATAGCAATTGTATATTTTTTAATATGCCACCTTGGTGGTACGTTTGCCTCCTAGATTTAAAATTGCTATTATAACTCAATGTACAGTAATTAGAAAAAGTATACTTTAATACAAAATAATAATCATAAAGTGTGTTTACTCAGCACCTTGCCCACATAATCAAAGAAAAGAGAAACTTGGAAGCAGTTGATCTCGTTTCATAATTACATGATGTGCCTAGATGCATTTTGGGGCATGATCAAAATGTGTCTTAAGATGTTTGGAAAACTGAGGCCATATCATGTCAGTGTCTAAAACTCTTGAGGTATTTCAAACTGTTGGAATTTAAGGGTTAGAAACAAAAAAGTTGACAACTTGCACAAAAGTAGTGTTGTCTTCTTGAACTGTCAAGCTCTATGGGAGTTAAACAGGCATCTACCAGTACCAGTACCGGTAAATGTGACAAGGTGATATCCACAATCTGTGTGGTTTCAAGTAGTTCATTTTGTTTTCAGAGTGGAAGATGTGATTACAAATTCACTGATGTTGCATCTACTACGGCTGTGCCAATATTATCCTTTTAAGCTTGTAAGCAGTTAATATCTTTGCTTTCACGTCTAAGTAAACTTTACTGCTGCAAGCATAAAGGCTAGAAATACAGTGCCAAAACACTAGTAGACAGAAAACACTGAATTCTGTCCTTGCTTACCCTATAGACTAGGGTGGTTCAAGGATTTGCAGACTGCCCAACTTGGGAGGAGTTTGAAGGAAGATTGGTCTTGTCTTACAAACTATGTCTATACAGATTTTAAGACCACATTGGGTCCACAAAACCAGCCTAAATTTCTGTTTGGGCTTTGTACTACGGTAGCATTCAGATATTTTTATTGGTCTCTAAGCATATAAATAGTTCCTGTAGTTAGGTTAATTGCATTAGGGTCTTTCAGAATCTTTACTATCACCTTATTTGTAAGGGTGTTTTAACATTTGGTAAGTCACAAATCTTTACTAACAAGCTTGTCCACATCAACAGCATGAAATAATGAACTACTTTTTTGGCCTGGCTTCTTGGAAAATGTTATTTTCCACATAAGTCTGCACTGCATGTGTATTTTGGATTATAAAAACATGAGCAGTTTCTATTCAGCTACATGACAAAATCATTGGTTTTTATTTTAGATCCTAGTGATTTGATACTACGGGTTTATAGAGCTGAATCCTATGCTGGCCTCCAAGAATTTAAATCTGCCCTGGATGACCTGGATGCTGTTACTGCTAAAATGCCAAATTGGTCTGAGGTAAGTCTAAATGCAAAGTCCTATTAAGTCATCCTCAGAGTTGATTTCAGTGGTCTTACTTTCAAGTATGACTGATACTGAATATCACATACAGTGTACTTGTTTTATGAAAAATACAAAAACAAGATGCTAGAAATTATGTCAACATTTTCAAACCCAAACCCACCTTTATCCCAGGCATGCATTTGGGAATCATTTCTTATTTTTCCCCATGGATTTGCATGGTGGTAGTACTGCTGTTTTGACCCACCTTGGGTCAGGTTCACTACATGGATTGAGTCTTTCAGCAGGAACACTTCTAGCAGAAGCCCTGTTCTGATTGTAATTATGTTTTCAAGCACAATTGTGCAGAAGTTGAAAAGCTTTGTCGAGATAAAAATGTGGGAGTGTTTCAGCTTCGTTATAAGCACTTCAAGTCAAGTTGAATGATCCCTCCACCCCCAGTTCTGCAACTGGTTTTGCAGTTGGTTGGTTTGTCTATGTGCACATGCACATGCATATAATTTTTCATGAAACAAGAATATATACTGCATTCACACTGTGGATGAATAAATCAATTTTGCATGGTGCAAACAGGTGGTTTTCAGCAGTAGCTGTACATATATGGTGCAGACTAAGGGCTTGTTTGGGGACACGGGTGGCGCTGTGGGTTAAACCACAGAGCCTAGCGCTTGCCGATCAGAAGGTCAGCGGTTCGAATCCCCACGACGGGGTGAGCTTCCGTTGCTCGGTCCCAGCTCCTGCCAACCTAGCTGCTCGAAAGCACGTCAAAGTGCAAGTAGATAAATAGGTACCGCTACAGCGTTTCCGTGTGTTTCTCTGGTTCGCCAGAAGCGGCTTTGTCATGCTGGCCACATGACCTGGTAGCTGTATGCCGGCTCCCTCATCCAATAACGCGAGATGAGCGCCGCAACACCAGAGTTGGTCACAACTGGACCTAATGGTCAGGGGTCCCTTTACCTTAAGGGCTTGTTCACTCTTACGTTTGACCCATTGCTTTCCCTCAGGGAAACCTGCGGTTTAGTGCTGAATCGGAGCAAATGGCAATCTGGTTTTCAGTGGATTGCCTTTTATTTCGATTTATCACTAAAGTGGGGGTTTTCCAGGGGAAAGCAGCAGGGCAAAGGAAAACTGTTCGGACCTGTTCCTAGAAAGCATGGGATAAGCATCCATGCTTTCTAGGCACAGGATAAATAGAAATGTGGATGAGTATGGAAGGGTAAAACAAGGTCTGAAAGAAGTGAATGGAGCATGGGCGTACCCAGGATCAAAACTAGGGGGGTCACACCAGCCACGCCCCCCACCCCCAGCCACCCAATTGGCTGGCTGGCGATGGCATGGCCGGGATCCCCCAAGGAGGCGTGGTCAACATCCACGCCCCCCCGAGGGGAGGGGGCCGTTTCAGCCCACACTCCTTCCATATATGCAAATGAAGTGCCGCGGAGCATTGTGGGGCAGCACTTTCTGTGTTGTGCTCGCTGTGACTTGAAGGAGTGTGGGCTGAAGTTGGCCCAGGTCCAGGTTTTCCTTGACGGAGGCAGCTTCGCTGCCGCTGCTGCTGATTCGCTTCAGCCTAATAGGCTGGGGCGGAGGACAGCTGGCAGCATCCCTGCCTGTCGTGCCATGCTCTCCAGCTGCCCGCTGTGCCTGGCCCTGCCTGGCAGGGTGCCGGACCATGGTGGCTGGTATAGTTAAGACGGCCCTGCCCGCTGCGGCAAGATCGTGTACCCGACCGAGAAGGTGAACTGCCTTGACAACAGCGCGCGCCGCGAGCTGTTTTATACAATTCCCCCCCCCTTTTTTTTTTTGCTTCTGGGGCAGCTGCCCCCCTGCCCCGCGCTGGGTACGCCCATGGAATGGAGTATGTTAAGGCTGTATGCTGTTTATTCCAATTGGTTCTACGGACTGTAGGAAGTAGTGATGGTAGAATGCATAGGATGTGCCATCCTTTGTTTGAGTTCTCTGCTGTTATCTGTCTCATTGCAGGTATTACACTAACTCTTAAAACCATTAGCGCCATTGTAGGTTCTATTGGTTTCACTGAGGCTTTCTTCTATAGCAACTTGTAAGATCCCAATCAAATAATTCAGTGGCATGCATAGGAAGCAAAAGCTCTATTGTACCCAGTAGGGCTAACTTCAAAGGCTCAGGCTTCTAAATCTTTCTGTGATGCAAACCAAATGATTAACATTTAAATACCTTTGAATCACCCTTTTTTAGGTCTACTTTCGGAGAGCAAGAATACTTAATAATGCTGGCTCTAAAGATGATGCCTTACAGCTCCTTCTTCATTGCCTAGCCCTTGATGAAGAATTTATTCCGGCAAAACTAGAAGTTGAGAAGGTATTTATATATTTTAAAGCAATGCTTAGTTTTTGCTTTCAGTTCTAATACTTTTCAAATGTTACTGCCTGTGAAGAGGAAGTTACCAATGTTTGTGTAGAAAACAAAACTTGCATTACAGTTAATTTTTCCAGAGATCTGAAGCCTGGTGAACTACTTAAAAACCTCAGCTGGTTCACTGTAGTATATTAAAAAGTTAGAAGAATGGGATGATTGGATTTACAAAATTTTAGTAATAGCTGGCTAATTCCTTAATATTGTCCATTTCACAGATGCTGTGTGATTTGTTATCACCAGAAAGTGTGAGAAAGAGTCTGAAGGAATCTGCTATGAATTCTTCGCATGTTCGAAGTAAACCATTTATACATGGTTCTGAAATGGAAGAGTCCTGTGAAAATTTACAGCACAGTTCAGAGCCAGTAAGTAATGATTATTATTTTTCCACACATGATATTTCAAATGTTGCCATGCACAATATGTAGGTTGTGCTGTTGACTTGCTTCTTGTTTCATCTTATTCTAGTTTGATGCCACATAATTTTGAAATTTCAGTGTTGATAGGGAATGTGGAAAGAATCTAGAAAAATGTTCAACATTGTGGAGAGGAGAATGTTATTTATATGCTAATGAAAATTATGGGAATGGTTTTTTAAATAACAATTATGAAGTAATATTTTTTTTAAAAAGTTTTTCCTGTATGTGCTTCTGCTCCCAGTCAGAGTTGTTTAGTGGTGCAAGTTAAACAAACGACGAAGCAGTTTAGAGCCAGAATTTTAAGTTTGCTTGAGTTCTGAATTCCAAACAGTTCTTTGTTTCTAGGGACTCCTGAGGTTCTATTTCACCACAGTAGAATGTTGTGCAAGTCTGTATTTTTAGGATATTGCTTTTTATACTCCCATGTGTTTCTGCATTCACACATGGAAGTTGTGACATGGTAAGGTCCCATCTAATGATGTGCCTAGTTTCATAAGTGAGAATGGAAGTAGAATTTTAGAAATACAGAATGACAGCTAATATTCACTTAGGACCAGATATTATTAGTTCCCTGCAAATCATATTAATAATGTGAAACATTCTGAAGTAGTCCACATAAATTTCAAGGTGGCCCTTTGCACTAGGAAATGTGCCTGTTCTGGATAACAGGGAGGGTTTATCAAAAAAAATTGTGACTCTGCTGGCGGATATTGTTGCCAATTTATCTGAAATTTGATAAAGATTCCATTCCCCCACCCATTGTTTTTTGGTAGAATTTAGAAATGCAAGAGCCTGTTGGAGGAAGCCTGCATCGTGCACAGTCTGCCCATTCTCTCAACTCAACAGAAACAAATGCCAAAGACGATGGATTAAAAAGGGTTTCTTCTGAACCTCTGCTTTCCAGCGAAGAGAAAGGTGCTTTATTAAAAAGAAAGTGGTCCCTTTCAGAACAAGATGTTAAAGTTATTGAAGATGGAAGGAATAAACATAAAAAACAAGGAGGTAACTATTTAGTCATGCATATTGATGTCTGATAAATTCAGTATTTCATGCTTTGATAATACATATCCTGTTTTGTTTATTTAGAAACTACAAAAAGGGATGCCACCTTTCCATTCAATTATGGACCAGTTCCAGAGGATTTGATTGATGTTTCAGACTTTGAGTGTTCATTGTGTATGAGGTAATACAGTGGTTTCTTTAATCAACCTTTTTATTACCCATTTGATCATCTTTGTCTTTGATCTCTTCTCCATCTTATGGCAGCTTTTATTTTAAGGTTCTTGCTCTAAAGCTGCTGAAAATTGCTTCTGTGTGCAAATTGCTCCATGCTGTGCAAAGAGCGAAGCACAATATTTAAGT
The DNA here is from genome assembly GCF_963506605.1 of Zootoca vivipara. NCBI lineage: Eukaryota > Metazoa > Chordata > Lepidosauria > Squamata > Lacertidae > Zootoca > Zootoca vivipara. The sequence goes on along the minus strand of NC_083284.1, from coordinate 56,257,851 downwards.
GTCTTGCTACATGTGCTACATGCTCTCAAACTGTGGTCCTTAGACAACCAGTGATTCATAAACTTAATTCAAGTGGTCTGTGCCATGTCTTTGGAAAACCAGTAACAAAAGCAATTAAAATAATACAGCACGTAACACAGCACATTACAATTCCTACAACAAGCATTAAAATTAGTAAGTGGTCTGATGAGACAGCAATGTTCCATCAGCCCCATCAGTTAAAATGTTTGGGAACCATTGGTAAAAGATAGTATTGATGTCAGTTGTGCATTTTTGGCTAGTGCCAATGAGTGAACTCTTCACTCAATCAGGTTGGTACATATGGTGGAAGACTTACAAATATTTCTCTTGGGCAGTAATGTATTGTTTAATAGACATAATAAGGGAATGTTTGCAAGAGAGTTAGGGTTTAACCAAATGACCCCCTAATATTGCCAAAAGTACAGTTTTGGCAACTACTTGTCAAGCCCTGTCAAGAACATAAGTCTGGTTATAAACAGTCAAGCCTACAGGTTCTGTGCAATTCGCTTGCATCTGACTGCCCAAGACAAGACTCCATGACATTTCTCTTCAACACTTCTACCACACAGACATTTCATAGAGCTTGGAAGTCTAATGAACATGCATTGTCACTAATGCCAAATGTCTGCTAGGAGGAATAACAGATCTATTTTATTTTTTAATTATTCTAAGCCTACAACAGCAAGGTGCTTACAAGATAAAAGCATCCTAATGGAAAGAGGATATGCACCTTCATGAATATAGTAAAGGGGACATCAGGAAAAGCTGGATGTCAAGGAAATGGTGTTAAGAGTATTGTGTCGGATCCTAAACTAATTTTTCCCAGAATACTGCTAAGCTTGTGAAGCTCACAGAGGAAAAATTAGTGCAGATAACACAACTACTGGCTGAAAAATGAGAGTTTGTTTTGTTCTGACTTGGCTTAATTTACATGTTTTAATGTTTGTCACTAAAGTGGCTGTAGCATGATTAACTTCTTAATTTTTTTCAGGCTTTTCTTCCATCCTGTGACAACACCCTGTGGCCATACTTTCTGTAAGAATTGTTTAGAACGATGTTTAGACCATTCTCCTCAGTGTCCTCTCTGTAAAGAAAGCTTAAAAGAGGTAATATTTACCATACACAACATTGCTGTTTTCTAAAACAAATATTTGTAATGTGGGATATATACGATTAAATAAAAACTTGGTGGAAGCTAAGTCTTTGTTCGGATGTTTTTCTGCAATGGAAATGGTTTTCAGTATTCCAGTTTCAGAAGCTTCTTTTGTTGAAAGTATCATCAGTAGGAATTAGGGCTGCTAATTTTTGCTCAAGAATAGGACATTTATTAGCTATAGAAAGTGAGTGCATGTGGTAGTATATGTGATTTATATTTTTATTTGTAAACTGCATTAACTCTGATTTTATCATAGAAAGGCAACATATAAATGGCAACACAAAAAATACTGTACACTGATGTCAGTTGCCAGAGAGAGAAAAGCAAACAACAACAATTTTATTATCTATACCCCGCCCATCTGGCTGCATTTCCCTAGTCACTCTGGACGGCTCCCAGCAGAATAGTAAAAGTACAATAAAACATTAAACATTATAACTTCCCCACACTTCCCTTTTCCTATGTCCATCAGAAGCCAGCTAGCTGATTTGAGTGTGATTTTAAAATGTATATCTCACTCTTCTTTATAAAGTTTGGCTGTCCACAATAATGAACACAAGAACAGTCTTGCTTGATCACAGTATGGTCGCCCAACCCAAATGAGTGGCAGCATATGTTCCCAACAACAGCCAACAACTACATACAGAATAAACTGCTGCTTCCTCTCCTCAGCCTTCCTGCAGAAATGGCGTTGCCTACCTTGCAAAAGCAAAATGGTCTCTTTCAACTATCAGTGGGCATCAATAGAGCCTTGTCACTTCTGGTTGAGCTAGCTGAAGTGCAGAGCCAGAAAGTGAAACCTTAAGTGTGCATTGTGAGGTTTATGCTACAAACAGGTTGTTGCACAGGATGGCCATATATTGGGCTAAAATTGTGATTGAGGCATAACTTTTTAATTGATTGAATTGACTAATTATCATGTTGCTAATTAACTAATTAACCCTAGTAAAAACTCTGTTGTAAGAAAATTTGAGGTGCAGTGGATTATTATAAATACAGTAGTTCTAAAGTGAAAACTGTATTCAAGGGAAACAAAGTGGTCAATGTAGGATTGTTGTCTCACCCTGTTTTCTGCTTGATGTCTAGAAATTGAAAGCTGGTATAAAATAATAATTTGGATTAGCAACATCTTTGCAGTAATTAAGCTATAATGACTTAAGATTTTATTTTTACTTCTAGTATTTGGCAAGTAGACAATATAGAATTACACAGCTGCTGGAAGAACTAATAGTAAAGTATTTACCTGCTGAGCTATCAGAGAGAAAAAGAATTAATGATGAAGAAACGGCTGAATACTCAAGGTAAGTTTATAAACTGACTTATTAACAAGTTTAGGAACAAGTACTAAACCATTTCAGTTGTGCCTGCTTTTGAAAAGCTTTCTTCCCTCAACTACGTTTTTACTTAACTCATTTTTTGAAGTGTAGTCTCAGTCTACTTCTACTAGATGGATTTGTTACTGAATCACGACACTGAAGAGAGCAAACAGAATAACATGAATTTGGTACAAGCAGGTACAGTGACCTGTTTGATGCTTGCAAATGCAGGTGGTTCTTCCTGCTTTTTCTTGCAAGAGTTCCTCTAAAGGAGCTCAACATCACATGTTATCCTCACAGCAATGATTCAAAAGAATCAGTGAACTTTATAGCCAGGTAGCAATATTTCAGGCCCAAGCACTGCATAGTAATGGCATATTTTTTATTTTTAAATACAGATCTATTCCAATTATGTATAGAGCAAGGACGGAGGGCTTGATTTTAAGAGCAAAAGGTATGCATAGAGCAGGGGATGTGGAGCCTCCCTGTCCATGGCTTACCTCCTTGTTGTCTGTCCTCTGGTGTCAGATTTGCTTCTAGTACTGTATTCTGGCATGAGGGATGGGGAGAGAACTCCTGGTTGGAAGGGTCCCTCACATCCTGCCCATACACTTCTCTTTCAAAATCATATTCTACTTCCTCTTTATACATGGTTGGCATATGATCACATGGATGTTATTAAAAAGCTTTCTTTCCTGTTGATTTTTGTTATTGCTTAGAAACGTGAGGTCATTCTAATCCAGGCATCCCCAAACTGCGGCCCTCCAGATGTTTTCGGCTACAACTCCCATGATCCCTAGCTAACAGGACCAGTGGTCGGGGAAGATGGGAATTGCAGTCCAAAACATCTGGAGGCCCAAAGTTTGGGGATGCCTGTTCTAATCTGTTTTAGTATTTCAACATTTGTATGTTTTAAAGTAGGGTTGTGATTTTTCCCCTTGATATTACTGTTGTATCTTTTGTAAGCCACCTTAAGGTTTTTCACAATCAGTGGTGTCTAAATTTTATGAAATAATAATTAATAAAATAGTACTTTGGTTTAGAATTGCAAAAAAAACAGATGAGAGAAATTTTTATGCTAATTGAATATCCACATTCCATTTGGATGACTTAAAAGAACTTGAATTAAATTATTTACATAAGTCTTAACAATGCTTTTTTCTGGGGGGGACGCATACCCCTAAACATTTTGTGAATCTTTGTACTTTTGTCCACTTACTGTATTTATTTCTCGATTTAAACTATGGAATGATGATTTTCTTGAGTCAAAATGAGAGTACCCATAAACATTTTTTTAGAAAAAAGCACTGAGTCTTAAGCCTTGTTTCTCTTCATATTGTATACATCTTCATTCCTGTTGATTTCAGGCCTTGTGCTATAGCTTAGCTTTTGTAAGAGGTTAAAGGAGTATATGTACAAAACACAACCTACTATTTACCTGTAGCAAAAGGGAATGGTTGGAGCAATGTAGGTTTTAAAAATACTATTATATATTTTTTTGTATTTTGTCTTCAGCTTGACCAAGAATGTTCCAATCTTCATTTGCACTATGGCCTATCCAACTGTGCCTTGTCCCCTCCACGTGTTTGAGCCAAGGTATCGACTGATGATTCGAAGGAGTGTAGAAACAGGGACAAAACAATTTGGGATGTGTATCAGTGACCCTAAAAATGGGTATGTATGTGTTCCACAATTTATATCTATATAGTGTTTCCTGACACAGTGGATACTGACACAGTACCTCTTTTTCTAGCTTTGCAGATTATGGCTGCATGCTGTACATTAGAAACCTTGACTATCTCCCAGATGGACGGTCTGTTGTTGATACAGTTGGATTAAGAAGATTCAGAGTTCTGCAAAGAGGGATGAAGGATGGCTACTACACTGCAGACATTGAGTATTTAGAAGATATAAAGGTATTGGTTTTCACATTCACTTATTGCTTAAAACAGGATTTTAATAATGCATTTTCTAGACATTAGATATACAGATTATAGCCTACTTGTTCTAATGCAGGCATCCCCAAACTGCGGCCCTCCAGATGTTTTGGCCTACAACTCCCATGATCCTTAGCTAACAGGACCAGTGGTCAGGGATTATGGGAATTGTAGTCCAAAACATCTGGAGGGCCGAAGTTAGGGGATGCCTGTTCTAATGTAAAGCTACTTTGTATATAAAGCATGTGCATTTAACATCCCCTTCTTAATCAGAATAGAAACTTGCAATTTACAATGGATGGTAAGAGGTTTTAATTCCAGATTTTAGGTGAAGACATGTTTTAGATTAGCACTGCAAAAATATATATTTAGGGAACAGGTGTCAACTTCTGCTTGAAAAAATTGCTTTTCTGCTCTACTGCCTTGTGGTTGATTCTGGCTATGGAGCCCAACCAATTTCTAGTTTAAATGTTGAAAGGAACACACAACAAATAAAACAGGTGGTCTTACCATTTGAGTACTATTGGATACTTGAAGAAATAGTTATTGTCAAACTGCCACTTTAAGCAAAAGTATCAAAGGTTATAGTTTTAGGTTACATTAAATGTGTCTTAAAACACTATTGATCTCATCCTATATAATAATATGCAAGTGTCTCTGCATCCAGATTCCGTGTGTCCCGTTTTCGGCGCTACTGAGCATGTGCCCCACGGACACAGGGATTGGACGCAGAGACTGGACGCACACAGAGCCGGGGGGGCGGAATGCGGTTCTCTCTCCCTCAACGGCTTCCCCTCCAAACTGCCGTTCCGCGCCTCGCCTCCTGATTAATGGCGCGAGGGGAAGGGACCGTGAGGGATTGAGCCATGAGCGCGCGTTCCCCGCCGCCGGCAGGGCGTTCGTGTCCCCGCCGCCACCGTTCCCCACCCCCACCCCATCGCCGCATCCCAACCCCTCCCCCCACCCGGCGTGTGGCGGGCTCAGCTCTGGGTGGGTTGGGAAAAGCGAGGAGGAGGAGGCTGCTTTCCCCCCTTTTTTTCTCTCCTACGCTCCCCCCCCCCGACGACCAGCAGCAAGCGGGCGTCACGCACACACACGCTCTCTCTTTCCCCCCACCCCTCTGCCTACTGTTTCCCTCGCGGTGCAGGGTCAGAGGCAGACAGAAGCGGGGACAGCGCATGGGGGGGGGGGAGGAAGAGCAGCCCGGGGGGAGGAGATGTTTGACAGGGAGCAGGGAAGGAGGGGCGGGTGGCAGCCGCCCGCCCCTCTTTCCCTGCTCCGTGAAGCATCTCCTCTGCTACCCTGTGCCTCCGCTGCGTTCAGCAAGAAGCCGGTTGCAGCGGAGGGATGCTGCTCATTCTTCCCCACTAACCCTTCGCAAAAGCAGGCTCGAGCCCAGGGGGAGGGCAGGAAGGAAAGAGGGCCCTGGCCGCCCCTACCTTCCCTCCTCCCCTGCCTAGGAATGGGCGGGGGCAATTGCATGTTCTAGCACCCGTTAATTTAACGGGCTTCAAGATACTAGTTCATATATAAGAGCTTTCATCTTGAAAGTGCTGTTTAGGTGCAAGCATCCCCTGTACACATGGAAAGTTGCTTTTGACATTGGAGCTCATGAACTTTCATGAGAACTCTGTGTTTTGCCTTGCACATGGAACTCTGAATGTGAAAGACATGGCTTATTTGGACAATCCTCCAGAGTATGGTTTTGAAAAAATCACAAGTTCAAATGTTCTCCATTCTTTTCTATGCACAGCTTAATGTGTTGTTTTCTGGTCTGTTTTCCAGTTTGCCATTTTACCCAAACAAACATGCTATGGTTTCATCTTACTCTCCCAAATAGGGTTGCAGACCACTGTTTCATCCTGGTTTGAGAGGCATCCTGGAACCATAACTTGTTTAGATGTAATGGCTCTCATTTGGATTCATTGATTGATTATTTAAGGCAATACGGTAATTTCCTAAGCCCATGCATGAAGGCGGGGGGGGGGGAGGCTTGAGCCTAGGAGGTGATACCCCAAAACATGGTTTGAATTATTGACCCAATCTAGTTTTTTTGTGTGAGATGCTTTGCTGCTAATGGCAGTATTTTGATGAACTACTTCAGCACTGAATTTTTTCCCATTCTCTTTAAATATAGACTGAACTCAGACTCACGATTTTTTCTTTTCTATGTAAATTAACTTTGAAAGTCTTCACATATACAGCTTAATTGTTTTTTGACTATACTGCACTTTCTTCATTCATAGGTTGAAGATGAAGGTGAGATGAAGAAACTTGGAGTGCTTCATAATTTTGTATATAGCCAAGCTTGCAGTTGGTTCCAAAGCTTAAGAAACAAATTTCGTAGCCAAATACTTCAGCACTTTGGTCCAATGCCAGAGAGGGAAGGAAACATACAGGTATTCAGACAGCATACAGTATCTCTCTAGCAATTCTTGGCTTGATATGGGTTGGTTTGTTAGTAAAGGAAGCAGTAAAAAGATTGGTACAGTAACTGATATGGTGGTGGTAATCATTGGGCAAAAAAATGGACAGCAGCTAAAAGAGAAAGAAGCCAAGATGGTGCCAATTAATATTTATTCAAAGAACTGCAAAAAGCCCAGTGTGTATTTTAAATATGTGGTTGTGTTGCGCAATGAAGCCAGGCTTTTAAAAAGCCAGTTCTTGAACTCCTTCCTCTAGAACAGGCATCCCCAAACTGCGGCCCTCCAGATGTTTTGGCCTACAACTCCCATGATCCCTAGCTAACGGGACCAGTGGTCGGAAAAGATAGGAATTGTAGTCCAAAACATCTGGAGGCCTGAAGTTTGGGGATGCCTGCTCTAGAATATTCTTCTATTTACACTATTTACACTTAAGCAATAAATGTTCCTTAACACTATTTTGAGGTTGTTCACTTTCTGTGGCAATAAGGCAACACAAAGTTGCATGTGGCTAGTGGGATGGACAAGTGCTGTTGTCACAGTGGCTGTCAGCATAGGCAGACTGAAGCTTTGCATTGCCAAGCGGCTTTGAGATGTCCAGGACATTTCAACTAAAACATCTGATGGATAGTGTCAACCTGTCTATAATGGTAGTGAAATTTACAGCAGGGAAACGCTTGGCATCTTGATCTTGTGCTGTAAGACACAGCTGCCTTAGGGCAAACACTTTCAGTCACAGACATAGAAGACAATATTTAAAACTTCAGATTGAGATTACTGCTGGAAGTTGTTTTTGTGCAAGCTAGCTAATAAAATCACCTCATTTTACGCTATCAGGAAATCTTGAAAGCCTAGGACCTGGTGGTTGAGACACAGTGATAATGACAATGGAAAATGAAACTGTTGATGCTGTATTGTTTTTAATATTTGGTTGGAAGCCACCCAGAGTGGCTGGGGAAACCCAGCCAGATGGGCAGGGTATAAATAATAAATATTATTATTATTATTATTATTACAATGTATTTTGATCTCTAGAACCTGTTCATTTCACATCTGTGTTGTAAGCCATTTGTTACATATAGTACATTCTAAATTTTTGTTCCTTATTTTTAGGAAATGGCTAATGGACCCGCATGGTGTTGGTGGCTTCTAGCTGTCCTGCCTGTGGACCCTAGATATCAGCTTTCTGTGCTGTCTATGAGATCTTTGAGAGAACGACTAATAAAAATTCAAGATATATTGATGTATTTCTCTAGAGACCAGTCCAAATGACTGACTGACTGGATCTAACTGAAACAATACTCTATTCTAGCTGTAACTACAGCTGGAGTTCTTGCAGCATTTGCACTTTTAGTACTGGTCTGAGAACTGTATCAGAACTGCTTTCTTTCTTCCTTTATTAATCAGTTCTTCACATGGGTCCCCTCAACTTGAAGGGCACCACTAAAATTGCACACAGAAAAATTAAATCCGGAAAAAAACTATGGGGAAATTCTACTTTATTTGCACTATATACAAGTGAGAATGTATCATCCTCTGGTGTATTTCCACTGATTAGTTAAGAAGCATTGGAAAGTGTAAGATTTTAAAATGTCCAAGTTTACAATATTAAGGATGCATTCAAAATCTTGCAAATCAGAACTTGCCTCCGATACAGCACCCTGTTGCTATTTGCACAAAGTATTTAAAACGTAGTATTGAATGTTGCTATAAAAAACTTCTGTTTTGTGAGTGTCTTAACTATAAATATGGCACAAGTTAACTTTCTTGCATACTTTCAAAATAAAAATGATTGTATGAATTTGGAGCCATGTTAAAGAACAATTGAAAAATAGGTTGGTCAAGAAGTTATTGAAACTGTGAACACATTACCTATAACTGTGCATTGTGAGAGACTGGATTAGATACAGATGACTACTAGGTGACTCTTTGGAGTGGTTGCTTTGAGCACTAGTCTTTCCAATATATAACGAAAATATGATTTAATGCACTAAGTATACAACAGTGATTCCTAAACTTCTCTGACAAATGAGCAGATTTGAAAATACTATAAGTGACTGCTTCTCTTTGCTCCATGAGTCAGCTGCAGTTCACTCACCATACCCTTCTAGGCAACTCATGAAAGTTTGGGAACTACTGAAGCATTGCTACAAAAGTTAAGGGTCTAACCAGTTTTTGAAAGTTCAAAAACATTTGGTGCAAATAGGACTTCCATGCCTTATTCATATCGCTATTACACAGCAATGCAAAGGTTAGCATTCTGCTTGCCAATAGGTACTTTTGTAGTTTTCAGTTTGTGTATGTCTGACTTGTATGTGAAATCATTTTGTAAAACTCTTGCTTTTGCTAATATTTAATTTTCAATAAACCTAAAACTTATATTTTTTTTAACTTACAACTATTATTTTTTTCTGTCTCTGTTGGGCTTTTTATATAGCACCTCTGGCCCTAAAGGATAGTTACCAGAAACCTGAATTGTTATATGTGGATCACAGTAGTGTCCAATCCCTACAGCTTGGCTATGTTCTCTTATTGGCTCAACATACAAAAAAAAAATGGGGGCGGGAATGGAACAGTCTTTTGATTCTGTTGTTGGTACTTCATAATCATCAAGGACCTCTTCCTGTATAAGCCCATATCATTGTTTTAAGGTATATATTTGATCAATAAGTACACTATCCTGAAATATTAAGGCCACATCCATACATAGCTTTGCTGCAATCTGGGAGTCTTGGAACTACCGTATTTGAGTGGCATTCAGAGGACACACTTGATGTTGATGGAATGATCTCTTGGGAGTAATCTCAGGAAATGCAGGTCTCTGAAAATGCAGTGGAATAGATTGGCGCCAACTTTTCTGGGTAATCTGCAGTGAGCAGGTTCTAAGAACAATTGCAGTTCTACACTGATACAACCCCATTTGCCATCATACCTACCTACTGTTGCAAGCAGAGATTGAAAGATAAATTTGGGCTTATTCCAGCAAGCTGAGTCATGATGTTATGCCTCTTATTGTTGGAAGACCTTAGAGGCAGGTACCTGGACCAGATTTTTTTTAGTTCATACATTGTGCAGTTATTTGTATCGTTGCTCGGTAGAATGAGATTTTTACCTTTCACCAGTCTTAATGGGTAAAGCCCTTTATGACGGAGCAGGAGTGTATGCTCCATTTTCGAGTGCATTGAAATTCTCATCCTATAATGTTGCTCTTAATGGAGTCCTTTGCTACTGAATGAGTTACCATCAAATATTTCTAGGTGGCCACATGCTATTCAATAGTAGGTGACATGGAACATGCTGTCAGCTGTGATGGTTTCTGCTCCCTGTCTTCAGAAAGCTTATACTTTAATTCAAAGCATGATGGGAAAGAAGTTTAAGTGGAGCTAGGTAAGCAACTGCCTTGCCTTGCCCTTGCCAGCAGCTACAATGCATGCACTATGGCTTAATTCTTCTGTGGATCTTGCTCTTGCCCCATGCATGTGAGCGGAGAGATCATGGTAGTTGCCTCTTAGTAGCCAGCAAGCCCAATCCGACATGTGGCCTTACCTTGTTGGGTCTATTGCTCTGGACTCTCCACCCATAGCACCCAAGCCTTTAAAAGCATGTTTTAAAGTTTAAGGTCCCTGGTTATATGATTCTTCTGTTGAGGCTGAGAAGATTAAAAACAAGGCAGCCCTGATGTTTGAGCAGACCAAACCAGTCAGCACTGAACCCTTCCTCCAGGTGGGCCTATTATGTCTGCACTGTTCCCGTGACTTCAAAGTCCCTCCACCACCCTACTGGGGACAGGAAGTGTCTTAGGTTTTGTTAAAGGAGGATGCTACCATGAGACCTGAGGTAATGCATCATTTTGACTCTTCGGACTTCCGATGAATTTAGTAGCTTCTCTGCTGTTCCTGCTCCTTTGCCCAAGCAAATTCCTCCTCCTGCACCAATAGTCTCTGCAGCTTGCTCCCAACCAAGAGGCCCTACTGGGTTCTATTTCCCCTGAGCTGTTGCAGGCTGCATCACAGCCACCTCAGGTGTTGCCAGCTCAGTCTTCCTTACCTATGGCCTCCCCATCTCTCCCTAGTACCTCTCGGCTTGTGCACAAGGACAAGGATGGTTCAGGGTGTGGAATATAAGGGTGTTCACAGTATAAGCTGGTGAGAGCTGCAAGCAATCTTCCTCACTCTTCAGGCTTTCAGTTGCATTCTGGGTTTTGTTAGTCTATTTGCCAAGCCTTGGTCCCTACAGTCAATAGGACAGCAAAGGCATATCTGAATATCTTGTTTTTGACCAAAGGCCAATCTCTTTCCCTCAGAAGCCCAACATACATAAGTATATATTTTCTAATCCAGGCATAGCCAAACTGGTGCATTCCAGATGTTGTGAACTACAGCTGCCATCCCTGATAATTAGCCAGGCTGGCCGAGGCTCATGGGAGCTCTGATCGAAAACATCTGCAGGGTTCAACATTGGCTACCCTTGTCCCAAGCACTTTTCCAAGGAAGCCATTGCCAGGTGGACAGTGTATTCATAACCCTCTAAGAAGCAGGCAGATTCTAGAGAGATTTGAGAGATGTGTGATACTGAACAGCTAACAACTGCTTTCCTACTTGATTTACACTACTGTATGATTTAAAAAAATACACTAGTGAAAGCTTCTTTTATTCCTATTTGGTAAACACTTTCCCTCTGAATACAGACTTCACAATACTATCTCTTGAAATAATGGCTAGCCTTTCCTCTGCAACATTGTTGCATGTTGAACAGGTTCTTAATTAGAATCTAGGTTAAGACAGTTGCTGTTATTGCTAGCTGTTCAATAGAAACTTTGAGAATTAACATTCTGTTCAGGATTACAAATCAATACAGGTAACTAGCTCTGTTTAATAAGCTATTAAGATGGTTCAGTTAAAAACTACTCCATAATACTTGTAACATTTGTGAAGTTCTACAGCTTTCAGAAAACCAAAGAATAACCTTATGTGCTTGGAACCTGCAGACTCATCTGTTTATGACAGAACTGGTGAGTGTGTTCTTGAGTTAGAAATGGTATGCCAGATTCTGATAGCTGGCAGAACACAGAACGAATAAGTGGTTTATAAATTGCACTCTCTCATCTTTTTGTCAGCCTGCTTGAGCGAGATCCATGTATTCAACATACTTGAGCGCAACTTGGCCCACACAAAGTGGTTATTCAGCCCAAATATCTGAGCAGCAAACTGGGCAGCACCTTCGGGTAAAAGAATTGTGGAACAGCCAAGACCTGTTTAAAAATAAAAAGGGAAGTTATAGCCTTTGTTTTGATTTTACAGCTGTCCATCTATATACAACTGCAGGCAAATGCAGTCACCATAATTAAGCTAAACCCTGATATAATTTTCAATTATAACCAAACCTCAGAAAAGTGGGTTTGGGAGGAAGAGATTTCCAACCACGAGAGGGCAGTACAACACTACTCAAAGTTGTCCTGGTCCAATTCTAAAACTGCTCTGAAGAACCATGATGTATAGTTTTAACTTAAGTCAAGTTTTGAGTTGTACAATGCATCTAGTCTAATGCAGATCTGAAGACTGAAAGTCCTGCTTTTCTGTTTGGAGCCCTGATAGCTCTAGATATTTTTAAAATGTGCCAGAAACATGCTTAACTGCTCAGGCTCTAGGTATGGTTTTCAGGAAATACACTAGGACTCTCTCTTCAAAAAGCTCTTACTATCCTCCCCCCCCCCTTTCCACTCCAACCACTATTCAACAAAAGTCGTAAACTACACAGAATAAAGCAGATATGCCTTATTAACATGATTGGAAAAGTCTGAGCAGAATGTACACAACGATGGCTAAAACTCTAAAATCTATATTTGGGCAATACCTTTTATTGGGCCCATTTTTATTACTATTTCCTAACTGGACTTTATGAAAACACAAAAATACATAGCATAGTAACAAACAAAAACAATACCGTCCTAGTTTAAAAGGCCATAGATTGCTTAATTAGCCAAAGGCCTGGGAGAAGGAGGTGGTTTTTGCCTGGTGCCTAAAGATATGTAACGGCATCAGGCAAGCCTCCCTGGAGAGAGCATTCCAAAAATAGGGAGCCCCCCCAGAAAATGCACATTAACTTTGATGCAGGTGGCACTGTGGGTTAAACCACAGAGCCTAGGGCTTGCTGATCAGAAGGTCGGCGGTTCGAATCCCTGCGATGGGGTGCACTCCCATTGCTCGGTCCCAGCTCCTGCCAACCTAGCAGTTCAAAAGCACGTCAAAGTGCAAGTAGATAATAGGGACCACTACAGCGGGAAGGTAAACGGCGTTTCCGTGTGCTGCTCTGGTTCGCCAGAAGCGGCTTTGTCATGCTGGCCACATGACCTGGAAGCTGTATGCTGGCTCCCTCGGCCAATAATGCGAGATGAGCGCCGCAACCCCAGAGTTGGTCATGACTGGACCTAATGGTCAGGGGTCCATTTACCTTTACCTAAGCCCCGATTAAGTGACAAATGTGTCTGGAGTGAGCAGTTTTGATCAAATTACGGGCAACGGAATAGCTATGCTTTGACCTTGAAATATGCACTGCCTCTTTGCAAACAGCAATTGGTTTCAAGGGCAGGTACCGGTACTTACCACTGGGCAACCTCAGAGATGACCATATATCCTGAGCACCCCAGTCGGCCGAGAGTGGAGGACAGTTTACAACAGGATATGCTGTGTTTCCAGACATCACGGGTCCCAGACCATTGCTTCTGCCAGCTACTGCTACAAACACTGTAGGAATTCCATCACCTAATAATTGATACAAAAAATACTTAGCATCAAATACTATGCATGCCTTCCTTTATCCTCTTCCCAGGAAAACTGTTCTTATGAGAATAGAAATAATCTCCTGTTTGTTATAGTCAAGAGATAGACTGAAATCAGTGCATTTAAGTAACTTAAGTCCACTGATTTCAATGGGTCTAAGCTAAATAACAATGACCATCACTCTAGGTTTAAACAAAATCAGTTTTACCTTCATATTCAGCTTTGATCCTAAGTGTCTCATCTGGTCCTTTGTGAGCAGAGGTCACTCGTAATTCACAAGGAATGCCAAAGTTTCCACAAGCCTTTTTTATTTTTTCGCAGTGGGCAAGATCTGAAGTGGATCCCATTAGCACAACCACTCTGCCTTGGCTCTGTGGTTTCAACAAAAGCTAGCAGAAAGGAAAGTCAAAGGACAATTTTAAGTATTTGCATGAGAGGCAACGAGAATTACCTGTCTCATGCAGGCTGGTGCCAATACCTCCACTCTTTCAGCCACCCATTCAAAGTTCCTCTTCACCATCTGCAGAGCTTCAGGAGTCACTTCTTTGAGGTCGCGGTAAGACTAAAAGAAACAGAAAACAAAATGCATTCCACTGGTTACAGCATCTGACTATGAAGGCAAGCCAAGTTGAGTCTTAATTCAATTGAGGTGCTAAGAAACAACCCAGTTTCACATAATCACAGTAGTGCGTTTTATTTATCATTGGTAAATTTGAATAAAAAAAAACACCAATCAAATGAATTCCATACATTTAAAAATTATTTTCATATTTATTTCACTATTAAAAAAATCAATTACTCACATGGGATTGATAATAGCATTATTTTATTAGTTACATGAGGGTCATTTGGATATTTTTTATAACAAATTATGAAAATTACATTTGAATGTGTGGAATTCATGACATTATGATTATTTTAAGCTATGCTCCCAACAATCAGCAGCCAATTATGCACACACACACACCCAGATCTTGTACCCAAGGTTGGGTCACTAGGTACGAAGGTAAGAAGAGTTGAAATTTAAAACCTCAGTGGATTTAAAAGCTGGGGCTGGGGTGAGCATCCTATTCTGCTTGTAACAGGTGCCAGAGAGAATAAAGACGTTTCTCAACACAGCAAGAATAAAAGTTTTCAAAGACGGTGCCAAAACACAAATTACCACCTTGCTGTACAACACCAAGCAGAGGATTTTCAATTATTGTGAGAATAGAGGTTCATGGTGCCTTCACTCTCCTTTCTCCCTTTAAATACTTTTGGAAGACAAGTGTCTAGTGTACAGTTTCAGTGGCACAGCTCTGCCCCATGGAGGAGGCTATGTACATTCTGGCCCCGTGCTAAGTACATAGCACTCTCTTTATAATGTGCCATACAGGTCAAAGCTTAAGGTGGCCCCTTCACTATACAGTGGTACCTCGGTTCTCAAACGCCTTGGTACTCAAACAACTTGGAACCCAGACACTGCAAACCTGGAAGTAAGTGTTCCTTTGAGAACTGTTTTCGGAAGCCGAACTTGCTCCATAACAGTGTTATGCTTCTGATTTGAGTGCCACGCTTCCGTTTTGAGTGTTATGCTGAGGTCTGTCTGTTTTTGCGATTTATTTTGAGTTTTTGTGGCTTTTTGTTTTGTTTTGACTGTGTGGAACCCAGTTCAGCTACTGATTGATTGTGTGACTGCAGTACATTGTTTATTGCTTTCATTTTATGGATCAATGGTCTCATTAGATAGTAAAATTCATGTTAAATTGCTGTTTTAAGGGTTGTTTTTAAAAGTCTGGAACGGATTAATCCATTTTGCATTACTTTCTATGGGAAAGTGCGCCTTGGTTTTGGAATACTTTGGTTTTAGAACAGACTTCCGGAACGGATTAAGTTTGAGAACCAAGGTACCACTGTGGTTAAGGCAACCCAGGCTATGAAGCTGCAAGCACAGAGTTTCTGCAGCAGTAGTAGAAGAGCAAAAGATAGGAGCTCAGAATACTGGCTTAAAAAAAAACACACAAAAAAAACCATAAGCATAGAATTACCTGCTTGTCTTTCTGCTGTTTTCTGTCTCCAGATGGCCACAATCGCCAAGAATCATTATCAATGACATCAGCAAGAACAATCTCTTTTGTGGCTACATTCACACCAAACTCAACCTAATAATATCCCAAAGGAAGGTGGGGAAAAGTTGAAGTTAGCTAATTTATTGTTGCTTTCAAATTGACACACACTTTTAAAAGATCACTTTATTATACCTTCATGTCCACTAAAGTACAGTTCAGGGGCTGCCATGCTTTTTCAAGTATTTCAAAAATGGCTCGAGTAGACTGGGCCATAATGTCAACTTCAGTCTGCCCAATTTCAAGGCCGGCAAACTTGAACTTAACTTCAATGAGTTGCTCTTCAGACCACTGTGGATCATTGGCTGCATCATCCTGATAAAACAAACAGTGCATTTTATTTAGAACAGCTTCGCATTTTCACCAGGCACCCAGTTCAAAAAAGCACACCATCACTTTCGGGGGGAAAGAACTGGAAATTTTTGGAATGTGTTATTGGCTCAAGTACATCGTTTTTACTTGATGCATCAACTCACTACTTTTGAAAAAGTTGGTATCTCTGTGTTAGTTTTTGTTATGTGAATGGTGCCACTATGCAAAACTGGACCATGCATATTCCATGCGAGTCACATGAGCACTCCCTCCCCCCCCCAAAAAAATCCAGGATGTCCCAGTCAACAGGTATGTGCCATGGACCCCCTGGGTGGGCTACGCGGATCCCTGAGGTCCACGCAGTACCAGAATTACGTATAAGCTAAACAAGCTATAGCTTAGGGCCCAACTCTCTTGGCCCCCTCCCCCCAAAAAATTAAAAGGAAATAAACGATGTAAATTTCCAAAATATAAAATAAAAATAAAATAAAATAAAACCTACATACAGCAACAGTGTTTTGTGTTGTGTAGGCTCCTATGCTGTAAGTAATGGGCCCCGCCTGCTAGCCTGCTCCCTAAAATATCACTGGTTTGCTCATTTCTATATATAGGGTGCCTACATTCTGCATGTGCAAATGGCTTTAGATACCTATTAAGTCCATAAATAGCAGTTCGAAAGCACGTTAAAATGCAAGTAGATAAATAGGAACCGCTACAGCGGGAAGGTAAACGGCGTTTCCATGTGCTGCTCTGGTTTGCCAGAAGCGGCTTTGTCATGCTGGCCACATGACCTGGAAGCTGTACGCCGGCTCCCTCGGCCAATAATGCGAGATGAGCGCGCAACCCCAGAGTCGGTCACGACTGGACCTAATGGTCAGGGGTCCCTTTACCTTTAAGTCCATAAATTACCATATAGCATATATTCAACGCTAAAAACAGTGACAATTTGTTGTTGACAAAGGACAGCTGGGCATATAAAGGGCCCCATTACCTTCAGTAGCTTAGGGCCTCATCACACCTAAACCCGGCCCTGCAAGGACCACCAATTTTTTACTATATTACTGGTTTTAACATATTACTAAAGTGGAATGACTTCAGTCGTTCCCAAAAGTCTATTAGAATCAGCTGATGTCTGGTATCCCATGACCACCACCACACCCAAGCCATATCTACATTACCCACCTTATAAAACATCTCAATCTTAGGTGGGTTAAAGCGGTAGCCTTCCTCAACGCCAGGGTTTCTCTTCAGGAAAGAACCTGTAGCAATTCTTCTGCAAACCCATTCAATTGGAATCATTTCACAGTGAGCAGCGATGAATGCCGTGTCACTATGTTTCCTCACAAAAGCAGTTTTAATTCCTGAAAAGGGAATTAAACAACTCATTAGTCCTATGACTGAAACATGCTTCTAAACCAAGAACGGTGTGTGTGTGTGGGGGGGGGGGGAGAACCATAATCTATACGCCTATAACACAGAAAATACATTTCAAGAGTTTGGCACAGCAATCTTGACCTGCGCAAAATTGACGGGTGAAGCATACAGAAATAAGCAATGTTAGGAGACAAATACTATAGATATAAGAAGCAAATAGCAGCTGGGGGGGATACACAACTTGGAGCAGGAAAAGAAAAGTTACTTTCCCCCTTTAATCTTTGCTATGTCTGGAGTACAGTTATGGATGGTTCGAAGCCAAGGAGGTTTTACAGTGCAGCAAGCCCAAGCATATTAGTTTAGAAGCCCATCCCGGGCTTCCGGGTTCAGCGCCAGCGTCGATCGGCGGGGTTTCGTCTCGTCTCCGAGACGGCCCGTCTCTGCTAGGAGTGGGGAGGGCAGCGAGAGCAACGCTGCGCCCCTTAGAACCTCGGGAAGGGCGTCCCGAGGGCAATTTGCTCGGCACAGACCCAATCCGGACTCCCCAACTCTTCGGTTAGCTCTAATAAGAGCTCCGGAGCGAGGAGGGTAGAAGTCGCGGGGGCCATTTTGAGCGGCAACGTTATTCTAGCAGGGAGAAGCTTCAAGCCGAAGGCGGAGAGCGCTGGATTCTTCCGAAAATAAAACGATTGGAAAAGACTGTAAGTAACCTCACGATTTGGATTATAAAACAATTTGGTCTGGGAGAGAGGGGAGAAAAGAGGAAGCCACCCCCCCCCCCACGGCAACAAAGAGACAGTAAATAGAAACCCGAAGCCATAAACAGAAGATTTGTAATTCAAAAGGATCCCTCAAAGGCATCAAAGAGAATATCCCCTTTGATGCAGGGTGAAAAGGGGAGAGAGACTGTGGTTTATGACTGCCCTGCAGCAATGAGGTAAAGCCTAAGAAAAACCTTTCTTTCCCTCGGGAGCCGGCAGCCTAGGCAATTCAGTGAGTTGATCAGGATTTATAAGTCAAATTTTACTTCACTTTGTGTTTCTGGACTTTGTGGAATTTCTTTTTTGGCTTAAGTGCTTGTGAAATGTGAGTTCGAACTTTATTGTTAACAAGACTTGAAGAATGCAGCCAGCTTGTTAAAATGGAGTCGAGAAAATAAACTGTGATCATATTCCACCCCACGTGATAAGTTTTGACCTTGGCAGGACTGAAATATGTCAACAAAAAAGTGTTCCCCTGAGTTCCAGCGGTCTGTTTTGACCTTAATGTGGGAAACAAGAATAGAGTTATGTCAAGAGGAGACACGACGACAGGAGTTACAGCAGAAATTTCAGGAGGTGATGGCGGAATATGATTTTCTAGGAGATGAAGCTTTTGACACTGAAAAAGAGCAATGTGAGAATGACAATGATGGGGAAGGAAAAGATGAAGATGAGGACTGTGATGATTCAACACAAAATGAAACACACCATGAAAAAAATGATGACTCTACTCTACAAAAAGTTGGATGGAGTGCCCTGCCTTTGAGGGGGGCACGATTGGTATTATTGGAACTCCAGAACGCCCACAGGGAAGAAGGAAAAAATATGCAGAGAAGAGAAGAAATTCAGGGGTCCTGTATGGTGACCTGGATGGCAAGAGACTGTAAACAGGGGGTGGGGTGAAGGGAAAGTGATGTTGTGATTATAAGGATGGATTAACAGGTTTATAACTGGTCTGCTGATTTTGGAATTTGCTGGATTGGGGGGGGTGGAGCCGGTAATCGGGGATGTAAGGTTAAATTGAGAATAGTTATAGTTTTAAAAGTGAATGGATTTTGGAAAATGTGAAAATATGGAGGCTTATAGAGGGAGAAAAAAAAAATTAGGCACGGGAAGAGAAAATGGGAGTTTGAATTTTCAGTGATTTGAATATTAGATGAAAATGTTAACAATTGATTTATAAGTTGTATAAGATACAAAGGTGTATTTTTATAAAGTAAGAAACTGTTGCAGATGATAAAAAAGGGATGAAAACCGGGGAAGGGGGGGAGGGGAAGCCCATAAAATATGGTTTTTCAACTATGAATGCAAGAAAAATTTTTCTGTTTTGTATTGTTTTTTTCTTTTTCTTTTTTTTCTTCGCCCTTTCTTTTTCCCCTTTTTTTCCTATATCTATTTTTCTCTTTTTTTGGTATAACAATAGATGGTTGGATGGATGTCCTCCTGCGTACTGCCCTGGTTTGCTGGAGCTCCCTGGTGGCAGGGGGGAGCTTTGGGGTCAGGGGAGGGGGAGGAGGACAGAAATCCAAGCATAAAATGGACCATTTCTGACTGTTCACAAACATGGGATACTTCTGTGGCAGGGGAGGACCCATGTGGGTGGGTAGGAAGGAGGTGGAAAAGGGGTTTAAGTATGTACCGTTTTTTTGTTTTTTTGTATTTTGTAAAATTAATAAAAAGTATGTTAAAAAAAAAAAAAGTTTAGAAGCCCATCCCATTGTGTCCGTGAGCTTTACTTCCACATGCATAGGATTTCAGTCTCAGCATTCCATGCAAGTTAATACAAGATGTTTGGCAACTACTATGGCTCTCTGAACTCAAACCTGTTAGTTGCTGTCAAGGACCAGGTAGCAGGAGAATATTATGGATCTTTGAGAAGGAGCAGGTAGTATAGTAAATAAACCTTTAGAGCTGGTATAGATATCAGTTGGCGGAAACTGCAGGAGGGGAGAAAACTCATGTCCTGCTTGCAAGTTTCCCATAGGCATCTAGTTGGCCACTGTGAGAACAGGATGCAAGACTAGATGGACCATTGGCCTAGTTCATCCAGCTCTTATTAGGTTTTAATATTCTTTGTGGAAGAGTGGGGGGAAAGGTTAAATGACATAGTTTACACAGCAATCTCTTCCCAAAAGGCATACCATCACATATTCTGGCAGCGCAGCATTAAGTTCAGCTTGGGAATCTGCAGCACTAATCTGGAAGAGATACAGACGTTCTCGCCTCCAAAAAGGTAGGCAATGTTTAAACCAGCAAAGTTTCAATGGTTCAGGGGGGGTTCACTTTGAAACAGGAGAAAGGGCTCTAAACGAGTTAATTTTTAAACCAAAGAGCTTGCTCAATACCGCCATTTCCTCATAGCACACTGGCCTGAAGCAAGTTTGAAAAGCTCATTCTAATATAATGATGCAAGTTTTATTAGAACTTTTGAATAACCTATAGTTTGCAAGGGCTATTCTTTATCCTACAGACTTTAATGTACAAAGGTTGTAATACCAGGCTACTGGCCCATGACTGCAATCATGGCCCACATTCTTCAGAATAATCCACACAGAGAGATAAGGCATAAGGAGACTGATAACACTCACATATGCCACAGAAATTTGCCTGTGCAATGGGATCTTCAGTTTCTTTTCTCGCTCCTAAAATCTGCCCCAGAGCCTCCATCAACCCTTCAGATTGGGGTGGGGGGGGGGGTACACCAGGTGGTGGGAGAAGCCTTGCTGTGCTAGTGGATATTCAACTGCACTGGCATTTGGTCTCATCTGAAGTGTAGTAGCTGGGGAGTCCCTGGTTCAACTCTCACCTCAAGCCACAAACTCACTAGGTAGCTTTAAAATACTTCCCCCCCAGCCTCTGCTATCTCCCCATTAGCGATATTTGGATAATACCAGGATACCTTCTATGGCATTTGTAAGACTTAATGTATGTGAACTACCGTAGTTTGAATGCTCAAAATGTAGTATGAATACATTTAGGGTTGCATCTATTTTGAACAGACAATGCGGAATGCTTTCAAATGCTTAAAATTCATTTGGTCACAAATAAGGTGCAAATACATGCTAAAGCAGGCATCCCCAAACTGCGGCCCTCCAGATGTTTTGGCCTACAACTCCCATGATCCCTAGCTAACAGGACCAGTGGTCAGGGATTATGGGAATTGTAGTCCAAAACATCTGGAGGGCCGAAGTTTGGGGATGCCTCTGCTAAAGCCTACTGCCTGAACAAGGCCTTTAAATGTTATCAGTGGTACTGGAGGACACAGGCATTCCATGTAACGTATGTGTAAGGAATGAGTAGCTTTATCATTTTTTACATGGGTGATTTCCCCCAGAAATGTGGTGTTGCAATCTTGAGAATGCATCCCCTGTGGTCAAAATAGTACCTACTTAACACATACTAGATTCCATATTACCAGGTGGACAGTGTATTCATAAGTTGCAAAGCGATGTAACCTCATAGTGACCGGTTATGGTTTTATTGCTTTAAATTGTTTTGTCAGTAAGTGGTTTCCCCCAATGCAGCTCCATAATTTCCACCACTTACCAGCCTCCTGCAGCAACTGAAACACACAGCTTGTTGTTGTATTTGAGATTGCTGCCTTCCCTTCCATGAGATCCTTTCTAGCTGCATTTCCGGCTGTTATCTGGTCTTTCGATTGAAGCAGAACACATCCCGGGAGATTTGGCAATTCATAGACTTCTTTTGTTTTTCCCTCATTTATTTTTTTGCCAAGTTTAAGTTCTGGAGGAGGATGGAAAAATAAAGTTTTAATTGTTAAGTTCTGAAAGCAGCTTTGCAATCCAATTAGGAAACCTAGCAACTTCATCTTGGAACCCTATTGCATGGTTGTTGTTTTTTTCCAGAAGTAATTTGCACTGTATTCAGTGGATCTTACTGTGAGGTAAACCTCAGTCTCTCCACAAAAGCAGATGCAAATCAGATGGTAAGGATCCCAGTTCAACTAATATGCATGCAACTTTCACTGTAAGGCTAGTTGCATTCACATTTCCAGATACACAGTATTCAAAATGATAAAAGAGACAAATCTATGAAAACTTCAATGGAGCAAAACCTTGGCAGAACTTGCTTATAACCCTACAACCGAACATCAGATGTAATTCTGAAGATGGTCCAGAAACTGCAATTAGTTCAAAATATGGCTGCAAGGGTGTTAGCTGCTACTGGGTGTTACAGCCACATTGTATGTGTGGTTTGCAAACTACACTGGTTCCCAGTTTATTTCCAGACTCGCTTCTGGAAATAAAGTTAGAGATTGAATAGGCCCTTTAGATTTTCTTGCTGTCTGACATACAGAGGATGGCTGCAGAGAAAAGGACCTACTTGCTGATTAAAACCCTCATTATGAAATGCTCTCCCTGGGGGACCTACTTTGATGTCATTTCAGCACCAGAGGCCTTTTATATTACCAGGTTTTTAATACTTTTTTAAAAAAAATCATTTGTACATTCCTTTTATTCTTACTGTTTGTTTCTGTTCCTGATGCCTGCTTTTTTACTATTAATTTAACATTAGCTTTATTCCAATTTTAACTTTTCATCTACACTAGGAACCTTCAGAAGGATGCAGTATAAATCCCTTAAACCAGGCTTCCTCAACCTCGACCCTCCAGATGTTTTTGGCCTACATCTCCTAGGATCCCTAGCTAGCAGGACCAGTGGTCAGGGATGATGGGAATTGTAGTCTCAAAACCTCTGGAGAGCCAAGGTTGAGGAAGCATGCCTTAAACCAAATTACGGTATATTGTACAATAGAAACTTCATTCTTCACGTGTGGATCCTATAAATTGTACTGTTTAAAGTCTTAACCTGTATATTAAGGTATTTCTATAGCTCTGTTAGAATAGTTAATGCTTTGATAATATAAATGTTTTAAGATATTTGTATTGATCTAGCATATTTTCTTTTAATTGTTGAATGGTTTTGTGTACATTGCGGCAGCCTTTGGCTATGTGCAATAAAACTGACCGACTGACACGTGTGGATCCTTACATAGTCCATTAAAACTTGGCTGGCTGGAACTCAGGGCATGAACTCAGGGAATTTGAGGCAGACACTCAAATTCCAGTCATATCTATGAAAACGCCCAAGGGCATTTTAACCTGCACCTCCTGCACAGAAAGCATGCAGAGGATCTCATGCAACACTACATGCATCAAAATAACTGCATGCACTCCTTGTTTTATAGCAAATTTCAACTGCTTGCCCAGCACACACAGACTGTGAACACAATATGAGGCATGTGAAATCAACACAATTGCATGTGTTGTTTCTTATACAAAGGAACTGGGGGGGGGGGAGCACTGGATTATTCACCTTAGTCCTCAGTAGAGCTAGATAAGCACAACTGAAGTGAAATCTGACTAAGCAACATAAAACTTTTGAAACTCCCTTTCTCAAGCAGCAGATCTGTACAGTGCCCACAGAAGAATCTTAGGAGAAAATGTCCTCCATGCAACAGGAATCTGCCTATAGGTATAACGCATATTAAGGCTGCGTACCAGTTTCCCCCCGCAAAAAACTTTTGAAACAAAGCCCGGGGAGTACCGAAGACACGATTCCCCTACAATCTACATGGGGAGGGGGGATACAATTCTACTACGCAGGCAGGTCCGTCCCTGGCGAGGGGCAACTGGTGGACGCCGCCGCCAGCTCTTTCCCTCCGGCAGCACGGGCGAAGCGACTCACCTGAGCGTATGGGAGGCATCGCACAGACCGCCTGGGACGCCTAGGATAGAACAAAACCAAGTTAGCAACGCGCGAGGACAAGCGCAGCACGAGAGGGAAGCGACCCGAAAAAGAAGCGCGCGACATTCCGAGTCCGGAGGCACTTTTGGGGCTGCGTAAGAAGGTGGGGGGGGGAGGACAGCGGAAGGGGGCGGCCAAGGGGGGCGGGGCGCGGCTGCAGAAACCCAACGCTTCCATCTCATTGGAAAGGGAAGGGGTTGGGCCACCTAAAACTCTCCGCCGGGGCCACATCCTGCCTTCCAGCCCCCTTTCCTCCACCCATGGGATGTTTTTAACACACACCCCCACGACCCTTTGGTACCGCTTCTCCAATCTGAGGCGAGCGCCCGCCAACGCCCCCTTCCCCCGCCTCGCGCTCCGTGGCGCGAAAACCGAAGTCCCCTCCCCATCCCTTTATTCCCTTTAACTCCGTTTCCGAAAGGGGGGGGGGGAAACGCCTTCCGCCGCGCGCAAAGCCCAGCTTCGAGCTCCCTCCGCCCTCCGCGGTGTCTTCATCACTTTGGCCACCCGGAGCCCCTGGGCAAAACTCGCCCTCAGAAGCGCGTGCGCGCGCCGAGAGTGGAAAACAAAGTAAACTTGTGTGGGAAGAGAGAAAGAGTGAGAGGGCGCTAACTTGTGTCCACAGACAGATGCAAAGTAGCCCCCCACACACGGAAAGGCGACCTCTCTTGCTCTGCTCTGGGGTGGGAAAACCAACACCACCACGCGGGCGCGCGGAGCAGCCCCTAGGCGGGGAATTCCCCCCCCCCAGCCCCTTCCCTTCGTAATGTATGCATGTAAATGAGGCGGGCGCGAGGGGTGGGCACGGAGAGGAACTTGCGCCTCTGAGGCCGCCTCCTCCTTCCCCCCCTCCCCCCAAACCTAGGAGGCGGCGGCGGCGGCAGGAGGCAGCAGCGGCAATAACAGAAGCAGCTGCGCTGACGACAACACGTGTTCGCTCGGGCACCATGGAATTCGAGGAGCTGGGGATTCGGGAGGAGTGCGGCGTGTTCGGGTGCATCGCCTCCGGCATGTGGCCCACGGAGCTGGACGTGCCCCATGTGATCACGTTGGGGCTGGTGGGGCTGCAGCACAGGTAGGGTACACGGCGTGGCGGGGGGGCTGGCGGTCTGGGGAAGCGGGGGGGAGGGTGGGTTGCTTGGAAGGCCTGGGCGCAGGTTGTGGGGGCTCGATGCACCCTGTTAGGGCAAGCTCCCTATAAAGGCAACTGTTGCATGCAGCCGCGCGCCAGTCCTGTATACAACTGCTTGGGGAGAAAGTGCATTTAAACCGGTGGGAGCGGGATTGGGGTTTTGGGGTTGTGCATTCCTAGGATCGGGCTGCGCCGAGAGGCAGTAAAGAAGCGCACAGCCGTGTCCCACCTCATGCACGCGTATGCTGAGTGGAATTGATTTCTTGGATTTTGCCTTTGTAAATGTATGCAGGATTGCATCCTACGGCCCTCGAGGGCTTTTTGCTGCAGTTCCCTATATTTAAGTCCGGTAGTTGCAGGTAAGTTTAACACTGCAGCGGTATGCAAAACCAGGGCTGGCATCAAACTTGCACAGCATCCAGATTCTAATTATTGTCATAGAACCGTGTGAACTCCCATTATATCCTGCCACAAACTCTATTGTTTCGCCTAAGCACTTGGAACAGCTTAATTTCCTGCTTGGCTAATGCATGCTAGAGCAAAAGCAGTCTTGTTTATCTCGAAAACGTGTTATCTGCCCTGCATATGTAAATGTTTTTACATATGCAGGGCAGGAACTATGCAGAATGCATGATTGTTGCTGTGAACACACCGTGCATTTAAAGCCCATTGCTTCCCCCAAACACGCCTGGAAACTCCGATTTACCCCCTCGCAGAACTACAGTCTCCAGCACCCTTAACAAGCCACAGTCCCCAAAATTCTCAGAGCTGCAAATCCTGGAGTAATTTAACAATCAACCCCTCTTTTGAGGGAACTCTGGAAATTGTAGCTCTGTGAGGGGATTTGGGGGGCAGGCGGTCTCTTAACTCTCAGCCTCCTTAATAAACTACAGGTTCTAGAATTCTTGGGGAGGGGAGAGCCATGACTGTTTATTATAAAGTGGTATAGAATTTTAAATGCAGGGTGTGACTGTAGCCCAATTGCTGCTCATGGGAAATTAGAGGGGTGCGAAGAGAGATAAAACTGTAGCCACAGTAGCTCCAACTCTTCCCTCAAGAAGTACCCATTTAATTAGGCACTACACTTCCAATGTGCTGATCATATCTGACAATGGCTCGTAAGGTTCTGAGCACCTGAACACTGCAATCTTATGCACATTTGCTGGGAAGCAAATTCTAGGAAAGTCAGCAGGACTTGACTTTTGAGTACAGGTAAATGTGCACAGGACTGCACTGCACATCTCTGCTTGGGGCTTGCTTTGTCATCAAAATACTCGCTAAACATTGGCTTGCCTAATCTGGCCAAATATGACCAAACACCCTGAAAATAATAATGGCACACACCACAGTGGTAAAAATAGAACAATATAATAGTTCATTTTGTGTATGCGCTAATTTTACCCTAAAACTGGAGGTGAGCTGCATCCCTCTACTGATAAACCCTACCCCTACATATGAGGGATGTGGGTGGCGCTGTGGTCTAAACCACAGAGCCTAGGGCTTGCCGATCAGAAGGTCGGCAGTTCAAATCCCCACAACGGGCAGAGCTCCCGTTGTTCGGTCCCAGTTCCTGCCCACCTGGCAGTTTGAAAGCACGTCAAGTGCAAGTAGATAAATAGGTACTGGCGGGAAGGTAAACGGCGTTTCCGTGCACTGCTCTGGTTCGCCAGAAGCGGCTTATTCATGTTGGCCACATGACCCGGAAGCTGTGGTCAGCCTATAGAGCGAGATGAGCACCGCAACCCCAGAGTCGTCCACGACTGGACCTAACGGTCAGGGGTACCTTTACCTTTGCCCCTACATATAGATCACACTTCCATAGCTGCCCGACCTTTCCCCCTCTTTTCTGACTTGTCAGTCCTTAATATCTCTTCATACTTGTGCATGGACCATTTAATGTGCCGTGGTACCCTGGGGTGCCTTGAATGATAGTCAGGTGTCACGGGCAACATTGGCCTCTGTCCCTCTTTCCCTTCTTTCTCTGCCCAGAAGACTCCCAAGTAGAGGGGAGAAGAGAGGAGGCTGAGGGAACAGTCACAAGGAAGGGTGTTTGAAAAAGGGTGAGAGGCTGCCAACTCTGCAGGCAAGGGGTGACATAACATGGGTGCTGCAGAAAGAATGTAGTTGGTTAAGGGAGCCGTGGACTCAAAAAGGTTGAAAACGTCTGTAGTAGAGTATATATCAACTTGACAAAGTAAAGTATCCTTGGATGCATTCACACATTACGCTAAATCATAGATCAGTACCACTTGCACAAGAAACACTAGCTTGGTTTGTGTGATGCAGTAAGCCAAGCTTTAGTTTAGCAAGAGCATGTGGACTCCTAGAGAGGAGCTCACAGACACTTTGCTCCACAGTCCTCTTTGCTGCTGTCTTGCACTAGGCCAAGGTTTAGTTTAGCATGCACACCATCCAAACAAGGGACTCATGGTTAAGCTCTGTTCCCCAACCACAAACTGGTTAGCGTTAGCCATGGTTCAGGATAACAAAATACTTTCAAACAGTGGTTAGTGATCCTGGCTTGTTTCAGTTTCCTAAACCATAAATTACCTTGGCCGTAGTTCTTGGCTTGAACATTATGGTCTGGTTTAAATGATCGTTCCATGATTTTTAAAGCCAAGAACAAGTATTGAAGCAGACAGCCCATCCCCTTACTTTAGCACTTCATTTATGGTTTGCATTAAGCCAGAATTCCCTGTTAGCCCAACCTGGGGAATTCTGACTTTAGCATCAGTAAACAGACCAGGAATACAAACCATCCTGGTGATGCAAGTCAGAAGCAAAACACCAAAGAGGTGCAGAAGGGCCTTATCATTTTAGCAGCGCTTGCCCTTGGCCCCCAATGCTCATTCCAGGTTTCACAAACAAGAAGAGGCACCTGGGGCTTGTGCTCGCAACACAAGGCTTGTGCTCGCAACACTAAACTGTGACTTTGTATTACATATGAATAATCAGGCCAATACGCTTGCATAGTTTTAGACATCGAGACATTTCGTTTTTAGCAACAACATATGCTTGCTTCATATGTGACTTGAGCAGAGAAATGAAAGGCGATGGCCCCGTTGCATCTAATTTGGCCCTTTTGAATGAAGTCAGGGTGCAATTTGGAGAAAGACCTCTTAAAATCAAGCTGCAAATGATCTGTTGTATATGTTGCTGTTTCACACAAAATGGCACCAGTTCTGCCATAAATCATATGATTAGACTGGAGATAGTGAAATGCAAGGGGGGGGGGGACTTTGAAGGCATCTAATTTGAGAAAGGCACATTAAAAATAATGGTTGCTTAAGTGTCCATAAACTTTTACATATGGGATGGCATAGGTTTCAGTCTCATGAAGTGAGTGAATAGGCCTTTCAGCCAACAACAGTGTCTGATTAGGAAATCCTTCCTAAAAATAATACAATACTTGAAGTTTGGTATGTTAGTGACCTTCGGAAACATTTCCACAATTAGTGTTTGGCTTCACCATGTACCTTATAACGGGAGCAGAAGCTTTTCTGGAGGTGGGGGCACATCTTAACGGTGTTTTCTTTTTGGGCAAGTCCTAAAGTTTTGTGTTGAGGCCAATTTCTACAAAAAATGTCACAGGTCTCAACCATGTACTGGCAATAACCGATTTATGTGCATCCAATCTATGCATGACTGTGCATGCGCGCATAGGCCAGAAAATGAGGTGGGGTGGGCTTATGCACAGTCCGTCAATGTGCATGGTGACCCAGAATGCAACTCCCATGCAAACAGGGAGTTGCCTGTACATTAGGATGCAACTCAACATACTTGAGGAGTTCTTGGAGGTACGCTAAAGCCTAAATACTAATAACGTCCTTTATAGGACTCATGCTTCATGTGTTCATATACAAAAGCTGTTGCAATGCCTGAAACATACATACTTCATCTGCTATGCAAAACCGCCACAAGCTATTGATCTATCAAATCTAGCCTTTTTGTTACTTGCAAACACGAGATAGGGTTGGTTAGTTATAAAACCTGTTACAAAACTAGGCTGTCCAACAAAGAAAGAAGACTGAGCAATATTATGAATATCTTGATCCAGTCACTTAATCCATGTTAATTAATAAAAGTTGGGTGGGGTGTGGGGTGGGGAGACGTCATGTGAGTCCTTGACCCAAGCTGTTCTGCAGCATGCCTTTTGGAACAAGCTTTCGGTTTGTTAATTTTTTTCCAACCGACGCTCCATTTTGGCAAGAATGAGATGTCCACAGACTATGGGAGTTTCTGAACACATTCCACTTACTCCCAATCAGAACATTTGCGAGGCTGCCTCCCAATCTGAACATCTGGCAGCCAGCATGCATGGTAACATTTTAATGGAACAGCCATGAGTTTTGTTACAAGGAAAAAGGAGGGAAGCGGTGCCCTCACAGTTTGCATTAACCACTGTTGCAAAATAATAATAATACGGTAATTCTCAGGGTGTGTGTTTTTATATATATATGTTTTGGCCCTTTTTGCTTTATGTCATTGTAGAGTAAAGAGATACTTCATTTCAAAAGATAAGATTTCTTGTGCTTTCAGAAAATGTGCTTTATCAGTTCATTTCTGGAGAATAAAAATCCTCACCTGACCTCGCCTACATAAGTTTTAAGGTCCTTGGGGAAATGGCTACAATTTTTTCCTTTTGCCTGAAATTTTACAGGGTCATTTTTGACATTAAGGGTGGTGTCCAGGATTTAAGTCCCAAGCACTGCAACATTTCCTTGTAGTGGAGTCGCTCCACCCCATTTTGGTTGTCCTTTTCTGAACCTTTTCCAACTCTACAATATCTGTTTTGAAGTGAAGAAACCAGAACTGGACACAGTATTCCAAATGCAGCCACACCATAGATTTGTATAATGGCATGATATCAGCAGTTTTCAATTACTTTCCTAATTATCCCTAACATGGAATTTGCCTTTTTCAAAGCTGCAGCACATTGGGTTGACATCTTCATAGAGCTGTCCCCTATGACCCCAAGGTCTCATTCCTGGTCAGGCCCTGCCAGTTCAGACCCCCCCCCCACAAGCGTATATGTGAAATAAAAGATTGCCCTAATGTGCATTGCTTTAAACTTGCTTCCATTGAATTGCGTTTTCTGTTTTACCACCTACTGAGGAGAAGATACTGTCCGAGACCTTTGAATTACTGTAGAATGGGAAATTTTACTAAAGGATTAAGTTTCATACCATATAATGGAAAGTGGGGTGCTGGAAACAAATTTAGACATGCATGGGCTTCTGACAAACTAAAGTATTTGACATTTCAGGAATGCAAAGCACAGAGCAGTTTTGTTGTGATAGCTTGTATAATTAACAGCAAAACCAACAGTTCACTGGCAGCTTAAAGATTACAAAACTATTGTGGCACAAGTGACTGTGAAGTTGAACTGGCTTTGTCAAATGTGGGTTTTTTTTGTGTGTTTTCTGATCCATGAAAGGTTCTGCCAGGATTCTGTGTTAATTCCTTATTTAAACAACAGACTAGCACAATTTACAACTCTGGGGAAAAAACTACAGGAGAAAGCAGGGATTTCTTCATTTTTATGAATTTTCTATGCAATTAAGTTTGTTGATCTGGCCAATAATTTCACTGTTTCTCTGGCAGCAGGTGTGTGTGTGTGGTTTTGGATCATTGGCTACTAGCTTTTCACTGATGTCAACCAAGAGTCGCTTTACTTCTAAGCATCTTTTACCAGCTGTGCAAAAGCTGGGACTGTTTCTGGATCAGAACTTGACCACAGCAGTCAAGCATTGGTGACTTAAAGATTTGATCAATGCAATGCACTCTATGTGGGGCTCCCCTTCCTCTTGATCCAGAGGCTGCAGTTAGTGCAGAATGCTGCAGCACAGTTGGTGACAGGAGTGAGACCATGTCAGTATACAGCACCTTTGCTGGAGATCTGCACTCATTCCAAATCTGTTCCTGGGCCAAGTTCAGCTCTTGGTATATAATTCCCCTAACAGCTTGGGACCAATTGACTGGCAGGATCGCCTTACATCACACGTGCCCTCTTAATGGTTTTGATGTGTAGACCCACCACTGTTACAAATGCCACATAATACTTGTTCCCCACTTATAAGAAATCATTCTTTTAGTGTAAAAGGTAAAGGTAAAGGGACCCCTGCCCGTAGGTCCAGTCGCAGATGACTTGGGTTGCGGTGCTCATCTCGCTTTACTAGCCAAGGGAACCAGCATACAGCTTCCGGGTCATGTGGCCATCATGACAAGGCCGCTTCTGGCGAACCAGAGCAGCGCACGGAAACGCCATTTACCTTCCCGCCAGAGCGGTTCCCATTTATCTACTTGCACTTTGATGTGCTTTCAAACTGCTAGGTTGGCAGGAGCTGGGACCGAGCAAGCAGCGGGGATTCAAACCACTTCACTGTATTCTTTTTGGCATGTTCTTTAAATGTTTTTATTGTTTCCAACTGTTCGCTATTTGCAACACTAATGTTTCTAGTAAACTGCTTAGAGAGGTTTTGTTAGCGTCAAGCAGTATGCAACTTTTTAAAAAACCAAACATGTTTATGGGGGGGAGCGGAATTAAACCAACCTGTTGCACTGCAGGGATGCTGCTATTCATCTGTGTTCTGCTGGTATCTTGCATTTCTTCCTGCTTGTAAAATCTCTCTAGAAGCATCCTTCGGCTCTTGATTACAGTATGCATGCTGTCAGACACACTTTGCGACTGGATGGTTAAGTTATCAGAAACACTTTTCTTAAACTGAATGGGTGAGGGTTCTATAAAAGGGGGGAAAAGCAATTTAAAAGATTAGTGACGAGGTGACCCTACCTTAGCTCATTTGAATCTAGCATGCGTCAATAGTCAAGCCATGAGGACCAATGGAATGATGTATTTGTTAAACTTGCTAGAGTGTGAACAGTAACATTTATTTATCACAGTGTATCCTTCCATTCCTCAAAGGAGCTCATAGAGGTAGGTACTGTACATGGGATACTTTTGTGAGTGGGATCTTCAACGAAAGGTTGCCATGTGGACTGCTCATGTACAAAGTGCCTGCCAGCCATAGCCCTTCCATTCCCCTTCTCCCCAGTTATCTGTTTCTTCCCCCCACTGGCCAGAAATCTGTGGCCATGAACATGCTCAGTTCTCCTTGGGTTATGTTGGGGTTATGTTTTTTGTTATATATATATATATATATATATATATATATATATATATATATATATATATATAGATTGTACTTCTGCAAACTTTGGGATTTTATGTTGGTATGCCGTTGTCTTTTTGAGCTTGCTTGTTAATGAGTTAGTTGCATCATTGATGTAAATCACTGCTGCTTATATAGCTTCATGGCTGCGTTTGCATGTAACGCTAAATCGTGGTTTTCCGTGCTATGTGCATGAGTGCCAATGAGTCCAAGCAAAGTACTGGGCTCACACATTACACCCAATGCATTTCCTCCCAATGCAGCAAAGAGGTAGATTTCTGCTGACTTTATTTGAAGATTCATGTCTTAACATTATGGACCCGGCTGTGTAAGGTGAGGAAGAGGGAGTGTGCAAGCCTGGCACTTTCTTGGGCATGAACCAGAGTATACAGTGGCTCTAGACAGCATATGAAGAAGTATTTACATCTGCTGTGGAAGGCAGAGGAGCATGTGTACCATCTTTTGTATTCTGCAGGAATGATGTGGGCTGGTTTGGATAGGGCTGCATGTAATTACAATTCAGCCTCATGAATCCATAGCTATGTTTGTCAGGCAGCTTACCTGCACGCACAATAGCATCCTTTGCAACCTGTACACACAAAAGGCAGATTTCTTTATCCATTCTTGTTTCCTATCCAGATGTTTGTTCTCTTCAGGTTTAGTGTGCACAAAGCACTTAACACAGATGGAAATGAACACATTAGAGATTTATTCTCTTGTGAATTTGTGCCATCAATCTACCCTTCAAAATAGTGTAACAATGCAAATAAATTCTTACCATCTTGAGAGGCTTTTCTTTTGACGCTCAGTGGGGCTGTGTCTGTGGTAACTTCTGCAGCTGTCTCTTTAAAAAGACAAGAAGTGTTCTGTGACAAAATGTTAAGAAAGATGGATCCTAATAATAAATACATAGCTAAAGTGTTGGCTCGAAGAAGACAACTTGAACCCCTAAGGAAGAAGCAGACTGGGACATCAGTTTTTATTAGTATGTGGATTATTAATAATGGCAAAATGAACGTCATTCTTATTTATATGTAATACTGTCGGCCCAAGTTCAACATGTAGCCAGACAGATTCTCAGTGTAAAGTGAGGTGGGCCTCTTCCCACAAGTTTTTTCTTAATATGCCAGTGAACTTGAAGGAGGGGTGGAATCTTTTCCATCTATGCAAAAAACCTGGAGTAGGGAAGGTATATCTCTCTCTCTCTTTTTTTTTTCAATTTAAAAAGTAAACTTTATTGAATCATTTTTAAAAGCAAGTACAATAAAATTATATGTGCACAGAATCCATACAACAAATATGAAAATAAAACCACTTCCCAACTCTTAACGTGTCGCTTATTTCTCCTATTCACTATATTCTTGCGTTGTCATTTCTCCAATTATATCATATTAATATAATTCCCTTTCCTTTTCACTTGATTCTTTTAACAAAAAACCCCTATTCTCCTCTAACTTAAACAGACCCTTAACTCAGTTTGGATATTCTTCTTCCTAAAATATTCTTCCACATATTCCCACTTTTTAATCAATTTCTGTTTCGATACATTTCTTATTACGGCAGTCATTTTATCAAGATTCATAAATTCAACTAATTTTATCTGCCATTCTGCTACCCCTGGTGCCTCTTCTTTTTTCCAATTCTGACCTATCAATAATCGTGCTGCTGCACATCCATAAAGAAAAATATCTCTTCTATCCTTAGGAAGGTTTTCTGGGAGCAGACTTAATAAAAAGTATTCCGGTTTTCTTTTAAAAGTGACTTTCACTATTTTTTTTAATTCCTCATAGACATCCCCCCAAAATTTTTTAATTTTTATACAACCCCACCAGCAATGCATATAATCACCTATTCTGTTACTGCATTTCCAACAATTTTTATCGGCATTTTTATATATTTTGGCAATCTTATCCGGAGTAAGGTGCCAACGATAAAGCATTTTCAGCATATTTTCTTTGATTCCTTCGCAGGCCGTGAATTTCATTGTTCTCTTAAACAGATATTCCCATTGTACTTTATAAATTGGTTTGCCCAGATCCTGTGCCCATTTAGTCATAACACACTTTATTTCCTCATCTTTTAGTTCCCATTCCAAAAGATATTTATAAACTTTGGATAATAATTTGGTCTTATTGTCAATTATTAATTCCTGAGTCTTGGATTTCCCTTTAGGGAACCCTTTGACTTTATGCTCCTTAAAAAGGCTTTGAACTTGGATATATTGTAGCCAACTAGCACAATTTGACCTAATCTGCTCATATGATTTCAATATTAATTGGTCTCCTTTCTTTTCTAATACATCTTGATAAGTTAAACAATTTCTCTTTGGGATTTTCCCTCCCACTGCTGTCATTTCTAGTGGGGAAGCCCACCACGGGGTTTGAGGTTCCAATAGATTCCTGAACTCCAACCAATTTTTAAATAAGGTTTTCTTTAAAACATGATCTGAAAATTGTTTAAATTTATTTCCCTCTCCCTGAACCAGGTAAGTGTGCCATCCAGATGTATTTCTAAATCCCTCCACTGTCAATATTTCCTCATCTTCCAATACAAACCATTCCTTGAGCCAGCAAAGGCAGGCAGATGCATGGTAAAGCCTAAGATCTGGAACCCCCCAACCCCCTCTTTCTTTTATATCCGTAAGCAATTTGTACTGTATCCTTGGTTTTTTCCCCATCCAAATGAAATTACTTAAATCCTTCCTCCAATTATCGAAAATTTCCTTTTTACCTATTATGGGCTGCATCTGAAATAAGAATAACATCTTTGGGAGTATTGACATTTTAATTGCCGCAATTCTTCCTGAAAATGAGAGTTTCAAATCTTTCCATCGATCAATATCCTTTTTAATCTCCTTCCAGACTCTTCCATAATTATTTTCAAATAAATTTATATTATTTACGCCAATTACAATGCCCAAGTATTTAAATTTTTTTACTATCTCCCATCCTAAAGATTTCTCCAAATTATCCAATTCATTTCCCTTTATATTTTTGACCATCACCTTAGTTTTTTCCCCATTGATTCTAAGCCCCGATATCTCCTCAAAATTTTTTAGAACTTCCCTCAGGCCTTTAATCGTTTCCTCTGGATCTTCTACCATTACCAACATATCATCAGCGAAAGCGCTGATCTTATATTCTTTCCCCTTAACTTTAATTCCTTTAATTTCTTTGTCTTCCTTGATATCAGTTAACAGGAACTCAATTGACAGGACAAACAGCAACGGGGAGAGGGGACACCCCTGCCTTGTTCCTCTTCCTATCTCAAATTCCTCCAACACCTCCCCGTTTAAAATTAACTTTGCAAATTGTTTACTATATATCGAATTGATTCCTTCAAAAAATCTCCCATTTATGCCATATGTCTCTAGCGATTTCTTCATAAACGTCCAACATAATGAGTCAAAGGCTTTTTCGATATCAAGGAAGACAAAGCCCGCTTTTTTCCCCGGGGTCCAGTCTAGGTATTCTATCAGATCCAAAAGGATTCTTATATTTCTAGACATCATTCTTCCTGGTAAAAATCCTTGTTGATTCTTCCCTATGATTCTGATCAGAATCTTTTTTAATCTACTAGCCAGGATATCCGCATAAATTTTGTAATCTGTATTAAGAAGAGAGATCGGCCTGAAATTTCCTACCTGCTTAAATTCCTCCTCATCTTTCGGAATCAAAGTCACATATGCCTCCTGCCACGTCCTTGGCACCGAGCCTCCTTCTAAAATACCATTCACCAATTTTTGATATACCCCTCCTAATTCTTCTTTAAAGATTTTATAATGCTGGCTTGATATGCCATCTGTCCCAGGGGACTTGCCTAATTTAGCTTTGTTAATAGCATCATGTATTTCCTGTAAAGTCACAGGGTTATTAAGTGCTTCTCTTTCTTCCTCCGTGATTATTTCTCTCCTCCTTTCCCTGAAATAATTATTTAATTTTTCTTCATTTATCCTGCCTTTATCATATAATTTTTTATAATATTTAATAAAGCATTTTTGAATATCTTCTATTTTTGTTAACCTTACTTCACCATCCTTAATCCCACTAACTATCCTTTCCTTTTGGATCTTTCTTAATTTCCATCCTAATAATTTCCCCATCTTATCTCCCCACTCAAAATTTCTTTGTTTAGCCCATTTTATCTTGTTTTCTATTTCCTGGCCTATCAATGCGGAGAGCTCCTTCTGTAATATTTTAATTCTCATCCCCAACTCTTTATTATTTGGATCGTCCACTAATTCTTCCTCTTTCTTACCAATTTCTTTCTTTATCTCTTCTATATTTTTCTCTCTTTCTCTTTTTATTCTGCTCTTTTGTTGGATATATAATCCCCTAACAAAGGCCTTCCCCGCATCCCATACTGTTGTTATGTCTACTTCTTCTGAAATATTATTTTTATAGAATTCTTTTAACAATTCTTTCATTTTTTTTACAAATGCCTCATCGTTTAAAATCCTCTCATCCATCCTCCACCTATTAAATTTCATATTTTTCCCTTTGATTTTTGTCATAATTGGGTTATGGTCGGTTATTGATTTAATCATTATTGCGCATTTATTTGCTTTCTGAATTAAGCCAGGTGTTAGCCAAATCATATCAATTCTAGATGCTGATCTTTTGGCATGGGAAAAATAAGTAAATTTCTTCTCAGTCGGGTTATCCCTCCTCCAGATATCTACAAATTCATAATTCTTAATCAGATTTAGAAAATTTTCTGGTAACTTCCCTCTATCCTTTTTCCTTTCCCTTCTATTTGATCTGTCTAGCTCAGGTTGTATTACCCCGTTAAAATCTCCTAATAAGATTATTTCCTCATCCAAAATATACTCTCCCATCTTTTCTCCCAATTTTTTAAAGAAATCTTTTTTACAACCATTTGGCGCGTAGATATTTATCACTACTACATTCTTATCTGGGATAGTTAGTCTCACTCCCACCATCCTTCCCTCTTCATCCTGAAATAATTTCTCCGATTTGATATTTTGTTTGACATAGATTACTACCCCCTTTTTCTTTTTCTTATTGCATGAAAAAAATTCCGTTCCTAATCTTTTATTGACTAATATTCTCTCGTGTTTTTTAGAAATATGGGTTTCTTGGAGTGCAATAAGATTCCAATTATTCTTTTTCAATATGCGTTCTATCTTGTTACGTTTACACTTATTATTTAACCCATTGGTATTCCAAGAAACAATATTAAGATCCATTACTTTATTAAACTTCACACACAAAAAAAGGATTCTAAAAAAAATATTTCTACATAGGCAGATTATTCTCTCGAAACAGCTTTAGTACAAAGTAAAATAAATTTTTCTAAAGAAGAGGTTATGATCCAGTTTGGCACTTCTGCTATTACTCTCAGGGTTACTTGTTCACCTAAACTTACAAAAAAGAAAATTCAACAGATCAGATTATCAGTTCAGACTATTTTTACTAATCTCCCATTCAATCATTCAAGTTCGTCTCCCCCTTCCTCCCCTTCCTTAAAGAGCTCTTTCCTATTTCTATTACAAAATCTCTCCGCTTCTCCCACCGATCTGAATGTTCTTTTTCTACCTTTAAATACAAAGGTGAGCCCCTCGGGATACTCCCAAGCAAACCAAATACCCTGTTTTGTTAGGGCCTCTGTCAGGTCTTTGTAAGCCTGTCTTTTCATCCTGAACCTTCTAGGTATCTCCCTAAATATAGCTATTGTCCTTCCTTCTATAGTTAGATTTTCCTGTTTTTTCTTTTGGAAGATTTTATCTTTCAGAAATATGGAATTCAGAATTAACATGCAGTCTCCTGGCCCCTTAATATTCTTTGCTCTATCAATTCTTATTCTGTACACTTTCTCAATATCCATTGCTAAGTCCTCCTCCTTCACTTGCAGCCATTCAGCCAGTCCTTTAATTATCTTCTCTTCTACTTGTTCACCCACTGTCACAGTGGCCGGAGTGGACTACTTCAGAGTAACGACGCTACGCAGCTCTGCATTTTATTCTTTTATTGGTGCTGCGTATTTACAGTGCTCAAGTCATTGCTATTTACACGGAGCGATGTTGTCAGTCGGTTTCAGAACCTCCTAATGGCTTTTGGCGCGTCTTTCTCCAACACAAAAGCTTTGGCAGACCCATCCTCTTGCCCCTCCTCTTCCTGCGTAATTCTGGAGTTGGAGGGATGGGTCTTCCCCCCTTGCTTGCCCCTTCCTGTCCCACCTGGGACCCTGGCTCCTCTACCTTGCCTGAGCCTCGGACACGACTTCCTGCTTCCCCACTGGAATCGGAACTCTCCCTGCTTTCCCCTTTGCTCGGGGACGGGCTTGAACTCAGGAGGGGAGGGACTTCGCGATATCCCCTGTCCCTCACATCCACCCCCCTCCCAAGCTCTCCTTCACCCCTCCCCAGGCCCCCCCCATGTGTCGGTGACGACTGGAAGCCTAAGAACTCAGTGCTCTCCGAGCCCGTTGGTGTGAATACCTCCCCCCAGTCCTGCGAGCCCCCCCCTTCCGCCTGGGCGGACGGGAATCCCAAAAAGTCCGTGGCGTCAGAGCTGGTGGGGGTAAAAACGTTCTGCCAATCTGCTCCTTCCTCTGACTGGGTGGATCTCGGTGACACCCATACCTCATCCTCTGGTTCCTCAAACTCCGCTTCCCAGCGCCATGGTGAGCTGCTCTCCCGTGCCTCCTCCTCCTCCCCCTCCCTTTCCATGTGCCAGGGCTTGGGTCTGTGGGGAAAGAGGGCGTGAAATTCTTCCACCAAGAATTCCTCCTGTATCTGAGTGGCTGGGACCCATTCATTCTGGGACGGTGGAGCATCCTCCCATGCCATGAGGTACTCCAGTCCCCCCACCCCCCACCTTGAATCCAGGATGGCCGTGGCCTCATTGAGTTGCTCCCTGCCTTCCCTCTCCCCCCCTCCCTCGGGGGTTTGTTCGCTGTCTCGGAGCCTGCTGCTTTCCCTGTACGGCGACAGCAGCGATCTATGAAACACTGGATGCACCCTCATGTCCTCTGGCAGTGCCAGCCTGTATGCCACCGGGTTTACCTGTTGCGTGACCGTGAAGGGGCCCAGCCTTTTGGGTGCCAGCTTTTTGCACCTCCCTCTGGTGGGAAGGCCCTCCGAGGACAACCACACCTTGTCCCCCACCCTGATGACCTCCCCTTGTCGCCTGTGGCGATCTGCCCCCTTTTTGTACGCTTCCTTGGCCCTCTCCAAGTGTTCTCTGAGCTGCTGGTGCACCGTCTCCAGTTCCTCTGCCCAATCCTCAGCCTGTGGGCCCTCCTCCTCCTCCTCCTCCCTCTCCCTCTCTGGGAAAGATCTGAGGTCGCGCCCGTAATTGGCCTTAAAGGGCGACACCCCTGTGGAGACGTGCACTGCATTGTTGTAGGCAAATTCTGCTAGTGGCAAGCGATCCACCCAGTCCGTTTGCCGCTGGCTGACGTAGCATCTCAGGTACTGCTGCAGAATGGCGTTGACCCTCTCCGCTTGTCCGTTGGTCTGCGGGTGTCTAGCCGTCGACAAGCTGACCTCCACCTGCAGGAGGTTCATGAGCCGCCGCCAGAACCTGGAAACAAATTGGCGGCCACGATCCGAAATAACCCTTAAAGGTAATCCATGCAGTCTGAAAATGTGATCAACAAACAGTTTGGCTGTCTCTTCTGCCGAGACTGCCCTGGCACACGGTATAAAGTGACACATTTTGGACATAAGGTCCACCACCACCAACACTGCAGTCTTACCCCTGGACGAAGGCAGATCTGTGATGAAGTCCATGGACACCACTTCCCACGGCCTGTGTGGTGTGGCTAAGGGCTCCAGCAACCCTGGTGGCGCTGCTCTGACCACCTTCGCCCGCTGGCAGGTGGTACAGCCCCTTACATAGTCTCGAACATCTTCCCGCACCCCTGGCCACCAGAAGTGTCTCATGACTAGGTGAGCGGTTTTGTCCCTTCCAAAATGCCCCGCTGTAGGGTTGTCGTGCATCTGCTTGAGGACCGTACGTCGAAGCTGGGTGGTGGGTAGGTACAGCGCACCCTTGTAGAAAAGCAGCCCTCTGCGTTCTGCAAAGTCTTTTGCCTGCTCCCTCCCCCCTCTCAGTTCTCTGAAGATGCGGTTGGCAAATTCATCCGCTGCCGTCAGTGCTGTGAGTTCTGCCTCGCTCACCACAGCTGCTCCGCAGGACCATGCCGACGGGGGGAAAATGTGCCTTGGGGCTGGTGGCGCCTCCTCCTCCATGTACTCTGGCTTGCGGGAGAGGGCATCCGCCCTGACATTCTGCTCCCCCGGGATGTAGTGGATGGAGAAGTTGAAGTTCGAGAAGAACTCTGCCCACCGTATCTGCCGCTGGTTGAGCACCCTGGCAGTTCTCCAGAACTCCAGGTTCTTGTGGTCTGTGCACACCTGGATGGGGTGCTTCGCGCCCACCAGGAAGTGTCGCCAGTGCTGGAACGCAGCGTAGATCGCAAGAAGTTCCCTATCAAACACTGTGTAGTTGCGTTCAGGCTGTGTCAGCTTCCTGGAGAAGAAGGCACAGGGTCTCCACTCCCTGTTGGCGTCCAGTTGCAACAAAATTGCGCCCACAGCTTTTTCAGAAGCATCTGTCTCAATGCGTAGGGGCGCGTCCTGCACCACATGGAACAGGTTTTGGTCTGAGGCGAACACTCTCTTGAGGCTTTCGAACGCTGCTTGCGCCTCTGGTGTCCACTTGAACTTCTGCTTGCCTCTCAGGCAGTCCGTGATGGGAGCCGTAACGCGAGAGAAGTTCTTGATGAACTTCCTGTAGAAGTTAGCGAAGCCTAGTAGGCGTTGGGCATCTTTGCGCGTCCTGGGGCTGTGCCAGTCCAGGATGGCCTGCACCTTGTCCTTGTCCATCGCCAGCCCCTTGTCTGACAGCTTGTAGCCCAGGAAGTCCACCTCTTTGGTGTGAAACTTGCACTTCTCCAGCTTCACATACAGGTGGTGCTCCTTCAGGCGTTGCAACACCTCTCTGACATCTTTCACATGCTGCACTGGGTCATTCGAGTAGATAAGGATGTCATCTAGGAAGACCAAGCATTTCCTGAAGAGGAGGGACCCCAGGACGTGGTGCATGAAGGCCTGGAAGCATGCTGAGCCCCCTTGCAAACCGAAGGGCATCACCAGATATTCAAAAGAGCCCAGAGGCGTGAACATCGTGGTTTTCCATTCATCTCCTTCCCGGATCCTGATCAAGTTGTACGCCCCCCTTAGGTCCAGCTTGGTGAAAATCTTGCCCCTGCGTGCCGCTGTCAGGAGATCATCCACTCTGGGCATGGGGAAAGCCACGGGCTCTGTCACCGAA
The DNA here is from genome assembly GCF_963506605.1 of Zootoca vivipara. NCBI lineage: Eukaryota > Metazoa > Chordata > Lepidosauria > Squamata > Lacertidae > Zootoca > Zootoca vivipara. The sequence continues at coordinate 56,216,293 of NC_083284.1, read as the reverse complement.
TTCAGCCGTCTAAAGTCCACCACAAGACGGCGCTGTTGCGTGTCTTTCTTGTCCACCCAGAAGACCGGGCTGCCCCCTGCTGCCTTGCTTTCCCTTATGAACCCCCGCTTGAGGTTCTTGTCGATGAAAGCGCGCAGATCCTCCAGCTCCTGGTCTGACATGGCGTACAGCTTGGCTGGGGGTATCGTCGCCCCTGGCACCAGGTTGATCTGGCAGTCAAAAGGCCTGTGCGGGGGTAGGTGGTCGGACTCCGCTTCGCTGAAGACCTCCTGCAGGTCCCAGTACTGCTTGGGTATTGCCTCACCCCCTTTGATATGCATGGTGGCCACCGTGGCTATCGGAGGCCCCTCCCCTGGTTGGTGCTGCATGCAATGTTCCAGACAAAAGTCTGACCCAAACGTGATGCACCTCTGGTGCCAACTGATGGAGGGGTCGTGGCGCGCCAGCCAGCTCATGCCCAAGACGATGGGGGGGTCTGAGATGGTGGTGACGTTGAACGCCAGTGTCTCTGAGTGCCTTCCCACCGTCATTCTCATGGGGGGGGTTTGATGTGTGATGGCCCCTCCCAGCAGCTCCCTGCCGTCAATGGTTGCTACGTGCAGAGGAAAATCCAACTGCAAAAGCTGGATTTGGTGCTCTTCTGCAAAGCTTCTCGAGAAGAAGTTGGCGGACGCCCCACTGTCAATTAAGGCGAGGACCGTCAGGGGATAGCCATTTGGGAGCGTTAGCGTCACTTCTAGAACCACTCCTGCTCTGGGAGGGGTGGGCTGGCTCTGCACCTCTCTGTGCGGGTGGGCGGGCTGGGGCTGTTGTCTGCTGACTGTGCCTGGCTGCTGCCCCTTGTCTCCTGCAGCCAGGCTTTCCCGTTTCCCTGCTGTGGTGCTGCGTCAGTGGGGGAGGGCACCACCGTTCCCGCCTTTCCTTGCCACTCCCTGCGATGTGGGCAGTCTCTGACGAGATGCTGGGGTGAGTTGCAGAGAAAGCAATTCCCGCCCCTTCCCTCCTTGCGTCTTGGCGCCGCTGGGGTTTGAAAAGCCCGCGCGCGCGCGCTATCAATCTGCATGGGCTCCTGGTCCTGGCTGGCTCCAGGCGTGGCCTGAAAGGGTTGTTGAGGGAGTGGCTTCTCCTGCGACCGTGGGAACCAAGCCCGCTTTGCGCGCGTCGCTTGCTTGTCGTTCCACCGGGATTCCTGCCTCACCCCCACCGCCAGAGCTGCTTTGCTCAGCTGATCCATAGTACTGGGCTTTGGACCTCTCGAGAGTTCATCCTTCACCTCCTCGCTCAAACCCAAGTAAAACGCAGCTTGCATGGGAGGCGAATCCAAAACCCACCCCAGTCTGTGCACCAGCATGGTGAATTTCGCCCAATATGCGCGAACTGTCATATTTCCTTGGCGTAAATTATGCAGTTCCTCCTTAGTCTGGTCCAAATGACTATCGGACGAATACATCGTCCTCAAACCTTCTAGAAATTGTTGGACATTTTTCATGCAAGGATTCTTGGTTGCGATTAATGGTCTTAGCCACTCCCTGGCTGCTCCGGTGAGATGTTCCACAATAAACGCTACTCTGTGCTCATCATCGGGGAACTCATTCTGGTGCAGCTCAAGAGCATACACGATCTCAGTCTCAAAGCCCTGAAACTCCTTCGGGTCTCCATTGAACTTGCTTACAAGGGTCCCTGCTCTCCTTCCTGGCAGCACTTGGACTTGGGGAGCCCCTCCCGCCTTGTTTTTCTCTGCATCCAGCTTGTTTTGGAGGTCTACCGCCACCGCCCTTAAATGCTGCTCTTTTTCCTGGAGCTCTCTCACCTGTTCCGCAAGTTGTAGCCGGTCGTCCTGGACCTTCTTAGTCTCCTCTTTAGCTGCCTTCAATTCTCCCTGCGCCTGCAGCGACAGCTGTTGCAGTTCTAGCTGGGCTTGCTCAGCGATCTGCCGCCACTTCTCCGCCTCGGACACGCTCATCCCGGCAACTCCGAAGTAGCCCAAAAATGATTTAGGAGGTTGCTGTCACAGTGGCCGGAGTGGACTACTTCAGAGTAACGACGCTACGCAGCTCTGCATTTTATTCTTTTATTGGTGCTGCGTATTTACAGTGCTCAAGTCATTGCTATTTACACGGAGCGATGTTGTCAGTCGGTTTCAGAACCTCCTAATGGCTTTTGGCGCGTCTTTCTCCAACACAAAAGCTTTGGCAGACCCATCCTCTTGCCCCTCCTCTTCCTGCGTAATTCTGGAGTTGGAGGGATGGGTCTTCCCCCCTTGCTTGCCCCTTCCTGTCCCACCTGGGACCCTGGCTCCTCTACCTTGCCTGAGCCTCGGACACGACTTCCTGCTTCCCCACTGGAATCGGAACTCTCCCTGCTTTCCCCTTTGCTCGGGGACGGGCTTGAACTCAGGAGGGGAGGGACTTCGCGATATCCCCTGTCCCTCACATCCACAGTCTCCGGTACGCCTCTCATCCTCAAATGCAGTTCTTTTTGCTTCATCTCCAGAAGCGCAATTTGGTCCGCTAAGTCCTCCTGTATCTTCTTTCTCTTTTTCTCTTCTTCTTCGTCTTTTTCTCTTGCGGCCTTCATTTCTTTGTTTTCCATTGTCACTTTCTTTATGGCTTCCTCCTGTTTGTTCATTTTAACACTCAAGTCCTTAACAGCTTTATCCAGCTCTTTGTTTTTCCCATGCAGTTCCTTCATTTGGCCAGTCAGATCTGCGATCATTTTAGAATTTCCTTCAATTTTAGATTGGAGATTGTATTCTACAGCCTCTAATTTCTCATTTATAGACTTATTCATTTCCGTTATAAGCTCCTTTATGTCCGACAGAGCATCGTTGTCACCTGGTATAGTCATAGATTGTCTCCTTTGTTGACTTCCTGCCATTGTTGTCGCAGACCCTTGCTGTTCTTTATATTTTTTCAAAGGCATGCTCTGCCGTACAATCTCCTTCCTTTAAGTCTATCTCTCAAATGCTTTCTGTTAGTTTAAGTCCCTTAGTTTGACAGATTCCCCTTTATTCTCTTCCTTGGGAGTCCCCTCTCCCACCTTTAGAAAATCATTCTCTTTGCTTCAGTCTGCTTCAGAAGGGATCAGCGACAAGAGTGGGGGGGGAGCTCTCCACCGACACAGATCTTTATTCTTTTATGGCAGCTTGCCAACAGTTCAGGTCACAGCGCTCCCTCCCACGCCTTTCAACTGTAATCTTAGCTGTGCAAGCCGTGTGAGTTGTCACGTCGCTTTCGCTTTTCCCCCTCTCCTCCTCCTCTTTCTCTCCGTTCTTCCCCCTCCTCTTCTCTGCTCAAAGAGAGTCTTTTTAGCAGAGCCTGGCACTCCTCCAAGTCTCCATTTTGAAACAAGTTAAAACAAAATTCTTAGCTCAGTTATTTGGGGGTTATTCCTTTTATATTATGTATTTCCTCGCTCTTCTGTTACCCCCTGTATTCAGTCCATGGTCTGAAGCACAATTTTAATAACAATCCGCAGGGCTATCGATCGCAAGTCTCTAGCGACACATTAAAAAAGTTCCTTCGACTCTTCCCCCCGACCCGTGCAGTAATTATAGCCCTTTTAAAATGTTCTCCAACTCACGGGTCGGAATTTCCTGTTTTTCCTTCAGCCGAAGAGCTCTGGTGCTTGCTAGGTGGATCTCTGGGGCGCCGCGTCTGCAGTTACTTTGTAGCGATCGCTGCTCTTACCGCCGCTACCGCCGAAGTCGCGTCTGGCTCCTCTCCGCCGCTTTCACCTTTTAGGGGTGCCGCGGCAGAGTTCCGCCACTCTACGCCGCTTTTGTTATCTCAGCAGGGGCCCCGTACCTCTGCATTTCTATGCGGGGGGGATTTCGGGCGCCAAACACCCCCCGTTCTCCCACTAACTGCAGTTTTTCGCTCCGCTGTTATCGGAGCTCTTTCAACCTGATCCACTCGCTAGCGCACCTTCACCGGAAGTGGAAGGTATATCTCTCATTGTGCTCCAGTCTGCTAATGAGCTGAACCACAACCACATGCCTAAACTCCAGCTTCACTTGTTTGTAGCTTTATTCTTACAAAGAATGGGCTGGTTCAGACAGACACAATACCCCTGGATAATGTAATCACAGCGACCCCAGGCACTGGAGCTAGTGCTAGTCAGACTTCCAGCTTAACCAAAGATTTGAGTAAAGTGGGGAGGAAGATTAAATCAGCCTTGTATTTACCAGCTTATCTGGTAGCTACAGGCAATAAGTAATTCCATCCCATGAGTGGGTTGATTGAGGAAGAACAGATATCTGCATTTCTCTTTCCCAATTCCATTTGGTTTCCATGCTGGGTGTGGAGAAAGGAAAGCTTGTTCCTCTGGTCTACTCTTCCTCTGCCAGTTGCTTAGTAATGATCAATGGTCTGTTTGTAGGCTGTATATGCATGCTCTGATTAGTTTTAGTTTTAGGTGTCTTATCAGTTCTGCAGATATGCATACCTGAGGGCTGACTTCTCAAAATGCAGTTGATTTCATCATAAAACCTCATCCTCTTTTTTGCATTGCCAACCTGATCATTTTCTTTTTGCAACGCACGATATTCATATTTTAAGTTTTTGTATTTTGTGCGGCACTGCTTCCAGTCTCTGTCTATTCCAACCTTCATTAGCCTTCTGGCAATCTCCTCAAATATTTCTTTATTCCTTGTTGCTCCTTCAAGCATTTGCTGTATCTCCTCATCGGACCAAATATTTATCAGAGCTTTGACTTCATTGTCACACCAGTGTTTTCCTGCTCCTGTGTCAGTAATTGTAATAACTCTAAAGTGATTCTGTGCTTCATTTAAGGACATTTGATGGTCTGAAAGTTCAAAATAAAATAAATAAATGATAATAGATTAATATTCAGAAACTAAAACAACCACAACTTTATTCTTCCTTTTTAAAGCAGAGGTAAAAAGGTTGGCAGGAGGTTGGCAGGAGCTGGGGACCCAGGTGGTGCTGTGGGTTAAACCACTGAGCCTAGGGCTTGCTGATCAGAAGGTCAGCGGTTCGAATCCCTGTGACGGGGTGAGCTCCCGTTGCTCAGTCCCAGCTTCTGCCAACCTAGCAGTTCGAAAGCACGTCAAAATGCAAGTAGATAAATAGGAACCGCTACAGCGGGAAGGTAACCGGCGTTTCCATGTGCTGCTCTGGTTTGCCAGAAGCGGCTTTGTCATGCTGGCCACATGACCTGGAAGCTATATGCCGGCTCCCTTGGCCAATAATGCGAGATGAGCGCGCAACCCCAGAGTCGGTCACGACTGGACCTAATGGTCAGGGTCCCTTTACCTTTAAAGTACCTGTGGTCCTTCAGATATTGTTGGACTGCAGCTCCCATCATCCCTAACCATTAGTCACGCTGGGGCTGATGGGAGTTGGAGTCCAACTGCATTTAGAGAGCCACAGATTCTCCACCCTTGTTTTAAAGCAGTGTTTCCCAAACTTGGGTCTCCAGCTGTTTTTGAACTACAATTCCCATCATCCCTGACCACTTGTCTTGCTAGCTTGGGATGATGGGAGTTGGAGCCCCAAAACAGCTGGAGACTCAAATTTGGGAAACGCCACTTTAAAGGTAACAGAAAATGTTCTGAATTAGATCCACCACGTATCAACGTGGGAAAGGTCCAAATGGGAAGAGTAAACTTGCTTTCTGAGTGTGCTGTAGACTATTGTATCTTGTATTTGTATGCCAAATACTGTACTACTTTGGCACAGAAATATTTCTGTATTGAACAGGGTGCTCCCGCAAACTGTTTACGGCTGGTCTTCTGACTTTGGCTATCCATATGCAAGATGGGCATAGAAGGCTGGAGTGCATTTTGGTGGTGAACCAATTGTCCAACCATAGCATAGGGCCAGGTTTTCAGAATCCAAGCATGCACCTTGACATAGTTCATAAGAGCTGGTTTACACAGGAGAAACTGGGAAGAACTAAGAGGATGTGCGGCCACAATTCTAAGTACTACTTCTCTTGCTCATGGACGTACTCTACTTTGTAGGGGTGGGGAGCCCCAAAAGAATCAAAGCTTGTATCCAAGGCTGCCAGTACAACCCTAGTCTTGTTTACTCAAAAGTAAATCTCACTTTGTTCAGTGGGGTTTGCCCTCTACATGTGTGTTAAGTATTGCAACTTTTCAGTTATACAGAAGCAATTAAGCTTTGTTAAGTTTAGCGAGACTTAAGCCTCAGGGAAGTGTGTCTAGAACTGTGGTCTTCATGTTTCAGAAAGCTCCTTCAGACATGTAATATAATGTAACGGGGGGGGGGGGAACGGAATCAAATGTGACATTATAGATATTTCCTAATCATAATAATGACTAGATTTGAGTGTGCTTCAGGGCAGCAATGGGATTACAAACTGCACAGGAGTCTAGAATCCTTTTTGGGGGAAAATTCAGTTTCTGCATTGGGAAACATGCATGTTAACACTGAATGTTGCAACAATTTTGTTTGTTTCAAATGTACAATACTGAGAGCTAGGAATGCGTAGAGGCATAAGACCAGGGTCTTGACAGCCTCCTCCTCCCCGCTGCCCCTCAACCCAAAGCAAAGGACCAATCACTTACCTGCCCCTGTTATCTGTTTACACATTGAAAACCCAGGTGCGTCCTCTGAGGTTGTACTGATAGAATCATCATCTATTTTTAAAAAGACATATTTTAAAAAAATGAAGCATAGCTGCTCTTATTGGGCGTTTCTCATCCATCTACATCTAGAATTGCAGTTAAAACAGCAATAATCAAGTAAAATTTGAAGCTGTGTTTCCCACACTTCTACTTTAATATTCTTGAGCAGGATGAGCGGTTTCAGAAAAAGACAGGAATGGTAAGCATGTCTCCTTTCGATTCTCTCCATAACTTTTCCCACCTTCTTTTCAAAATGTTGGCCTGAACATGCAAAGTGTGTAGGCACTATCGTATGCATGCACAATCTGTTATTTTAAAAATAATTTCTCCACCTTGCAGCCTTTGGCAAATAGCATGATAAGCTAGTCAGAGGGCTGCCAAGTGGCCCAGCTGTAGGCCTGGAATCCTAACAGCTGCATTGCAAAAAGCCAGTGAGGTTCCCACAACTGGGCAGAGCTGCAAATAATGTCCACAACAGTTGTGTGTGAGTGGCGCTATAGCCTGGACTGTCATGGTCAGGCTTAATCTATAGCTCCATGGCAGCCTTCCCTCTTCCTTTACATCCCTTCCACTTGCAGTATTAAAAAAATTATAACTCATTAATAATAATCACAATACCCTGCTCATCCGGCTTTGTTGTCTTGTAACAAAATTTCATACTTCATCTGGTAAACAGCTGCTTTCTTAAAAATCACAAAGTATTACCATTAGTAATCTGGTCTGAATCTAACCTAAGAGTTTTGTGCAGCCCAATCCAATCTATGCATGCTTACTGGGAAACTGTGAGCTGAAGAGTTATAGCTCAGCAGTCGTCCTGTATCACGAGGGGCTTATGACGTGTCGTATAGACAGGAAACAGGAAGTAGTACCTGTTGCTATTGTGTATCTGTATATATGACATTGTCTGTTTCTGTTCTGTCTGTTGTGCTGAAGCTTCCATCCAGGATGGATCTATCTTCCCCAGGTTGGAGTTGTTTTAAGAAATAAATCTTACTTGTTTTAATGAACAAGGGAGTGAAAGTGATTTATTTCATAGGCGCTGAAAGCTGGATAAGTTTCCGCTGCTACAAACTGCAATTAAGCTGTTATCTCAACTTCAGAAGGAAGAATTCCGAGATGTTTAGAAGCAGGCTGCGCAACGGGAGCGCACTGGACAGTTATTTGCTACGCAGCTTGGACTTGGATGCAGGCAAATAGATGCCTGACAAGCGTGCTAAGCAAGGAGTTTTTGCTACGCTTCTACTACTCTGCTTAATAGGTTATGGATCCAATCAATACAGCTTTCATAAGCCTATGAACTGCTGTGAAAAAGTTGCTGCTCTTTGGAAAGCCGTAAAAATTCCAGCTGGGAGGTTGTGCAAACAAGGTGCATCAATCTCGCTGGTATCTTCTCTTCCGGAGGTCCGTCTGCTGAAGGAGACTCCAGCCGTTGGAAACGATGTAATCGTGAGTAAGCTGACAGCCCCGAAGAGAAAGGAGGAGGAGTGTTTGCTTAATGATAGCAGCACAAGCTTCAAAGGTTTTTATTTGCCCTATTTGCACATCGTTGCCAGAGGGCATGCCACCCCAGCACTCCTGCTAAATTCCCGTGGCGCAGCATGGAATGCTGTGGTCACGCCCACTCCCAGGGAAGAGAGAGTAAGGGAGAGAAGAGGGGGCTGGCCTGCTGTGGGCAGAAAAGAAGCAAATGCTTTGAGAGGCTTTGCTGAAAGGTGGACAAATGGGAAAGCAAGCAAGTTTGCTACGATCCCAAATGGAGACTTGGCAGTCAGCCAGGATCCACGGCCGATCCCTGCATGCCCAACCCCAAAGGTGGGGGTTGTTTTGGCACAACGCAGAGCCAATGAGGCTGAAGATGTTTCACAGCTGTTTGTTGCTGTTTTGGGGCTTTCCTGTGATGCAAAGGGCTGTTTTGCCACGGCTGAAGGCAAGGCTATTTGCGAGGGCTGTTTTGACCAAGGCATGGAAATTTCCACTGTGCAAGGCTGCTCAGTTCCCAGGAATGCAATGGGGCCCGTGTGCACAGGAGTCCTGGAAGATTCCATTGTTGATGAGCAGGGGCATTGTTCCATCCTACGTCATCTTGAAGAAGATACAGGCCAAGGTCGCCAGCTGGGCCACCACCAGATAACGTGTTCTCTGGAGGAGCCTGTGAATGGCAAGAGGACCACCAGTTTGAGATGTTTGTGTGTTGACAGTCGGTCAGCAGGTGAGTCACTTGTTGCTGCAAGAGATGAGGCCAGTGATGTGCCAGTTGCTAAGCAACGCTCTGGACTCCAGACCCCTGGTGGTGAAGTCCTGAGCTGCAAGAACTTTTTCCCTGGAAGAGGACTAAGTTTTGTAAATGGCATTAAGTTTCACTCTGTACATGCTAATATTGCTAATATTGATGTATTTGATTTGCCATTGATGAAATGTAATTTGTCATCTGTCTTGTCTTTGTTGAAAGATAGTTGCAATGTACATTCTGAGGATGCTATGTGCTCAATGTGCTCAATGGAGGGTGGATTGTTGATGTGTGTGAAATGTACTGGGAATGAGTTTTTTATCCTTGTGACAGGTAAAATCATCTCAAGCACGACTGAGGTTCAGAGTGCCAACATTAGTCCACACCACAATTGCGCCTACTTGTGGCAACAAGGTTGTGCGCACGTAAGTGAAGTGCAGAAGGTACCAGGTACAGGTACAGATACACAACCAGAGATGGGCAACATGTTGACATGCTCTAAGGTTCTTGGTGTTGTTTGTCAACAAGCCAAAGTTACATTATGTGAAAGTTCCAAGTCTGCCAATGTTTCTAGTCAGGCACCTATGCTGACTCAAATGGATTCCTGTAGACCAAGGGAAGCGCTCCGTATGGGCGGAACCCAAATATTTCTGTCAGATGGCCACACCAGAATGAGCTTCACCATACCTCTCAGGAGTTCAGGGGAGGAGTTAGGCTTGGTTAGTGAATGGGTTCAAGCTGTGAAGCTAAAGTTTGCCTGTAAGGTGTTTTGTTTACAGGCCGATCATGGATCAGTTTGTGCTGAGGGCACACTGCAAGGTTTCTTTCCACAGGAAGGAAGCAAGCACAGATTGTCAGCTCCCAGGGAACTACAAGGCTGTGAGGTAGCTGGACAGGATACGATTCTTGGAGAGACGTTGTCAGCTATAGTCTTTGTCGCCAGTTTTCTGAGGAAGTTCTGGCCATGCAATTCGACAGTAGGGTGTGAATCCTATTTGTTGCTGTGTAGCAAGGAACCCGAGGTTTCCTTGAGGTTGTTTGAATGGGGAGTCTTTGTGATGCAATCTGAAGACGGTCCCAGGTCCCGAAAGGTAGTTTTTGTGGGATACGAACTTTGTTCCACGTGTTGGATGTTCGTGCGCCCAGGAAAAATTGATGAGTCACGGGTGATACTCAGCGATAGCATTGAGTTCTGTGAGGCACAGGTGTGGATACCTATCCACTACAGTCCTGATGTGCTTACAGTTTTGGCAGGTTCTAGTGTTGATGGACAGGCTGGGTCTGGTTGTGAACCAGCCAGTACTCCATCCACAGGTACTGTTGTGCTAGGTGCTGGAAACGCGAGCTGGATGCTCAGCGATGCCCAGCGTAATGCACAGCAGGGAGGAGTTCCAAAGCAAGAGCCTAGGAACACTCTCACACCTCCAGTGCCAGGCACTGGTAGACAAGCCATTTGGGACAGGTTGTTCCCGCGCCAAGATTCAGGAGCTAAGAGCACGCGCAGTAGTTCGCGCTATGCATTTCCTGAGGTCATTGGTACTCAAGCAGGTTTCATCGTGACGTGGTCAGATGAGGATGCGAATGCTAGGTTGAGCAGGTCAGAGAGGGCCACGGAAGGAATATCTACTGACAGATATACAGCCACTAGTCTGTGGACTTGTATGGATCAGTATGAGCCAGAAAGCTTCGAGGAAGTTCATCAATTGCCTGAGGAGGTGACCAGGAAGTGGTACAAGGCAATGCAGATGGGGTTAGACTCCATGGAAGCACGGAAGGTGTTTTTCACAGTGGCGCGGCCCGAGGGCCAGCGTGCTATATATAGTCGCGTGGTGTTTAAGCTTAAAACCACAGCAACTGGAGAATCTCAGTACAGGGCTAGGTTTGTAGCCAGAGATGTCTCAAAGCTGGAGGAGTTGCATTCTGAAAGTTTTGCACCCGCAGTACCTGAAGCGCTAGGATCTTTGTTGTCTACAGCTGCTCAGGAAAGTTTTGTTTTTAACATCAGTGATGCTTGTCTGAATTCACCGTTGGAGGATATGCTGTACACGCTATCTCCACAAGGGTTTGAGATCAATAAGCCTGATGTTGTCTTGAAGTTACATATACCCATTTATGGTTTGAAGCAGTCAACCGTAAGTTTGGATGAAGTTTTGGAAAGCATAAGTTTTCAAGAGAAATTTGCTGATAGTTGTCTTTATCTGGCAGGGTCTAGCCAGAAGCAAATTCTTAGGTTCTGTTTTGTAGGTGGCATCATATGCATTGCAAATACAGAGGCACAGGTGCAATGGTATGCACAGGAGCTTGACAGGTGTTTTAAGCTCAAAGAATTAGGTCCCGTGAAGGTTTACCTAGGTGTCAGGATTGACAGATCTGCGGATCACAGTTTCTTGCTGAGGCAGGAAGGTAAGATTGAACAGTTGGTTGCAAAGTTCAAGACGGCTGATAGTGCTAGTATCAGAACACCCTTAGAGATTTGTTTTGTTGAGGATAGTCAGTCCGGGGAACACTCTGAGTCCCAGAGCCCCGCGATGTTCCAATCAGCTCTAGGGAGTTTGTTGAGTTTTTCTCAGGAGAGTAAACCAGTTGGTATGTTTGCTGTGAAGAGGCTTAGCCAGGAGGATGCACAGCCCAGTGTGCATGACCGGAATGGCATAAGGAAAGTTCTTAGGTATCTGGGAGATACTAAGGAGTTGTGTTTTAGGCAGCCAGTTATGAGTACAGCACAGGACACGTGCTGGTCTGGCAGCAACTGGGCCAAGTTGCAGGACAGGGAGTCAGCAACTGAGATACGTGTGAAGTATGATGATGCTCTGATGGAACGCTATTCCAAGCGTCAAAGCTTTATTACTTTTTTCTCTGCGGAGACTGAGTATGACGCTCTTTCAGGAGTCTGTGGAGCGATTCAGGTTTGCCAATGTTTGGTCCAGAGGGTCAACGGAGAGTGTTGCCAACCCATCATGGTTTGGGAGGACAACCGGCTCTGTTTGATGCTTACTGAGACTGGTTGCGTTATAACCAGTGCCAAACGCGCTGACATTCGTTTTCGGAACGTTTGTCAAGGCGTCCACACAGGATTGGCAAAACTGAGGGATTGCCCGAGCCAGGGGAACCTGGCAGTTGGGTTTACCAAATCTTTGAGTTTCCGGAGACGTGAGGGATTCTGCAAAGGTTTGTGTCTTGCATAAGGAAGTCTTTACGCTACCCCTGCGATGCAGGACGAGAGGGGGTGTGAGCTGAAGAGTTATAGCTCAGCAGTCGTCCTGTATCACGAGGGGCTTATGACGTGTCGTATAGACAGGAAACAGGAAGTAGTACCTGTTGCTATTGTGTATCTGTATATATGACATTGTCTGTTTCTGTTCTGTCTGTTGTGCTGAAGCTTCCATCCAGGATGGATCTATCTTCCCCAGGTTGGAGTTGTTTTAAGAAATAAATCTTACTTGTTTTAATGAACAAGGGAGTGAAAGTGATTTATTTCATAGGCGCTGAAAGCTGGATAAGTTTCCGCTGCTACAAACTGCAATTAAGCTGTTATCTCAACTTCAGAAGGAAGAATTCCGAGATGTTTAGAAGCAGGCTGCGCAACGGGAGCGCACTGGACAGTTATTTGCTACGCAGCTTGGACTTGGATGCAGGCAAATAGATGCCTGACAAGCGTGCTAAGCAAGGAGTTTTTGCTACGCTTCTACTACTCTCCGTTCAGTGTACAGAGATCTGCAGCCTTAAACAGATACCTTGTCTTAACCTTTTAGAGGGTCATTATTTTCCTAATTCGCCTACATTGCTGATCTGATTATAAGAAGCTCTGTTATTATGCTCTTTGTATGATACAGTGTACGCTAGATTTCACTATAGATGTCCAAAAGGGTTTCTGGCACATGATGTACGGTTTGTCCCTTAGGAGGAGAAATCCGTCTTTCACGTTGAGCTACTTAAGTGTAGGATACTTCAGAGCACCAGAGTCCAATTAGTTGCCTTGGCTAAAACATTCAAAAAGCCTCCGAATGGTGTCTTGATGACTTTTTGTTTGAAGCTGCTACTGGTCAGAGTAGCTGAATATACAAAAACAACAACACACCAGTATTGGGGGGGAAGGCTAGAAAACCCACTTTTCATTCAACTCACATCTGAGTTCACATTAATCTGTCTGAATAGAAACATCTTATTTTCGCCTACTCCCAAGTACACAGGAACTGTGGAAACAACCGTGGGGGTTCCTTTCATGAGCAGAATGACACTGTTAATGTATAAAGTAAATGAAAATATTGTTTCCCTGTTAAAACTACTATGTCCCAAAACAAGGCTGTGAGTCCTGGAAGACCTTGCAGGCCTTATCCCCACCTGGCCAGGCAGGACAGGGCCCTGACTGACTCCAGTTATAAAAGCTGAGGCTGCTCAACAGACTTGGGTTGGGGTATTTTTTTGGGGGGGGGGTTGTTTAGAGTGTGTGTGTTGCTGATATTAATATGTTTTCCCTTCCGCTCCTTGCCAGAATTTCAAATGCAAACATTGCAATTTGGAACAAAACATGTAAATTGTGTAACATTTATATAAGCCTTCTAGATTGCATAACCAAATTCAGATGCTTTTGGCATATGATATATGCAGCTTCAGTTATACTGCTTCATAACTTCTGAAATCAGGACAGAGGAAGGCATGCACAGAAATAGTCCTAAGTTAGACGTTACAGGGAGAAGCAAAGTTACAGGGAACCAGGCAGAAGGCCTTCTCGGTAGTGGCGCCCGCCCTGTGGAACGCCTCCCATCAGATGTCAAAGAAATAAACAACTATATGACATTTAGACGACATCTGAAGGCAGCCCTGTGTAGGGAAGTAGGGAAGTTTTTAATGACTGATGTTTTAATGTATTTTTAACCTTCTGTTGGAAGCCACCCAGAGTGGCTGGAGAAACCCAGCTAGATGGGTGGGGTAGAAGTAATTATATTATTGTTATTGTTATTATTATTACTATTAATTATAATAATATTTATATTTAAGAATCATATAATCACCCAGGCACAGACCGTACTTTCAATTTTGTTCTAGATTGCACCGTGTGTATGTATGATGAACCTTCCTAAAGTGGCTTGGGAAGTTTGTACTTGTGATGGACAGCTTGTCCGCTACTCGTTGGGTGTAACCTGGGCCTGTATAAATTAAATCTCTTGGCCACTCAGCACAGAAGCATTCAGGAAGTAGGGATCCATCGATTTGGGAACCTCAGATCTCTGCTACCTCATTTCCCACTTCATTTTGGTGCATGGGTAGAACAGGCCTCTGTTGTAATGTGGGAAGGGGCTTGGGGCTCTTGCCTGTGTGGAGAGATGTGTGAATTCCAAATATCTCGGTCCTCTCACAGATTTTGCTCCACGCTCTCTTCATATGGCACAGTAGAAGTGGCACTTATTTTCCCACACTTGCAGTTCCCAGGCCTTACTGCATCATATGCCTTCATACCACACTCTCCAAATCAAGACCATTAGAGATAATGTTGGCAAATATATGGTCCTGACTGCCCCTTTTCTGAAAATAAATGTGGATGTAATTGTGGGCCACTTATAGGGGAGGACTGCAAAGAGGAAGAGCTTCAAATATATCCCACCCTGGGAAGGCTTTCTCCATTAAATGCTTTTGGTTTCAGGACCAAGCTGGTGGCAGGTATGACAGACTGCATCAGGGCAAGGCATTTGCAGAAAAGAATTGGTGAAGCCTGCTGACTCTCCTTTGCAAATCCTTCAGCCCAGCCTACATGTTTGCACTATGAATGATGTTCGCCCCACGTTTGCTTTGTAAGATTTTGTTTAGCCTTCAGTTTTAGAGCCCAGAACTTTGGGGGGGGGGGTTTGATGCTTGGCTTGTTCGGAAGTACTCAGTATTTACCCTTTTTTGAACTACTACTTATGCTTTCTTTTGGCAAAGGAATTTGTGTGCTGCTGATTTCATGCAGCTAATTTCCTCAAATGGAGTGTACATGTCCAAAACAGAGCAGGCATTTTGCAGAAAGGGAATCAGTTCACATGATACTTTATCATTTACATTATCTTTACTTCTGTGCGGAATATTTCATTGCACTCATGTGATGTGATTCTGTCTTTCAAGTTGCACAGATGTTGTGTTCCCTCTATGGAAGCAAGGCTACATTGAGTCCAATGTTTCCTTCACTGAGCTATTTTAATGTGATATTTCACCATTCCTTTACCATAGCATTTATGTGATCTGTACACATTGCTTATTGGTTGTCCCTAAAAACACCAAATTTGTCTTTACGGTCCTTTCACCATAATAATAATAATAATAATAATAATAATAATAATAATTTATTATTTATACCCCGCCCATCTGGCTGGGTTTCTCCAGCCACTCGGGCGGCTTCCAACAGAAATATTAAAATACAATAATCAGTTAAATAATCAGTTCCTGGATTTAAGGGGTTGAGAGACAATAAATATAGATAGCAGAGTGCCGTATTGTAGATCCCGAATCCAGCATGCATTTCTGTGCATGTTTGTGTGGAAGTAAAGTTGATGGCATGTACAGGCGTCCTCCCACTTACGTGCAATTCACTCATTTGTGACCGCATATACCTGTGGCACCAATAAATAAATACCAGGAAATGGGGGAGAGCTGGAGAGTCCTTGTGGCTCACTAAGAGACCCTCCCCAGAGCCCAAAGAGGACTTCAGTGAAGGCGAAGGAATCCCCAAAGAGCCCTGAGAGCTGCTCAGCCTCTCTACCTAGCAGTTGAAGCGCAGAGTAGCACAGCCACCACTGCTCATGTGACCTCCAACCCCCAGCAGGTCCCAGAGCTTCAATTTAGGTTCTCCACTTAAGCGGTTTTCACCTATGCGCATGGAGGGCCCAGCACATAACCTTACAATGGTACCTCGGGTTACGAACTTAATTCGTTCCGGAGGTCCATTCTTAACCTGGAAGTTTATTTTAACCTGAGGCACGCTTTCACTAATAATGCTTTCACTGCTGTTGCTGCCGCCACATGATTTTCGTTCTCATCCTGTGCCAAATTTCGCAACCCGAGGTACTGCTTCCGGGTTAGCGGAGTTTGTAACCTGAAGTGTTTGTAACCCGAGGTACCACTGACTCCTTTAGTAAGTGTGCTTAGGGTTGAGGATTAAGGTGTCTTGCATGACCATATTTAAGGTCTCTCAGTCTTGATTTCCCATGGAAGTTCACTTCAGGAATTCCTTGAGGCCATGAACAGAATTGTCACAGAGAGCTCAGACTTGGAAATAGTCTTGATCATAGGTGTGAAGTTTGCACTTTCTTTGTTCCTTTAGCCCAAGAGTGGCTCACCATTTTTGTCCCAAGGGCCGCATTTGCTCTTGACCAGTGCTCCCAGAGCCACTTGGCTGAAGTGGGTGTGGCCCACTGTAAACCAGGGTTACTGGTTCGCACATAATGCTGAGCCAAGATTTTTTGAAACTGAAAGAAAACTCAGCAGAAATCCTCCTCCTGATGATTTGGAACGGGGATAAAGAAGGAAGATTTGCTGAGATTCATCCACGTACCGCCGAACCACAGTTTAGTGTTACATGAGAAGCACACTGAGTTATACATATAAAAAAGCTAAATAGTTAAAGCTAACTATCTTTAAAAGTAAAACCTCTGTACTGGAGTGAGGATGGAAGAGTTTACAAATTCACATGGGAAATGGTTGACTTACCCACGTCAATCGGCTCTTGCTTTATGTGTGTGATCTCTGTACCTTCGGGAGTACTGTGGGTGGAATCGTCGTCTTCTGGGATTTCTGTGCAAATTCAAAGAAAACTTTAGAAATGCATTTACTAATTATTATTGGGTCCAAGATAGCATATGAGATTTCTAGATACTTTTGTATAGCACATTAGACATAACCTTTCCATGTGGGAATAATGCCTGCATGTGATGGGGTCCCAATATGGCCTAAGTTCGCATTTACCCTCTCAGCATCAGCATGCAGTCAGTGTGCCAGACTGGAGACCGGAAGACCTAGGGTCGTCCCCCATGTAGCCTGTCCAGTTCTCACTCATGGCTCACCTGGAGGTAGTGGACTGCACACGGGTATGGGATATGTACACAGAGTTTCCAATTTCCTTAATAAAAGTTTGGTGTCAAGGTGGGAGGGGAGCGGGGAATTTGGCTTTGTGATGATG
The DNA here is from genome assembly GCF_963506605.1 of Zootoca vivipara. Classification (NCBI taxonomy): domain Eukaryota; kingdom Metazoa; phylum Chordata; class Lepidosauria; order Squamata; family Lacertidae; genus Zootoca; species Zootoca vivipara. The sequence continues at coordinate 56,199,304 of NC_083284.1, read as the reverse complement.
ACATATGGGGATCTTGCAAAGAAATGTTGGAAACTCAGATATGTAAGTTAATTGCCAAATGGCACCTTAAACCTGGGTTACGGTTGTCACAAAGGAATGTCTAGGTCAGGCATCCCCAAACTTCGGCCCTCCAGATGTTTTGGACTACAATTCCCATCATCCCTGACCACTGGTCCTGTTAGCTAGGGATCATGGGAGTTGTAGGCCAAAACCTCTGGAGGGGCGCAGTTTGGGGATGCCTGGTCTAGGTACCATCCCCCCCGTTATGTTTATTGTTGTTATTTTTGCTGTCGTTATTTGTTTACTTTCTATGCTACTTTAAAAAAACAACCACCTCAAAGCGGTTTACAACACATTAAAACATCAAATAAAACAATCCAGAATAAAACAAATCCAAGCCTCAAGGAGAATATTTCAGATCCTTCTCTAAGTGATATTTTGCTTTCCCTATATTTATGTACCTGCTTAATTTATATAGCTGCCCCATAGCAGAAGTACTCTAGGGAGCCAGGGTGGTGTAGTGGTTAGAGTGTTGGACTAGGACCTGGGAGAACAGGGTTCAAATCCCCACTCAGTCATGAAACTCACTGAGTGACCTTGGGCCAGTTGCAACATCTTAACTTACTTCACAGGGTCGTTGTAGGGATTAACTGAGGAGGGGGGTGAACAATGTACTCCTTGGAGAAAAAGGTGAGATATAAATGCCATAAATAAGCTCTTCTGCTTCCCTGCTTAAGGAAGTTGGAGGAACCAGCCCGGTGGAGATGTCTGTCACCAACCTGGTATCCAGAGATCTCAGCTTGGTCGCAATTGAACCTGTGCCAGTCGTGAAATGCACCTGGCTAATTTCTACAGCTGTCACACGAAGTGACTGTGTTGTGCATAAAGAGGCCTGGTTTGCATGTCATGCTAAGCCAAACCAAACCATGATTTCACTCATGGCGGTGCAGCAGCAGGAGGACCAGGGGAGGAATGCAGTAGCCTCATGCTCACAGCTTTGTGCTAAGTTGTTGTTTGGCTTAGCATTTCGTGCAAACCTGATCATCAAAATGGCTGTGTCCCCAGAATTACATTAATTTAGTAAATGGACCAGTGTGTTACTATACCTTCTTTTTCATTTCGGGGGGGGGGGGGGGGACTGTCCACCAAATGGATTGTGAAAATCATTTTATTGACTGCCAGGGATGCCAACTTGAATAAAATATTGGGCAGGGGGCAGGTAAGCCACACACCCCCCACAAAAAATTGATCACCTGACACAGGACATGCACACCATTTGAATGGCGGTGCCCATAAACTTCGGGGGGTAGCCCCCTCTAGTATTTTATTGTGGGGAACTGAAGACCTCTTGGCCCCTAGTTGGTTCCTATGTTGACTGCAACAGGCTGCAGTCACCATCAGAAAAAACACAGTATTCTTCCAATATTGTAGAGCTATACTCCTGCATCTTTTGATAGCGCAGATGACACTGAGAATTCTCTAATAATATAATTAATTGAAGGAAGACATTTTGGCAGAGCAATCACAGTCATTCCAAATTGTTTGCCTCTTTCTCTATGCACTTCTTCTGCGTTTCATCACGGCGAAGTGGGTGGAATGCTGACCTTTAATGTAATTGGTTTCTGGCTGTTTGATGATGCTCCCCTTGTGATAGATAGGATGCGACGGATCATTTTGTTGGTTACATCAGGGGAGGCTGACCCAGCAAAGAGGTAAATGTCCAAGGCTGTGCAGAGAGGTCAGTGACTGCGTTATCTAACTCCAAGCCATGGTCTCGGGCTGTTAGATAATGCTGTCAAACATTGAGCAAGAAAAGATCACTGGCAGCCATAGCGTTTCACTAAAGGAAATTACTCAAATCCTTTTATAAATAAGACCTTTGATAAATAACTGCTGAATTTGGTATCTGTTTAAAAGGCATTGCTTAAATGGGTTTCTTAGCTACTCACTGACAGCATGGGATTTCTGAAATTGTAGCCAAGTTTTGCTGTCATCAGTTAAAGGTCCTTCACACAGAGCAAACAGGCAAGCCCATAGTTTTTTCTCTTGCATTAGAGGAGTAGGCAAATTATACAGATTTATAGGTTTAAAAAATTCCTTCAGTAGCACCTTAAAGACCAACTAAGTTTTTATTTTGGTATGAGCTTTCGTGTGCATGCACACTTCATCAGATACACTGAAATAGAATCCACCAGACCCTTATGTATATTCAGAGGGTGGGGGGTGGGAATGGGTGATGGGCTGATAGGAGTGGTAAACCTGTTGATGGCTGTTAATGACTGCTGATGACTGCAATTGGTCTTGCGGGGGGGGGGAGCAAGGGCTGAGGCGCTAAAGAAAGCTAGATCATGCATAATGAGATAAGAATCCAATGTCTTTATTCAGACCTGGTCTCTCCATAGTTTTAAGCTTGGTAATAAGTTGCAGTTCAGCAACTTCTCTTGGTAAAGTAATTTGGCACCCTCTGCTGGTGCCAGCATGAGGCTGTTTAAGTAAACCATGTGTAGTAACTATGCTTTTTTTTTGAGAAGTATCTCAGAAACCTGCTGTGTTTGTAGGAAAATTTGAAATGTGACCAGGTTTTGAGGGTCAGGAAACATATTGTACGCTCCAATATAACTCCTCTTTGGTGTTGGTCAGGCACTGACTGGCAATTATTGGTCAAATACGAACTAAAGAGATATACTTCATAACCATAATAAACAGTAGCATTCTATTGAGTGCTCATTGCCAGCTAGGATTCATGATCTTAAAGAGTAGTAAATAAAAGTTAGGGTTGATATGCCTATTGCGTGCATTCTGATTGCGTGCACACACATTGTCTGGTTTCTCTCTCCCCACCCCACCCCAGGTGGCTTCAAAGTTTTACATCTCTACCCTTGGCAGAATTACAAATAGTGTGGGGAAGGGGGAGTGAGAGTGGAGACGCAAACTCAAATTGCACATGATACATAAGGCAACCTGTGACTTGTCTAAAACAGGCATCCCCAAACTGTGGCCCTCCAGATGTTTTGGCCTACAACTCCCATGATCCCTAGCTAACAGGACCAGTGGTCAGGGATTATGGGAATTGTAGTCCAAAACATCTGGAGGGCTGAAGTTTGGGGGTGCCTGGTCTAAAAGGTACTGTTTAGAACCATAGGAGAACATCTAATGATTTCGGCCACGTTCAAAGGTAATGAAAAGCCTGAGTTACCATGATTTGCTGTGACTGAGCAGTGTGAGATGCAGCCAGCCTAGTTGCTCTCACTTTGCCCTTTCCCTGACATGAGTGGGGGATACAAGGAAGCCACGTTTACAGCATGTCTTGTTTTGACATCTGAGCCGGCGATCCTGGTGTTCCAAACAAGCCAGGATCGTAAGCCATCAGGAAACCTTGATTTAAGCCTAGTGATCCAAACCAGGGCTCCAGGTTCAGAGAGCCTAACAAGCCATGTGTAAGTTCAGCTTCATGGTTTGTTTCTTCAGTTCACACAGGGGATGAGCAAAGTGTTAAGCGATCAGGCTGCATGCATGAGTATGATGCTCATTAACAATAAACCAAGATAAGCCAACAAACCTGGCTTATTGTTACAGGCAACCTTTACATGCGAAAGATTGCCCTTTGGTTTTTCATCACTTGACCTCCATGAAGTCTTTGTTTCTGCTATGGACAAAGTATCCCCATCAGGATAGCTAAGAATGAGACTCTTATTCTCAAGGTTGTGGGTTTGAGCCCCATGTTGGGCAAAAAGATTCCTGCATTGCAGAGGAGTTGGACTAGATGCCTCCAGTGGTCCCTTCCGGCTCTGCAATTCTATGATTCTATCGGATGGGATTTGTACAAGTCTCCTCCTTGCCCACCTTTATTGTTGGCCATTGAATAAGCTTGGGCTTGGCTCACAGTTTTAAATTGTCACCTAACATACATCCTCACATTTAACCTTCTGTTGCTTTTTAGTAGATTGTAGCATAATGCTGCTCACCTAAGTCAGTAACTTCTTCTTTTATGTCTTCCTTCACATGTGTGGTAATGGGCTCTTCCAAATCTCCATTTAGATAATTAGTTCGGTCTACTGCGCTGTGGAGCACTAGATGCACAAAAAGAGATAGTTATGCAAATGCTGATATCCTACTGCAGTTATATTTTACTTGTATTTTAATCGAGGGATTCACAAACGGTATCTCTTGTGTTTACCTGGGTCTTTCACTTTCCTTGTGTCTGTGAGCTGCAGATCTCCTGACATACCACTAACAGAATCTTCCGCACCTGTGTCTCCATGTAATTCTGAGTGAAATGTTACAGGTTATGACATTAGGTTGTGGAATTATTATAACAGAAGGAGTCTTACTGCATTTATTCTAAGGAAACAGTTTTTTAAAATTTAAAAAGCAAAAGCAAAACACAATAATAAGATGCTTAGGCATTTTCCTAGATGGCCCCCAGAAAATCAAAAGTGAGTTATCCAATTTTATGTATCACCAACCATGTGGCTTAATTCTGCAAAGTAACTTAAACAAAACCAGGACTCTTGTCCGTAAGGTCCCTGCAACCTACATTTAAATGAATTAGATACACCGGAATGAGGAAAAGAATGAAAGAAGCAAAGATAACAAGGGCTGGAACTTTCTTTTAGACAAACTTCTATTGTTCCCCTTCTAGTCCCTGCCAGTTTAATCCTAGCTATTTATCTCTACTTTGGCCTCCAAGCCATTCTGATAAATAAGGTTTTGTCCCTCAGTTGAATCATATGCTCTTGCAAATGTTATTACGTGGAGGTCAGGAAGCACAGAACTGTAGCTAACTATTTATACTATAAATACTTGTGTTTTTCATTGCCTTATCAGTACATTGTAAACATGTTTCCACCAAATGACCTCTGGCATCTCCAATTTAAAAGAAAGGGGGAGTTAAAGGTATTTAAATATTCCCAGGTGCTTCACACACTCAAATGTCCTCCACACACAGAGTTTTTGTCAGTTTCAGACAGAAAAACCAATTGACTGAGCCACAAGTTACTCAGGACTGGGTGGCAAGGAAGGGGGGTGAATGTAGTTTGGTAGCAGTGGCCCAAGGCTTCACCCCCACCCCAACGATACTTGTGTTTCCATACAATCCACTAGAGACCCTTTTAAGAGTACAAATTCATGTTTCTACATTATCACTATGTCATTGCACTTTATGACATTTGGAGTTATCATAAACAGTAGTTTTGTATTTCTATTCAGATCTTGTAATGGAATATCCTCTTTATGGCATTGAATCATAGAGTTGGAAGAGACCACAAGGGTCATCCAGTCCAACCCCCTGCCAAGCAGGAAACACCAACAAAGCATTCCTGACATATGGCCATCAAGCCCCCACTTAAAGACCTCCAAAGAAGAAGACTCCACCACACTCCTTGGCAGCAAATTCCACTGCCGAACAGCTCTTACTGTCAGGAAGTTCTTCCTAATGTTTAGGTGGAATCCTCTTTCTTGTAGTTTGAATCCATTGCTCTGTGTCCACTTCTCTGGAGCATCAGAAAATAACCTTTCTCCCTCCTCTATATGACATCCTTTTATATATTTGAACATGGCTATCATATCACCCCTTAACCTTCTCTTCTCCAGGCTAAACATACCCAGCTCCCTAAGCCGTTCCTCATGAGGCATCGTTTCCAGGCCTTTGACCATTTTGGTTGCCCTCCTCTGGACATGTTCCAGCTTGTCAGTATCCCTCTTGAACTGTGGTGCCCAGAACTGGACACAGTACTCCAAGTGAGGTCTGACCAGAGCGGAATACAGTGGTACTATTACTTCCTTTGATCTAGATGCTATACTCCTATTGATGCAGCCCAGAATTGCATTGGCTTTTTTAGCTGCTGCATCACACTGTTGGCTCAACAAACCTCATCACAGTTCACATTCCTTCTTATTTTTTGCACTTACGGTTTTGTTTTGTTGTCTTCTTTGACCTTTTAATTATTATTATTTGTTTATTTGTACTTTGAATTAAACAGACTTTTGTAAACAGACCTTTATATATAAACTTTCATATGTGTATATATATTTACTAGTGCAAAACTGATAAAACTAATTTTGATGGCTTAGAACTGTTACCTCTGAAATTCTTTTCTGTTTTAGTTTCTGCCCATTCTGCAGGCTTCTCGCTGTCGTCATTATCCGATCTGCTTGTTTTATCTGCATTGCTGTGGCCCAGAATAGCATCCAGCTCTCTGAAAAACTTCATACTTTTGCTTGTGTTGCCTGAATATTGGGCATTTTTTACACTCTTATATTCATGCTTTAGATTTTTGTATTTTGTCCTGCACTGCTTCCAGTCCCTGTCGATTCCAAATTTTTGGAGTCTAGCAGCAACATGTTCAAATATTCTTTTGTTTCTCACTGTTCCCTCGAGTTGTTGCTGGATGCTTTTATCTGACCAGACACGTATTAGAGCTCTAACTTCATTAATAGTCCAGTGTTTTCCTCCTTCATTTGCTACAGATGGAATGTATGGCAGACTTCTGGTCGCATCTAGTATTGGGGTTGGGTTACCTGCATCAGGCAGAATAGGGGAGAGACTCAGATATGTGTTACCTGCATTGAGTGGGATGGGGTCAGGATAAGGTAAAATAGAGGGTGGGAGAAGAGAGAGAGAGAAAAAAAACGGTTTTGGTGAACTTTTTAATTCCTGTGCACGTTTAGGCTGCAGTCTTATACCCACTTACCTGGAAGTAAGGCTCAGAGAGTTTTACTTCTGGGCACTGTTATAAACATAAATTCAAGGTAGAAAACAAATTGGTTTAGCATATAACAGGCTTTCCCAAACTTGGCTGCCCAGCTGTTGTTGGACTACAGCTCCCATCATCCCTAGCTAGCAGGACCAGCTGTTAGATATGATGGGAATTGTAGTCCAAAAACAGGAGGACAGCAAAGTTTGGAAAACTCCGACATATAAGGTCTCTGATTTAACAAAAGCCAACATTACATATATTCTTCCAGTAGCACCGTAGAGACCAACTAGGTTTGTCACACGAAAGCTCATACCTTTGACAAACTTAGTTGGTCTCTAAGGTGCTACTGGAAGGATTTTTTTATTTTGTTTTGACTGTGTCAGACCAATACAGCTAACTACCTGTAACTATTACATACATTGTTAAAGCAAAGCCATACTGACTGCAGAAACAGAATCTGCGCAGACCCTCCAAGTCTCCCTGTTTTCCAGGGATGTCCCTGATTTAGAGAAGCCACCCCAGTTTCTGATTCGATCCCAGAATGTCCCGCTTTTCCTTAGGATGTCCCTACTTTCACTGGAGAAATGTTGGAGGGTATGGAGTTATCCAACCCCCGAGCCATCTGAAGATAATCCTGTATAGGGAAGTTTTATTATGTTTTTATATATGTTGGAAGCTGCCCCGAGTGCTGGGGCAACCCAATAAGATGTGTGGGATATAAATAGTAAAATTATCCATATGGAATGGGACATCCCTATTTTCAACAGAGAAATGTTTGAGCGTATGATGGGACCAGATTATCAGTGGTGCTCTCATTCTTCTGTGGGGGTCATGGTTTCAGAACTGTGTATAATATAAAGTGTGAAAGATCAGTGCAGTTTGAAATCAGTGGTAAAAATCGGTACCATTTTGAAAGATTCAGAGCACTACCCTAATTCAAAATGATGTCCAATTGTATGTGAACAGAGATGGAGACCTGCTCCTTCACCTCAGGAACCATCATTCAAAATTTGGTTAGGATATCTTAAGAGATGCCCAAATGCATAGCGAGCAAGCAACTTTCCAAAACATTTTAAGTGGAACTTAGTGCAATGCTAAGGCAGTCATTCTGTCAGCGCAAGGGTATACTGTGGAAAGTTGTCCTCCTGAAATCCATTCTAGGGGTTTCTCCAACCCTATGGAACAGATTTGAGGAGTGGGTGTGTGGCACGTGTAAGGAAGGGGGGGAGGAAATCCCACTGCACAAGCAGAAATTATTGTGCTGACGAGGACTTGTTAGTGGAATACCACCCACAGTACATAAAAATATAGAATCATAGAGTTGGAAGAGACCACAAGGGCCATCCAGTCCAACCCCCTGCCAAGCAGGAAACACCATCAAAGCATTCTTTACATATGGCTGTCAAGCCTCCGCTTAAAGACCTCCAAAGAAGGAGACTCCACCACACTCCTTGGCAGCAAATACCACTGTCGAACAGCTCTTACTGTCAGGAAGTTCTTCCTAATGTTTAGGTGGAATCCTCTTTCTTGTAGTTTGAATCCATTGCTTCGTGTCCGCTTCTCTGGAGCAGCAGAAAACAACCTTTCACCCTCCTCTATATGACATCCTTTTATATATTTGAACATGGCTATCATATCACCCCTTAACCTTCTCTTCTCCAGCCTAAACATACCCAGCTCCCTAAGCCGTTCCTCATAAGGCATCGTTTCCAGGCCTTTCACCATTTTGGTTGCCCTCTTCTGGACACGTTCCAGCTTTTCAGTATCCTTCTTGAACTGTGGTGCCCAGAACTGGACACAGTACTCCAGGTGAGGTCTGACCAGAGCAGAATACAGTGGTACTATTACTTCCCTTGATCTAGATCAGGCATGTCCAACAGGTAGATCGTAATCTACCGGTAGATCACTGGACATCTGCAGTAGATCACTGGTAGATCATTGGCTCCCCCCAAAGAAGCTGCACAACTGTGGCTCCCCTAAAAAAATGCTCAACATTTTATCTCCTCCCTGAAAAAACTCAACAACTTTGACCTGAACCCCAAAAAGGGGGTAGATCACTGCCAGTTTTTAACTCTGTGAGTAGATCGCAGTCTCTTGGGAGTTGGCCACCCCTGATCTAGATGCTATACTCCTATTGATGCAGCCCAGAATTGCATTGGCTTTTTTAGCTGCTGCATCACACTGTTGACTCATGTCAAGTTTGTGGTCTACCAAGACTCCTAGATCCTTTTCACATGTACTGCTCTCAAGCCAGGTGTCTCCCATCCTGTATTTGTGCCTTTCATTTTATTTTATTTTTTGCCCAAGTGTAGTACTTTACATTTCTCCTTGTTAAAATTCATCTTATTTGCTTTGGCCCAGTTGTCCAATCTGTTAAGGTCATTTTGAAGTGTGATCCTGTCCTCTGGGGTATTAGCCACCCCTCCCAATTTGGTGTCATCTGCAAACTTGCTCAGGATGCCCTCAAGCCCATCATCCAAGTCATTGATAAAGATGTTGAATAAGACTGGGCCCAAGACAGAACCCTGTGGCACCCCACTAGTCACTACTCTCCAGGATGAGGAGGAGCCATTGATGAGCACCCTTTGAGTTCAGTCAGCCAGCCAGTTACAAATCCACTGAATGGTAGCATTGTCTAGCCCACATTTTACCAGCTTCTTTACAAGAATGTCATGGGGCACCTTGTCAAAGGCCTTGCTGAAATATAATATTTAAATAAATAAATTTGCAGGCTCTTTGATTACTCCTTCTATCGTTTGATATGTACCTGAAAGCACCATTGATCGTCTGATTCCTATCTCAGAGTTTGTTCCAAAAACACACTAGACTGACTTTTTCTGCTTCAACAGAATCCTTCTACCATATGGCTCCTGAAGAGCCCTGGAAAAGTCTGAAAACCTTTGCAGCAGCACTCGAGTCTTAAGAGGTTGTTTCCTGAAACAATGAAAAATAGATACACACCCCTTGCGCTTGCACACACAGAAGCACTTGCACACTCACACATACCAGTAGTCCTCTCTGGATCTCAGCTGATGAAGCAGAAGAGCTTGACCATTTTATTTCATAGCCTTATATCAGTGCCCATGAACTGCATGTTGAGTTGAGTTTTTACTTCCTCTGCCTTCGATGCACACAACCATGTTCTTGTTTCCAATCAAGAACCGAATTGCTGCATAAAATAAGTAATTTCATTTTCTTGTATTTTATGCAGATGTTAAAGCGAACACCACAGAAACCGGGCAATAAGAAACCATCCCTGAATGCCCTAGCCCAGGCACGTCCAGCTTTCAAGAGACTGAGATCTACTCCCACTATATATAGGGGGGGGGGAGGGTCCTGTGATCTACCATGGGCACCCAACGATCTACCAGTAGATCAGTGTTTCTCAACCTTTTTTGGGCCACGGCACACTTGTTCCGTGAAAAAAATCACGAGGCACACCACCATTAAAAAAGTTAAAAAATTTAACTCTGTGCCGCCCTATATTGACTATAATTATGACTGTAAGAAACACTTGCCAATTCCTGTGTTGATTGCAATCTCCTGTAATAAGGCTTCACAAGCCGTCCGGCGGGTCAGTGTTGTTTATTGGCGGCCGCCAGGCTCGTTTGCACTGAGCTTTGGGAAAGAGGAGGAGAAATATTGCTTTCGGGTGGGTGAGTGATGTGTATTGGCGGCCGCCAGGCACGTGACAATGCAAATCGCCCTTCTCATCGCCGCACGTCGCGGCACACCAGCCAGCGTCTCACGGCACACTAGTGTGCCGCGGAACAGCGGTTGAGAAACGCTGCAGTAGATCACGATCTACCTGTTGGACGGCCCTGCCCTAGCCTTTGCAGCATATTTGTTCTGTCCCTCTGACACAATAATATTCCATTCTCAACGAGTATGAGAAACAGAGAATTTGCTGTCTCTTGTTTGCCATCCTTTGTTACCTAGTTGAATGGGCCTGCAGTGGGACATAAAAAGTAGTGGATTTGCAGGGGGGTCTTCCTCCTCTTCCAGTGTAACTGCAACTTCACCTGGGAGGAAAAAAATTTGTTTTACATAGGAAAGGCATCAAAGATATTGTCGTATGAATTATGACTTGCTACAGTATAGATATTTCTAATGCAAACTTTCTATTGAAACCACAACATAGATTCACAGTCATCAGATATCCTCAGCCAGGCTAGTTCCTTGAATATATTAATTTCAAATAGTTACAGCAAATCTTACCCTAACATAACACATTTTAAAATGTAAAAATGTAAAAATGAAAGAAAGAAGAAGAAGAAGAAGAAGAAGAAGAAGAAGAAGAAGAAGAAGAAGAAGAAGAAGAAGAAGAAGAAGAAGAAATAATAATGGATCTTTAGATAATGTGAAGTAGTAGATAGTGTGGCTTTTATCTAAAGAATCTTGAGGAAAACTCTTTACTCCTGAGATGGGGCCTGGCTTCCCACCCTCTTCTGTCTTCCAAAACCCACCCCAGAGAATAAAGAGACCCCCTCGGATTTTTGGAAGATGTGACTGATCCACTTATTCAAGTGTTAGATCCAAGCCAGTATTTTCTCTTTTACATAGCAATTCGATGATGTAGGCCAGGAAAGGACAGGATCACGCAATCTTCATCTAATGAAAGGCTATTTAGCATCTGTGCATTTTTATTTTTATTTTTTGCAGTACAATCCCAGTGGGGGCTTACTAGTTGGGAAGTGAGTATAGGATTGAATCTGGAGTGGTGGTGTTATTATTATTAGTAGTACAGTGGTACCTCGACTTACGAAGGCGATCCGTTCCGCGGCGCTCTGTGTAAGTCGAAACCTTCGGATGTCAAAGCGTCCATTTTGCGCATGCGCTAAGCACGATTTGTGCATGTGCAGACCCCGCGCGCGGGGCGAAAATACTTCCGGGTTTGCCGACTTCTTAAGTCAAAACCTTCAGAAGTCGAGGCATTCGGAAGTCGAGGTACCACTATAGTAGTAGTAGTAGTAGTAGCAGCAGCAGCAGTTGTTGTTGCTATTGTATAGTTATTTATACTCTGCCTTTTTCCCTGACATGGACTCAAGACGGCTTACAGATAAAATAAGAACAGCTAAAACATTTAAAAAACAAAACATTTGTTTGTTTGTTTTTTAATATCCATGCAGTTACGGGACATCGATCTCTGTGGTACGTGAAACGCATGTAAGCAAGGCAAGTTGTATCACATGTTTTAAAAGGAAATGAAAACTACAGCACAATTCATTGTTAGCCAGGACTGATACTCTTACTTCCCACATACTTCAGTAATGAAAAAGCTAGAAGAAATATCCAATCTTCTATTTTCCCCATAATACTTCTGCATTACAATAAATTTATTAAATCTGAAAGTAATTATGTAATTGTTCAAATATGTTCTCATCCACGTAGCATTAAACTATGGCTCAGTGTTGTGTGTGAATGTAGCCCTGTGTTTATCTGGCTGCTCACTTCCTACGTGCAACATGTAGGAAATTACAATGTATGAAGAGACTAACATATTTGTTTTTCAAAGTCATTGTGGTGAGTTTGTCCTTTTTGCATTTAATATAAATATGTGTTGCAGAGCATTTGGGGGGCATTTCAGGCCCTAACTGCTATCAGTGATTGGACTTTAAAAGATAAGATAGTGCTTTAAAATATTCCCCAGCTAAAGTCTGCTGCTCAGACATCAGAATTCCAGGAGACTAAAAACACTCTGAGATGCCTAAAACTAGCTGGCTGTCTCTTTATCTGTCTAAACTGCAGTCTTTCTCACACAGACACCTGAATTATCTGATTATTAGTTGGGAGGGAGGTCTGCCTCCCCCCTTAATTTTTTCCTATTCCAAACATTCAAGGAGCAGTTACAGGTAGGTAGCCGTGTTGGTCTGAGTCGAAGCAAAATAAAAAAATTCCTTCAGTAGCACCTTAAAGACCAACTAAGTTTATATTTTGGTATGAGCTTTCGTGTGCATGCACACTTCTTCAGATACACTAGAAACAGAAGTGTCAGACCCTATATATATACAGAGGGTGGTGGGGGTGGGTGGGAATGGGAGATGGGCTGATGGGAGTGGTAAACCTGTAGATGGGTGTTAATGGCTGCTGATGGCTGCAATTAGTCCTGGGCTGAGGTGCTAAAGAAAGCTTGATCATGCATAATGAGATAAGAATCCGATATCTCTATTCATCCCAGGTGCTTCCATGGTTTTGAGCTTGGTAATGATTTCCAATTCAGCAACTTCCCTTTCCAGTCTGTTCCTGAAATTTCTCTGTAATAAAACAGCTGCTTTGAGATCTTGTATAGAATGTCCTGGGAGATTGAAGTGTTCTCCTACTGGTTTTTCAGTCTTATGGTTCCTGATGTCAGATTTATGTCCATTTATCCTTTGGCGTAGGGTTTGGCCTGTTTGTCCAATATAGAGAGCTGAAGGGCACCGTTGGCATTTGATGGCATACACAATGTTAGAAGATGAGCAATTAAATAGTCCTGAGATGGTATGTTGGATGTTGTTGGGGCCAGTAATGATGTTGTCTGGGTGTATGTGGCAGCAAAGTTGGCATCTGGGTTTATTGCAGGCTCTGGTACCAGTGTCCATGTTAAGTCTGGTGGTTGTATTATTGTGGGTGAGGAGTTGTTTAAGATTGGGTGGCTGTCTGTAGGCAATGAAAGGTCTTCCTCCCAGAGCTTGAGAAAGGGAGCTGTCATTGTCCAGGAGAGGCTGTAGATCTCTGATGATGCGTTGTACTGTTTTAACTTGGGAGCTGTATGTGATGACTAGTGGTGTTCTGTTATTTTCTTTTTTGGGTCTGTCTTGCAGCAGGTTCTCCCTAGGTATCAGTCTGGCTCTGTTGATCTGTTGTTTAACTTCATCAGGTGGATATTTTAGTTCTAAAAAGGTTTGCTGTAGATCTCTTAGGTGAGATTCTCTGTCTGTAGAGTTGGAACAGATACGGTTGTAACGTAGGGCCTGGCTGTATACGATGGATTGTTTGGTATGTTTGGGATGGTAGCTAGAAGCATGTAGATATGTTTGTCGGTCAGTTGGTTTTCTGTATAAGGTGGTGTCTATACGTCCATCCTGTATTTTTATAGTAGTGTCCAAAAAATGTATTTCTTGCATAGATTGGTTCATTGTTAGGTTGATGGTGGGGTGAAAGTCATTGAATGTCTGGTGGAAGGTTTCCAGGGTCTGTTGTCCATGTGTCCAGATAATAAAAATATCGTCAATGTATCGTAGGTACAAGAGTTGGTCTTTAAGGTGCTACTGAAGGAATTTTTTTATTCAAGGAGCAATTGTCTAACTATTTAGTTTCCACGGCAACGTATCTCTTGTTATTTACATAACAAAGGATGTGCCTGGCCAGACCTGGCCAGCAGGTTCGACCAACTTTAAGCATTAAATAGGAGAGGCCCATTAACCCTCTCCTGTAGAACCTCCAGTCTCTCAACTATATACAAATTTCCTTATTTTTATAATAAACATACTTTCATATTGCAGATTATATTTGCAACGTTTTGCCTTTCCAAATTTAATTCTCTGATTTTAAGGGACAAGCAAAATATATCGCATATCATCATACAGGCCTCTGGAAAACATGTAATATTAAGCTGCCTTGCAATGCATATTACTTACTGCTACTGTATTATTTAAAGCGTTTTAAGCCGCTTTTTAGAGGTACAAGCTCCGAAAGGGACATACTGTACAGAAGAGTGAGAGATATGGCACAAATATTCACAGCTGAACAAATTAATATGAGGAGCTGTTCTGAAGACCTCAGCTATTTTTATTATCGCTGTGAAAAGGAAAGAGACATATATATATATATATATATATATATATATATATATATATATATCCCCATCCAAAGGAATATTCATTAACTGTTACTTCAAAAAGGGACAACATCTTTCCATCACTACAAATATGTGTCTTTCAACCTTGGCCCTTTTGTTTTCATTCCACCTGAGCATAAATGCATCATCTGCAGCATTTTAAATTGTATTGCAATAGCATAGCTCGTTCCACAATTATTATTTCTCTTTGGTATAAGCTAGATAGCTGCAAGTATATATATATTATGAACAGTGACAGATAATCCCAATTAAAAAGCAATAGAAATTTGAAAACCCCTGCTCTGATGTTTTTGCTTTCCTTTACAGGAAAGGCCTTGTTATAAAATCATATTGGGGGGGTTGCAGGACACCATTATTAATGAACAGAGAGGGGTAACCACAGCTTGACAGCTACGGCTACCCAGAGTCCTTCGCACCACCATTTCGCCGCCACAGCTTGGCTCTCCTTCCCTCCAGAGACCCGCACCCCCTCCGCAGGGATTAACATATTCAAACACCTCCTAAAATCCAATATAAACTCTGCATTTCCCCTTCGCCTAAGGACAAGCATATGCAACCCTTGCCTAGACATCTGCATTTCCCCTTCGCCTAAGGACAAGCATATGCAACCCTCGCCTAGACAATTATCACAGACAATTATCATAAACTCCACCAAGTAACGCAGCCCATTTTTATACAGCCTTACCATTTTATACAAACCTTATACAAACTTGCTATGAACTTTTACCTTCTCGTGATTATACGCTTGCTTCTTGTGATTATATGTCTGCTGGCCTTATGTGCCTTAAATGTGAGAAACCCCTTATATCCCTTGAAAGGCGTCCCTCCCTATATGCCTAAGAACCTAACCACAACCTCAGTATTACTCTTGATTAATTAGACTAGTGTTCCTCTGTATTAGAAAATAGGTTTGTTAGTATCTCTTTGTATTAGAAAATCACTGTTTTATATTTTAGAACTGTATACGTCAGGATGTATTAGAAATGTTTTCCATACTTATTTTCTGTGCAACCCTTCTCTGACCCCAAGCCCCCCTGAAACCTCCCCATCACCGTCCCATACCCAACGAAGGAAGACACAGACAATAGAAAGATTAGCTTGACAACTTTATTCAAATTAAACATGCCATAGTCCATCTTTCCGCGGCCTCAAGGAAAACACCTGCCGGATGAAAATCACCTCATGGAAATCGTCAGGAAATCGCTCCACTCCTGCGCCCATCTCGAAGGATTGCCCACCTGTCAAAACAAAGGGGAGTACCATCAACGACAGGAGAAGAGAGATTGACATCTCTCCATCTGAAAGGAAAAGTCATCTCCGCACCCAGCTAATCCGATCTCCCACCCACCGCCCTTGTCTCCCCCTCCCTCGCAGTCCAGAGATTTCCATGCAGGAACAGGAGGGTATATAGGGGGTCCTTACCATTTCCCGGGTTCCTTCCTTCTTTCCAGAGGCAGGGACCCTACAGCTGTAGTTTTGCATTCTGCAATAAAGGGATCAGTTTGTTTTTCCTGACAGCATTGTGTGGTCTCTGTCATTTTCCCGGCGGAGCTGAACTTAGTGCAATTTTTGGAGCTTCCGACCCGCGTCTGTCCTTCTTAAAAGGCAACGCATTTTGGGGTACATTTTTCATAACAATATGGCGAGCCAGGGCAGGAGACTCCGTTTAGCCGTACTCTTGGGGCGCCGTGGTTGGGGAGCCCAAGCGCACCCAGCCATTTGCAGGGGGGATCCCCTTCCCCGACTGTCCCTGGAGTTCTGGCCTAACTGGGATCCTTAGCGGGACCACACAGGGAAAACAAACAGGATCCAGACGGCCGTGGGGGTTGATTTTACAAGATTTTTCTTCTCCTGATTGTTGCGAGGTGACCAAGCTTCAGGAAAAGAAGGCAGCGCGCTGCGACGTGAGTATCAATAGGGAAATTGGCTTTTCGGGGTGGGAATTGTCACAGCAATCAAACTCTTTCCTATTTTTCATAGCCAAAAAACCCAAAGCCCGTCGGAGTCTGCCCAGGCTGGAAGGTTTTGCGGCTGCCCTTTTCCTCCCCAAGGCTTGTTGTCCGTCGGAGTTTTGCCCAGATAGCGAGCCTTGGCAACTCTCCCTTCTCTCGCTTAGCTATCCCGGGTGAAGACGCCCCTCTGCCATGGCGACCTTTTGTTAGGTATGACCCATGACCAGAGATTGCAAGTGCGCCCGTTCCCTCTTCCTACTTTGCATTTCCTCAGGTCCGATCTGGCATTGCGTAGGCAAGCGTTCAGTAGGACCTGAGTCTAGAGAGCAAGAGGCAGGGAGATTGCTGTGGCACTATTAAATTGTGGGTGGGAATAAGGAGTCCTCCTCGGAGTGTGTCCACTTTCCTAGAACGTTTTCCTAAGGAGACTTTCCAAACCCCATTTTCCCTTAGAGAGCCCTTTAGCAAACCTTCCCAAACCCACTTTCCTATCGGAGTCGGTCCACTTTCCTATCGGAGTCAGTCCACTTTCCTTAGACGTGCCCCAGGTTCCCCAGGAGTCCCGTGAACCCCGAGAGACCCCAAGGCCCCGTCGGAGACCGCCCAGGGCTAGAACTTGCGCAAGTGCCCCTTCGGAGACTGACCAGGGCAAAAAATAAAAATAAAAAAAAATGGGTGCACCCCTGTCCAAAGAGACAACTCTGCAGGCTTCAGGGGAGAAATAAGCCCAAGGAGAGCTTACTTCCCGTCTGAACTCTGATAAACGCCTCCAATTGTATTTAAGAAATGTTTCAGGGTCTAAAACAAGAAAAAAACCAAAACAAAATGCAAGCTTGCTTAAATAATTTTTATGTAAGGGCTTGATCAACCCAAAAACATGGCAAATATTAAAAAGAGTGGAAGTAGTGTGTAAAGGTTTGTTTTAAAGAGGCTGTAGAAGGTTTTTTTTTCTCTCTCCAAAAGTATAAAGAGGTGTGTGTGTGTGTACCTACCCATTTTTCAACAGAAAAGAGGGGCAGGATGAAGGAAAATAAAGAGTTGTAACTTTGAAAATGCTTGCTCAATGCTTTGAAAAAATTTCGAAACTTGAAAATATTCACTTCATAAACTCCAGCTATAAGTGGATAAGAGATGTACTCAATGTTTAGAAATATTGTGGGGTTGTGTTTAGATTGGCCACAACATCCATAGACTGCCTTCTTAAGTGTGCATAGTTAAAACTGCCAACTTGTTTTAAATTTCTAGTATAAAGAAACAATGTTGAACCAATCAATCTTAAACATGATAAATATGAGAATGAGGTGTGCAAATGTTGTTATTGAGAGAGGCTACAAAGGGGAGTCTTTCTCCAAGTGACTAGAGGAATATTGACTAAAGGAAAATTGAACAGCTATTCCTATAAAGGTGATTTGTTTGTCAAAAGTAGAGCTTCCATAGCCAGGAATTGTCTATCTGAGTCTAGTTTTAACTTTGATTGTGTTGGACAGAAGGGTTATTGTCGGGCTCCTGATATCAGTCTCTTAAGGAAAAAAACTCATCTGCTAAAGGGTTCTGTATAAAGTTGGTATTTTCATTCAAATCTTGTGAATCCTGTATCTTAGAGGGTTAGACTAAATGACCTCAGGGTCCCTTCTAACTTCCATTTTAGAGCTATGTGAAAGGCAATGTGTCTGATGTGGTGATGGGTTGAAATTCAGCCCAGCTCTGCTTTCTGGCAAGGAAAGATTATTGGTTTTCAGAGTTGGAACAAGAGTGTCATTGTTGTTTTTATGGAGTGATTATATAAGTTTTTATCACTTTCTCTATTAAGGTTTAAAGTTTAAGCACATATGAAAGTCTTGAACATTTCCCAATCTTTATCCAATCTTAAGATTTGCTAAGGCTTCTATATAACGTTGGTACTTTTAATCTTCCCCTTCCTTATTTTTCCCTTAGTACACACGTGTGCTTCCGTGATAGGGCATAGCCCGTGTTTCCTTCCCAGTCAGGCATCTGTACTCAAATGTATGTGTATCCTAAGGGCGGTGATAGTGTTGAGATCCCCATATTTCAGAAGGGGTGGACTAGATTACTCAAGCACTGAAAAGTGAGTTTAAACTCTGGTGGCTTAGTGAAATGGCCTGAATTCTGTCAAGCTTTACTCTTTGGTGGAGAAGGATGGAAAGACAGATTTTTTAAAGTTTGGCATGAAGAGTTTGAGGTGCCACTTAGAAAGAGGTAGAGATGGTATATCATACATTGGAAATGAATGTCTGGTGTTTTTCCCCCCCCCACCATATTGTCGGCTATTTTTTAACTGCAAAACTCCAGCCAACAGTTCAAGCACATACAAATTCATAATCAAGCAGAATGAGCCTTGACCATCCCTGTAAATAAAGGCCAGAAGAATTAGTCTGGAAGATGGTGAGGCCGAGATGAGTAAGAATGTTGAATATCATTAAGTCTGCTCTGGCCATATTGCCCATAGATAAGGGGGCAGAGAATTTAGTCTGCCATGGCTGTAATAAATTAATTAAAAACAAACGAAAACATTTGCAATTACGAATTCACCCCGAACCCTGTAGATAAAGGGGGCAAATCAAGATTTATTTTGCCTGGGGTATGAGATGTTTATATAGTACAGTAAACATGGCTAATTAGTGCCATGACTTCATTAAGGAGTTTAATTTGACCAAACTTTTATTGCAGCTTTCTTGTGAAAGTATTGGGTTGGGTTGTCTGTGAAAATATTGGGTTGTCTGGATGTTGAAGTTTTATATATTTAAAGTTTAAGATTTATAAGCCTGCTTCCTAAGCAGCAAGGAACAGGAAGTAAGAGGTGTCAGAAATATCGCAGGACACAAAAGCTATAGAAATGGATTTAAACTGACCAAAAATAATTTAATTTGACCACTTTTTGTTGCTGGTTTGGTGGAAGTGTAAATTGTTGGGTTTCTGTGTAAAATCTAACCTATTCACCCTTCCCTTCCTCTATTCAAATGGTAATTTAGCCAACACCAGCAACACTTTCAAGTGGTACAATGGATTTCTGAATCATGAACTTTGTACATGCACAGAGGCTATGCCAGCTTGAAGAGAAAAATAGAGAGAAAAAGGAGGTTAAAAACAAAACAAAACAAAAACAGCAACCAAATGCTGAAGGGCCTGTGCCATGCAGGGGAAAATTTGTTTAAATTTCCTTATGTGTCTTTGACTCCAGGGGGTCACTTGAGAAAACAAAAGGGTCAAGTGTTGGACCATCATTCCAAATCTAATATGCAAAATTCTTTCCAGAGGTAAATATCTCAGCACTCCCACTTTGAGTTCATCGCTTGAGTACTTTCATCATCGCTTGAGTACTTTTTGTTGTTGTTTGTTTCCCCTTTCAACAGGATACTGATTGTGATTTTAGTCAAGGGCTTAGAAAAAACTCCAGACTATGCAAACCAAGGGTCTGCTCCCCCTTTCCAATGGGTATTCAGGAAGCACCTTCAGATACTTATCTCGCATTTGCATTTCACCCCAAGCATTAACTCCTGCATAACCTCCCCCCTTGCAAAGTTCCAACCTAACATGCAAAAATTATTCTCACAGCTTTCCCAGGAAGAACATTTCTAAAGGATATGTGAACCTTTAAGAAGACTAAACTCCAGTAACAAGTGTTTATTTTTTCCTTTCTCCCACAGCAAAAAAAAAAGGGGGGGGAAGTGAAGAGATACAAACAGTAATTTCCTTTTTCCTCTTTTATTATTTCTCTTTGGCTTTGACGCTTCTCTTTAGCTTACAAATAATCTGCTTCCATTTATTAAATCAGTTTTTCCATTATGTCTATGAAATTAATCTAACCATACTTGTACAACTTTAGATTGCTACTCTTTATTTTCATTTGAGATGCTCATTATTAGAAATTGTGTGTTTTAGCATTTATTTATTTATTTTGGTTCCTCATATGTCAGTGTTTTGTTTTGTTATATTTTGGGGCATGTCCATCAGTCCATCACGTGGAATGCCAATATTAACCTGTGTGGTCTTTATAATGTCTTCATATTATTTGATAATAATTTTTTTTTAATCTGAGATTTTTGTGTCAAGTCCTTCTTAAAAAAAAAAAAAATTGTTGTTTGAGTGGTAATCTAAATATCATTTTGTTTTTATTTATGCATTTTTTCTATTTCTACTTTTTCTTCCTGTACATACGAATGTAGCATCTAAGTCATTCTTTCCTGTAAATAATAATAGTAATAATAATCCCTTTCAAACAGGATACGCGAACCTCAAAGAGAATTCAGAACCACACATGGAAAATGTTAATAACTTATCAATTGTGTCCTAATTAACAAAATTGTTGTCCTCCACAGCCAAACTAGGTGAAGTAAATTAAACAGACTGAGTAGACAATAACAGCAGTAATTAAATATGAATGATAATAATATTTAAATGAATAAAATGCTTAACTATGATCACATATTATTTCCAGCTTCCCAAGAAGAACTTTATAGAATATTTTCCCCTTTATTATTAACTAATTATATCTTCAGGCCCCAACCCCCTACAGGCCTATTTTCAAAAGGATGTTTTACAGGAAATCAAATGCTAATACCATCCCCTCACCACCTTACCAACCTGCCAATGCATCACAGTGGCCACAACAATTTATTCCCATAAAAGACTTGAGAAACTAAGTAATTGAATTATGAAGGGCATTTTATCTCTTAGCTATAATGTTTCAGCAAGGTTTAGAAGTGCTGTTAACTTCCTCCCAGTGACTCAAAGGCAGACAAGAAAAGCCCTTGTGCCCAAGGTTGGAAATACATGCAAAAGCAGCAAGAATTATCTCAAGTTCACCCAATTGCCTCAAGATATACAAATGGTGTAGACCTAACAATGTGAAGGTTTTATGCATTATGTGTTATTATGTAGGAATGCTGAAATGTGTCAAATGGGACGGACAAGGGGGGGAATGAGTTACAAGGATATTTCTTTTTTTATTTTAGACTGTGCCCTCAAGACTGTGCAACTGATATATAATTATGTTTTATGTTACGTGATATTCTGCAGAAACCTTGACCTATGTCTGACAAGTATATGTTATTTCCACAAGGGGGGGGGCATTTTTGTGTGTAATTGCTTTCATGTTTTATGTATAGTAAGTTATTGTATAGTGTAACATTCCTTATGCACCCAATGGTGGTATTATTCCTTATACACCCAATGGAGGACTCGCCCAATGGAGGACTCATGTTTTCTAAAAGATCAGGCTATTGCATAGTCCATTGTTGAGATTTAGATCCATTTATGACCACATTTCCTTATCTCACCTGGCACTTTGTAGTGTGCCAGCCTTCTTTTTACCAAGAAGCAGTTTCAGGATTCATGAAACCAGCAGATACAAGAAGGTGTATATGCCTTGATTTACCTGGAATGATTCCTTATAGAATTAAATTGACCAATTTGGACATGTGCCCTTTTCAGAATGGTTTTTATGGGGCTGTATAAATTATAATTGGGTCAGTTCTAATTGGGCAAGTGAATCCAAGGTGCAAGTAGCTTTCTCCCTTTAAGAGTAACTGAGCAACTCCCTACTACAGTGCAAGACCAGAGCCTATAATAAAAAAATCCCATAGAAAGCCCAAGGCAAAGGCATCTCTCTCATGACATGTCCAAACCTGTGGCAGCTATGGTGAGTGCCAGGTGACATGGTCGATATGAAAGCCCTAAGGGGATTCACCAGGGATTGTTGCTGCTGTGCCATGATGGAGGTGTGAGACCAGAGGAGAGCTAGCTTTGACACCTGACAACACACAAAAAGGTAAAAACAAACAAACAAACTACACTTTCCAGTCAATATTGGTGGATCTTCTGGTAAATGTAAAGCATAGACCACTTGTTTTTCCCATAAGTGCTAGAATACTGCTGCATACAGTGAAATGGAGAATACGTCACTGTCGATTATATGAGGCAATGATTGGTTGTTACACAACAATATTGCCTCAGAGAGGGGACACTGTTATAAAATCATATTGGGGGGGTTGCAGGACACCATTATTAATGAACAGAGAGGGGTAACCACAGCTTGACAGCTACGGCTACCCAGAGTCCTTCGCACCACCATTTCGCCGCCACAGCTTGGCTCTCCTTCCCTCCAGAGACCCGCACCCCCTCCGCAGGGATTAACATATTCAAACACCTCCTAAAATCCAATATAAACTCTGCATTTCCCCTTCGCCTAAGGACAAGCATATGCAACCCTTGCCTAGACATCTGCATTTCCCCTTCGCCTAAGGACAAGCATATGCAACCCTCGCCTAGACAATTATCACAGACAATTATCATAAACTCCACCAAGTAACGCAGCCCATTTTTATACAGCCTTACCATTTTATACAAACCTTATACAAACTTGCTATGAACTTTTACCTTCTCGTGATTATACGCTTGCTTCTTGTGATTATATGTCTGCTGGCCTTATGTGCCTTAAATGTGAGAAACCCCTTATATCCCTTGAAAGGCGTCCCTCCCTATATGCCTAAGAACCTAACCACAACCTCAGTATTACTCTTGATTAATTAGACTAGTGTTCCTCTGTATTAGAAAATAGGTTTGTTAGTATCTCTTTGTATTAGAAAATCACTGTTTTATATTTTAGAACTGTATACGTCAGGATGTATTAGAAATGTTTTCCATACTTATTTTCTGTGCAACCCTTCTCTGACCCCAAGCCCCCCTGAAACCTCCCCATCACCGTCCCATACCCAACGAAGGAAGACACAGACAATAGAAAGATTAGCTTGACAACTTTATTCAAATTAAACATGCCATAGTCCATCTTTCCGCGGCCTCAAGGAAAACACCTGCCGGATGAAAATCACCTCATGGAAATCGTCAGGAAATCGCTCCACTCCTGCGCCCATCTCGAAGGATTGCCCACCTGTCAAAACAAAGGGGAGTACCATCAACGACAGGAGAAGAGAGATTGACATCTCTCCATCTGAAAGGAAAAGTCATCTCCGCACCCAGCTAATCCGATCTCCCACCCACCGCCCTTGTCTCCCCCTCCCTCGCAGTCCAGAGATTTCCATGCAGGAACAGGAGGGTATATAGGGGGTCCTTACCATTTCCCGGGTTCCTTCCTTCTTTCCAGAGGCAGGGACCCTACAGCTGTAGTTTTGCATTCTGCAATAAAGGGATCAGTTTGTTTTTCCTGACAGCATTGTGTGGTCTCTGTCATTTTCCCGGCGGAGCTGAACTTAGTGCAATTTTTGGAGCTTCCGACCCGCGTCTGTCCTTCTTAAAAGGCAACGCATTTTGGGGTACATTTTTCATAACAGCCTCATCAGTCTAGCTAGCTCCAGCAGCTGGTTTAACTACCATCAGGCTTATGTATTTATAGAAACGCTGGTGAGCAGAACCGTCCTCCCCCCCCCCTTCACACACATACACACACACAGATAAGGAGAGAGTGCATTAAGTCAGTTTGTTCTTCCAACTGTGCCATCTGTGGTGCAAAGTGGGGATTGAACCCTAGCAGCCTCTTAATGTATTTCAGGTAAAGATAATACAGAAACAATTTTCTTTTTCTTTTCTTTTTTACCTTCATTGTTCTCCCTGGTGCCATTTATGATGTCATTTGCTGAACACCTGCCGTCTTCTTCCTCTGTTAACTGTGTGACAGGTTCATGTTGCAATATGGCATCCAATTCGTGAAAAAACTTCATGGTCTTTGTAGCATCTCCTGAGTTGTGGGCATATTTAACTGTCCTATATTCATATTTCAGGTTTTTATACTTTGCACGACATTGCTTCCAGTCTCTGCAGATCCCCAGCTCCTGTAGCCTTTTAGCAATGTAAATAAATATTCCTTTATTCCTTAGTGTTCCATGGAGTTGCTTTCTGATGTTTTTTTCTGACCAGACGCTTAACAAGGCTTTAACCTCCTCCTCAGTCCAGTGCCTTCCTGCTCCACTCTCCATGTTGAAAGTGACCTGGAAATGATTCACTATTTCTAGCCAAGATTTTGTTTCCTAGGAAACCAGACGGCTGGTTGTCAGTAAGCTCCACAGAGATGAAAGGATCTAGTTTTACTGGCTCAAGCTGCCTGAGGGGAGTAACTTGAGAAACTGCCAAATAAGCAGGTTCCTTATTAGACGCAGGGAAATAAAGCAGCTCAGGCACAAATGATTGCAAAGTATGTTAATAATTGGCACTCAGAATAAGCTGTTTTCTGCTTGACAAAATGCATTCTTTAACCCTTGTTGTGCGCAGTGCTTTAAAATGTAGTCGCTGCTTTGAAATGAAAATTGAGGCTCTAAATATATGCTGCAGACTGAATTGCAATAGCTTTGGACCCTTGTGCTGTAATACTTGCTAGCAAGTAGGTGCCTTTGATTTCAGAGTATGTTCAAGTTGATTAGGATCGCTGCCATAAGCCTGCGATTCACAATCTGGCATGCTTATACGTACAGTGGATTGATCTAGTCTAACTGCAAATTTAGCAGTTTTAAGTAAATTCAGTATCCACATGTTTAGGCATTTTGTGATTCGTAGCAAACAGAATGGTTGTAGTTTATGTTTTGAAGATTTAAAGGTATTGGTAATAATTTCATGTGGGTGGCATTTATTTGAGTTTACCAACAATGCACAAAAATGAGCAACAACAAAAAAAAAGAACAAATTAGTCTCGGAGAAACCATATTAGACTATTTTATTGTCCAGAAAAGTAGATTTGTCTTTTCCAAATCAAAGCTTTGGTTTTTCTCAAAAATAACGAAATAAAAATACATATTGTATTGAATTCAGACTTGGTCACACTTAGAGTTGACCCATTAAAATCAGTGGAACTTAAGCTGATCATGACGAACCTGAGTTTCATGAATTTCCACAGACCTGCTCTAGCTATGGTTATGCCTATATCCAGCCCATAAATGTTGGTTGTATATAATTAAAACTACTTTAAACAGCTCTTCATTTTATTGTTATGCATTCCTGTCACCATTGCTCCATGTAGATACAGTATTTTGCAGTAAAGTTTGTTTTCTCCCACTTAATCGTCAACATGCACACGCGAGCAATTTAAACAAAGCTTCAATAAAGCCAGTTGCATGTTGCCGATGCTGATTATAGGCATAGCTGCCAAGTTTTCCCTTTTCTTGCGAGGAAGCCTATTCAGCATAATGGAAAATCCCTGAAAAAAAGGGATAACTTGGCAGCTATGATTATAGGTGATATTTCTGTGGTATGGTTTGTTGTTTCCAAATATTCTCATCTGTTCCTGAGAATGGCACATGTATGGGATCTTTGGGGTCCAAGAACGTCTTAGACAACCCCCCCCCTTGAATATTTTATGTCCTTGCAAATGCACAAAAGGTTTCTAGGGGACACACTTTGGTGATCTGTCACCCCGAGCAAAGGCCAAAATTTGGCGCCCCAAAATGGATCTTCTCGATTATGGATTGTCTCAATTTTGCTCCCCCATTGCTTGGCACCCTGTGTGGGGGAACCGCTCACAGCCTTAGGATTCCATCCCCCCCTTAAGATTCTTTGTGCTTTTGCAAATCTGGCACTGTGGGTTTGTGATGGGTGAAAGCATTTCCCGTTGGGTTGTACATAAAGTCCAGCAAGAGAAAGTGACCTGCTTCAGGCTATACCTTGAAGAGTGGGGTGATAGATGAAGACAGGAATCGTTGCCTAAATGGTTTTCTTGCAATATTTAATATGGTTTCCCTACCTGGGATGGGGGATTTGGACTGTGTTCCATGGGGCAAAACATCTTGAGTCAGCACTGGTAAAGAAGGGGATGCCTTGTTGTCAGACAGTGAAAACGTCAATGAATGCAGGCAACAACAACAACAACAACAACAACAATTTATTACTTTATACCCCACTCATCTGACCGGGCCTCCCCAGCCTCTCTGGGCGGCTTCCAACAGGATATTAAAAACACAATAAAACACCAAACATTAAAAACTTCCCTAAACAGGGCTGCCTTCAGATGTCTTCTAAAAGTAAGATATAGGTAGTTGTTTATTTCCTTGACATCTGGTGGGAGGACATTCCACAGGGCGGGTGCCACTACCGAGAAGGCCCTCTGCCTGGTTCCCACAATTCTTTTGCGGAAGCCAGGTGCTTGGTGGGTTTGGCAGCCTTTATGGCCTCGGTGGAAAACACAGTGACCAACTGACAGCTACGACAGGGGTGGGGAAACTCGAGTCCCGATATTGGTTGGGCTCCAGTTCCTACTGGCTGCAGCCAGTGTGACCAATGGCAAGGGATGATAGGAGCTATAGTCTAGGGTTGCCATATTCCAAACAGTGAAAATCCAGACAGAAATTTTATGGATAATTGTCAGAAAATGACATTGCCAACATGGGCTGCCATGCGTACAGATTTTACTGGGCATTTTGTGGATTTTCCGCCCAGACGCCACTGCCGACTGCAGTGTTTGAGATATGTCTGGGAAATTTTCAGATGTATGGCAACCCTACTATAGTCCTGTAACATCTGGAGGGACACAGGTTCCCCATCGCTGAGCTACAGTCTGGAGAGAAAAGATTTTTATTTTACTTTTTCGGAGAGCCCAGGGGCTGTCTAAAAAGAGGGACCACTGCCTATGGTATGTGCCGCTCTCACATCTGGCAAACAGGTTTGGCAGGCTGTTCCGATTGTCTCAAAATTCTGCGGAACCTTCCCAGAAGGGAAGACTAGGACTAAAAATGTGGGTACACCTTGGGAAGTAAAATCTTCACAGCCATGGGCATAGTCGGGGGGGCAGCTGTCCCCCCATCAATAAAAATAAACAAAAATACATAGGTAACGGAGGTTCTGCCCCCCCCCCAACAAAAGGCCTACCCTGCCTAACAAAAATCCTGGCTACGCCTAAGTTCACAGCCCTGCAATTCCTTTTTAGAAATGCCACCACACTTCTTCATCCTTAGAAAAACACAATACAGTGCAGTGCAATATAGACAAGAAAGTGTATTAGTGTCGACAAAAACAAATACAAATTAAATTAAAAACAAAAGCATATTACGTACCCGCTATCACACTGAACATGTTTGTAAGATTTTGCGTTTCTTTGTGTCTCCACCCTAAATACTTCTTTTCTGGAACCAGAGCCTTGTACCCGGATTTGGTGGTTGATGAGGGAAGGTGAAATTCAGGAGGATGGGGGTTCTCTTGCCGTAGGATTCCCCTCTTCCCCTTTAAGGTTATTTGCTTGTTTGCATACAAATATGTTCTCTAGGCATTTTGATACAGTACTTCCATATTGTGTATGGATGGTGCTGTTTTGGCTACATAGGAATCCACCCTTGGATAATATGTTGGCTGTGAGTATATAAATGCCATTGTGGTGCCATCATCTGCTTTTGCTTTTCTCCTAGAGGCCAAGAGAGTGCTGGGATTGTGACAAGTGATGGCGAGTCAGCCCATTCATTTAAACTACACAAGGTAATCTGGGAAGCTTGTTTACTGTTTGTTTATATAGTTAAGAGAAGGTGTGGCTTTCACACGTAGAAACCTTCCGTTTCAGACTCTGAGATATTAAAAATAATGCTGAGAAGCTGAAAAACCATTCGCTGCATATATACCTGAGGTAAACCTCGCAGAAGCTGCATAGCTGAACAAGGTTTTGAATATGAGTTTCCAGTATCTAAGTTATAAATTGTGTATTGTAAATAGCATCACAACATGCTACTTCAAACACAACAGTTTTCCTGAAAGAGGAGCAGGGAAAGTGAGCAAAAGGTATACATCATCACATGTACCCAATTTTTTGGGCCAGATCACCATGTGTATGGAGTCACTAAACCGTTAGAAGAAATGCAGTCTTGCCAAATTATATTATACAGTACCTGTGCTCTGTGATAATGCAGGGAAGATGAGATGGATAAAGTAGGGTTGCCAACTTTCTCAGTTCAATTTTATCCCTACCTTAAAAAGCTTGACCTGTTTATTTCTGCAGATCAAGCTGCTGTTAAGCACACAGCGATTGAATATGAGGCCACTGCCCCCACCCCAACTCCTTATGCTGGAGATCCTAGCATGAAGCCAAGCGGTTTGAAAGCCAGTTCGGATAGACAGTGATTTGCCCAAGGCCAGGCAGTGGTTTACAAACCAAAGCTATTGCCACTACACCACAATAGCGTAACTTTGTTTACCTATTCCAAGTGCCAAATGATCATTACATGAAAATTTGTTGTTGTTACTACTACTACTACTACCACAGTTTATTACTAGCCTTTCATACAATTAAAACACAACATTAATATTAATATAAAATATCACACAGTATTTAAAACTGTTTGAAACAACTTGAAATTACAAAAATAAGGTGGGTCCGAAAATATATATATATACATCTCAAGGGTAAAAGAGGTGCCTCTTCAGTATTTGCCGAAAGCTGTATAGCAGGGGTCAGCCACCTTTTTCAGCCGTGGGCCGGTCAGACCATGTGGTGGGCCGGATTGTATTTTGAAAAGAAAAAGAAGAATGAATTCCTGTGCCCCACAAATAACCCAGAGACGCTTTTTAAATAAAAAGACACATTCTGCTCATGTAAAAACACGCTGATTCCTGGACCGTCCGTGGGCCGGATTGAGAAGGCAATTGGGCCGCATCCGGCACCCGGGCCTTAGGTTGCCTACACCTGCTGTATAGTGAAGGTGCTAGATGCAGGTAAAGGTAAAGGTAAATGACCCCTGGACTGTTAAGACCAGTCAAAGGTGACTATGGGGTGCAGTGCCCACCTTGCTTTTCAGGCCAAGGGAGCGGGCGTTTGTCCACAGACAGCTTTCCGTGATGGAAACCAGAGCACACGAAAATGCAATTTACCTTCCCGCCATAGGGGTACCTATTTATCTACTTGCACTGATATGCTTTCGAACTGCTAGGTTGGCAGAAGCTGGGACAGAGCAACGGGAGCTCACACCGCCACACGAATTCAAACTGCCGATCTTCCAATCAGCAAGCCCAAGAGGCTCAGTGGTTTAGACCACAGTACCACCT
This sequence comes from Zootoca vivipara, assembly GCF_963506605.1. Classification (NCBI taxonomy): domain Eukaryota; kingdom Metazoa; phylum Chordata; class Lepidosauria; order Squamata; family Lacertidae; genus Zootoca; species Zootoca vivipara. Next base: position 56,169,833 of record NC_083284.1, on the reverse strand, counting down.
GCTTCCCAATATTGTGCTAGATGCACCTCTGTGGAAAGGGAGTTCCACAACTTAGGGGCTGCCACGGAAAGGCTGCCACATCCTAAGCTTCTGAGGGTAGTGGAACAACCAAGAGGCACCCTCCTACGATCCCCAGGGGGTCTGTAGGAAAGGGGGTGGTCTTTCAGACATTTGGGGCCTGAATCTTTTTAGGGCTTTAAACGCTAACATGAGCACCTTGAATTGGGCCAGGGAAATAACTGGCAATCCATGCAGCTGTTTTCAAACAGGGCTTATACGAAATGTGAAGGGAAACCCAGCCAGCAATCTGGCTGCTGGATTTTGGGCCAATTGAAGTTTTCGAGTCATCTTCAGTCTGGAAGTTTGGGGACAGGAGCTTGTTTATGTGTGCGTGCACATGTGGATTAATTTTAGCTTGCTAAAATATTTTGGGCAGTATTGGAATTTGCTCTTAAGAGCATGTAATCATTTCCCATTCTTGTTTCGCAGGGGATGGGTCTGGTTAATCATGTGTTCAGCGAAGACAGTCTGAAGAAGCTGTACATTTCAAATCTTGGAATTGGCCACACAAGATACTCTACCTCCGGAGTCTCTGTCTTGGATAACTGTCAACCATTTGTTGTGGAAACTCTGCATGGGAAGATTGCTGTAGCCCACAATGGGGAGCTGACAAATGCTGCACGTTTGAGAAGAAAGGTACAAATTCCCCAACCTGTAGTTCTTTTGGTCTACAGCTCTTATGGCTATTGCTTTAGACCAGTGATGGCCAAACTTGGCCCTCCAGCTGTTTTAGGACTACAACTCCCATCATCCCTAGCTAACAGGACCAGTGGTCAGGAATGATGGGAATTGTAGTCCCAAAACAGCTAGAGGTCCAAGTTTGGCCATCACTGGTTTAGAAGGATGGGCAGGGCCGGCCCACTCATGAGGCAAGGTTAGGTGACTGCCTCGGTGGGCAGGATCCACAGGGCAGCGGATTCCGTTGTAGATCTTTATTCCCCTCTTGTTCCTGATATAGATCTTCACTCATCCCTTCTTCCCTAGTGGGAGGGGGGGTGCACCATTTTGTGGTTCGCCTCAGGCACCAAAAGGTCTTGGGCAGCCCTGAGGATGGGACATGTAGTCCAACAACATCTGGAGGGCACCAGGTTGGGGGAGGCTGGCCCAGGATTCAGGATTCTAAGCATGAAGAAGCAGAACATGATAGTAAATTTGCATTTATAAGTGGCACATAACCAGGTCTTTGTTATATTTGACGGTAGGAAAATAGTCAAAATAACAAATCATTAGGATGGTAAGCATAAATGTGCACAACTGTTTTCATGATATTGAGATCAGCCACAGATCCCAGGCAAGTGCCACGAAGCCACATTGCTAATTTTGAACACCTATCCTTCCCCTTCTGCAATGTACCAGATCCTTAGTTGTATTTTATTTGCCCTTCAGTTGATTTCTTATCCTCTTGTAGTTCATCCTCTACCATATGCACAATTTGTGATATATAAGCATAACAGTTTATACTGCAGGCGTCAGCAAATATTTTCAGCAGGGGGCCAGTCCCCTGTCCCTCAGACTTTGTGGGGGCCTGGACTATATTTTTTTGGGGAAATGAATGAATTCCTATGCCCCACAAATAACCCAGAGATGCATTCTAAATAAAAGGACACATTCTACTCATGTAAAAATACATGATTCCCGGACTGTCCGTGGGCCGGATTTAGAAGGCGATTGGGCCAGATCCGGGCCTTAGTTTGCCTACCCATGGTTTACAGCAGACATCCCCAAACTGCGGCCCTCCAGATGTTTTGGCCTACAACTCCCATGATCCCTAGCTAACAGGACTAGTGGTCAGGGATGATGGGAATTGTAGTCATGTGTGTTTCTTCTACAGATAATACGAGAGTTGCATATACTTGATTAATGCTGCATTTTGGTCCTTTGTTTAATAGCTAATGCGCCACGGAGTGGGACTGTCTACCAGTTCTGACAGCGAATTGATCACTCAGCTGCTGGCATTCACGCCCCCTTTGGAGAATGACGACTCCCCAGATTGGGTAGCAAGGTAAAGCAATTGGTTTGAAGGGAAATAAGTGAAATAAGCAGCACTAAGCAAAAGGAGTACAGTCATACCTTGGTTTAGGTACGCCTCGGTTCGAGTATTTTCAGTTTAAGTACTCCGCAGACCCGTCTGGAACTGATTAATCCACTTTTCATTACTTTCAATGGGAAAGTTTGCTTCAGGTTAAGTACGCTTCAGGTTAAGTACGGACTTCCGGAACCAATTACACTCATACCTTGGGTTAAGTACGCTTCAGGTTGAGTACTCCGCGGACCCGTCTGGAACAGATTCATCCACTTTCCATTACTTTCAATGGGAAAGTTCATTTCAGGTTAAGTACACTTCAGTTTAAGTACTCCACGGACCGTCTGGAACGGATTAATCCACTTTCCATTACTTTCAATGGGAAAGTTCGCTTCAGGTTAAGTACGCTTCAGGTTAAGTACAGAACCAATTGTGTTTGTAAACCGAGGTACCACTGTACAGTGGTATCTCTGGTTACGAACTTAATTCGTTCCGGAGGTCCGTTCTTAACCTGAAACTGTTCTTAACCTGAGGTACCACTTTAGCTAATGGGGCCTCCCGCTGGTGCCACGCCACCAGCGCGCGATTTCTGTTCTCATCCTGGGGCAAAGTTCTTAACCCGAGGTACTACTTCTGGGTCAGAGTCTGTAACCCAAGGTGTTTGTAACCTGAGGTACCACTGTGTATTAAAAGAGCTCTCATGTTTCAGGATAAAAAATCTGATGAATGAAACACCCACTTCATACTCGCTTCTGATGATGCATAAAGACATCATTTATGCTGTTCGTGATCCCTATGGGAACCGTCCACTCTGTATTGGCCGTCTTGTTCCAGTAGGTGATATTAGTGGAAAAGGTAAGACTTCATATTGTGTTTTAATTTGTTGGAAGCTGCCCAGAGTGGCTGGGGTAATTGTTGTTGTTATTTAAATCTCTAAGCTGCACCAAGTTCTTGTTAGGGAAAAAAGTAGAGTATAAATAAATACAGATGAAATTCGGAAAATTAGAATATCGTCGGAAAGTGCTTTTATTTCAGTAACGCAATTTAAAAGGTGAAACCAATATATGAGATAGATGCATGACATGCAAAGCAAGATATGTCAAGCCTTTATTTGTTGTAACTGTAATTATTTGTCGTTAGGCGGGTCAATTATAAATGGAATGTAATTAATGAAATGTAACAGCGATGTTTATTTCTGTATTATTGTAACTATTTGTTTTATTACTGTGGAATTTCCAAAAGAAAGCATTTGTAAAAATTAAAAGAAATAATAATAATAAGTTGCATTACTGAAATAAGTGCACTTTCCGACGATATTCTAATTTTCCGAGTTTCACCTGTATATCACCATCATCTATTTGATATGTTCATACGGTATGTGAGCTATGCTTTGAGTTAACTGCATCAATGTTCATTTTGAAACACTTACCACTTGTACTCTTTATGCTTTTAATGTTCAACTACATAGATAAACATTGGATTTAGTGGAAGAACAGTAATCCTACATGAAAAGAGGAAACATAAAGTGGAAAAAATACATAACGCCGGAGAAAATAGCGTTCTAGTTACACTGATGCAGTCTTAAGTAACAGTGATAAAAGCCTAATAAAAGTATCAAATAACTAGGGTTGCCATATTTCAAAAAGTAAATGGTAGAATGGAGGAAATATTTTGTTTCTTCTGCTTAAGTTTCTGGCTCAGTTCGCTTGTGATTGCATCATGAAATTTTATATAATATATACCTGAAATAAAATGCTAAATTCTGGGTAATAATGTTATTATTCATCCATAACACCTGAGATATTGGGAACAACATATAGGCAACCAATAAATACAACAAGAATGTGTGTCTAGTTTCATAGGTATCGGTACATCTTCAGAAACACTATAAAGATTAATTCTAATTGGGACATCTTTTGGTACCTAGATCAGCCACTAACTTGTGTTATTATGTTGCAGCAATTTCACTCTTTACATAGCAGTTGTGTTTGCTGCAATTACATCCTGTGTTGCATCTTGCAGTAACCATGAAAAATGTGAAGGAAATATTAATTCCTAAACAGACAGTTGTCATGTGCTGATTAGCTATGGTTGTGCCAGCCATACTTTCACAGACAGCTCCACTGCCTGTTTAGGGATGCATTTCTGTCCTTCACAATAAATATATGCTGTAGCAAACACCAGTATAGTTTTTAACAAACAAAATTACTGTTGAATGCATGACTGAGTTTCACGTTCATATCACTCGTGGTTGGCCATCAGTCTGATAAGATGTTTTACAAGCAATGTCACCATTGGAATAATACTTTAAGATGCTGCATTGATAAATTATCAGCAGTATTATATTTGACTGTTGTTTGAGAAAGCTAACGAGCATTTGCAACAGACCTAGTAATAGAGTTAAGTTGGTACACTGTTCTACTGTTGTTTGTTTATTCTGCAACTCTGTATTACTTTTCCTTTGACAAAAAAAAATCAATTAGAAGGAGTTTTTTTAAATAAATGCTGTTATTACTGTTTTAAACTCTATTACAGGGAAACCTAATGCTGAAACTGAAGGATGGGTAGTTTCTTCAGAATCGTGTAGCTTTTTATCTATTGGAGCAGAGTAAGTTCGTTTGTTACATAGTTACATATGTTACATAGTTTGTTACATAGTTGGAAGTGCATGAGACTCTTAATCTCAGAGTCGTGGGTTGGAGCCTCACGTTGGGCAAAAGATTCCTGCGTTGCAGGGGGTTGGACTAGATGACCCTCATGGTCCCTTCCAACTCTACAGTTCTGTGGTTCTGTGTTTCCTTACACATGAAGTCAAACCAGATTATTTCTGCTATTTTGTACTACAACAACTTGAAGAAAAGGTATTGTTGGTCTGAAAATTAAACTTCCATTGAAGTCAATGACCCATTGCTTTGAAGGGAGCTGAATTGTACACCATCTATATTTAGAAGATAAAACACTGACAAGTGATCTTTGACGACCAACTATTAGCCAGCTAATTATTCATTTTTTGTTTTCATGTTTTTGTATAAGTATGTTACATAAACAAAACAATCATCACGTTTTTGTGTTCAAAGAGGCATGGAATCTCCCTCCCTCCCTCCCTCCTCAGACTTCTAAGGATAGCAACAAAATGTGTCTCTAGAATTTGGGAAGAGAAAATGACAAAAAAAATAGTTTGTTAATGACGTGCAGAATAATGACCAGCAGTTTGTGAAAAAAGGCAAAGGCCATTTAGATTTCGCTAGGTATCTTTTCCATTTGCGGAGAAACTGCACATTGCCGGAAACATGAGATTGCTGGTAAACAATCTTGAATTCTTCCCTTGATCCTTTATAATAAGTAACAACACTTCCAAAATGACTTCTCAAGTTGCATGTTTCTCTGCCTCCACTAGCCTACAGGTGGAATGGATGCAGAAAAATGCATGACATCATAACACACACTAAGTGACACATTACAGCAGTGGGAAGAAAACTTGATCTGGGAATTCTATCTTCTGTGTCATGTAGTAGGTAACTTCTGCCCACAAAGAGTAAAAAGGGGGAAACCAATATTTCACAAAAAGAAGCCTGTGGATACCTGGAGTTTCCCTGTTAAGGCACCTGTTTGTTGCCAGATTTTAGAAAATGGCAGACATGTTTAATTCCATTATGAACTATTAGTCTAATAGGAACTGACAATATATTTGACAAGTCTGCCATCAGGCAAGCATGAAGGTGGCAGCTATAAATAGATTATCAAAGAAGATAAAAACTGATTTAATAATGCCACTATTTTCCAATGACATTTTGACACTTTCAGTCAGTTCACATATGGCACTAAACATAAGTAGTGTTACATAACTGAGCCTTACTGTCGCCAACTCCCTCCTTCTCTCTCATGTCAGCTGAATTCGTTATTTCCGGTTTGTAACAAGCTTTACAACCAGACGTCCAGCTGTGGGTTGCATTTATCTTCCAAATCAGTTTCACATTGTGATTTGCAAACCTGGTTGGATGGCAGCAAAAAAACCCTCATAGGTTAGTGGTTGGCTGCAACACAAAGTAAGAGAAAGGAGTGATCACACTGTGTGCATTCAAACAACATAAAACAATGGTTTGGCACTGCATGTGAGCCAAACCAATGTCTTTCAGTTTGCACGTGTATTAGTCAACTTTTAATATTCGACTTTTGCTTGGTTAACAAAACTATTTTGTGAAACTCTGGTTTTTGTTTTACTCTCTGAGATCAACATTTGGAGTATTGCAATTGCTTTTTCCTCTAAATCACAGTAAATGTTAATTATAGCTACATATCTGTACCATCTGGGCTAAATAAAATTCTTCACCAAGAAAGCTGACTTTGGTGTTCTATATACATTTTCCAGATTGATCACATTTGTTCTAGTTTTCTTGGTCAATATCTCCTAGAAAAGGAGAAAAGGAAGTATACTAAAGGCCTGCCTCTAACCTCTAGAAATCTCATTGTGTAATCTTATGCACATATACTTCAGAGTAAGCCCAATTAAGCTCAAATGGACAGTGTCAGTCATTTTCTTGCAACTGAGATTTCAGCCAGTACTGCTTGAAAACATTGTCTTCACAGCTACAAAAGGACTGAAAACTGAATTTTTCAAATGAGATTTTCCAAAATCTTAGTTCTAGATCACATTCTGAACTTATTTAATATGTCTGTGAAATAGTTGCACGCACAAAATTATTGTGATTTTGTCAGCCACAAAGGAATGCACATGCCCCCAGGTTTTTCCAACCCGAAGGCACAGTATCTATAATAACTAATGCTCTTACAATTGCAGTGTTTCTAAATATCAGTTTTATGAAGATTTATAATATCTAACTTTATTTTCCAGATATTACCGTGAGGTCATGCCTGGAGAGATTGTGAAGATATCCAGAAATGATGTCCAGACATTGGATGTTGTGCCAAGACCTGCGGGAGACCCATCAGCATTCTGCATTTTTGAATACGTGTATTTTGCGAGGCCTGACAGCATCTTTGAAGGTAAGCTATGAAATTTGGTTTATCAGTCATACTTTTAGTTTGATGAAAATTATACCCGCATATTTGAATCAAGATTCACAAAAGCATTGGACAATTTTTTTCAACAATTGAGGGTACATTAGGAAAGTCTCACAAGATCGATTTTATGGCTATGTTTAATGTATTGTGAAATCTAGTTAGGTCTTCGGCATCTGTAGGGAGCAGAGTAGGGTTACTTGGAGAGCTGAGAGCTTTCCTTACAGGTTCTATACAGGGACAGTAAAAGAATCTTCATGATTTTCTGCTAGTTTAAATAATAAATAAATAAGGGGTTTTTTCAGTGTAGTACCAGAAGCTATATTGTGGTACTTTGTGGGTGGGTAGCTGGGTTGAAAAGGATTTACTGGGCCAGTGGCCTGGTTGCCCATTTCCACGATACGTTTTTTTAAAAAGATAAAATAGAGGAGACTATTTGGTTAGTTTGTGGAGCATCATAATGAGCGGTGTATTTCTCCTTACAATATCTATGGTCACACACATCTCCCCCATGCACCCTACTTTTTCTTTGAATGTTGCTTTCTTTGTTTCGTTAAAAAAAATCATTTCAGTAAAAGGAAAGAAATGGTCCTTGTTAACAAAGCAAATGCTGAAGAGATTGGGTAACAGGAGGGAGGCAGCAGTAAATCACACCAAGCAAGTTGGAGATGACTATTAGCAAAAACAAGATCTGCACAGGAACGTCAGGCCTATTGAGCACAGCAACTAATCTCTGGCAGGTCTTGCCTCCATGAAGCAGTTGCTGAGAAAGAAAGTTCCTCCCTCACCACAGCTGCCAAAGTCTCAAAGGTTTTCCCCAAGCAATCTGAGACTGTGCCTGCATGAAGCTAGCTTCTCCTCTGCCCTTTTTGCGCCTCTCCTGGTTCTGGGAGACCAGGGGTGAGGGGAGCCTGTCACAGCAGGAGGGGGAGACACCCATGCCTCTTCACTAGCCAGACTCATCTCTGCCTTTTGGCCTCCCTCTTCTGCCTCTGATTCTGGGTTTCTCTCTGCCACAGACTCCCCCCACCCCCCCCCAAAAAGCCCTGTTACTTCTCCGGCTTCTGATACTTCCTCCCAGTCTTCTCCCTCTGACCCCTCATTGTCGCTCCACTACCACTTCCCGGGCTCTGAGCCTTCTTCCCTGCTGGCTCCTCCTATCATTCCTCTCCATCCAACCAGTCCATGACACTGGATTTAAACTTTTACTCTTGTCTTGGATTTTTAAAGGCAGTCGGGGAAAAAAATCAGTTGAAGATGCTGGAATCAAAACTGTACAGAACTAATGCAAGTTTTTTCTCATTCTCCACAGGTCAAATGGTCTATTCTGTACGGAGGAGATGCGGCCAACAGCTTGCGATTGAAGCCCCAGTGGAAGCTGATTTGGTTAGCACAGTCCCAGAATCTGCAACACCAGCAGCTCTTGGATATGCTCAAAAGGTAATGTGCCTGATTCTTCTCCTTAATCTGAAATCTCATATTTTTGTTGTAGGAATACGCTTTTTTATTTAAAAAATTTAATTGACATAATACCAACTTGTAACACAAAACATTTTAAATGCAGGTGTTTATCTTCTAGCACTAAAAGTTTCGATCTTGCCTTCCTGAGTGCAGTTCAAGCCAGCTTACAATAAAAAGATAAATACATCAAACTAACGAATTACTTTTAAAAACAACAAAACAACATTAACATAGACTATAAATACACATGCAAATAAAATTCAACAGATAAAAATATTACTGCAACCCCTCACCCCCAACCCTGTGTGAATTACTAGCTTTTTACCATTTTCCAAAGAAATTCCCCAAACACCAATGAAGTTCACGTTTTCTCCAAGAGATTGCATAAGTTTATTTGGCTGTTGTAGTTGAACTCTTCCCACTTAGTCAACTCTTTTGTGTATAGAAAAGAAAAGGAATGTTGATGGATAATTTATCTTAGCCACTTTAGATGGTACTTTGACTTTTACATTCTCTCTTTTTTTTCTAGTGTGGACTACCATACATTGAAGTACTGTGCAAAAACAGATATGTAGGAAGAACTTTTATTCAGCCAAACATGAGGCTAAGGCAGCTTGGAGTGGCCAAAAAATTTGGAGTCCTGTCAGACAACTTCAGAGGGAAGCGTGTTGTCCTTATTGACGATTCTATTGTACGAGGCAACACCATTTCACCCATAATTAAACTACTGAGAGAATCTGGTGCTAAAGAGGTAAGAAAGTATTGCTGTCGGTTTTTGAGGAAGGCCGGGACCTCCGGTGCTGCTAGCTGCAATGGCGCCCACCATGTTGCCCCGCTGGAATTCCCCAGGCATAAATCAGGGGACATTAATTAAAATCCGGGGACATTCCGGGTACAGATTTTGTCCAGGGACAGATTGGTGAATCCGGGGACTGTCCCCGGGAACTGGGGACTTCTGGTAACCCTATAATAGTCTCTCAAGTGTCTTGATTGAGGTGGAGGAGGAGGTAGTACTCTGCTTCTCTCCTAAGAGCAAACCCAAATTTATTGGCTCTGTTGCCAACCAATCAGCCCTCTCTCCTCCTTGTAGTGACTTTGAATTTTGCTGGTGCTGCCTGTTGGAATTGTGGGTGGTGAAGGGGGTATTGTTTTTGTTGGTTATTAAGATATGCATTTTGTGTTTTTGTATTGTAAATCACCGTGTGATCTTCGGATGAAGGGCAGTATAGAAATTACATAAATAATGGTAATAATACGAACGAATTGCATAATTGAAACCCTGTCAATATCATAATAGAATTCCCCCCCCCCTTTCTCCCTAGGTGCATGTTCGTGTAGCTTCGCCTCCAATAAGATTTCCTTGTTACATGGGAATAAACATTCCAACAAAAGAAGAACTCATTGCCAATAAGCCCGAATTTCATGACCTAGCCAACTACATAGGTAAAACATTACATTTTCAATCATTGTCAGTAAAGGTTATACATAGAAACATGGACACTCTTTGTGTTAAACAGCTTGGGTGGTGACTATCCTCTGGCAGAAGGGAATCTACCAGTGAAACAGGGAGAGAGACAGTTGTCAGCTATGCATTCCCCAACCCTTTTTAAAGCTGCATTTGAGATTGGAAGACCCTCTGGAGCAGATTTAGGGAGGGTAAACTATAGGGTGCTTCAGAAAGATCACCGAAAATTGGCTCCTTTCCTATTCTGCTGACAGACTTCCATCCACTAGAGGACCTCACCATTGGGTACCACCTTCTTCATCTTTAGGGTGTGTACAATAATGCAGCATTTTTTTAAAAAAAATTTTTTGTCTTTTTTCTCCTCCTAGGAGCTGACAGTGTTGTTTATCTTTCGGTAGAAGGATTGGTGTCATCTGTACAAGAAAGCATCAAGGCCAAACAAGATAATGAAAACAACCTTAAGTCCAACAAGTTTCGGGCGGGGAAAATTGGCCATTGCATAGCATGCCTTGTTGGAAAATACCCTGTAGAGCTAGAATGGTGAATTTCCAGAATACAGTTACCACTGAATTGAAGTTTGTTTGGAACTGACAAGATGTATCACACCCAAAGGTGTGCCATAAATTGCTACCAAGGAAGTTATCAAACCACTCATTTTAGTTAAATCTTTATTCGGGATAGTGAGGACTGTTCAAGAACTTGAAATAAAATGCAAAAATTATGCAGTATGATAAATATTAGTGCTGTAACTTGGGGTTGCAAAGTTTCTTGATTCCTTAGCTGGCCTAATCCTGTCAAGAAACTTTATCTCTTCTCGGGCTTTTATTCACAACCTTGGTTTATTACAAATGACATTCTGAATGAAACTGCGAGCCATTAAGTCATTTCAATTTTTTGAACAGCGTTCAACCCGGGCGGGCAGGGGGGAAATGTGAAATTTGGTTTTATATACCTGACAAATTTTGAATTCATAGAATTCTGAATTCCATGCTTCCCTAGAAATTTTTATCTAGCTGTTTGAGTTCTGTTTAAGAATGAAGTAAGTGCCTGTATTTTGCTTATGTAACTAAATTCATGTGTAATAACTTGCTTCCAAAGAGACTGAATATTATTTTTATACAATATGTTGCTGAGACTGGAAGACTCAGGGAAGTACTAAACCAAAATTCTCTAATACCTTGAGCCTTAACATGAATATATATGTCCTATAGTGCTTTCATTGTGTGTCAAAGGGATTTGACAGGGAAAATTAGGCTGATAACTGTGGGGGTGTGCGGGTGGAGTTCTCTGTGTAAGGCACAGGTTTATTGGGGGGTAATCAATCAAGTGATTTACCACAGGACCACTGGCGCCAGCCTGTCTGTTTACACATCTTCCTTGTTTGCATGAGTCATGTATAGGTTAAAGGTTAATGTTTTTTACAAGGAAACCATCCATAATAAAGGAGCTGAGGCTGAGAGGCAGTCAGCACTCTGCTCAAGCACTCTGCTCATGCTCTCTATCTGAAACTCTTGACTCTCGTCTCATGATTTCCTCGCACCTAAGAGTCGGCTGGTTCTCCGACAAGTGGTGCCCCGTGTGAGGCTAAAAAGTTCTACGCCATTGTTGAAAGGACGCACGTCGTGGTCCTGCATCAGCTACTCACCCGCCCGGCAAGGGTTCAGACGTCTACCTCATCTTCGGATCCCCGGTGAGTTTGGCTCCCAGCTATTGCTTATTTTTCTCTTCCTGCATTTACAATGGGCACTTCGCTTTCTGTGCCACAGAAACGTTTTCTTCAAGACTTAAAATACCTGCTGCCTTCTAACAATCAGCATGCCTCAGAAGACGATCTTATTGCTTTTATTCATACTGCTTATGAGCACTGTCCATGGTTTCCGGAGGATGGAACTTGGGAATTAGATTTTTGGGACAAACTAGGTGAACATTTTCATGCTCATCCCAGCATTGGAGTACGTGTCTTAATTACGTGGGGAAAAATAAGAGCATGCTTGGCACTAGTCGCGCCAAAGAATATCTTTCTGGCAGCTGCTTCAAGCCTCCCTTCTGCACCGCCCGCATGCACGCCTCCCCCACTGAAGCCTTCTGTTTATCCAGCATTGCCTGCCCCCATCCCTCCTGGTCTGGACCCACCTAATTTAACTCCGCCAGGAAAACAGCAACTTTCTTTGTCTGCCACCCCACCCCCTCCAGCCTATGTCTCTCAGGTTTTGCCTGCATTTCAAAGTACCATGCCCACTGTGAAGCAGGAGGGGGGGAATACTACAAAGCTCCAGGAATCTCTTAAAGCAGCAGCTCCTTCGCTGGCTTTTGAGTCTACTGTGATTGTGCCTGCGGGACCTGGGGGCGGGGCACCACGGCACGAGCAATTTGAACTCCGATACATCAAAGAATTGTATCAGTCAGTAAGAGACAATGGATTGCATTCCCCGTATACTCTTGGTCTCTTTGGCACTATTTTTCAACAGCAATTATTGCCAGAGGATATTAAATTACTGGCTAGAACAGTGCTCAAACCAAATCAAATGATGGTTTTTATGCAAAGTTGGACCTGGGCTTGTCAACGTCGAATCCATGATATCCAAACATATTTGAATAATGCTACACTGGCAGCACATGCCAATGCCTTTGCAGCTCTGGCAGCAGGCGCACCTCCCCCTGTCCTGTTAACTCCTGCAGACGTCCTGGATGGTCTCACAGGAGCTGGGAATTTTTTAACAACTGCACAGCAATTGGCTCTGGATCCTCAGTACTGGGACGCCACAAATTCAGCTGCCCAGGAGGCTTTGATGTCTGTTCCTCCTGAGAAGTTAGGAAAAGGGGGGCGATGGGGGAGCGTGCAGCAAGGACCCACTGAACCTTATGGCGCTTTCATAGATAGACTGTACAATACCCTTAGACGCCAGGTTCAAGATACAGCAGCGCAAGAAGTAATCATCAGACAATTAGCCTTTGATAATGCCAATGAAGACTGTAAACAAGCTTTGCGCCCGCTGGTAGCTACACCTAATGTGGCAATAGCCGACATGTTAAAAGCCTGTCAATCAATTGGCTCTGAATCCCACACAGCAAAATTGCTTGCCGCTAAAGACATTCCTGAAACATGGGTGCACCAGCTGACAGAGGATCTCACCTCTGCAGGGCTTAAAATCACCCCGGAAAAAATTCAACGCACCCTGCCTATCACATACCTGGAACACAAGGATACACAACAAGCAGCAGCACCCCTGATACTGCAGCTGCATTTTCCAGCTGTACTCTGGCTGGTGGATCTACAACTGCTGTTAGGACATTCGAATTGGGCAAAATCATACATAGACTTGCCAACATGTGTACTATCACCTCTGTACACTGCCCTGAAAGGACATAAGCAACCGGCAGACATCATATTGGATATGGAATCAGCCCTGGCAACGATTAATCACCATTTGCAAAAATCTATGGTGGATCGCCTGGATTCCACAGGACTATTGTCATTGGCTGTTTTTGCCACAAAATTGCTGCCCACAGCTGTTCTCTACCGGCCTGCAGAATTTTCTCAGTCTCGCGTTTGTCTTGTTGAATGGCTACACTTGCCCCATGCACCACTGCGGAACGTACATACTTCTCCAGCAGCTGTTATGGACGTTGTTATCAAGGGAAGACAATGTGCTGTGGCATTGATCTTTCTTTCCTCTGTCTCCTATTCCCTCCGTTCCCTGTGCTCCCCCTCCCCTATCCCCTTTGCTCTCACCCTCTTCACAGATGGGACAAAGACGAGGGGGGTGGTTGTGTGGAGGGAGGAGGGGGCCTGGAAGACAAGATTTACAACGGAGCAGAACTCCGCTCAGCATTCTGAATTGGCTGTGGTGATCTTGGCATTTGATTTGTTTCAGGATGTGAAGTTTAACCTGATTGTTTGTATTCAGTATGTCTCCAGATTTTTAACATTCTTGTCAGTGGCATACATTTCCCTGCTCTGGATGATGATTTTGTTGCAATTGTCTCTCTCTTTGCAGCAAGAGCAGGTCTTTTCTTTGTTTTTTGACCCTCTGCTGAGCCATGCCACCTTTCACCAATCTGCCAAGGTTCTTGCCAAGTCTTTTCAAATACCAATTTCTCAGGCACGAGACGTTGTCTCGCAATGTTCTTCTTGTTCTAAAGCCCCTACCATGTTTCCTTTTGATGCTGTCAATCCCAGAGGGATTGCCCCTCTTTCAATTTGGCAAATGGATGTCACTCTCACCCCGTTGTTAGCCTCTTTTTTCAAGACTGCACCTCACGGTGGACACGTCTTTGGGCTTCATCTGGGCGACGCCCTTAAAAGGGGAGACAGCCAGGCACGTAATACAGCACACTCTGCGCTGTTTTTCAGTCATGGGAAAGCCTAGCAGCATCAAAACGGATAATGGCCCCGCGTATATTTCTAAGCGATTTTCTGATTTCTGTAAATTGTGGAATGTGAAATTAACTCATGGTATTCCTTTTAATTCTACAGGACAAGCAATTGTTGAGCGAGCGCATTCAACTTTTAAATCTCTGCTTTTTCCACAACTTAGTGGAAAGAACGCTCCTATTGCTGAAATATCTTATATTGTGCATCAAGTGCTTTTTAATCTTTTATATCCACATAATAAGCAGCTTCCTCCAGCAGAATTACATTTTAGAAAAGAGGAGGAGCTGCCTCGCCCCCTTGTGTCTTTCAGGAAACATCCGGATCCAGCATGGCGTGGCCCTGTACCGCTGATTACCTGGGGACATGGATATGCCATCGATGGGGACCCTCTGTGGGTGCCAGCACGCTGTGTACGACCCTGGCAATCATCTACAGCTTCTTCTTCAGCCCATTCAGTCGCAGATGCCGCTGAGGGAGGAGGCAGACCTTTCTACACTCTTTCTGGAGGACAGCACCTGTCACCCGGTCTGACACACCATTGCACCTGGCGGCATCGTGTTCTAAATATGGCTGCACTCCGTTAAGATCACCTTCCATTTATTCGATCTGCAAGCCATAATCGCTCTAGGCGTGCTGCCATTTTACAGAAGTATCAAAGACATGACTCTTATCATTCCATATGGAATAATAATACCTATGTACAGGATATTTCTCAGTTTGCGAAATTGCTTAACTATTCTGATTGTTGGATTTGCTTACATATTCCCTCGTAGTCACGACATTCGGGTATATTACTGCATGGTATTCCTATTAATGATTCTTTTAGAATTAGTAATAATATGAGAGATAATCGTATTAGTTCACCCCCTGTTATATTATCATTATTAGAAGTAGCTCCACGATGTTTTCGTTTTAATCACGATAGTAGCAGATTTTTAGGTCCTTATCCTTATTGTAATTGGACTTATGAGTATATTAATGGTAGCTCTTGTTTTCTTAACATCACTACCCAAAGCAGCAGGCCCAAGGTAACAATTAATAATGTTACCAGATACATGACATATTACCAACAGGCTACATGCCGTGATTTTCATTCATGGTTTGATTGGATGAAGAGAAGTAGGAGATCCACATGCGTGTTACAATCAAATCTGTGGCTTTTGTGTGGTAAGAAAGCGTACAAAGAGATTCCCTCTGCTTTTTCAGGGACTTGCACTCTAGGGGTAGTGATACCACTGGTGTATAAGTTAGATGCTCTCCCTCACACTCGCTTGCGCAATAAACACGAAGTCAATGCCCCTATAACACGATATACTGATACTCAGATAGCTCGTAGTATTTTGCCATTATTAGGAGTAGCAATGAATTATAGAGATTTGCATCACTTAGCTAACTGGACAGAGGCTTTGTTCAATGACACAGTTAAAGGCATGAAATTGATCAATACAGAATTACAGGATGTGATTTTAGCCTCGAAAAGAGGCGTATGTGCCTTAATACATAGTCATTGTTGCATGTATGTGCAAGATAATTACTCATGCTATACAAGAAATGGAGAACTTGGTGGCTGCACGGCCCTTGCAACCTGCCATGGGTTTTGATCCATGGGAATGGCTGCTGTCTTGGTTGCCTAACGGTGCCTGGATCAGGAAAACACTTTTGACGGTTATGGGATTAGCCTGTGGCTTGGTTATGTTATGTTGCTGCATTCAATGTTTACCCTCCCTCTTTGGTCAATGTATGACCTGGTTTCAGGCTGCACGCCTCTCCACTGGAATTTCACATGGAGCCTTCGTTGCGAGGTATCAGCGACTCCCTATCAGGCTTCCCACGTGTTAATTTACCCTGTTGCTTAAAAATAAACAGAAAGAGGTGATGTGGGGGTGTGCGGGTGGAGTTCTCTGTGTAAGGCACAGGTTTATTGGGGGGTAATCAATCAAGTGATTTACCACAGGACCACAGGACCACTGGCGCCAGCCTGTCTGTTTACACATCTTCCTTGTTTGCATGAGTCATGTATAGGTTAAAGGTTAATGTTTTTTACAAGGAAACCATCCATAATAAAGGAGCTGAGGCTGAGAGGCAGTCAGCACTCTGCTCAAGCACTCTGCTCATGCTCTCTATCTGAAACTCTTGACTCTCGTCTCATGATTTCCTCGCACCTAAGAGTCGGCTGGTTCTCCGACAGATAACCATCCTGAGTGCTGATTTATTTTGCTAATTTTCCTCACTATGTTTTCGTTGTGAATACTTAACTGTAATCTGAGTGAATGTTTTTACTGAATGTAAGCCTTCAAAGAAGACTCAAAACATTGAAAAATCATCATGTGGACTTATTTTAGTAGAGTATTTTAATGTATGGTAGTGTTATATATACATATAACACTTTAATATTACTGCTTTGTTCAGTGGGTATTTTTTTTAAATGTTGTGCTTTTGTGAATGAAATCTAAATAATTTTTTGGTGGTTGTAAAATGGCGACCTAGATATCTGAGTTGAATTAGAATTGCAGCTAATTCTAACCCAATTCAAAAATCACTGCTCATGCATTGAATTGACACATGAGTCATGCATTGAATTGACTCATGCATTGAATTGACACATGCTCCTGGAGTCACCTAGCCCATGGCTCCTCAGAGTGAGCATGCATGTCTGTTGGGAAATCTTCATATACCATGAAGCCTTTGTACATTCAGACAGAGGTCTGTGTATGCAGCCTTGCCTTAACACATGAAGCCTTGAATTTTCAGGACACTTAAGAATTTCCGTGAATGTTCCAATGTGGCCTGTGCTGTGCCAAAAAGTGACCTCTTTTTACCGTTCTCCCATTGAGTAATGAGTAAAGAAATTGCATTCAAAAACTGGCAAAGAGGGGAGCTAATCTTTGTAAAATTCTGAAGGTGAGGTGCAGGGTTTTTGCCATAAGGTAAGCCCCAGGGCTTTTTCACATCGGGAAGGGCAGGCAACCAGGAAAAGCAAAGTGCTGAAGAAAGGTTACTGGGTTGCCTACCTTTCCCGATGTTAATTTTTTTACAAAAATTAACTCCTCTCTTTGCCAGTTTTTGAATGCAATGGGAAAACAGTAAAAAGAGGTCACTTTTTGGCACTGCACCACCAGATGTGACCGTCTTTACTTTCCCTGTCAACTTCCTTTTTTTAATCAATGCCTGCATTTCTGGGAAGTTTCCTCTTTTGAAGTCAAATGTGGCTGTACCAGACCTGCTTGGCAAATGCCCACCTATATGTTGAATTTGACAGCACTGTGGCCAGTGACTCCTGCAACAACACATCTCACACCAGGTCCAGGGCTCCACTTACAATGCAACCAAGGGTTGCTTCCCCTCTGGTCAGTTTCAAGACAACTTGGTTGTAGGGCTAAGTCACTTAGGGTGTTTAATATTACTTTGTCGTTACAGGAATCTGTATTTATTTCTCTAGAACAAACACACAAACATGTTAACAGAGAACCAATGGGCAATGGCACATTTTACAAATATTGTTCCAAATAAATGGAGTGAAGATATAAAGGATTGAAGTACCTATGTTAGGAAGATGACTTATACCAGGTGGCTTTATTTGTCCATCTTGCAGAATCCAAGCATATCAGCCAAGAGACTTTTCACACTACCTCCTACTGAGACCTTTTTAAAAGGGGAAATGCCAGGGATTGAGTCAAGGACCTTCTGCCTGCAGAAACACGTGTTCTATCATAGACATATGCCCCCTTCTTTGTAAGGTTATATCTCTACTGTATTAAAGGCCTATTCTTAAAGGTTAAGGGTCTTGCTTGCTCACTTACTGCCCTTGAGAAAATAAAGGTTGGTTGTTCCCATTTTACAGATAAGAAGTTGAGGCTTACTCAAGGCTGCCATGATTTCCCCTAATAAACCTATGGCTGGGCTGCGATTTAAATGTTAACAGTACTCCTGAAGTTATGACCTATTAGCTTTAAACCTAAACAATCCCTGAGTTTCAGGGATCATTTCTTCCTCTTCCCTGCCTCTGCCAGGATTTCTGTTTGGTTGAAAAGTACAGAATTTCAAATTGTATCATTTCTATATTGTAACAAGGAAAAACAGTAATTTGTGGAACATTAACACTTACTTCCCTCAATAATTGTTTCATCATGTCCAGAAAATTATACACCACCTAAATTTTATGTCTGACAAATATTTCTGTCGGATGTAGAATTTACTTTGCAATACACTTACTGTACTTAATTTCAGTGAGGCTTAACTGAGAAGACAGGTAAAAGATTGCACTCCACAAGAAATGTAACTACATTCCTAAATATGTCTGCAAAGAAATAAGCTCCACTGAATTCTATGGGGTTTACTCCCTGACCCTGTTAAGTTGATAGGATCGTAGTCTATACTGGTTAATCTTAAAGGTACTGTACTATAGAAGACTGTGAACAAGAGACCTATTAAGCTTCTAGCCCAGGAGGAAAACGGCACCCTCACCACTTCACTTCTGTATCTTTTCAAGAATGTGGAGTAAGGTAGAAATATATTAAGCGGACTAGGAAATGGGGAAACAAGCATTCAAAACCCCACTCAAGTCATAAAGCTCATTGGGTGACCTTGAGCTTATCACTACCTCAGGATTGTGAGGCTCAAATGGGGAAGTGGACAACCATGAATGCCACCTTCTGGTCCTTGGAGGAAAGGTGGAATATGAATGAGGCCCAACCTCTGCTTAAAAACCTCCCAAGGATCAAGCACAACATCAGTGATAGGGGGTGGGGATGGAGACAGCAAAAAAGCAAAGGGCTGGGGACTGGGGTCCCAGCATAAGTCAGAATCCGTTCTTGATTTGTGGCATGGGGAGGCAGGGGAAGGAGGCTGCCCAAGATGCATGATCCCACAGCAGAAGCGAAAGGGTGTGTTTGTTTTGACCCAAGCAGGTGAGCTAAAATTCGTAAATGTCTTCAACGAGACTGATCATCGGGGCGCTCCCCCTCTCGGTAAAACGAAGTTTACGGTATGCTCCTTGCTGCTTGTGATGCAACAGTGGGAAGCAGCAGGACAAACAGTTGCATAGGAAAGGTAGTTAAGGCAGCAACGCCAATTCTTCTGCCCAGTTAAGGCAGCAACGCCAATTCTTCGCACGCTCCCAAAGAATTACTCCTGGCACCACTTTTTTAATCGTTTACTTATTACACCGCTTGATACAAAAGAACCCGAACTAGTGTACAAAAATATAAAGCAATAAAATATGAGAAAAAAAATCACAGCCGTACTTTAGTACAATGTACGAAGTTAAAATGCTGCAACAGATCAAAATTTTCTTTGCTATCTGGGTAGGCTTGTCTAAACAAAGATTTATTCATTTTTTGCGGGCGCCGAAAAAAGTGCAGCGCAGGCGCCCGCTTGATCTCAAGGGGCGCCGGTGCTTTCGCATAGGAGCAAGGATGCTCTCACGAGCAATCAGCCTCGAGGGCGGTGAAGACACGCGGGAGCCCCGCATTCCGAAGCATCGGCCGGCGCACAAAGCATCCGGGTATCCTAGGGCGGGGACACGGGCGATGAGTGATGGCGTCTCGGTAAGATCAGTAGCAGCATCCGCCGCCCCTAGCCAAAGGCGCGTTGCAACCCGCGCTCTTCCTCAGAACGGGATGGCGTCACGCCCTCCCAGCCACCAGGAAGGTGCGCGCCCCCACCCAATCAAAATGCGGCCTTCCCCTCAACAAATCCCGAGACGCTGCTACAGAAGAATTCCCGTTCCGGCCTCGAGGACAGAGACAGCCCCATCAGGAAAAATAGACCAATCGCGGCGGGGCCTGTTAAGTACGGGGCGGGGCAGAGTAGTCCCTTTTCGCTCAGTTAGAGAGATTGCAAGGGCTGGTGGGGGCGGGGCTGGAAAGAGGAAGGAGCAGGTGGGGGCGGGGCTGGAAAGAGGAAGGAGCAGGTGGGTGCGCGCACGCGGGCCACTCGTCTCGCGCGGTTGCCATTGGAACGAAAGAGTAAACCGAGGGCCTGCGAAGCCGTGTTACAGGCCGTATAATAAACGGTTCCCCGACGGCTTGGCTATCTTGTACTAAGCCGGTGGTAGTGAAGGCGGCTCTTTCGTTTTCTGAACGCTGCTGTTTCGCCGTAAGTAAGAGGGAGAGGGAGCTTCCTGTAGGTCGAAGTTGTGCAGCTTCCCTCTGCCATCTTGACAAGGAAGTGGATGTGCTTTATAATCCTAGAATTGCGGAGTTGGAAGGGGCCACGAGGGTCATCTAATACTAAAACAACCCTCTGCAACGCGGGACTCGAATCCATGACCCTAGGAGTAAGAGTCTTGTGCTACTACTGAGCTATCTCCCATGTTTTGTTTCTCTTTTTTAAACGACCAAACAAACTATATAGTATGTGAGAGGCAGAAGCCGCAATCTTCAGAAGTACGGTTGCTAAAACGTCTGGTGGTTACATGTTTTCCTATTCTTTTCGACAGCTGCAGTTTCTTAGGAAGTCACTATTGTAAAACCTGTGAGATGGCCATGCCCACTGCTGCCGTGTACACTAACCCAGGCATCCCCAAACTTCAGCCCTCCAGATGTTTTGGACTACAATTTCCATCATCCCTGACCACTGGTCCTGTTAACTAGGGATCATGGGAGTTGTAGGCCAAAACATCTGGAGGGCCGCAGTTTGGGGATGCCTGCACTAACCCCTTTGAAGAATTTACCAGGAGGAAATGCATCATCGGCCTGAAAAGCTTTCCCTACCACTGACATGATGGGACCGGACCAGCTGTCTCCAAACAAGTATCCAGGTGAAATAATTTTGCAGTGGGTGAAACTTCTGGCAGCCACACATAGAGCGTTGAGTCTTTTACTGACAGCACCTTCTTGACTGAATTAGTTGTTAATTTACATGGGTATCCCTTCCTTGGATTAAAAATGTGTCCTAGGTTGGAATAGGTTGAAGAAGTTATTAGTTTAGGGTTTCATTTACAATACCCTAGGGGAAATATTTGTATATTTGTGAAAATGCTTATTTCTCTCTCTTAAAATTACGATATACCTTTCATGTTTTCTCCTTATTTGGAAGAATAGTTCATATTTAAAGCATCTCAACTGTTCATTCAGAATGGCAAAAATGTTGGAAGTGGAATTGGGATAATCATCAGAATTGATAAAGGGGTATTATGTATATTTTGTGAAACAGACATGCCTCCACATTCTTTCAAATTTATATTGAGAGTATGCTGTATTTTACAAGGTTTTTTTATTTAAAATATTTAATTATTATTTTCTCTTTTACAGGTATGCAGTATAAATATTTGCAATGACTCTTCAGGAGATTGTTCAGACTGCAGCCAGTTTATATCCTGAGAGAATAGCAGTATGCTTTGATGAATGCATCAATAAGGTTCCAGTTATCTACACTTACAAAACAGTTATTAACCTAGCCACAGAACTTAGCGATTTCCTGAAGAAACATTGTAATTTCACCGAACGATCTGAAATAGGCCTCTACTGCTACCCAGGAATAAACCTGCCTTCTTGGATTATAGGGTATTATTTCTATACATTGTTAATATATAAGTATACCATGAGTACAGAATGTTATACAGTATATGCTATACTGTATATAGAATATGTTACAGTCACCACTTTAAGCCAGCTTAGTTTTTAAAACGATTGTCTGTTTGCATTACAGTGGGCTGGTGCACAGGATAAACTATGGTTTAAAGGTGAACATGCAGTGGGCTGGTGCCCAGGATAAAATCTTGTACACTTCACTTATAATTTGTTAGTCTTTAAGGTGCTATATGACACTTCCTTGTTTTTTTATCGAGATTAACACACACAGTTGCCCCTCTAGAAATCCTATAAATGCTTACTCAGAAGAATGTCCCATTGAATTCAGTGGGACTTACTCTTAGAAAAGTGCATATAGGATTTCACTTGAACCAAATCTCCACACCAGTTTAAGATTTGTTTTGTTCGGGGAAGGTTGCGAAAGCTCCGCGTCGCCCCGTAAGAGCCCCAGATAGAGCGTTCTGGGGACGAAGAAGCTCAGCGGTGTCCCGTTGCGCGATTCCCCAACTCACCGGTAGCCCTAATAAGAGCGCCGGAGGAGAAGGGTGGTAGTCGCGGGGGCCATTTTGAGCACCAGCGTCACCCTGGAGGAGTGAAGCTTCATGCCGGAGGCGGAGAGCGATAGATTCTCCCAAAGCTAAAATTGGCGAAAACTTCACAGATCGTGAGTAATTGGATTTATTCATTTTTATTCAGACAATTTGGACCACGGGAAGAGGTTCTAAAAATGGGAGTCGATCTCTTCCTACTGTTGGATAAGGAAGCAGTAAAATGCCCTAAAGCCGAAAAGAAAGTTGAGTGATTTTAAAATCCCAAAGAAAGACCTTTATTTTACCCCTACAAGCAGGGTGTAGGGGGGCAGACTTCTCTGTTAAAAAAGGAAAAATCCCTGCAAAAGAAGGAGATTGAGGGGGAAAGCCCCTTCTCAACCCTGGTGCCAGCACCCTATGAGGAGCAGCAAGGAAACACTGAAAAGTAATTTTGACAGCTGTCAATAAAAGTTTGAGACTGATGTTATATGTTATGTGAAGAAACTGAATTGGTTTAAGGATTATAGAAATGGTTT
Source organism: Zootoca vivipara (assembly GCF_963506605.1). Lineage (NCBI taxonomy): Eukaryota > Metazoa > Chordata > Lepidosauria > Squamata > Lacertidae > Zootoca > Zootoca vivipara. Next base: position 56,146,832 of record NC_083284.1, on the reverse strand, counting down.
TAGCCAAGATGGATTCTACTGTTTTTGAGGACTGAAACTCCATTGTTCTTTGTCCTCTAATCTCCATTCTGCCCTTGAGTTGGAAAGAATGTCAACACCCGGAACTTCTGCTTTCCAACAGACTGTGTTGAAATTATTGTGAGATCTCTTAAAGGGGCAGCCGTTGAGTTGGAAAGAATGTCAACACCCGGAACTTCTGCTTTCCAACAGACTGTGTTGAAATTATTGCGAGATCTCTTAAAGGGGCAGTCTACTGTTAGCAAGTACCTTGGACCAGGCACAGGAATTAAAAGACACTTCTGCAAATGAAAGGGAATTTGAAAAACAAGTTTCAAATGATGCGCAACAAGACAAAGAAAAGGAAGAAGAAAGAGTTCAGCATGAAGAGAAGAACCATCAAGAAACATTTGGGAATTTGGCTATTGTGGAAATGGAACATCAAGAAAGAGAACTGATTTTAGAGGGAAATTGGGAAGAATGGGAAAATGCAATCGGGCAAGGGAGGGAGACCGAGGGGTGGGAGAGGCAGAAGGAAGGGAGGATAAAGACTTGGATTTTAAAATGGGGAAGAGTGGGGGTGGGTTGAGAAAAATCGTAAATTTGTATTAAAAGCAGGTTGAAAAACGGTTTTGAAATCTTGGCTGGATAATGGAATTGTTGTACCGAATGGGGGAAAGAATCCAGGGGAGAGGAGAAGGTATTCAGGAAAAATAAGGTTTATATATGAGCTTAGAGATTTGAATAATTATTTGATATTTCTTGTTGGGGAGGGGGGGAGAAATGGCCTGGGAAAAGAAAATATGATTATTTGGTGGAATTAGATTTATGAAGTGTAAAAATTGTTTTTAGGTTAGTAAGATAGAAATTGTATGTTTAGATAAGTGGTTGGGTGGACATCCGCCTTTACCTCTCCTTGTCAATCTGGAGCCTCTTGTGGCAGGGGGGGTTCTGGGGGGAAGGGAGGGTGAGGTGGGGAGAAACTCAACTACAAAATGGACCGCCATCGGCTGTCCACCCTTCATGGGACTCTCGTGGCAGGAGGGGGCCTGTGGAGGGTGGGTAGGAGGAAGGTGGAAAATATGTTAAGGAGATAAGTTTAGATATTAGGCATAGAGATTGGAATGTGTGCGTAAAGAATAAGAATTGAAATTGGGTTGAAGAAATCTGCTATGATTATTATTAGGAAATTATGAAAATCAGGAAGAAGGGATTTGAGGAAGTCACCAAGATAATGTTAAACAAAGTAAGAGATCGAAAATATGAGACACATTGTTTGTTTGTTTCTTTTTTTTCTTTTTAGACTTTAATGTAAGTGTGGATAATTAGTTGGGTGGACATCCGCTTTTACCTCTCCTTGTCATCCTGGAGCCTCTTGTGGCAGGAGGGGTTCTGGGGGGGATGGAGGGTGAAGTGGGGAGAAACTCAACTATAAAATGGACTACCTTCGACTGCTCACCTTTCATGAGACTCTCTTGTGGCAGAAGGGGGCTCGTGGAGGGAAGGAGGGAAGAAGGCAGAATATGTTGTGTATGTTATTATGTAAAATCAATAAAAATAATTTTTTAAAAAAGATTTGTTTTGTTCAGTAACTTAAGCCACTAGATGGCGTGATGAGCACACTGATGAACCAAACCCATTTTTCTTTAAAAATACTGGGCTTTTGTTACTTCAGGTAGCTTTGCTCACCTAAAACTGCTTTTAATTTGGTGGGACAGGATCCAAAAGGATGCACCCAAGGCCTTGGACATGTAGTGGAATTCTGTACCCCACCCCCCTTTATGAACAGTTACCTCCCCTACAGCACCTGAAATTTCTCGGTTTCAATATTAGCTTGCTGGATCATATGGGTGAAGCTGTCCAAAAAACACAAGATTAGAACCTGAGTATTATTGGTATCCATGCGTAATCATTTATAAAAGTGTGAAATTGAAGCAATTGTAGATAATGAGTTGTGTTGGATTAAGTGATGCTCAGAGTAGATCCAAGACCAATGGATTTGAGTCATGACTAACTTAAATCTGTTGGTTTCAGTGGGTTAACTCAGGGTATGACTTATTTGGGTGCAACCAACTTTTTATGTAAATCAGGACAATAGTACCTTTGGAGAATGGTCTTAAGTAACATTCTCAATTTTTTTAAGTGAAAGAAAAAGTTGCAGTTTGCTCCAATGCATCTAGGGTGGGGGTGGATGGGTGTGTAATCAGATAGTGACATGCACACCCCTTGTCAGGTTGGTGTGTGTGCTATACAATTTATTGCACGTACACTGGTTTTCCATGTACATTTCCAGGCTGAATCCAGCTTTTGGGGTTGAATGCACACTGTCTTTGGAACCAAAAGTACAGCTCCTAACACTTGCTTAGAGATGGAGGGAAAATAAATTGAATCCAGCCCACACTCGCCTCTTCCCACCAGATATAAGTTGACATTGATATCAATATTGATTGGCAGGTAGTAATGTTCACTTCTGGAATTTAAGCATGGAATGTTAGGATGCTGCATACATGCTAGGATAATGTAACATAACTGGAGTAGTCTAGCTAGTTTGTTTTTCACTTGTCAGCAGTTGACACTAGCTTTTAAAAAAATAATTTTGGGAAATTCTATTTTGAAACACGGGTATACAAGAGATGGCTAAAATAATGATAGGTTATATTTATATACCTAGTTGATGTCTTGTTACTAGGTAAGCGATTCATGCAGTTTGCATGCTAATCTCCCAACAAATGAAAATAGAATTATAATGTGTTTGGCATTTATGAGTCTCCTCCACATTTCCTCCTCCAAATGCATGCACCCATTGCGTTATTTATTGATAACGGGTTTATTTCTGCCCTTAGGTCAATTGCAAAAATCTTAGAAAATCTGACATTTGTAATTTATGATGTACGTCATTCATTTTCACTTTGCCTGACAGAAAAGATCTGTGGAAATTTCCAAGTAGATTTCCTTACTCATTTGGGACAGGGGTTATGTTCCGGGTCCCCGCACATGTTGGCGGAACCCACACAAAGCATTCCACCCCACTCCTGTGCTGCCCTTTTAGTGATATTTTAGGGTAACTTCTGTGTTCAGCGCTGTGTGCAGTCACGCGGCAATTGGGCACACGTCAGTCGGTTGTTGCCTGTACAGTACAATAAACTAAAGCCTGTGGCATATTACGTACTTCCTATGCAAAGATGTGCACACCCTATTCACAAAGTTTTTGTCTGTTCAGGAGAAAATCTAACACATGGAGCAGTTCCTGAAGGTCGAACTAGACCTGAATAAATGTATGGAGGAACTACTAATTATGTCAGAGTTTCTTGGTTATTTAATAGTGTAGGAGGGGATTTTTATTTGGCCCATGATACATGGTGAGGGGAAGTTTTGGGTTGGTGTCATTGGGAGATTCCCCCCCCTCCCCTTGCTAATTGCAGCATAGGGCAGAGATCAATAATGGAAGTGAGGGCAAAACTTTGGCTCGTTGTGCTGTCCATATAAAAATGATGTGTTTGTGCAATTTTTTAAACAAATACATCTGATATAATTGGCAGTAATGCATTTGGCATCACATGCAGTTGGCCCTAAAAATAGTTTCATTACGTTAGTAAACTCCGAATGCTGTAACATCTAGCAAAAAGACTACTTTTAATGTAAACCTGTGGATATTTAGATTTTTCCATTTGGGTTCCTGATAATTTTTGCTACAATGTTTGGTAGAATTCAGAATGCTTGCTTAATTAAGGATTTTGTTTTGCTAGAATTCTCCAAGTGCCAGCTGCCTATTCACCTATTGATCCAGATGCCCCTCCAAACTTGTCTGCATATTTTATGAAAATGTGTAACTTCCAGTATGTCCTTGTGGAGAAAGACAGAGTTGATGTAAGTACAAAAGCTTTCAACATGTTTTAATTGGAATATTAAAATGAGATTTGGAATTACACGTCACCTTTCATTTATCAAACATACAGCTTAATATTGCATGTTTTATTAGAAACTAGCTGACCCGGCCACGCGTTGGTGTGGTTTTTTCCTGTGATCCTCCCCCCCCCCAATCCTGTCCCGATCCATGACGTATCCTGCCCCTCCTCCCTCCACCCCGGCTCATTCCTGTGTTTCGGTAGGATAGCCTTTCCTCTGTTGTCCCTGGGGAGTGTTGGCCCCTCCCCCATGTATCTCCATACCTTGGCCCCCACCATTGGAGAAGGAACTGTTAGTTTATGGGTTGGGTTTGTTTAAATTTTTTTTAATGTGATTTGTGCAGTTGTATTTTTGATGAATATAGTTTATCCTGGGGTTGTCCTGATTCTCTGGAAGGTGGAAGTCAGGGGTCAGCAAACTTTTTCAGCAGTGGGCCGGTCCACTGTCCCTCAGACTTGTGGGGGGCCGAACTATATTTTGAAAAAAATATATGAATGAATTCCTATGCCCCACAAATAACCCAGAGATGCATTTGAAATAAAAGGACACATTCTACTCATATAAAAACACCAGGCAGGCCCCACAAATAACCCAGAGATGCATTTTAAATAAAAGGACACATTCTACTCATGTAAAAACATGCTGATTCCCAGACTGCCCGCGGGCCAGATTGAGAAGGCAATTGGGCCGATTCCGGGTCCCCGGGCCTTAGTTTGAGGACCCCTGGTGTAAGTGGATGTTGGAGTGGCCTGTAACCTACATAAAAGGAAACGTTAGTGGAAGCCTTGGTTTGGTGTGGGTCCCCCCCCCCCCGGCCTGTAAGGGGCCTACATAAAAGAAAACCCTAGTGGAAGCCTTGGTTTGCTGTGGGTTCCCCCCCCCCCCCCGGCCTGTCAGGGGCCTACTGTAAGGGGCCTACATAAAAGAAAAGCCTAGTGGAAGCCTTGGTTTGGTGTGGGTTCCCCGCCCCCGGCCTGTCAGGGGCCTACATAAAAGAAAAGCCTAGTGGTGTGAAAATGGCCGCTTTGGAGGTTTGATTTGCTTGGTTGGTGATGATGTCATTTGGTTTGTGGGTGTGGCTTATATTTCACAGGAAGGGAGGGGGTGGAGGAGGGTACTACGCCACTTGAGGGCGCTGTTTGACTTGGTGTGCGATTTGAGGGATTTTTGCCCCCAACAACGCTCTAGGAGTGGCCTGGATCGTTGTGTCAAAATTTCAGGACGATCGGTCAAGCGGTTACGGAGAAAAGTGTCAAACGGAATTTTACGATTTTTACATTTTTATATATATAGATATCCTGCTGAGTTCAGTGGGATGTACTCCTAAGTAAGAATCTATGGGATAGTGATGACTTGCAAAGAGGATAAGACTATCAGTGACTACTAGTCTTAGTATACCATATGTTGTTGGTAGCATGCCTCTTTACACCAGTTTCTGGGAGAATTCTTTGTACAAGTGGGAATATTGCAGTTATGCTCAGTTCCTTCTCATGGGCTTCCCATAGGCACCTGGTTGGGCACTGTGAGAACAGAACTCTGGCCTAATTCGGTCTTTGGTCTGATCCCTCAAGGCTTTTAGGTTCTTATTGCAGTTGAATGTTTATTTGGTTAGTTTTAAAACCCAGTCACCTTCATTTTTATATGTAAACTTTGCATAATACATACACAGTAATTTGTACATCTGTTTAGAAAATGGAAATTTTCCTGTTCCGGATGGAAAGAATCAACAAAATTCAAAACCTAGTATACCTGGAAGTAAATTCAATTGAACTCAATGGGCTGTAGTAAAGACTAGGCAGTTTGTAAACTCCTGGTTTGTCTCCTTGTTGTGGTGTAGTTCTAAGGGTGCACCCTTAGGGTTAAAATGTCTCATTCCTTTGAAGTCAGATTAGGTACCCCTAATCTGTGTACACTAATGCTGTGGCATTGTGTGTGAAATTAGTAAGAAAGGAGTAAGATAGTTGATATTAGAAAGTCTGTTCTGTCTTTATGTATTTTGTGGCGGAATCATCAATGGTGGCGTGGGCGTTGGGGGTTGGGTTTTCTCTTGGGATGTGTGCGGTGGTAGTGTGGAGCGGTCTCTATTGGACGTCGTTGTTGAAGGTTTTGTCGTGGGTGAAGTGTCTCTCAGGTAGTCATGGGACGGTGTTGTTGACAGTTTTGTCGTGGGTGAAGTGTCTCTCAGGGTGGTTTTTTGTTTTTGGTGGGGGTTTGGGGTTACTGGGGTAATGCGAAATGGCGTCAAGTTATGGAGGGTGGTTGGTGTTGTATAGTAAGTGTAAAATGGAGGTGGTTAGGGGTCCTGAGGTGGGAGTTATTGGTGGGTGGGGTTTGGAGGTTAGTGGGGCAAGGTGGGGGGTTAGTGGGGAGACATGGGATGGTGTAAAGTTTTAGAGGGCGGGTGTGGAATGTAGGTAGTCATGGGTCCGAGATGTCTTGTCTTACCTTTATAGTCCTGTGTGGCATGGAAGAGGTGTAGTTGTCTGAGGAAGGTTGAGGTATGTGGGGTCCTATTGTTTATTGGGTCCTTGGGTGTGTTGGTGGTAGCGTCTCCTGGGGCGGATTGGGTTTCGGGGAGGTTGAAAGGTTTCCCGGAGTGGATTGGTTCCCTTGGAGATGGCTGCAGGCTTTTCGGGGTGTGATGGTCGGAGGGGAAGTGGCTTATGAAAAGGTGTTGGTCCCAAGGAGGGGGTCACGGTGGCGTTGGGGTTGTCGGGCGTTGGGGCAGCGTTTGAGGGAGAGGTCTTCCTCCGGAGGAGGAGGCCGCGGTGGTGTCGGGGGCTGTCTGGGGTGCGGCAGTGTCTGAGGGAGTGGGTTGAGGGAGAGGCCTTGTTCCCGAGGAGGGAGGCGCGGTGGTGTTGGGGGGTGTTGGGCGGTGAGACAGCATCGGAGGAATCGGGCTTGGTCTGGAGGAGGTGGCCACGGTGGAGTGGGGTTTGTTGGGTGGTGTGGCAGCGTCTGCGGGAGCGGTGTTGCTCCCGAGGAGGTGGGCACACTGGCGTCAGGGCTGTCGGGAGGTGGGGCAGCGTCAGAGGAAGGGGGCTTGTTCCCGAGGAGGTGGGCACACTGGCGTCGGGGCTGTTGGTGGGGTGCGGTAGTGTCTGAGGGAGTGGGGTTGCTCCCGAGGAGACGGCTGTGTTGGTGTCAGCTGTGTCCGATGCCGTCTTCCAGACCTCTGGGACGGCGTGGGCCTGGCCTACCCAGAGCGTTGGTGGTTGGATCTCCCTGGACGGAGTAGCTCGTGCCGGGGGCGGGGTCTGTGGGGTGTGGGCTAGTTTCCATGGGGATGGAGGAGGTGGAGGAGGTGTGGGGATTTTGCCACTGGAGGGCGCTGTTTTTGTTTGTATAAAACAGGCATCCCCAAACTGCGGCCCTCCAGATGTTTTGGCCTGCAACTCCAAAGGGCCAAAGTTTGGGGATGCCTGGTGTAAAAACACATTTTTACCTGTGTAGGTATGAGGTGTGAACAATCTGAGGTTATACAAACACTCGGGTTGTGGCGTGGACCGTTGCGGTTTCGGAGAAAAGTGGAGCCCACAATTCCGCCGTTTCTACATTTTTATATATATAGAATAGAATACCTCCCCCCAGTCCTGCGCGCCCCCCCCTTCCGCCTGGGAGGACTGGAATCCCAAAAAGTCCGTGGCGTCAGAGCTGGTGGGGGTAAAAATGTGCTGCCAGTCTGCTTCTTCCTCTGACTGTGTGGATCTCGGCGATGCCCATACTTCTTCCTCTGGTTCCTCAAACTCCGCTTCCCATCCCCATGGTGAACTGCTCTCCAGTACTTCCTGCCCCTCCCCCTCCCCCTCCCTTTCCATGTGCCAGGGCTTGGGTCTGTGGGGAAAGAGGGCGTGAAATTCTTCCACCAAGAATTCCTCCTGTATCTGAGTGGCTGGGACCCATTTGTTCTGTGACGGTGGAGCATCCTCCCATGCCATGAGGTACTCCAGGCCCCCCACCCCTCTCCGTGAATCAAGGATGGCCGTGGCCTCATTGAGTTGCTCCCTGCCTTCCCTCTCCCCCCCTCCCTCGGGGGTTTGTTCGCTGTCTCGGAGCCTGCTGCTTTCCCTGTACGGCGACAGCAGCGATCTATGAAACACTGGATGCACCCTCATGTCCTCTGGTAGTGCCAATCTGAAGGCCACCGGATTGACCTGTTGCGTGACCGTGAAGGGGCCCAGCCGTCTGGGCGCCAGCTTTTTGCACCTCCCTCTAATGGGAAGGCCCTCCGAGGACAACCAAACCTTGTCCCCCACCCTGATGACCTCCCCTTGTCGCCTGTGGCGATCTGCCCCCTTCTTGTACGCTTCCTTGGCCCTCTCCAAGTGTTCTCTGAGCTGCTGGTGCACCGTCTCCAGTTCCTCTGCCCAATCCTCTGCCAGTGGGCCCTCCTCCTCCTCCTCCCCCTCCCTCTCCGGGAAAGATCTGAGGTCGCGCCCATAATTGGCCTTAAAGGGCGACACCCCTGTGGAGACGTGCACTGCATTATTGTAGGCAAATTCCGCCAGTGGCAGGCGATCCACCCAGTCCGTTTGTCTCTGGCTGACGTAGCATCTTAGGTACTGCTGCAGAATGGCGTTGACCCTCTCCGCCTGTCCGTTAGTCTGCGGGTGTCTAGCCGTCGATAAGCTGACCTCCACCTGCAGGAGGTTCATGAGCCGCCTCCAGAACCTGGAAACAAATTGGCGGCCACGATCCGAAATAACCCTTAAAGGTAATCCATGCAGTCTGAATACGTGGTCAACAAACAGTTTGGCCGTCTCTTCTGCAGAGACCGCCCTGGCACACGGTATAAAGTGGCACATTTTGGACATAAGGTCCACCACCACCAACACTGCGGTCTTGCCCCTGGACGCAGGCAGGTCCGTGATGAAGTCCATGGACACCACTTCCCACGGCCTGTGTGGTGTGGCTAAGGGCTCCAGCAATCCTGCTGGGGCTGCTCTGACTACCTTTGCCCGCTGGCAGGTGTCACAGCCCCGTACATAGTCTCTAACATCTTCCCGCACCCCTGGCCACCAGAAGTGTCTCATGACTAGGTGAGCGGTTTTGTCCCTTCCAAAATGACCCGCCGTTGGGTTGTCGTGCATCTGCTTGAGGACCTTACGTCTAAGCTGGGTGGTGGGCAGGTACAGTGCCCCCTTGTAGAAAAGCAGCCCCCTGCGTTCTGCAAAGTCTTTTGCCTGCTCCCTCCCCCCTCTCAGTTCTCTGAAGATGCGGGTGGCAAACTCATCAGCTGCTGTCAGTGCTGTGAGTTCTGCCTCGCTCACCACTGCTGCTCCGCAGGACCATGCTGATGGGGGGAAAATGTGCCTGGGTGCTGGTGGCAACTCCTGCTCCATGTACTCTGGTTTGCGGGAGAGGGCATCCGCCCTGACATTCTGCTCCCCCGGGATGTAGTGGATGGAGAAGTTGAAGTTCGAGAAGAACTCTGCCCACCGTATCTGCCGCTGGTTGAGCACCCTGGCTGTTCTCCAGAACTCCAGGTTCTTGTGGTCTGTGCACACCTGGATGGGGTGCTTGGCGCCCACCAGGAAGTGTCTCCAGTGCTGGAAAGCAGCGTGGATCGCAAGAAGTTCCCTATCAAACACCGTGTAGTTGCGCTCCGGCTGGGTCAGCTTCCTGGAGAAGAAGGCACAAGGTCTCCACTCTCTGTTGGCGTCCAGTTGCAACAGGATCGCTCCCAAAGCCCTGTCTGAAGCGTCTGTTTCCACGCGTAGGGGCGCATCCTGCACCACGTGGAACAGGTTTTGGTCTGAAGCGAACACCCTCTTGAGGCTTTCGAACGCTGCTTGCGCCTCTGGTGTCCACCTGAACTTCTGCTTGCCTCTCAGGCAGTCCGTGATGGGAGCCGTAACACGCGAGAAGTTCTTGATGAACTTCCTGTAGAAGTTGGCGAAGCCTAGGAGGCGTTGGGCATCTTTGCGCGTCCTGGGGCTGTGCCAGTCCAGGATGGCCTGCACCTTGTCCTTGTCCATCGCCAGCCCCTTGTCTGACAGTTTGTAGCCCAGGAAGTCCACCTCTTTGGTGTGAAACTTGCACTTCTCCAGCTTCACATACAGGTGGTTCTCCTTCAGGCGCTGCAACACCTCCCTGACATCCTTCACATGTTGCACTGGGTCATTGGAATAGATAAGGATGTCATCCAGGAAGACCAAGCAGTTCTTGAAGAGGAGGGACCCCAGGACGTGGTGCATGAAGGCCTGGAAGCATGCTGATCCCCCTTGCAACCCGAAGGGCATCACCAAATATTCAAAAGAGCCCAGAGGCGTGAACATCGTGGCCTTCCACTCATCGCCTTCCCGGATCCTGATCAAGTTGTACGCCCCCCTCAGGTCTAGCTTGGTGAAAATCTTGCCCCTGCGTGCCGCTGTCAGGAGATCGTCCACTCTGGGCATGGGGAAAGCCACTGGCTCTGTCACTGAATTGAGCCGTCTAAAATCCACCACAAGACGGCGCTGTTGCGTGTCTTTCTTGTCCACCCAGAAGACCGGGCTGCCCCCTGCTGCCTTGCTTTCTCTGATGAACCCCCGTTTGAGGTTCTTGTCTATAAACGCACGCAGATCCTCCAGTTCCTGATCTGACATGGCGTACAGCTTGGCTGGGGGTATCGTTGCCCCTGGCACCAGGTTGATCTGGCAGTCAAAAGACCTGTGTGGGGGTAGGTGGTCGGACTCCGCTTCGCTGAAGACCTCCTGCAGGTCCCAGTATGGTTTGGGTATCGCCTCACCCCCTTTGACGTGCATGGTGGCCACCGTGGCTATTGGAGGCCCCTCCCCTGGTTGGTGCTGCATGCAATGTTCCAGACAAAAGTCCGACCCAAACGTGATGCATCTCTGGTGCCAACTGATGGAGGGGTCGTGGCGCGCCAGCCAGCTCATGCCCAAGACGATGGGGGGTTCTGAGATGGTGGTGACGTTGAATGCCAGTGTCTCTGAGTGCCTTCCCACCGTCATTCCCATGGGGGGGGTGGTTTGATGAGTGATGGCCCCTCCCAGCAACTCCCTGCCGTCAATGGTGGCTACGTGCAGGGGAAAGTCCAGCTGCAGAAGCTGGATCTGGTGCTCTTCTGCAAAGTTTCTCGAGAAGAAGTTGGCTGATGCACCACTGTCAATTAAGGCGAGGACCGTCAGGGGATAGCCATTTGGGAGCGTTAGCGTCACTTCTAGAACCACTCCTGCTCTGGGAGGGGTGGGCTGGCTGCTCCGCGCTGTGCGGGCGGGCGGGCTGGGGCTGTTGTCTGCTGACTGCGCCTGGCTGCTGCCCCTTGTCTCCTGCAACCAGGCTTTCCCGTTTCCCTGCTGTGGTGCTGCGTCAGTGGGGGAGGGCACAACCGTTCCCGCCTTTCCTTGCCACTCTCTGCGATGTGGGCAGTCTCTGACGAGATGCTGGGGGGAGTTGCAGAGAAAGCAATTCCCGCCCCTTCCCTCCTTGCGTCTTGTCGCCGCTGGGGTTTGAAAAGCCCGCGCGCGCGCGCGCTATCAATTTGCATGGGTTCCTGGTCTTGGCTGGCCCCTGGCATGGCGTGAGATGGCTGTTGGGGGAGTGGCTTCTCCTGCGACCGTGGGAACCAAGCCCGCTTTGCGCGCGTTGCTTGCTTGTCGTTCCACCGGGATTCCTGTCTCACCCCCACCGCCAGAGCCGCTTTGCTCAGCTGATCCATATTACTGGGCTTTGGACCTCTCGAGAGCTCATCTTTCACATCCTCATTCAACCCCAGGTAGAACGCCGCTTCCATCGGAGGCGAGTGCAGTTCCCACCCCAGTCTGTGCACTAGCATGGTGAATCTCGCCCAATATTCGCGAACTGTCATTGTTCTTTGCCTTAAATTATGCAGTTCCTCCTTGGTCTGGTCCATATGGCTATCGGACGCATACATAGTTTTTAAAGCCTCTAGAAATAGTTTGACATTCTTCATGCAAGGATTTTTTGTCGTGATTAACGGTCTTAGCCACTCCCTGGCTGCCCCTGTAAGGTGTTCCACAATAAACGCTACCCTGTGCTCATCATCAGGGAACTCATCGTGGTGCAGCTCAAGAGCATACACGATCTCAGTCTCCAAGCCATGATATTCCCTCGGGTCTCCATTGAACTTGCTTACTAGGGTCCCCGCTCTCCTTCCTGGCAGCACTTGGAGTTGGGGGGCCCCTCCCGCCTTGTTTTTCTCGGCATCCAACTTGTTTTGGAGCTCTACCGCCACCGCCCTTAATTGCTGCTCTTTTTCCTGAAGCGCTCTCACCTGTTCCGCAAGTTGTAGCCGGTCCTCCTGGACCTTCTTGGTTTCTTCTTTAGCTGCCTTTAATTCCCCCTGTGCCTGCAGCGCCAGTTGCTGCAGGTCCTATTGGGCTTTCTCCGCGATCTGCCGCCATTTCTCCGCCTCTGACGCACTCATCCCGGCAACTCCAAAGTAGCCCCAAAAAAGATTCGGAGGTTGCTGTCACAGTGGCTGGAGCGGGCTACTTCAGAGTAACGACTCTACACAGCTCTGCATTTTATTCTTTTATTGGTGCTGCGTATTTACAGTGCTGAAGTCATTGCTATTTACACGGAGCTATGTGTTCAGTCGGGTTCAGAACCTCCGAATGGCTTTTGGCGCGTCTTTCTCCAACACAAAAGCTTTGGCAGACCCATCCTCTTTCCCCTCCTCTTTCTGCGCAATTCCGGAGTTGGGGGGATGGGTCTCCCCCCCTTATTTGCCCCTTCCTGTCCCACCTGGGACCCTGGCTCCGCTACCTTGCCTGAGCCTCGGACACGACTTCCTGCTTCCCCACTGGAATCGGAACTCTCTCTGCTTTCCCCTGTGCTCGGGGATGGGCTTGAACTCAGGAGGGGAGGGACTTCGCGATATCCCCTGTCCCTCACATAGAAGATAGGAGTACACTATAGAGAACAGAACAACAGTATGTGCACACGAGTATTATTCAATTAAAATCATTCTTTCTCTCTTTCAGAAATTCACAGTGGCACATGGGCATTTGTTTTGCCATGATTCCTTTGAAATACCAAAAGTCAGTTTGATTCTTTTCCAGAGGAAGGGCAGTAATATTGGAAATTTAAACGATAACAATGAAAGTTCTGCTGTGCCAAGCAGATTAGAGGCACGAGCCTTGGACCAGCTTGAGACAAAACCATTCAAAGACCTGCTGGATGCCAGACAGCAAGGCTCCATAGCATATATTTTACATACATCTGGAACAACAGGGATCCCTAAAATTGTCAGGGTTCCTCATAAATGTATACTGCCAAATATTCTTCATCTTCGGTAAGTGCTTTCCTCCAAAAAACCTTTCATAGACATTTAAAAATAATGGTGACTAGCTTGAGGCCAGGTTATTTATTTATTTGCTTTCATTTGTAGCCTGTCTTCCTTTTCACAGGATCAAAGTCAGCATACCTAATGACTTTCTGCCATAGCTGTCACCAAATTTTGCTTGTAGTAAATATTCAGAATTCAGAACTTGTATCAGAATAACACCATGTTTTTTACCTGACTTCATTTAACTCTAGGTTAATTTTTTAAATGAGCTTGGTGGTAGTTTGTGCTCTGATAGCATGCTTGTAATTAATATTTAACATTGTCAGGGTGGTGAAAGTTCGGCATCTTTTGGACATACAGTATACCTATATATGCATACTGAATAGAAAATGCCACTGACTTCAGTGGGTCTTACTGTCAGGGAATTGGCAGTATAATTGACAGATGTCAAAATGTACATCTGTACAAACATAATGGCCCAGTTCACACTTAAGACTAAACCACAGTTTATGTGGAAGACGCTCCATGAATTCTAATGACCTGTTGGACTCACTCCACCACCCCCATCTCTCACAGCAAGAAGGAGAGAACTTAATTTTGCTATCAAAGAATCTCTGCTTAGCAAGATTTAACCAGGGATTTAGTTTAAAACAAGCAGTAGTTAATTGCTAAGCAAGTAAACTTCAAGCCATGGATAATGAAACGGGCTTTTTTCAGTAACCATTATAGTTTTAAGTAAAAATCCTTGGTTCATATGTAATGTTACGCCAAGATTCTTTAAAAGTGAAACAAAATACTGTAGAAGGCCTCCTCCTCCTCCTCATTGCACAGGGGGAGGTGGGAGTGGATGAGCCTGATTATTTGATCAGGCTCATGGAAACTCATCTACATAGCACCAAACCATAGTTATGTGTTATGTGCAAACCTCAGCCATTGATTTATTTGTGATAGAATGGTATGCTTGAACATTGCAAGAGTAAAACTATTGCAACTTCATACACCTTGCAACAAATGTTGAGTTTCAGAGCTGATGTCTCATTTGAGTACAGTACAGATTTTCCCAGGAGAACCCTGTGTCTGCTGTTGGTTGATTTCCCAGTCCCCTTCAGCCTGACAAGGCTGTTAGATAAATTGGTAATAAATGAAATATGAGCTCCCACAGGAATATGGACCTCTTTTTTAAAAAATGAATTATGCAGAAATTATTAGGGAGATTCCTTGTTCTTCTTTTTGTGGGCTTGTGTTTTTTACTTCCTTAATCAGCAGGTGTGTTGGGGGGAAGAGACAACTGAAGATCGCAAACAATACAGGTGTATCACCCAAGCAATGCAGATACATCCTAGATTGGTGTCTCTTGGGGCTGGTTCACACAATATTCATCACTTTATCCCACCAAGGTTTAATACTACAAGCAGTAGTATTACTGCCATCACCTCTAATGCTGTGCTTTTGAAAGAAGTTAGTTGGCAGTAATCAAGTGTAAAAACCAAAACAAAAAACCAAGTGATGGATGGGTGAAACATCCCCTGGAAAACTGGGAATTTTTTTGGTACAGTATTTCACCTAGTTATTTAACTGCATCTGCAATTTGCAGAGTAAGAAGTAAATATCGTTGTTTTTGAAGATAGATAATCTTGGCATGTTGTTTTCATATTAATCACAATTTATCTTTTAAAGATGTTTCTAATTGTCTTTAAAACTTTTATCTTGCCCCTCACCAACAGAATTTCTGTTTTGCAAGTGCTTTGTTGTAATTCCAGTTGATTGCTTGGATGCACTGCTTTCATAATAGAAATAATAAACCATATGTTTCTTATAGGTGAATTAAGTCATTTTGAGTTCTAAAAAAGAAGAAGCAAAAAGCACAGGCAGCCTTGAAGAAACACTTTAGCTTTTGTATTCTTTTCTTCATTTCAGTTTATTTCCTAACATGGTACTCATTATTTTTCTTCCTTATCTGCTTGAACTGGTTTTTATTTTGGACCATTAAGAACATTTTGGGTGTAATCCAGCAATGTTGGGTTTCATTTATTTTTCTCCCATTCAAATACATGGAATTTGAAAGTGCTCAGCTTTGGCTGGATTGTACCCTACAGCAGTTGATTGTGCCCTGCCTTTTGTGATAGCAGCATTTCAGGATCTGTCACAATCACATAGAAAGTGGGCTAAGCTGGGGTTTTGCTGGTTGAGGAGTACAGAACACTCACCATGGCCACAGCCCCTCTCCCCAGACACTTTCCCCCAAATGAGTGCTCTGATAACAGATGTGATTATGACTAAGGGAAAAAAGCTTGGGGGGTGGGGAGTAACTACAAGGAGACAAGCTATTGGTGGGACAGGAAGAATTTGACTATAGTCACCCACCATGCCTGTTTTAAATTAACCTCAATCTGTGCTGGGTTTGTTTAATTTTACAACATTTTATTGTGCTTTGGCGTTTTCCTGCAATTAAAGTAAAATCAATTGCAAACCTTCCAGTTTCATGTTGAGTTTTTTTTTTTAATGAAGCCTAAGAAACATTCTAGGTTTTAGAAAATAATTATTCAAGCTTGACAGATTTTAAACAAAGAAATATCCTGTCAGAGCTCGAGAACAAGAAGACCTAAAGGGAGAGAGAAAACTGGACCCACAGAATAACTGAATATTCCAGGTGGGGAAAATGAAAGTGGGTAGGGGGCAGTAGAGCATTTTCAACTTGTCATGCCCTCTTATACTGGTGGGAGGGGGTGTCATTGGCCTGTTTGATGCCCGCATGTTTCTGTACATCTCCACTGTTAGATATGTGAGGGGGGGGGGTTCTATCTGTGAAATTGCTACCGTGTTTCTCCAAAAATAAGACACCGTCTTATATCTATTTTTCCTCAAAAGAACACATGGTGGCTTATTTTCGGGGGATGTCTTATTTTTTTTTATTAGGTATGGTACAGTTTAACCTACAAGGTTAAACTGCCTATCACTATGGCTTATTTTCGGAGAAACACGGTAGTTTTGGATTCCAAAATGCATGTGATGGTTGAAGAGGTATTTGTGTGTCTTTTTTCTTTAGAGATGTATTTAAGGTTACACCAGATGATACAGTGTTTATGGCCTCTTCCCTGACATTTGATCCATCTGTGATTGAGCTGTTCATTGCTCTGGCAAGTGGGGCTTCCCTGCTTATAGTTCCTAACCTGATTAAAATGGTGCCACAGGAGTTGTCCAAGGCTCTTTTTCAGCACCACAGAGTGTCTGTATTACAGGTAAGATATGAGAAGTGCTGTTTGCTCTGAATGCTGCTTCTGCACAACACTGGAATACAGTGGTGCTGGTGCTGCCCAGGACTCTCCTGCTGTGGGTGCCCGCAGGCCCTGTCCCTGCCTCTCTCCACCTGGTCTAGGGCGGGGCCTGGAAGGCCTCATAAAGGACTGCTGCCGCTGCTCTGCTGCTGGTGCTGCCCAGGACTCTTCCTGCTGTGAGTGCCCACAGGCCCTGTCCCTGCCTCCTTCCACCTGGTCTAGGGCGGGGCCTGGAAGGCCTCTTAAAGGACTGCTGCCGCTGCTCTGCTGCTGGTACTGCCCAGGACTCTCTCCTGCTGTGAGTGCCCACAGGCCCTGTCCCTACCTCTTTCCACCTGGTCTAGGGTGGGGCCTGGAAGGCCTCTTAAAGGACTGCTGACGCTGCTCTGCTGCTGGTACTGCCCAGGACTCTCTCCTGCTGTGAGTGCCCACAGGCCCTGTCCCTACCTCTTTCCACCTGGTCTAGGGCGGGGCCTGGAAGGCCTCTTAAAGGACTGCTGCCGCTGCTCTGCTGCTGGTGCTGCCCAGGACTCTCCTGCTGTGAGTGCCCACAGGCCCTGTCCCTGCCTCTCTCCACCTGGTCTAGGGCGGGGACTGGAAGGCCTCATAAGGACTGCTGCCGCTGCTCTGCTCTGCTGCTGGTGCTGCCCAGGGGGACTTAAAACAGCACAGAGTTCTTTTTAAAACGCTTTTTAAAGAATTTTTTATGTTTTTATTTTCTTTGGGGTGGTAGGTGGGAGGGATTTTTAGTTGGGTGTGGGAATCTGTTAAATTTTGGTGTATTCACGACCTGATTGTGGATGGAGGATTTGACCTGGCATGTGTGACAGAGACCTGGTTGGATGAAGCCGATGGACCCGTTCTTGGCGCTGCTTGTCCACCAGGTTTCTCTTATGCACAGCAACCCAGGCCATCTGGGCGGGGAGGGGGGGGGGGTTGCAGTGATTTTTAGGAAGTCATTAGTTTGCACCAGGCATCCTATTGGTAAGACTGAGTTTTCTGAGTGCATGTTCTGGAAGTTGGGCAATAGGGGCAGTACAGGATTCCTTTTGGTGTACCGACCTCCCCGCTGCACCAAGGATTCCCTGCCCGAGCTGCTTCAGGTCGTGTCGGATGTGCTCCTGGAGACACCTAGCTTGGTTGTCTTAGGGGATTTTAACATCCATGCCGACACGACCTTACAAGGAGCCGCTCGGGACTTCGTGGAAAGCATGGCCACCATGGGGCTGTCCCTGAATAAGTCTGGCCCAACTCATAGCCGCGGACATGCCTTGGACTTGGTGTTTACCTCTATGGATGTTGGTGATCTGACATTAAGTAAAAGCGAAACAAAAGAAGTGCCATGGTCAGATCACTTTCTGGTGCAACTGGACTTCTCTGCAACCCGTCCCCTCTGCAGGGAGGTGGGACCGATTCGGATGGTCCGCCCCCGCTACTTAATGGATACAATTGGCTTCCAGAGAGTGGTAGGGGATGTTTTATCCCATGTCGATGGCCTTTCAGCTGATTCCCTGGTGGCCCGCTGGAATGCGGAGTTAACCAGCGCTATTGACTGTCTGGCTCCGAAGCGCCCTCTCAGATTGCATGGAGCCCGGACAGCCCCGTGGTTTTCCCCGGCGCTGAGGGCGATGAAAAAGTCGTTGAGACGGCTAGAGCGCTGGTGGCGGAAAACTCATTTTGAATCAGACCGGACACGGGCTAGAGCTCAACTTCGAGCCTACCAAGTGGCAATGGCGACGGCGAAGAGGACCTTCTTCACCGTCTCCATCGCATCTGCAGAAAACAGCAGCAGGAGACTCTTCCAGGTGGTTCGCAATTTAGCGGAACCACCTGCTCCATCCGGGCCCAGTACGGGCCACATGATCTCCTGCAATGATTTTGCAAAGTTTTTTGCAGATAAAGTCGCTCAGATTCGGGAAGAGGTAGACTCCACCGTGGGAGCAGGGCCGGGGCGGGGGAGTGCTAAAGTCCTGTCTAGTCAAGTTTTGTGGGATCAATTTCAATCTGTTACCTCTGAGGATGTGGACAGGCTGCTTGGGCGAGTGAAACCAACCACCTGTCTCCTTGATCCTTGCCCGTCCTGGCTTATAAAAGCTAGCCGGGAAGGGCTGGGCGATGGGCTTCGCGGGTTGGTAAATGCTTCTCTCCATGAAGGAGCCTTCCCAGACCCGCTGAAAGAGGCGGTTATTAAACCGCTTCTTGAAAAACCATCTTTAGATCCGGCCAATATGGCCAACTCTCGCCCAGTCTCAAATCTTCCATTCTTGGGCAAGGTGATTGAGCGAGTGGTTGCTGAACAACTCCAGGCACGCCTGGAAGAAGCGGACCATTTGGATCCCTTCCAGTCAGGATTCAGGCCTCATCATGGGACTGAAACTGCCTTGGTCGCACTGGTCGATGATCTCCGGCGGGCTAGGGACAAAGGTAAGAGCTGTTTCCTTGTTCTGCTGGATCTCTCGGCGGCTTTTGACACCATCGACCATAACATCCTTCTGGACCATCTAGAGGGCTTGGGAGCTGGGGGCACTGTCATGCAGTGGTTCCGCTCCTTCCTCCTGGGCCGTGTTCAGAAAGTGGTGGTGGGGGATGAGTGTTCAGACCCCTGGGCTCTCACTTGTGGGGTGCCTCAGGGTTCTGTCCTCTCCCCCATGCTTTTTAACATCTATATGCAGCCGCTGGGAGAGATCATCAGGGGGTTTGGGCTGGGTGCCCATCAGTATGCTGATGATACCCAGCTCTACCTCTCTTTTAAATCAGAACCAGTGAAGGCGGTGAAGGTCCTGTGTGAATGTCTGGAGGCGGTTGGAGGATGGATGGCGGCTAACAGATTGAGATTGAATCCTGACAAGACAGAAGTACTGTTTGTGGGGGACAGGAGGCGGGCGGGTGTGGAGGACTCCCTGGTCCTGAATGGGGTAACTGTGCCCCTGAAAGACCAGGTGCGCAGCCTAGGAGTCATTTTAGACTCACAGCTGTCCATGGAGGCACAGGTCAACTCTGTGTCCAGGGCAGCTGTTTATCAGCTCCATCTGGTACGCAGGCTGAGTCCCTACCTGCCCACTGACTGTCTCTCCAGAGTGGTGCATGCTCTAGTTATCTCTCGCTTGGACAACTGCAATGAGCTCTACGTGGGGCTACCTTTGAAGGTGACCCGGAAACTACAAGTAATCCAGAATGCGGCAGCTAGACTGGTGACTGGGAGCGGCCGCCGAGACCACATAACACCGGTCCTGAAAGACCTACATTGGCTCCCAGTACGTTTCCGAGCACAATTCAAAGTGTTGGTGTTGACCTTTAAAGCCCTAAACGGCCTCGGTCCGGTATACCTGAAGGAGCGTCTCCACCCCCATCGTTCTGCCCGGACACTGAGGTCCAGCTCCGAGGGCCTTCTGGCGGTTCCCTCGCTACGAGAAGCCAAATTACAGGGAACCAGGCAGAGGGCCTTCTCGGTAGTGGCACCCACCCTGTGGAATGCCCTCCCACTAGAGGTCAAAGAGAACAACAATTACCAGACCTTTAGAAGGCATCTCAAGGCAGCCCTGTTTAGGGAAGTTTTTAATGTCTGATGGATTTCTGTATTTTACTGTTTTGTTCGAAGCCGCCCAGAGTGGCTGGGGGAACCCGGCCAGATGGGCGGGGTATAAATAATAAATTATTATTATCATTATTATTATTATTATTATTATTATTACAATGATGATCAATCAGTACAGTCATTTGTCTTCTGTGCATTTTTAAATCTCTCAATGAAAATGTGCAGTAACTGAAAAATGAGACTGATATGTTAAGGATCATTAGGAAAAGGATTTTTTTGGGGGGGGGGGAATGTGCTGTCTTCATTTTTCCAAGTGTAGCTTCTGTCAATGTTCCATGTGAGCTTTAGGCTCAGTTGACCTGCTTTTATTTTTACAAATGAGTAAAAATAATCAGCGTGTTGCTTCCAAGTAAATATTTTGGATTTGAGCTATATGCGTACTTGGGATATATGCAAACTGTGTTTACAGCTTCTTAAAATTTGGACATTGACTCAAAGAACAGTAACTGAGTAATTGCTGTTTGTAGAGTTTCTGCTTAGGGTTGTCTCAGAGAGAAAGAGGCCACTTAGCCACAGCTTGTCTTCCAGCAGTGAATTAAAGCCCAATCACTCACTGTGAGCATCATGAGACAGTGTCCAGGTGTCCAAATGTTGAGAACCTAGTCTGTATAACCATTGTCCTTGACTAGCAGAACCAGTAATAATGGGTGCTCAGTAGCCACACAACTGATTCTGCTGATTTCTCCTTTCATCCAACATTAATAGTTTCCAAGCAGCACAGAGTGCATAGGAAGTTAAAGTGTTGCCACTCTCACGTTTTAATTTGTGGTACAGAGGGGCCCTAAGTCTAGCTAGTGGTCTGCTGCAGTCTGAATTCTGTCCACAGAGCTTCTGGTTGCCTGTTTCTGCTGTATATGGTAGTACAAGTAACAGAAATAGATTTTGGTGGATGGCAGATATTTATCTGGAAACTTATTTTCTCTAATGCGTAGGCTACACCCACACTTCTGCGCAGATTTGGAGTTCAGTGCATTAAATCAACAGTGTTGTCTGCTGATACGTCGCTGCGAATCTTAGCTCTCGGTGGAGAACCATTTCCTGAACTGAATGTGCTAAGAAGCTGGAGAGGAGAAGGAAACAAAACACATGTGTTTAATATCTATGGTATTACAGAAGTTTCCTGCTGGGCCACATGCTACAAGGTTCCCGAGGAGGTTTTTAGTTCTGATCACCGGTAGGAAATGTCATTCTGTTTTGCTGCCTGCCTGCACACTTTGGTTGATGAATAAATGATAAAAAGCTTAGTAGTACAAATCCTCTGTAGATAGAAAGATCTTAGTGGATTTCTGTGGGTGTTTGATATGAGAGAAAATTTCAAAAGCAGGCCCTTAACATTTGGATAAAATGACCTTAAAGAAGCAGTCACATTTTGAGTAGTGCTTGTGTTGCATTTTTAATCTTAAGAAATAATTCACATGAGCTGAAGCATCTGTCAGAAATGGTTGTTGGTGTATTTCTTTTTCCAGAGATGCTTTCTAACATCTACATGATGTTTAGGCTGAGATGTCGTCAACATGCAGATGAGACAGTTTTGCAACACTTTTCCATCTTCTAATCCCAAGGAGGCAGTGGAAAATCTGAACAGATGTCTGGGAGCTAGATTGGGGTACATGACAATGAATAAGTTGAAAATTGAACCAGACAAGTGTCACGGGTTGGGAAATACGCAACTCTGACTGGTGATCCGGGACAGAGTTGCATTCCTCCAAAAGGGCCAAGTATTTAGTTTGGGAGTAGTCCTGGATCCTTCGCTTTCGATGTTATATTTATGAACTTCTCTCCCTATCTCCTACCCCTACATTACTTTCCCTCTTTTTTTCTCTCCTTGGTTTTAGATTTGATTCCATTGTACCACTGGGAACCCCACTGTCTGGAACGATAGTTGAAGTCAAAGATGCCAATGGTTCTGCCGTTGTAGAAGGCGAAGGTCAAGTGTTCATAGGTGATTTTCTATCTAATATTTTTAATTGTAGAGTTCACTACCTGAAGATGTGAAAGCCATGGGCTTAAATGGTCCTTTAAAAGGATTAGACAAAGCTATCAACAGTTGCTGGTCATGATAGCTATTTCAAAGACAGTATGCTGGAGAGGAGTGAGCAGGCTGTTGCCATCATGTGCTGTATGGACCCTGCTCGATCAAACCAGAGGCACACCTAGACCAGTATTCTATTCTTACCATGGCAAATATGACCATTTGCCTATGGGAAGCCATAAACAACACTCTCCTGTAAAAAAAAGTTTCTTGCTTTCTTTGTTATCTGCTCTTTAGCCATTTCTGGCTCCTGACGTCTGCTTGTGGCACACAATCTTTTTTTTGAACAGGAGGTGAGGAACGTGTCTGCTTTCTTGATGATGAAGTAACACTACCTAAGGGCACAATGAGAGCAACTGGAGACTTCGTAAGAGTAAAGGATACCGAAATGTTATTCTTGGGGCGGAAGGACAATCATATTAAACGTCATGGCAAGCGCCTCAGTATGGAATATGTACAGCAGGTAATGTAATAAATAACAAAGTTCTTAGGTAAACTGAGAGAGCCTGGTCATGATCTTTGTCCTGTCAATCTCAAGTCTGGAGTACTGCAATGAGCTCTACATAGGGCTACCCTTGAAGACTGTCCGAAATAGGCAACTAGAGCAGCAAGATCGTTGTACAAGATGGAATCATGTGACATATTTCCTGGGGATTAGTTCCTTTTGATTATCTTTTCCCAATTCGTAATTCATGTGGACACACTGTACAACAAAACAGGACAAGAGACTTGGTTCTCTCTAGACAAAAGAGTCCCCCAAGATATGCAAGAAAACCCTGCCTTAATAAATCTAGACCCCGTTCCCATACCAACTCTGGCGAGGAATGAGGGCTGCACATGCATGCTACCTTTATTCTGCCTTTGAATGTTGATAATAGAGAGTAACATACGGGCACAAACCCTCTGATAGCCATGGCATTGAAGAGGAGCAAGCAGTCTGCTTTCAGAAGGTGGTACATGACCTTGTAGCTGGCTTCATAGATAACCCACTGAAGACCTGCTTGAGCCCTGTGCTGCTTGTGTTACTAGTAGGAAGGTTGTTGTCTTTGTCTTCTCTACTCATCCCTCTCTATTGTTTTTGGTAGAACCGCATTTGTACTTTTCTGAAATAGTATTGGGTATTCAGTAACTCTTATTTGATTGCTATTGATTCAATACCTTCTTTTCATGGTGTACAATATTGTTCTACAGAAAATGCCCAATAGAAGATGCATTTTGAAGCTCTAAAATTATTCTCGCTGGTTAATAGTGGCCTAGACTCCCCCCCCCCCCCTGAAGATAGTTATCTCAGTCATACTGGAAAATTCAAACAATACTCACAGCCAACAGTATTTATTTATTTTCCATTCACATCATGTGATAGGAATTTATGATATGACTATCTCATGATTAAAATATTTGTATTCATTGCCAGCGTTGTTCTCTCCCCACCTCCCCTGCCTTTCTCTGTAGCTGATAAATAGCTACCTTTCAAGCATTCTGTGTAAGTGGAATATTTATAGACTCCTACACAAATAGAAGTTCAATAAAAAGTGCTTATGCATCTCTCATTGTCTAGGTCCAGCAGTGCAATAACATCCACCAAGCTTTTCAAATTACATATTTTTCTCGTTTTTCAGTGCAATAATTTTTAAAGTCACTAAATTTTATTTGAATTATAAAATGAAGAAAGAGTTGAGGAAAATAGAGGTATCTGATTTCCTTCCATTATATGTTGCTTGTAGTTGTAGCTTTCTGTAATTGTTGCTAGAGTAAGCCAGAATAATTACTTTATTTTGCAGATTGCGGAAGGCTACTGTCAAGTGGAAACATGTGCTGTGATATGGTATCAACAGGAAAAATTAATTTTGTTCATTGTGCCCAAAGGCAATTTAGAAAAGAGAGAGATTTTAAAGAAACTCCAGGAATGTCTTCCTAGCTATGCAGTCCCAGATGAGGTTTTGCTGATTGACACTTTACCATTCACTTCACATGGTAAGATAAATTATGTTTAAATAAATGTCCTTAATAATTTATATTAAGCACACTTCCATTTTAAAAATCAGCTCAAATTGAAAGTATATTATTTAAAAATGCATGCAGGACTATGCAGTGCAAACATCCATGCATACCAAGTTTTGAAAGTATGAAAAAAAACCACAAAACAGTCTAAACATGACAGCAACGATTACATAGAGATCTCACTTGTCAAGTCTCCTTGGGGAGTCTGTCCTATAATTGCAATGTAACTTTGCAAGCAGTATACGTATATTTTTTATTTAACTGTTGTGTAGAAGCCAGATGTGTCAAATTTTAGTGAATCTCAGCAAAAGCAGAGCCATTCTCAGAGCTTTAATTTTCCTTTTCCTTTTTTTGGGGGGGGGGGGGAGCAACAGACATATAAGAAAGTTTTGTAACACTCTCAGAACTGGTTTGCCACACAGACTGAAGGACAAGCTATAGGTAATACTTCACTAAACACATAGAGCTAGCCTGAATTGTGATGGGTAGTGGTCTATGCACACCTCCCAAGCTCCCCCTACATACACATTTTCTGCAGCCTCGCCATCATCACCACCACCCCACTCCTCCGTCCAGCATGGATTGCATTAGGAAAGAAACTCCTATGGGCATCAAGGTGAGGTTTTTTTCCCTAATGCTCATTGCCCTCCTGGGAGGTCAGAGTTGAGGATTTGCTTACCAAGATCATAACTGGGGTTGGAAGATTTAAACCTCCAGCGGTGCTGTGCTTCCAGTGACTTTCATTCCCCTCGCATTGCTTCTGATATTTTATTTTTAAAATACAGTACGATTGTTAATGTAGGTAACATAATGTGTATTTTGTCCTCGAGGTCTGTGTTATAGTAAAATAGATGTGCATGCCTATTTGTACCCAATGAAATTTTGAGCCTTAGCAAATATATTGAAATCCTTACCTTTCATATAATGTTGGTTTTTAAAAAACTTTTTCTTTTGTACAAAGGCAAAGTGGATGTGTCTGAGCTGAGCAGCATTTACAGCAGCCATTTGAACTCTAGAAGGAGTGACAGCAAGCTGAACGAGAATGAATTGTGGGAGAGATTGCAGCATTTGTGGAAGGTAGTGTTTTAAGCTACATCTGTATCATAGCAATTAAAGTTTTCATACATGTTAGGAATGAGGGCGAGGAATATAGTCTAAATGTGTTTTTTTGTCATGTGCAGCATATACTGTAAATCCCTCCATTAATTTGGTGTTTTACTACAGCCTTGCAATAATTATATGGACACCATTACAATGGTACCTCATGTTAAGAACTTAAATTTGTTCTGGAGGTCCGTTCTTAACCTGAAACTGTTCTTAACCTGAGGTACCACTTTAGCTAATGGGGCCTCCCGCTGCCGCTGCGCCGTCACCACGCAATTTCTGTTCTCATCCTGAAGCAAAGTTCTTAACCTGAGGTACTATTTCTGGGTTAGTGGAGGCTGTAACCTGAAGTGTCTGTAACCAGAGGTATCACTGTATCCCTCTCCCCTACCCACCCTCCTGGAAGGCTTAAATGTTTTTTAAACAATTGTAGCAAACAGATTGGCTTGCTGCCATCTAATCTAGCAAAACTATCAGAAAACCATTTCCCAAACCAAAAGAATTATATCAGTACTTGACAACTGGGAATAAGTGGAGCATGGATTTTTTTAAATTTAAAAATGGCCATTATGTAGTGTTTCCTAATATATTTAGCTTCTAATTTTTATGAGCTGGAGCTTGTATACAGATGAACATAATTTTTACCCTGTGTTTCTTAAGATGTGCATGCACTGTTTGATTTTATTGTTCTGTTCCAGCAGATGCCCCTGGCTAAGTTAAGACCCCAGAACCAGGTTGTTGGCAGATATAGCATAAATGAGCACAGAGAAAGGGCCTCCTTATTTCAGTGCAAGAGAAAAGGGGCAATAACAATTGCTTCCTTTTCCTTTCGTCCCAACAAGTTTTGCCCTGTTTTATAGAAATAAATCTGGAGTGAGCCAAGATTTTGGGTTGTATCCAATGTTATTCATACTGAAATTAATGGGCAGAACTTAATTGGGTAATCAACTTTAGTTTGACTGGCCAGCTACTTTTGTTTTGTACTTTTTAAATATAGTTTTATGCTTTATTGTTGTAGACCACTTTAATATTGCAGTATATAAAAGGCAGTATAAACACTTTTATTTATTTTTTAAAAAAAGACTTTATTCCTACATGGGCAACCTTTCAGGGGCCATGTGCCAGTACCGAACAAAACAGAAGTAGAAGTGGGAAGAACCATTGGTACAAAATGCTGCCTTCCAGCTGTGCAAAAGCCAAAGGTTTCTATGCACCCACCCACACCGCTCCATCAAGGCAAGCAAAGAGGCATTATCAAAGTAAAATGTGTGTGCATTACATGTTTTGCTTCTTCCTTTCACCCCCTAGGCTGTTCTGAATTTACCAGATGAATCCGCAAGCATTTTAAAAGAGTCACGGTTTTTGCACAGTGGCGGGGATTCCTTAAAATCATTACAGCTCCATGATGAAATTGAACATATGGTAGGCAAGACTGTCCCTGGCCTCCTGGAAATTATTCTCAGTAGATCCATTGAAGAGGTCTACAGACATATCTTAGAAACAGTTTTCCCAAGCGAAACCCTGAAATTAAGCTGTGACAATGCTGTAAAAGGAAAGCTGAGTGAAAGCAGCAGAGAGGAGCCCAGTAAAAAGTATGTGCAGCTAAAACCTGAAAGATCCCCAATGGTTGAATCAAATATTGTTGGCTTTACTGCCGTGACCCGAGGAAACCGGCTGTTGTCTATGGGTGACCCCTTGAAGAACCACAGTAATAAAGAGCAAGCTGGAGAAAGCGAAGTTTTGCCGAGTGTGCGGGATAAAACAATTGTCAGCGATGCAAATGTGGCAGAAGATGATTCTATACTAAACACTCCTGTACATGAGAATATTGGGCAAACAGCTGAAAAGTTTATGTTGCATCTCAGATGGAAGTCAGACCTGGGCAAATGTGTGGATGCATCTCCACTAGTTGTCACCGAAAAGTTATCTGCCTTTGTATACATTGGATCACATTCTCACGTGATTCAAGCAATTGACCTATATTCAGGAAAAGTCAAGTGGGAGAGAAACCTTGCAGATCGCATTGAGTCATCCGCCTGCGTATCTAGGTGCGGAAACTTCCTCGTTGTTGGTACGTATTTAAGTATCGCTTTTCTCTTTGTCATTCTAAGTGTGGGGTGGCTAACCCTCAGCCTGCAGGTCTTACCTGCTCCCCCAAGCAATTTTGTTCCTTTTCTCCCTCAAGGCCTTAGCAATGTTGGCAGTGGCAGAAACAAAACAAAAGACATGGTGCTGGAGGTGGTTTTTGAGGGGGAGGAATCTTATTGATCAGCGGGGAGGGGGGAATTACAAACAGATCAGGTCATGTGTCCTATATATTTGTGTACAAGGCAGTGGTGTGGGTATACCCACTTTTGGCTACACCCATCATTGGCTTAGAGCAGGCATCCCCAAACTTCGGCCCTCCAGATGTTTTGAACTACAATTCCCATCTTCCCTGACCACTGGTCCTGTTAGCTAGGGATCATGGGAGTTGTAGGCCAAAACATCTGCAGGGCCGCAGTTTGGGGATGCCTGGCCTAGAGTGAATGAGGTCCATGGGCCAAAAGAGTTTAGCCACTGCTCTTCTAATCAAAACTTAACTGAATAACTAGTGATTTTGTAAGAACGCTTCGTCGTTCAGTAGCCGATTTAGTTGTTTTTTTATTCTAATAAATAAATGTGGGATGTACCATGGGCTAGTAGTTTTCTCAGCATGTGAAAAGCAGTGTCCATCAATAGAGACCAGTTTATAAAGAATGTCACGGATGTTATTGTGAGGGACAAGGGGTATCGCGAAGCCCCTCCCCTCCTGAGTTCCAGCCCAGCCCCGAGCGAGGCTGAAAAGAGGGAAAGCTCCAGCTCAAGTGGGGAAACAGGAAGTGGTGTCCAAGGCTCTGGCAGGGTAGAAGAGCCATCGTCCCAGGTGGGACAGGAAGGGGGAAGGAAGGGGGGCAGACCCGTCCCCCCAACTCCGGAATTGCGTAGAAAGCGTTGGGGGAAGAGGATGGGTCTCCCCAAGTTGTTATGCTGGCGCAAGACGCGCCAAAAGCCACTTGGAGGTTCTGATTCAAGCTGAGCAGATGTGTCTTTGTAAATAGCACTGCCATTAGCACTGTAAATACTCAGCACCAATAAAAGATAAAATGCAGAGCTGTGTAGAGTCGTTACTCTGAAGTAGCCCACTCCGGCCACCGTGACAGCAACCTCCAAGTCTTTCGGGCTACTTTGGAGCGGCCGCGATGAGCGCGCAAGACGCTGAGCAGTGGAGGCTGGAAGCTGAAGCCGCGGCACAGGAATTACAGAAATTACAGAACCTGACAGCGCAGGCACACCAGCAATTACTTGCCGCTCAGGAGGAAGCGCGAGGAACGCGGGAGGAGCTGAACAAGCTGGGAGAGCAGGTGAGAGTGAAAGATGAGACTGAGAAGCAGCTAAGGGTGATGGTGTTGGACTTACAGAAAAAACTGGATGAGGAAAGAGCTGCGAGAGGTGGGGGGGTGCCCCAGCCCCAGCTAGTCCAAGTGAGGAGGGGACAGACCCTAGTCACCAAGTTTAGCGGCGACCCGAGAGAGTACCTAGGATTTGAGACGGAGATAACTTTTACGCGTTGGAATTGCATGATGCAGAATTCCCAGATGACGCACACAGAGTCTCCTTTATCATAGAGCACTTGACGGCCGCCCGCGAATGGGTCAGACCACTCATAGCGCAAAGGAATGATTGCATGAAGAATGCAAAATTATTTCTAGAAGCTTTAAAAATCATGTATGCAAGTGACAGTGAAATGGAAGCCACTAAAGAGGAGCTGCATAATTTAACACAAGGAAAATTGACAGTGAGAGAGTATTGGGCGAGATTCACCATGCTGGTGCACAAATTGGGGTGGGATCTGCACAGCGATCCTGTGCGGTCAGCTTTCTATCTGGGGCTACACTCAGACGTGAAGGATGAACTAGCGAGAGGTCCAAAACCTAAGAATATGGATGAGCTGAGCAAAGCGGCGCTAGCGGTGGGGGTGAGGCAGGAATCCAGATGGAACGACAAACAAACAGCGCGCGCCAACAGACCTTGGTTCCCACGCTCCCAAGACAGATCCCACCATCCAGCCCCGCCCCAGGGCCCACCCCAGGCCCAGCCCACGCCAGCCCCAAAGCCGGAACCGATGGAGATCAGAGGAGCGCGCGCGGGGGCTTTTCAAACCCCGGCGGCGCCAAGACGCAAGGAGGGAAGAGGCGGGAATTGCTTTCTCTGCAACTCCCCCCAGCATCGCGTCAGAGACTGCCCACATCGCAGGGAGTGGCAAGGAAAGGCGGGAACGGTTGTGCCCTCCCCCACTGACGCAGCACCACAGCAGGGAAACGAGACAGCCTGGCTGCAGGAGACAAGGGGCAGCAGCCAGGCACAGTTAGCACAAACCGGCCCCAACCCGCCCACCCGCACAGCGAGGAGCAGCGCCAGCCCACCCCCCCAGAGCAGGGGTGGTTCTAGAAGTGACGCTAACGCTCCCAAATGGCTATCCCCTGAGGGTCCTCGCGTTAATCGACAGTGGTGCCTCGGCCAACTTCTTCTCGAGAAACTTTGCAGAAGCGCACCAGATCCAACTTCCGCAGCTGGATTTTCCCCTGCACGTCTCCACCATAGACGGCAGGGAGTTGCTGGGAGGGGCCATCACCCACCAGACCCCCCCCCATGAGAATGACGGTGGGACGACACTCAGAGACACTGGCATTCAACGTCACCACCATCTCAGACCCCCCCATCGTCTTGGGCATGAGCTGGCTGGCGCGCCATGACCCCTCCATCAGTTGGCACCAGAGATGCATCACGTTTGGATCGGACTTTTGTCTGGAACATTGCATGCAGCGCCAACCAGGGGAGGGGCCTCCCATAGCCACGGTGGCCACCATGCACGTCAAGGGGGGTGAGGCGATACCCAAACCGTACTGGGACCTGCAGGAGGTCTTCAGCGAAGCGGAGTCCGACCACCTACCCCCACACAGGTCCTTTGACTGTCAGATCAACCTGGTGCCAGGGGCCACGCTACCCCCAGCCAAGCTGTACTCCATGTCAGATCAGGAACTGGAGGATCTGCGGGCGTTCATCGACAAGAACCTCAAGAGGGGGTTCATCAGAGAAAGCAAGGCAGCAGGGGGCAGCCCAGTCTTCTGGGTGGACAAGAAAGACACGCAACAGCGCCGTCTGGTGGTGGATTTTAGGCGCCTGAACAGCATGACGGAACCAGTGGCGTTTCCAATGCCCAGAGTGGATGATCTCCTGACAGCGGCACGCAGGGGCAAGATCTTCACCAAGCTCGACCTGAGGGGGGCGTACAACTTGATCAGGATCAGGGAAGGCGATGAGTGGAAGACCACGATGTTCACACCGCTGGGCTCTTTTGAATATCTGGTGATGCCCTTCGGTTTGCAAGGGGGCTCAGCATGCTTCCAGGCCTTCATGCACCACGTCCTGGGGTCCCTCCTCTTCAAGAACTGCTTGGTCTTCCTAGATGACATCCTTATTTACTCCAATGACCCGGAGCAGCATGTGAAGGATGTCAGGGAGGTGTTGCAGCGCCTGAAGGAGAACCACCTGTATGTGAAGCTGGAGAAGTGCAAGTTTCACACCAGGGAAGTGGACTTCCTGGGCTACAAGCTGTCAGACAAGGGGCTAGCGATGGACAAGGACAAGGTGCAGGCCATCCTGGACTGGCACAGCCCCAGGACGCGCAAAGATGCCCAACGCCTACTAGGCTTCGCCAACTTCTACAGGAAGTTCATCCAGAACTTCTCTCGCGTTACGGCTCCCATCACGGACTGCCTGAGAGGCAAGCAGAAGTTCAGATGGACACCAGAGGCGCAAGCAGCATTCGAAAGCCTCAAGAGGGTGTTCGCCTCAGACCAGTACTTGTTCCACGTGGTGCAGGATGCGCCCCTACGCGTGGAGACAGATGCTTCAGACAGAGCTGTGGGCGCCATTTTGCTGCAACTGGATGCCAACAGAGAGTGGAGACCCTGTGCCTTCTTCTCCAGAAAGCTGACCCAGCCAGAGCGCAACTACACGGTGTTTGATAAGGAACTTCTCGCGATCCATTCTGCGTTACAGCACTGGAGACACTTCCTAGTGGGCGCCAAGCACCCCATTCAGGTGTGCACGGACCACAAGAACCTGGAGTTCTGGAGAACGGCCAGGGTGCTCAACCAGCGGCAGATACGGTGGGCAGAGTTCTTCTCGCACTTCAACTTCTCCATCCACTACATACCGGGGGAGCAGAATGTCAGGGCGGATGCCCTCTCCCGCAAGCCAGAGTACATGGAGGAGGAGTTGCCACCAGCACCCCGACACGTGTTTCCCCCGTCGGCATGGTCCTGCGGAGCAGCAGTGGTGAGCAAGGCAGAACTCACAGCACTGACGGCAGCAGATGAGTTTGCCACCCGCATCTTCAGAAATCTGCGAGGGGGGGAGGGAGCAGGCAAAAGACTTTGCAGAACGCAGGGGGCTGCTTTTTTACAAGGGAGCCCTGTACCTGCCCACCACCCAGCTCAGGGGTAAGGTCCTCAAGCAGATGCACGACAACCCAACTGCGGGTCATTTTGGAAGGGACAAAACCACGCACTTAGTCATGAGACACTTCTGGTGGCCAGGGGTGCGGGAGGATGTTCGGGACTATGTAAGGGGCTGTGACACCTGCCAGCGAGCAAAGGTGGTCAGAGCAGCACCAGCAGGGTTGCTGGAGCCATTAGCCACTCCGCACAGGCCGTGGGAAGTAGTATCCATGGACTTCATCACAGACCTGCCTTCTTCCAGGGGCAAGACCGCAGTGTTGTTGGTGGTGGACCTCATGTCCAAAATGTGCCATTTTATACCGTGTGCCAGGGCAGTCTCGGCAGAAGAGACGGCCAAACTGTTTGTTGACCACGTCTTCAGACTCCATGGATTACCTTTAAGGGTTATTTCGGATAGAGGCCGCCAATTTGTTTCCAGGTTCTGGCGGCGGCTCATGAACCTCCTGCAGGTGGAGGTCAGCTTGTCGACGGCTAGACACCCGCAGACCAATGGACAGGCGGAGAGGGTCAACGCCATTTTGCAGCAGTACCTGAGATGCTACGTCAGCCAGAGACAAACGGACTGGGTGGATCGCCTGCCACTGGCAGAGTTTGCCTACAATAATGCAGTGCACGTCTCCACAGGGGTGTCGCCCTTTAAGGCCAACTATGGGCGCGACCTCAGATATTTCCCAGAGAGGGAGGGGGAGGAGGAGGAGGAGGGCCCACAGGCAGAGGAATTGGAGACGGTGCATCAGCAGCTCAGAGAACACTTGGAGAGGGCCAAGGAAGCGTACAAGAAGGGGGATGATCGCCACAGGCGACCGGGGGAGGTCATCAGGGTGGGGGACAAGGTTTGGTTGTCCTCGGAGGGCCTTCCCACCAGAGGGAGGTGCAAGAAGCTGGCACCCAGAAGGTTGGGCCCCTTTACGGTCACGCAGCAGGTACCCTGTTTCTCATATTTTAAGACATACCCATAAAATAAGCCATAGCAGGATTTTTAAGCATTCAAGGAATATAAGCCATACCCCGAAAATAAGACATAGTGATAGGCGCAGCAGCAATGCCGGCCGCGGCAGGAGGAGGAGGAAAAAAATAAGACATCCCTTGAAAATAAGCCATAGTGTGTTTTTTTGAGGAAAAAATAAATATAAGACATGTCTTATAATATGAGAAACACGGTAAACCCGGTGGCATTCAGGCTGGCACTGCCAGAGGACATGAGGGTGCACCCAGTGTTTCATAGATCGCTGCTGTCTCCGTACAGGGAAAGTAGCAGGTTCCGAGGCAGCGAACAGCCCCCCGAGGGAGGGGGGGAGAGTGGAGGCAGGGAGCCACTCAATGAAGCAACGGCTATCCTTGATTCACGAAGGGGGGTGGGGGGCCTGGAGTACCTCATGGCATGGGAGGACGCCCCGCCATCCCAAAATGAATGGGTCCCAGCCACCCAGATACAGGAGGAATTCTTAGTGGAAGAATTCCACGCCTTCTTCCCACACAGGCCCAAGCCCTGGCACATGGAACGGGAGGGGTAGGAGGAGGAAGCACAGGAGGGGGAAAGCAGTTCGCCATGGAGATGGGAAGCAGAGTTTGAGGACACGGAGGAGGAGATATGGGCATCTCCGAGGTCCATCCAGTCAGGAGAAGAGGTGGACTGGCAGCAGATTTTCACCCCCACCAGCTCTGAGGCCACGGATTTTTGGGCTTTCCGTCTTCCCAGGAGGAAGGAGGGGGCCAACGGGACTGGGGGGAGGTGTTCACACCAACCGGCTCGGACAGCACGGAGTTTTTAGGCTTTCAGTCACCACCGACACCCGTGCAGCCTCTCGGGAGGGGAGAAGGGGGGCTTGGGAGGGGGGTGGATGTGAGGGACAAGGGGTATCGCGAAGCCCCTCCCCTCCTGAGTTCCAGCCCAGCCCCGAGCGAGGCTGAAAAGAGGGAAAGCTCCAGCTCAAGTGGGGAAACAGGAAGTGGTGTCCAAGGCTCTGGCAGGGTAGAAGAGCCATCGTCCCAGGTGGGACAGGAAGGGGGAAGGAAGGGGGGCAGACCCGTCCCCCCAACTCCGGAATTGCGCAGAAAGCGTCGGGGGAAGAGGATGGGTCTCCCCAAGTTGTTATGCTGGCGCAAGACGCGCCAAAAGCCACTTGGAGGTTCTGATTCAAGCTGAGCAGATGTGTCTTTGTAAATAGCACTGCCATTAGCACTGTAAATACTCAGCACCAATAAAAGATAAAATGCAGAGCTGTGTAGAGTCGTTACTCTGAAGTAGCCCACTCCGGCCACCGTGACAGTTATGAATTGACTTCCTGCATTTGAATGAATGATAAGCATGTGAGGACTTCAAAAATTCAGTAATTTTGTGGACAATTAAATAATTCAGTGCCTATCCAAATACAGTGGTACCTTGGTTTATGAACACAATTGGTTCTGGAAGTCTGTTCATAAACTGAAGCGTTCATAAACTGAAGCGAACTTTCCCATTGAAAGTAATGGAAAGTGGATTAATCCGTTCCAGACGGGTCCGCAGAGTACTTAAACTGAAGCGTTCATAAACTGAAACATGGGTGTAATTGGTTCCGGAAGTCTGTTCATAAACTGAAGCGTTCATAAACTGAAGCGAACTTTCCCATTAAAAGTAATGGAAAGTGAATTAATCCGTTCCAGATGGGTCCGCAGCGTTCATAAACCGAAAATTCATAAACCGAGGTGTTCATAAACCGAGGTTCCACTGTATATCTGCTTTCTGTGGCTGTGATTATTTGCAGGATGTTATGATGGGTTGGTATATGTCCTCAGAAGGAGTGATGGGGAAACACACTGGACATTTGCAACTGAGGATGCGGTGAAAAGTTCTCCAGCTGTGGATCCTTCCACAGGAGTAGTCTTCATTGGATCTCATGACGGTCATGTATATGCTTTAGATATTTATGTAAGTAGTCATGAATGTTAGGCCAATAAATAATGAAAATGCCTCCTATAGCTAATATCTATATAGCGCAAAGCAGGTCCCTTAGATTTTAGTGGAGCTTCTAGCTAATTTAGAATTGCAGTCTTAAGTTAGTAAAATGTAGCTCAAGCTCCACAAGAAACTGAAAGCTACAAACCGTCAGCTGTTAGGGGCTTTTTAAAATCCCAGAGAGTTAGACCTGCTTTAAATGTGGTCAGCTTATTTGGTGCTTACAACCCTAACACCTTAGCCATTTAAAGTTCTTACCACACCACTATTTCCACAATTGTTACCACCCAACAGAGTCGGTATGGCATGCAACACCACCCCATTTTAGCTGAACAGTTAGCAGTTATCTGCCTACTGCTGCTGAATGTGTCTAATGCCGTTTATGAGGTAGAACTGTGAACCCCCTATTTTTGTTCTGAATAGTAATAATGAACTGGGTGCAACTTTGGGTATAAGTAACATCCCAATTAAGCACAAAGATTCATCCACAGTGGAACACATGCTAGCACTGTACCACTTTGAAACCGTGTATTGCACTTTAACATTTAGTTGAGCAATGGAATCATTAACTTGCATTTGTCTTTCTGTTATGCTGACAGAAGAAAGAGTGTGTCTGGAAATTACACAGTGAAGCTGGAGCTGTATTTTCCTCTCCTCACCTAAATCTGCTACCACATCACCTGTATGTTGCTACACTTGGAGGGCTCCTGCTAGCTGTAAATCCAGTATGTAACTTTATTGCTGTTTATGGTCCAGAAATAATACAAATGCAGAATTAAGAACTCAGGGTGGGGAGAGGTAATAGTAAATGCAACAGCAGCTTGCAAGACAGTGAGATGAGAGAAATAATCCTGAGGAGCCGCCATACTCTGTTTTGATAACGCATGCTGTGTTAGTATACACTCACCACAAGAAACACCATCACAAACAGAACTTATTTGGGAATCAAAAAGCTATTTTTTTGTTTAATTCCATTGGCTTAGTTCAGAACCATTTCCCTTCTTGTATAGTTATGTGATTTGTAAGGTGGCGACTAGTACAGGAGAACCATCCCTAATTGCTTAACTTGATTGATGGCATTGCCTTGTTTCAGCTGTATGTTCTTCCCATTTTATGGCAGAATATGTACCTTGGGGCCTGTGAAGTGGGGAAACACGGAGCACTGTGCTAGTTCACTTGTTACTGCATTTGTCACTTTTACCTCATACTGTTAGTGACAAATTCCAAATGGATTGGAATTAGAAGAATGAAGTATCTTCATTGTAGGAGCAGCTACTCAGACGCTAAAGGAAGAATGTTATTTCGTTTTCCTAGTATCAGATACTTCTATGTCTTTGGCCAGCTGCTTCATTTTCCCATTAGCTGAAGCCCTGGGATGCACTAAAACCATACCTTTCATGCATGCATTTTCAGATTACGGGGAACGAAATCTGGAAGAGCTTTTGCGGAAAACCGATCTTCTCATCACCACATTGCAACAAGGACTGTGTATGTGTAGGATGTGTGGATGGAAATTTATATTGCTTTAGCCACTTTGGAGAAAAGGTAAGCACCTGTCTTTATTTTCTTTCCTTGTTTTCAAAACTTGGATTAGATTTAACTCAATTCACTCTTTTTAGCATCCATACTGGCCCAATGAAGCTTGTGTTATGTAAATCTGTTTTTCACAAGTTAAGATGTAATAGAGTCACACTGGAGCAGAGAAAAGTTCTATCTAGCCCAGCATCCTGTTTCACACAGGGGCCAGGCATGTCTGCTATTGCCTTCATGTCATTTTTGCACCAGAGTACATCACATTAAGGGACCCAGGTGGTGCTGTGGGTTAAACCACTGAGCCTAGGGCTTGCTGATCAGAAGGTCGGCGGTTCGAATCTCTGCAGCGGGGTGAGCTCCCGTTGCTCGGTCCCAGCTCCTGCCCACCTAGCAGTTCAAAAGCACATCAAAGTGCAAGTAGATAAATAGGGACCGCTCCGGCGGGAAGGTAAACGGCGTTTTCGTGCGCTGCTCTGGTTTGCCAGGAGCAGCTTTGTCATGCTGGCCACATGACCCGGAAGCTGTCTGCGGACAAACGCCTGCTCCCTTGGCCTATAGAGCGAGATGAGCGCCGCAACCCCAGAGTCGGACACGACTGGACCTGATGGTCAGGGGCCCCTTTACCTTTACCTTTACATCACATTACTAAGGATTGGGAAGTTTTGGCCCACAAGCCAAATGTGGTCCACCGGTTACTTCCATAGAGCCCACAGCTGGTGCAGGTTACCACCACCATTGCAGCAGGTTCAGACAAATTCCTCTTTCAGGCAGTGGAGCCCAGTAGCATTTCTATCAGGAAGCCATCCTTTTTCTTTTTTAAAAAGTTGATGTATGCAGTATCTTCCAGATTAGAGCTGAAAAATTCCAGGCGGTTAGTGGCTTTGCAGAAGCCACGTGATTTTTCAAAACCCACAGTGCAGTCATATACATGTCTACTCAGAGGCAAGTCCCATTGAGTTCAGTGGGGCTTTTTCCAGGTAAATCTGTATAGGATTGCACACTTGATAATGCTTTCTACCAGTTTACTAGAGCTGATAGTGATAACCTAACTGGATTGTCGTTTCAGTCTCTTTCTAGTCCATAAGACTGTTCTGCTTTAACCTTTGGTTTTAATACCTAAATATGTATTTATAAGCATAATTTATCTCAACATGTGCATTTTGATACTTCTTGGAGCCAAGAACTGTTAGAACTTTGAGAAGTCTCTTTACATATATGTGGAGTTCGCAAGCGCTGTCTTTGCTGTTTCTAGTCAGTTCAACACTTCCATCTCACCCAAAGTCCTTGGGTCCACCTAGGATTTAGTATAAGGTCAATTCCCTAGTTCTTGGTTCCAAGACCAACTTGTTCTAGGACATCTAGAAATTTTGCCTCTTAGTCATATCTGAAACATGCATCTACTTAGTTTGTGTGAGTTATCCATAGCTACAGCATTTCTGTTTGCTCTCAAGATCAGTCTGGGCATTGTGCTCAGTGGGGTGAGAGGATGTCACTACTACTATTTTATTTTTACTTTATTTTATTTTTGTACGGGGGGAACTGCTTTTGCTATCAATTGCAGTTCTTGGGAGTATCTATCACTTTTGAGTTTTCTAGTTGGACTCTGTGACTTCATCTTCAAGCCCTAATTCACACATGCATGTACCTGGAGGTGCGTCACTTTAGGTTTCAATTGAGGACTTGCAACTGAATATCTTAATGAATGTTGTGGGTGAAATGAAAAAGGTGGGTCTGCTGGATTAGGCCTCAAATTGTATAATTTGTAAAGTTATTTGTGAGGCAGGTACTCATTTGTGACAGAAGTAAAACATGTGGCTGATTGGTGACACTAATAGAAATTTCAATAACTTCTCAATATTGTCACGCAGAAATGGAAGTTTTCCAGCAATGGACCAATTTTTTCATCGCCATGTATTTCACATTTTTCCAGCGATATATTTTTTGGATCCCATGACAACTTTACTTACTGCTGTAGTACGGAAGGTAATTTATTGTGGAAATTTGAAACAACTTCAACTGTATATGCAATTCCATTCGTTTTCCATCATCATGCCTTACAAGATGAAACACTTCTCGCAGTGGCATCCACAGATGGCAGAATATGGATCTTGAATGCCAAGACTGGCTTGGTAGAAGGTGAAGAGAAGCTTCCAGGAGAAGTTTTCTCATCTCCTGTTGTATGGGGAACAACGATCATTGTAGGCTGTAGAAATAACTATCTTTATTGCTTTGATTTATGTGTTTCTAAAACCAAATAAGGTGCCTAAAATTTCCCTTTTTGGTATTTTTACTTTTGCTTGTACAAAATAGGGCTGGGTGATGTTAGGTTTTCAACATCACGATGTATCATTCTGATCTGAAGATACACCTCAATGTTGAAACAAGCTGCATTTGTAGGGAGAGAATTGCCAATTGTGTTATTGAGCTAGATCTGATCCTATAGTTTGCATTGCTTGCATTGTATGAATTCTGACTGTAGCCCTGGGATGTCTTGCTTAAAATGCTTTCCTCTTTGCCTCTATGCCTCTGTGTGTCAAAGTGCAATCAAGGCCGGATGAGCTGGCCCTGTCTGGAACACAGAAGCGCTTATCAGCTGCTATGCCTGACGCATAGTTTCACTCAAGGCTGCTAGAAGTTGCTAGCTTGACGCGTAAACTGAAGGCTGATAAGGCTACACATTGGCCCCAGCCTGTGAGGCGTGGGGTAAAACTTCTGCGGCTCTCACTGCAGGAGCTGAGGCGCTTTCACCCCAGTGCCTCATGGGCAGGGACAATGCAACTTGTTTGCACTGCTCAGGGACCCCAATGTCTGTTGAGGGGCAGGCAGCCATGTGCCCCTGAACAGAAAAGTTTAAGGACTGCTTCCACTGCTGCTGCTGCTGCACAGCGCAGAGTTCTTTTAAAAATGTTTTTAAATGCTTTTTTATTTCCTTTCACCTTTTTAAATCGGATGTTTGTTTGGGGTTGGGAATTTGTTTAATTTGGGTTTGTTTAATTTTACTTTGTAATTTTCTGTTTTTGGTTTGTATTGTTTTATTGTATTTTTTTATATATAGGTTTTATTTTGTTTTTAAGGGGAGGGGTCAGGGCTGCCTGGGAGTGGGTCCCAGCCAACAAAATGGCTGGGGCAGGTTCCACAGGGGGGGGGGTGCACTGGAACAACGGATCTCAGTGATCATGGGTAGGAGGAGGAGTTATGCTAAGACCAGACGATGTCATTACCGAGGAGGCAGACTTAGTCGTTGTTTGAGGACTATCCCTGCCTCCAAGTCTGGTCCTGACTGTTCCAGGTGGTTCGCAATCTATCCGAACCACCTTCGTCATCGGGGCCTGGTAGGGCTCCAATATCTCCTGTAATGCTTTTGCAAAGTTTTTTGCAGATAAAGTCGCTCAGATTCGGAGGGAGGTAGACTCCACCGTGGGATCAGGGCCGGGGCGGGAGAGTGCTGGAGCTCTGTCTAGTCATGTTTCATGGGATCAATTTCAATCTGTTACCTCCGAGGATGTGGACAGGCTGCTTGGACGAGTGAAACCAACCACCTGTCTCCTTGACCCTTGCCCATCCGGGCTAATAAAAGCGAGCCGGGAAGGGCTGGGCGATGGGCTCCGCGGGGTAGTAAATGCTTCCCTCTATGAGGGAGTATTCCCAGACCCGCTGAAAGAGGCAGTCATTAAACCGCTTCTTAAAAAACCATCTTTAGATGTGGCTAATATGGCCAAATCTTCCATTCTTGGGCAAGGTGATTGAGCGAGTGGTTGCTGAACAACTCCAGGCATGCCTGGAAGAAGCGGATCATTTGAATCCCTTCCAGTCAGGATTCAGGCCTCATCATGGGACTGAAACGGCCCTGGTCGCACTGGTTGATGATCTCCGGCGGGCTAGAGACAAAGGTGAGAGCTGCTTCCTAGTCCTGCTGGATCTCTCAGCGGCTTTTGACACCATCGACCATAACATCCTTCTGGACCGTCTAGAGGGGTTGGGAGCTGGGGGCACTGTTATACAGTGGTTCCGCTCCTTCCTCTTGGGCCGCGTTCAGGTGGTGGGGGATGAGTGTTCGGACCCCTGGGCTCTCACTTGTGGGGTGCCTCAGGGTTCTGTCCTCTCCCCCCATGCTTTTTAACATCTACATGCAGCCGCTGGGAGAGATCATCAGGGGGTTTGGGCTGGGTGTTCATCAGTATGCGGATGATACCCAGCTCTACCTCTCTTTTAAATCAGAACCAGTGAAGGTCCTGTGTGAATGCCTGGAGGCGGTTGGAGGATGGATGGCGGCTAACAGATTGAGGTTGAATCCTGACAAGACAGAAGTACTGTTCGTTGGGGACAGGAGGCAGGCAGGTGTGGAGGATTCCCTGGTTCTGAATGGGGTAACTGTGCCCCTGAAGGACCAGGTGCGCAGCCTGGGAGTCATTTTGGACTCACAGCTGTCCATGGAGGCGCAGGTTAATTCTGTGTCCAGGGCAGCTGTCTATCAGCTCCATCTGGTACACAGGCTGAGACCCCTACCTGCCTGCAGACTGTCTAGCCAGAGTGGTGCATGTTCCAGTTATCGCCCGCTTGGACTACTGCAATGCGCTCCACGTGGGGCTACCTTTGAAGGTGGCCGCCGAAACCACATAACACCGGTCTTGAAAGATCTACATTGGCTCCCAGTACGTTTCCGAGCACAATTCAAAGTGTTGGTGCTGACCTTTAAAGCCCTAAATGGCCTTGGTCCAGGATACCTGAAGGAGCATCTCCACCCCCATCGTTCTGCCCGGACACTGAGGTCCAGCTCCGAGGGCCTTCTGGCGGTTCCCTCGCTACGAGAAGCCAAGTTACAGGGAACCAGGCAGAGGGCCTTCTCGGTGGTGGCGCCTGCCCTGTGGAACGCCCTCCCAACAGATGTCAAAAAGGAAAACAACTACCAGACTTTTAGAAGACATCTGAAGGCAGCCCTGTTCAGGGAGGCTTTTAATGTTTAATAGATTATTGTGTTGTATTTTTCTGTTGGAAGCTGCCCAGAGTGGCTGGGGAGACCCGGCCAGATGGGCGGGGTATAAATAATAAATTATTATTATAAGGGAGGCATCCCACCCCCACCTCTGGCTTTGGTGAGGTGGGGGCTCTGTTACACTTGAGGAAGCCCAGCGAGCTACCTCTTTCTCCCAGGAGGTAGAGGCAACCCGCTCACCCCCAAGTGTAATGGAACCCCAACCCCACCTCCACTGAAGGGTGGGCAGCCACGCACCCCAGAAGTTCAAAGGAGCCATCTGCCTGTGCTGGCTGCTGAGGGAGGAACAAAGCTACATGCCAATGTAGCTTGCTCCTCTGTCAGCAGTATGAGGGCCAGAGCGCAATGGCTGCTTCACCCAGTGGTGAAACGTCTGCTGCAGCTCACCTGCTGGTGACA
This sequence comes from Zootoca vivipara, assembly GCF_963506605.1. Lineage (NCBI taxonomy): Eukaryota > Metazoa > Chordata > Lepidosauria > Squamata > Lacertidae > Zootoca > Zootoca vivipara. Next base: position 56,105,261 of record NC_083284.1, on the reverse strand, counting down.
CCCGCAGTATACTGCCAGGTGAAGCAGCCATCGTCATCTGGCCCTGGCTGATATTAATACATTGCCCAGGCCTAGTACAAAATAGAAAACCTTGCCTACAGTGTAAAAACATCTATTAATTTAAACCCCAGCTTCCTGACATAACAGTTACTTGTGTACTTTAATAGCCATGGTCATCAGTGGCTAATATATTAAAATGTACTGATCATGGCTGTGTAAGATGCCATACTATATTTACCAGGGCACTTTAGAATGTGGAATAACTTTTATCCCCCAAAAGGCAGCATATAATGTTTAAGAAAGTGTCATTTGAAATTATGGATTTCCTATACAAAGCATTTCGAAAACATGGCTTGAGCTTTTTATTTGAGAGCAGCATCAACCCCAACACTGATGGCGTGATAGAAAAGTACTGAATATTGCAGGAAAGTATGAGCTGATAGGGTTCAAGGGTTCACTGTTTAACTTTTTATCATATATTGCAAAACCAATATATGTGTGGGTATAAGTGTCCCACCAGCAGAAGGATCACTGCTTGCACAACAGGACTCCCTGCCGCCTCTTCCCCCGCACAGACACATGCAACCTCTGTAAATTTGCTTCAGAGGGTTAAGGGAAGCACCAGAGGAGATTGAGGGGTGTGGGGGGAAGAGAGGGAAAGCCCTGTTGTCTAAGCAGGAATCCTTGAGCTGGCAGGACACTTAGTGCTGCTTTGGCTCATTTCTGTAATGTGCAAATGACAAAACAGAAGTTACATTTGTTCCAGAAAACAGGTAGATGTTGAAAATCAAAGCGCTAATTTTGTGAAACAATGTGCTCTTTCTATTACATGCTATAAGGATCACGCATAGATACAGGACAATTTTTATCGACCTCCATATAGGGTGCTGTTAACAGTTATGGATGAATTATTGTGTGAAGATCACAGGGAGGTATCTAATGACTTCCCTTTCCTGTCTTCCTCACTCTAACTCTCTATGCCATCCTAATCTGCTTCTAAGTCCTCCAAACCCATTAAGCAGATTTTAGGGCCATACAGGGTGGGGGGATGGGGTGGGTAGGGAATGTTCCATTTATGGGAGTACAACTCACTGTTTTTCCCCTGAAATATCACCAACAGGAACGAACTTCTTGTTAAACCTTTTCATGTAACCTTAAAAAAAAACAAGCAGTAATGAATAACCCATAAATGAGAACATAAATAAAAAGTACTTTCATAGCTACATAAACACTTGTCTTTTTTTTATTGAAATAGAACAAATTCTCCATGATTAACCATTTACATTAAAATTTGACGATCAAAAACCAAAAAGAGAAATTGCACTAATATATCCCGTAGTCATAGATCATTTTACTTAGGTTGTATTGTTGGTAAAAACACATAATTAGATACCTATAGCAATTCAGGCTTTCCTTAAAAGATAAACCTGACATTTGTAACAAAAAGACAATGAATACGTACATCTTCTGATAACTTTCAGCAGATTATAATTTAATATGAATTAAAATGACATTAGTATAAGAAACAATTGCACTTTAAAACATTTGAAAAATTAAAAAAGTACACAAAACAAAACCCCACAATTGTACATTTGTTCATAATTTTATACACCACTATATGAACAACAGAGGTTAAGCATCTGTAACCTCAGAAATAATATTTTGTTCCCAAACGTTAGTGATGCCCAACTCCTGTTGAAATCAATGCAACAAAGTTAAGCCCTATTAATTTCAACAGAACTTGGATATGATTAACTTCCTATAGCTTAAGTCTTTTGTATATAAGTTACTCCACTGCCACCAAAAGTTGAGACCATATTCTACATAGTGGTCAGATCAGTTTTTTTAAGTGTTTTGAATAAATGTCATGTTTGTTCAGTAGAAAGGCTGTGACAGAGCTTAAGCAAAGTAACACTTCATTGGTATTTAGTGCAAAATTTTCAAGTTGACTTTACATGAAATGACAATGTTGAAAATATAGGCTTCTAAAAATGTTTCCAAAACAATATTGTACATATCCCTCAACTCTGATCCAGATACTGATTCATGAGTGGAAATGGGAATCTCCCCCTTCCTATAAATGCAACAGAGTGCTGCACTGGACACCCCCCTTCCCCATCAAATGACTGGGGAAATATCTGCAGGGGCAGCACACCTTGCAGTGTAACCAATACATCAACTCTGATGCCCTGATCATGCGTAGAGTGAAGGGAAAGTGGGTTCCTCCCAACTTAAGTCCAGGTGTCCCTTACTGCCTACAGTATGCTCAGGGTTATCAATGCTGATGGTATTCCTGTTGAACATTTTAACAGCAGCAGGGGATGCACAGCCTTCTGGTTTCCTTGGTTCTCTGGATCAGAGCCTCCGAATACTATTTTCGTACACTAGACCCCCCCTTATGCTTGAAAACACTTTGCTTCTGAAGCTTTTGAACTATTTACTCACTATACGCTCTATGCTAACAGTGTGTCTAGAATTATTTGGTAGGTCTTCCCCCCCCTTTATCATGCAAGTAGCACCTTTCCCCCTAAAATTAGTATTCATCCCACCCAACTCTTCGGTTTTCAACCCCCACATTCCCCTTTCCTGCTCTCCTGTTCCCAAAAGTTATTGGAAATGGATTTGAGGAAACAAAGTTGTAATTGCAGTTTATGCAATTCCAGGTTTAAGCACTACTAGATTAAGCGTGCTTTTAAAAAAAACATTTTCTACCACCAGCAAGAGGCTTTTGCACCAATCAAGGCAGGCCTGTACTTTCTTTGTATACAGGCTGAACTATGTGCTACTTATCCCACATTCAGCAGGAGCTCTTCCTGGTGTCAGCAGGTTACCTCTCTCTAAAATAAAGGAGGGTCACCAGTAAGTTTTGCATGCGATGTACATCCACAAACAGACTTTTCCCATCATGCCCCTGCTGGCCAGAAGGAGCCCAATCTGTGCTTGTATTACGTAGGTATATGGGTTTGTGCCATGGGTTAAACAAAAAGCCTCAACATACCTGTAGAAATCTTTGCCGCTTAAGTGGATGCATATAAGCTGTTTTCAATTCTTCAAGTAACTGGCTCTTTATTAACTTGGATTCCCACGGAACCCTAAAGGCTGCTAACAATCCTGAAATTGATGGGTTATTTACGAACGCTTATGGTTTGAATTTAAATATGAAACCAAAAACAACACTGATAGCCCAATGACCACATGGACATCCCTTTGTATAGCAGCTACATAACTGCCAAAACCCCTTTGTGCTTGCAATTTTACAGAAACACAACTGACCTTTCGTTTCCTCTGTAGGATGCCTATTCATTAACAGCATCTGCTGCCTTAAAAATATACTCTGGAGCAGAACTGCAGTTCTCAAAATGTTCCTTGGATTAATTATCGAGTTCTTCCATTCTGGCAAAACAAATGTGGTACTATGAGGGATCCTGTTGAATTAGCCATTAGTTAAGCAAAATGCACCTTTGTCTCTTACAAACAAAAGGGGCGTTAAAAATATAACTAGTTTTATGTGGAATAGTTAGAAGACCCCATTAGCTGTAGAATACACAAACCAGGCAAACTGGAGTTCTGTTTAAACCGGTTCGTATCTACTGGAACAATCTGAATTCCATACCTTGTAGACCTATTTGGTGATCCTTGAATTTGAAGCAATTTTAAAAGTAACCATAAAAAGACATCACTGTTTCCTCCACATTTTAGAGATGAAAGATTTAAAGGGGAGTAAGACTTACATGCAAATAAAGTACACTTATCCCTGCAATGTTCTTTAGCCAGATTTACAATCTGAAGTCTGTTCTATGACTTCCTGTACTGAGTATCTAACAGTAACTACATATTTTTAAAACATGCCATTAACAAAAGTGCTGAAGTCATGTTCTGCCAGCGTAACATGCAGATATGCTGGCACAGATGTTGAAAATCAAAGTGCTAATTAAGTACAGAAAACAATTATTTTCCTGAGAATATGCAATCTAAGGTCCATAAGAACGAAGTCCAAACAGTCTAGTTTCTGCAGTTCAAAAATTCCCCATTTTCACAAAGCTGGAATCATGTCTCCTTTTGTTAATATTTTGGGTTCCTAATATGCAACCATTTAGGCATAGGGATAGTTACAGTACATGGCTAAGTGGGTTTTTGTATAATATTTAAATTACCGGTATGTATAATTTGAAAGATTAGTGTTTGTGGTCGCCCTGCCTTCACATGTGTGTTTAATCCTATTTTTATCTGTGCTGTGCTACCAATCACTGAAAGATGATTACCATATATTACCAGTATAGCTTACTTCTGCACACAATGGCAGTGAAAATATTGTCATGGATTTTGCATAAGAGCTTCTGCATGGTTTGGAGTATCATTGCAGGAAAAGGCATATTTGATGCCACCCTGTTTCAGCATGTTAATTATTTATATATATATATTTCCAGTTAGAAGCAGCTGATAAAGGCAATTTTTCTCACAATGAAGCTTTTTAGAACAAAATACTGAATTTGTGAAAATATCTTGATGGGTTCTCATTACAGGAGAGCTAACTCGGTTACTAGCTCCAAACTGAGAGACGCTACTATATTGCAAACTCTATGGTAGGACTGGGCGTATTGGTGCTTTTATCAGTCACAAGTTAAACTTATTTTAAATTCATCCATAAATTATTTGCAACATTAAGAAAAGGTAATCATAGTATACTCTCTTTACTACTACTAAGGCAGGTCTTCCAGAATCCTGTAGAATCAGTAGAGATTTATAAATTTATCAGTAAATGGTATTACTTTCTCTATTCAAAAGTGGAAACAACATGTGCATTACATTCATTTTAGCAGCTTAAGTGGCTGGAATATCTGCTTTGCAGCAACATATTAAAAAAAACAACCACAGATGGAAATCCATACCATAAGAGCCAAAATTCAGGAACATTTCGGCACCGATCCTTAAAGTGGTATGAACCCCTAACACATTACATCCATATGCTTTCAAGAGATGAAACTTGAGCTTTGTGCCTAAACCTCTATTCCATAGTCCCTAGATTTTTGATGCAAAAGATTCTAAAATGTAGGTGAAATCTGCAGTGAGCCAGGAAAACTGTTAAAAATGTTCTTCATCCTTCAGGATATGCGCTTATTTTTGTCCCAGTTGGTTCTGTCATGTGAAAATACAAATAAAGAGGAGAGAGCAATTAATAAACAGCAGAAAAAGAGCAAAACCAGTATCGTTTACTTAATGATTTGGGGACAGTCACTCCAGGCTTTTGCTTTCCTCTTGGCTAAGGCCAGCCAGGCAGGTTCTGTCGACACCGGATTAGCTTCTGGCGTGGAGAATCTCTTGGTGACTTCTTTAGTCAAGGGTGACGGTGGAAGAGAATCTGAGATCTCCACTGCTAATGAAGAAAAAGAAAAAGTTCCATCACTGCAAAGTAAAATGGCAGAAACTTACCAGAAACATTGTCATGTGCATGTTCAGTGTGGCAGGAGAGGCATTTTAATAGGCATGCAAGAAAGTTGGAGAGAGCAAGATTTCACAGCAAAATTCAAAGGCCTGCCCAAGATTGAATTGGAAAAAGGGAGATATAGCTGAAGTGTATTATTCCTTTTAAAAATAATTCATAACAGCCAGAGTTATAGGTGTTTCTGAGGAATAACCACCCTCTCCTCCATGGTGCCCTAGCTACCGTGTTTCCCCTTTTTTAAGACACCGTCTTATAACTTTTTCCCCTCAAAAAAACACACAGTGGCTTATTTTCAGGGGGTGTCTTTTTTTAAAAAAGTGCTGGTACAACTGGGACCCACTGGCTCAGGACGCTCGGTGCTCTCTTCTGCGCGCTGCTGGGCGCGTTGTTGGCGCTGCCAGTTCCGAGCGCCTGCAGGGTGGGGTGGGGGTGGCAGTGCTTTAAACCCCCAACCCTGTAGAAAGCAATGGAAGTTATGGACCGTAACAATCCTTAAGAGGCGCAGGTCTTAAAAAACCCCTGGTATCACCCTTGAAGCACAGCCTTCCAAAGTCAGGGGGGAAGAGGTCTGTTTAGACAAAGGAAAGGATCGGGGGTGATTCTGCGCCCTGGGACCCACAGAACTACTTTAAAAATCCCAACCTGGGGGGGGGGTCAAATAGTGAAGCCCCATAGCCCTGTAGCAACAGAAGGCACATTCTGAAGCACCCAAGCTGTTCGGTTCCATAAAAAATCCAGGAATTGTAAAATTAACAACAATAATGGGGGGGGGGCACTCTATCCAAAGAGTTAACAAGGAATGGGAAAGTGTTGAGTTATATATGGAAAAATATGGAAAGGAAAGTTAGTTAAAGATAAAAAATAAATAATTATCGCAAGGGAAAAAATAACATCATAAAGGGTAATATTAAATATAAAATAGACAACACAACAGAAAAAGCAAGTATATGACTAAATGAGATCGCACAGGAGTGAGGGAAGTGGGGAGAGAGGGAGGGGGGTAAGGAATGGAAGGAGGCAATGGTTGGAGGAGGGTATAGGGGGATGAATTAAAGGAAAATTAAGACTGAGAAGCGCATGGTTTTTGTTTTTTAAAGATGCAAAGGCTTGCAATCAGCCAAAGTATAGAGCCCAACTTCCAGGAGACTGCGATCTACTTGCGGATTTATAAACTGGAGGTGATCTACCCCCGTTTTATTGGTGTTCAGGTCAGAGTTGTTTTTAGAGAGAGGAAATATCCCATTTTTGAGGTTAAAGTAAAAGTTCCTGACCTTTTTTTTATAATGAGGAAATGCTGCTAAAACTCCGTTCTTCATTCCACGAAGGGGAGAGGGGGCGGGGCCGGGTGCTCAAAGACAAAAGAAATAGAAAAGGAGATAGCGATCAAATGCAGCCTCCTGGGGATCGATGCAGCCGCCGGGAGAGGCAGGGGCTGCAGCCGAGTGCTGCTTCGCAAACAAACGGGGGAAGTGCTTAGAACCCAGAGAATCCAGCTGAAAAACACAAAGCAGCAACAGCAATTGCACACACACCATCCCAAGCCAGCACAGTAACCAAGTCCCAAAAGCAAGAAAGGACTCAGCAAACACTGCTGCGGCCGGCGTTGCTGCTGCTGACTCGGGGAGCTCAGTGCTCTCTTCCACACAGCGCCTATCACTATGGCTTATTTTCGGGGTATGGTTTATATTTCTCAAATGCTTAGAAATGCTGCTATGGCTTATTTTATGACTACGCCTTAAAAAGGGGGAAACACGGTATGTGGGTTTCTTCCATTTTATACTGTATTTTATAAAAATGTTCAGTGTTATCACTGGGGAAGGTAAACTGAGCCTGCCTCAATCTAGACTTTGTCTTTATTGTTGGTTAGTACCATATTTTCTGGCGTATAAGACGACTTTTTAACCCAGGAAAATCTTCTCAAAAGTCGGGGGTCGTCTTATACGCTGGGTATAACCAGACTGGAGAATCTGCGGATGCCGCATATGGTGGGGGGAGCTCAAAAATGGCCGCGGCCGCATCCCTACGGTATGAAAGCAGCAAGGGCGGCGCTGTACAAGTACGGTAAATCCACTCACCAGGAGCAGCGCTGTGCCCACGGAGGCCATTTCTCCGGCCACGAGCCGCCCGGTCACTGAGCCGCCTGCTCGGCAAGTCCCCACGCTGCACCGCGCTAAACCGAGTGGTGCTGAAAAAGGCATCTGTGCACACGCATAAGCAATTTCCAGCTTCTGGGCATGCCCAGATGCCGGAAATCACTTCTGCGCATGTCCAGGCATGTGCAGAAGCGATTTCCGTTGCCGTGCTGCCCATGCCCAGAAGCTAGAAATCGCTTCTGTGCATGTCCGAGCAGAAGCGGTTTCCGGTGCCCCAGAAATGGGCAGCGCAGCATTGGGAATCACTTCTGCGTAGTCTTATACGGCGAGTATATCCCAAACTCTATATTTTAACTGGAAAAGTGGGGGGGTTGTCTTATACGCCCAGTCGTCTTGTGCGCCGGAACATACGGTAAGTTCTGACTCTTTACGTGAAAACCAAGTCCTTCCTCTGGAAAAGGACTTTTGTGGCAGTTGAGAAGAAGTTAGATTGCTACAAAAGCCTAAAATCAGGGGAAATAATTTTGAAGCATTTCTCCATTACCTCTCCTCTGCATGGCCACAACAATGCGTAAGATTGAATTCATCTGAAGCTGCAGAAGCGTTCATCATTGGAAGCTGAATTTATAGCTGTGGACAGCATAAAGGGATTCGAACCATTCACCCTACTTTCTCATCTAAGTTTGTTGGGCATGAATTCTTTCAAGAAACATTACACTCCTAAGGAGAGGACTGCCTACCTTGCTGACATGCTATACTAATGAAAAGTTTCCTACTTATTTGTTAATGGTTATTTTAGGGCTGGTATACTACTAAGTCAGTGTTGGAAACAAAATTAGTTAATTGGAGTTGAACTTACTCTCCAGGTTCAGACATGACAAACCACAGGAGGACTTTTTTTGAATCAGGCAGGGACTGCAGGAAGGGGGAGTCGCATATCCACCCAGGACAGAGAGAGACATTCATGATTAAATCATGCTTAAGACAAACTGTGGCAAATGTGACTTTTTGTTTTTGTCTAATGGGACGCGGGTGGGCTTGCCGATCAGAAGGTCAGTGGTTCGAATCCCCGCGACGGGGTGAGCTCTCGTTGCTTGGTCCCAGCTCCTGCCAACCTAGCAGTTCAAAAGCATGTCAAAGTGCAAGTAGATAAATAGGTACCGCTACAGCGGGAAGGTAAACGGCATTTCCGTGCGCTGCTCTGGTTCACCAGAAGCGGCTTTGTCATGCTGGCCACATGACCTGGAAGCTGTAAGCCGGCTCCCTCGGCCAATAACGCGAGATGAGCGCCGCAACCCCAGAGTCGGTCACGATTGGACCTAATGGTCAGGGGTCCCTTTACCTTTAATGTTCCTCCTGAAGGTGGGGAGTGAACCATGGGAAATGGAGACTTAATGTTACATGCCATATACGATAAACTCTATCATTAGGAAGCAAGAATTGGGGTGGCGGGTGTTGTAAAAATCTTTTAAAATGCTTTAGAAAATTGTTCACTATACACTGGGACATCTCTTGAGATTGTGTAACCAAATCTTGCATGTTGTTTCTGGAGATCAGGGAGCAGGTTTTAATCTATATTTGGATATTGTTGGCTGCCATTTTGAATTAAGATGGCAGACTAAACCTTTCAAAATTGCACTGATATTTTTGGTGCCTTAGAATTCCCATGCAATGCCAGATATACAGCAGTTAGTAAACAGTAAATAAAACAGAATTTCCTTTTCTGAGGAACTTCCTGCAGAGATTCTCTGTTTCATCATAATCTCTTCAAAGACATCTGTAACCTTGAAAAACAAAACCTTTGGAAAGATACAACATGCTTTTGGGAGAAACCATAATTAGTCTTGCATTTCTCTGACCTATTTTTTTACCAGTAGGGATTCTAAGCCTGCAGAAGCCGACTCCTTTTGACTCTTTAACATTTGAGAGATTGGTAGACTTCAAAAGCTTTATAGCAGGGCTGAAATATCTAGTTTCCTCGCTGCACCAGCTGTATAAGCTTTACATGCAAATACTCCAAAATACGTTGATTTTCAAACAATATTCTGAGCTTCAGGAGTAATAAGTATATAATTATAAGGATGCAAGTAGGGTGAGGCAGGTGGCTGGAAGAGGGGGGAGCGGAGAGAGGCACTGGTACTGGGTGACATCAGACACCCTGCCTTCCCTCCTTGTAAAAGCAGCTGCCTTCAAGAGGCTGTTGTTTCTGAGAGGCATTTTCATCAGGACTAGATCCCACTGAGCCTGCTGACCTTCAGTCCGCATGGCTATAACTGTTCAACGCACTCCCCAAACTTGCCCACATTTCATTGGTGCTGGAAAAAGTGACAATCTAAGGCCAGCCTGCCAGGTGTGTGTGTGTGTGTGTGTGTGTGTGTGTGTGTGTGTGTGTGTGTGTTTTGTCAGCGAGGAAACACCAAAAGGGATTGACTATTTGGGTTGTGTCTTTGGGGTCTGATTAGGGCTCTGTTGAAGATTAATTCCCCGTGTCTGCTGTTATGGGATTGTTGTTTATCACATAATGGTGTATGTTTTCATTCCACAGTGGGAAGTGACGACAAGATGTTTGTGTTACTGTGTGTCCTGAAGTGGGGCTATTGTCCTTTGTTCTTTCTCTTTGCTGTCTGATGCTAGAGAGAGAGGGAGCCATGTTGCAGTGCTCCGAGTGTATTATATGTAAATGAACGTAGATTAGCCAAAATGCTGAGTTCTGTTACGCAACTGCAAACTCTGCAGATCCCTAAGTGTACTAATGCTTCTTGGCATTAGTCACTGTGATGTTCGGGCTGGAGAAAGCTTTTGAAGCTCCCAATCGACCAGTAGGAAGAGAACATGCCAGTCGGGCATGTGTCTTTGCCAAGGTCCTACTCGTGTGTAGGAGATCCTAACAGGCTCACCCCCTTTTATTGTTTTCTCAGGCACGGTATGATGATGTTTGCCCTTCTCGTCCTGTTGTTTTGTAGCATTTTATATATAGCATTTAAAATACACCGAACAGACTCAAAACCTGACAAGTCATCAGCGTAGCAAAAATATTCACATTGGCGATTCACCCACCCATCCTTACACTCTGCATAAGCTGTGGCAACAAAAGGAGATACCAGGTTTCAGTTAGGCAGTCCCAACTGTCTGCATGTGGAAGCAATCTCTGCTCTTCCTTACAGAGGAAACTGAAGACTCACCCAGGGCCGTCTCAAGCCGGTCGGGCGCCGTGGCGCGGAGATCGCTCCGGCGCCCCCGCCCTGGTGGGCGGATGTGGAATGAGGGTGTGTCTGAGAACGCCACACATTCAGCTTGTGGAGTAGTCCATTCTCTCCTTGATTTAGAGTTCCCTGGGAAAAACCGCAACCCTCCCAGATCTATCTCCCTTTTGGAAAGAACACAGAAGCCCTCCTTCCCATTTTTGCCACTCATCTTGAAACAGGAGCTAATTGGTTTCCCACAACGTTATTATCCTGAGAAAAGTTCTAAGCGTTCAAAACCAACAGCCATGGTATCAGTTTTTAATGCCAGAGCTCAACCCTAGAATGGATGAGGGAAGGGCAGAAGAAAAGTGCTTCATTTATCCCCTCTGCAAAAATAAATGGTTTGCAAAGCTATGGCTCTATCATGTGAACAAGGATTGCAATAGTAAATAATATGGTGTACATGAAATTTTACTCCCCCTTGCCACCATTGTGTGTTACCCTACCATGAAATAAAATTCATTGCCCCTCTTGTTTCTATCAGCTAATCAGCCTGCAGGTTTTAAAGGCACAGTTTAAGAGTCACACAAAAGAAGCAGTAATTAGGCAGTATAATCTAGGAACTTAATGGTTTCGGTGCGCTAGAGGGAACAACGTATTTATTATACTAGCACATTATTCATTAGTGTCAGAGGGCCTGATATGGCTACTCTAGAGTAACGACTCCAGCATGGTCTTTTAAGGCTTTTATTAAGTGCTGATTATTTACAGTGTTCAGAGCAGTAAAAATGCATCCTTAAGGTGAGGTGTCAGAACCTCCGAATGGCGATTGGCGCGTTTTCTTCCAGCACCAAAGCTTTGGCAGACCCAACCTCTTCCCCCTACGTTTGCGTCGCAATTCGGGAGTTGGGGGGATTGGCCTCCCCCCCGTGCGTCCAACTTCCTGTCCCACCTGCGGCATGGGCTCCACAACCTTGCCTGAGCCTCGGACACCACTTCCTGACTCTCCGCTGGAGGCAGAGCTCTCCTTACTCTCTCCCGCGCTTGGGGATGGGCTGGAACTTAAGATGGGAGGGACTTCCCTGTATCCCTTGTCCCTCACATCCACCCCCCTCCCAGGCTCCTCTCCCCCCCTCCCTAGGGGCTCTCTGCTTGCTGGGGACGAGTGAAACCCCAAGAAGTCTGTGGCATCCGAGCCTGTGGGTGTAAAAATTTCCCCCCAATCCTGCGATCTTTCTCCTTCCCCCTGAGAAGACGGGAATCCCAAGAAGTCAGTGGCGTCAGAGCTGGTGGGAGTAAAAATGTTCTGCCAGTCCTCTCCTGCCTCTGACGTAGTCGACCTCGGTGAAACCCACACCTCTTCTTCCGTATCCTCAAATTCCGCTTCCCATCTCCATGGAGAGCTGCTGCCTGCGATCCCTTCCTCCCGCCCCTCCGCCTCTCCCTCCCTTTCCATGTGCCAGGGCTTGGGCCTGTGGGGGAACAGGGCGTGGAACTCTTCCACTAAAAATTCCTCAGGTACTTCCGTGGCCGGTATCCACTCATTGTGGGACGGCGGAGTGTCCTCCCATGCTATGAGGTACTCCAGCCCTCTCACCCCTCTCCTTGAGTCTAAAATCTCAGTTGCCTCATTGAGCTGTCGGGCGTCTCCCGTCTCCCCCCCTCCCTCTGGAGGCTGATCGCTGTCCCTGAACCTGGTACTTTCCCTGTACGGCGACAGCAGCGATCTATGAAACACTGGGTGCACTCTCATGTCCTCAGGCAGTGCTAGCCTGAAGGCTACCGGGTTGACCTGTTGCGTGACCGTGAAGGGGCCCAGCCTCCTGGGTGCTAACTTCTTGCATCGCCCCCTGGTGGGAAGACCTTCCGAGGATAACCAAACCTTGTCCCCCACCCTGATGACCTCTCCCGGTCGCCTGTGGCGATCTGCCCCCTTCTTGTACGCTTCCTTGGCCCTCTCCAAGTGTTCTCTGAGCTGCTGGTGCACCGTCTCCAGGTCCTCTGCCCAATCCTCTGCCTGTGGGCCCTCTTCCTCCTCCTCCCCCTCCCTCTCCGGGAAAGATCTGAGGTCGCGCCCGTAGTTGGCCTTAAAGGGCGACACCCCTGTGGAGACGTGCACCGCATTGTTGTAGGCAAATTCTGCCAGTGGCAGGCGATCCACCCAGTCCGTTTGCCTCTGGCTGACGTAACATCTCAGGTACTGCTGCAGAATGGCGTTGACCCGCTCCGCCTGTCCATTGGTCTGCGGGTGCCGAGCCGTAGACAAACTGACCTCCACCTGCAGGAGGTTCATTAGCCGCCGCCAGAACCTGGAAACAAATTGGTGGCCACGATCCGAAATAACTCTTAAAGGCAATCCATGCAGTCTGAATACGTGGTCAACAAACAGTTTGGCCGTCTCTTCTGCCGAGACCGCCCTGGCACACGGTATAAAGTGGCACATTTTGGACATGAGGTCCACCACCACCAACACTGCGGTCTTGCCCCTGGACGACGGCAGGTCTGTGATGAAGTCCATGGACACTACTTCCCACGGCCTGTGCGGTGTGGCTAATGGCTCCAGCAAACCTGCTGGTGGCGCTCTGACCACCTTTGCTCGCTGGCAGGTGTCACATCCCCTTACATAATCCCGAACATCCTCCCGCACCCCTGGCCACCAGAAGTGTCTCATGACTAGGTGAGTGGTTTTGTCCCTTCCGAAATGACCCGCCGTTGGGTTGTCGTGCATCTGCTTGAGGACCTTACCTCTCAGCTGTTTGGTGGGCAGGTACAGGGCTCCCCTGTAAAAAAGCAAACCCCTCCTTTCCTCAAAGTCTTTAGCCTGCTCCCTCCCCCCTCGCAGCTCTCTGAAGATGCGGGAGGCAAACTCATCTGCTGCCGTCAGTGCTGTGAGTTCTGCCTCGCTCACCACTGCTGCTCCGCAGGACCATGCTGATGGGGGGAAAATGTGCCTGGGCACTGGTGGCAACTCCTGCTCCATGTACTCTGGTTTGCGGGAGAGGGCATCCGCCCTGACATTCTGCTCCCCCGGGATGTAGTGGATGGAGAAGTTGAAGTTCGAGAAGAACTCTGCCCACCGTATCTGCCGCTGGTTGAGCACCCTGGCCGTTCTCCAGAACGCCAGGTTCTTGTGGTCTGTGCACACCTGGATGGGGTGCTTGGCGCCCACCAGGAAGTGTCGCCAGTGCTGGAAAGCAGCGTGGATCGCAAGAAGTTCCCTATCAAACACCGTGTAGTTGCGTTCAGGCTGTGTCAGCTTCCTGGAGAAGAAGGCACAAGGTCTCCACTCTCTGTTGGCGTCCAGTTGCAACAGGATCGCTCCCAACGCCCGGTCTGAAGCGTCTGTCTCCACGCGTAGGGGCGCATCCTGCACCACATGGAACAGGTTCTGGTCGGACGCGAACACCCTCTTGAGGCTTTCGAACGCTGCTTGCGCCTCTGGCGTCCACCTGAACTTCTGCTTGCCTCTCAGGCAGTCCGTGATGGGAGCCGTAACCCGCGAGAAGTTCTTGATGAATTTCCTGTAGAAATTGGCGAATCCTAGGAGGCGTTGGGCATCTTTGCGCGTCCTGGGGCTGTGCCAGTCCAGGATGGCCTGCACCTTGTCCTTGTCCATCGCCAGTCCCTTGTCTGACAGTTTGTAGCCCAGGAAGTCCACTTCCCTGGTGTGAAACTTGCACTTCTCCAGCTTCACATACAGGTGGTTCTCCTTCAGGCGTTGCAATACCTCCCTGACATCCTTCACATGTTGCACTGGGTCAGCGGAATAGATAAGGATGTCATCCAGGAAGACTAAGCAGTTCTTGAAGAGAAGGGACCCCAGGACGTGGTGCATGAAGGCCTGGAAGCATGCTGAGCCCCCTTGCAACCCGAAGGGCATCACCAGATATTCAAAAGAGCCCAGAGGCGTGAACATCGTGGTTTTCCACTCATCGCCTTCCCGAATCCTGATCAAGTTGTACGCCCCCCTCAGGTCTAGCTTGGTGAAAATCTTGCCCCTGCGTGCCACTGTCAGGAGATCGTCCACTCTGGGCATGGGGAAAGCCACTGGCTCTGTCACTGAATTGAGCCGTCTGAAATCCACCACAAGACGGCGCTGTTGCGTGTCTTTCTTGTCCACCCAGAAGACCGGGCTGCCCCCTGCTGCCTTGCTTTCTCTGATGAACCCCCGTTTGAGGTTCTTGTCTATGAACGCACGCAAATCCTCGAGTTCCTGATCTGACATGGCGTACAGCTTGGCTGGGGGTATCGTTGCCCCTGGCACCAGGTTGATCTGGCAGTCGAAAGACCTGTGTGGGGGTAGGTGGTCGGACTCCGCTTCGCTGAAGACCTCCTGCAGGTCCCAGTACTGCTTGGGTATCGCCTCACCCCCTTTGACATGCATGGTGGCCACCGTGGCTATTGGAGGCCCCTCCCCTGGTTGGTGCTGCATGCAATGTTCCAGACAAAAGTCCGACCCAAACGTGATGCATCTCTGGTGCCAACTTATGGAGGGGTCGTGGCGCGCCAGCCAGCTCATTCCCAAAACGATGGGGGGGTCTGAGATGGTTGTGACGTTGAAAGCCAGTGTCTCTGAGTGCCTTCCCACCGTCATTCTCATGGGGGGGGGTTTGATGAGTGATGGCCCCTCCCAGCAACTCTCTGCCGTCAATGGTGGCTACGTGCAGGGGAAAATCCAGCTGCAGAAGCTGGATCTGGTGCTCTTCTGCAAAGTTTCTCGAGAAGAAGTTGGCTGAGGCACCACTGTCAATTAAGGCGAGGACTGTCAGGGGATAGCCATTTGGGAGCGTTAGCGTGACTTCTAGAACCACTCCTGCTCTGGGAGGGGTGGGCTGGCTCTGCTCCTCTCTGTGCGGGTGGGCGGGCTGGGGCTGTTGTCTGCTGACTGTGCCTGGCTGCTGCCCCTTGTCTCCTGCAGCCAGGCTGTCTCGTTTCCCTGCTGTGGTGCTGCTTCAGTGGGGGAAGGTACAACCGTTCCCGCCTTTCCTTGCCACTCTCTGCGATGAGGGCAGTCTCTGACGCGATGCCGGGGGGAGTTGCAGAGAAAGCAATTCCCGCCTCTTCCCTCCTTGCGTCTTGGCGCCGCCGGGGTTTGAAAAGCCCGCGCGCGCGCTCCACCGATCTCCATCGGTTCCGGCTCTGGGCTTGGTCTGGGCGGGTCTGGGGGCGGGCCCTGGGGTGGGGTTTGGTGATGTGGTCTGTCCTGGGAGCGTGGGAACCAAGGTTTTGCTGCGCGCGTCGCTTGTTTGTCATACCATCTGGATTCCTGTCTCACCCCCACCGCTAGCGCCGCTTTGCTTAACTCATCCATAGTCCGCGGTCTAGGACCTCTTGCCAGCTCATCCTTAACGTCTGCGTGCAAACCCAGGTAGAAGGCTGATTTCACTGGCTCACTTTGCAGATCCCACCCCAGTTTGTGCACCAGCATGGTGAATCTCGCCCAGTAGTCCCTAACTGTCGATTTTCCTTGTGTTAAGTTATGAAGCTCCTGTTTAGTGGCCTCCATTTCACTGTCACTAGCGTACATTATTTTTAAAGCTTCTAGAAATAATTTTGCGTTCTTCATGCAAGGATTTTTTTGCGCGATGAGCGGTCTTACCCATTCCCGGGCGGCCCCCGTCAAATGCTCTATGATAAAGGAGACTCTGTGCGCGTCATCTGGGAATTCTGCTGCATGCAATTCCAGCGCATAATTTATTTCTGTCTCGAATCCTAGGTACTCCCTAGGGTCGCCGCTAAACTTGGTGACTAGGCTCTGTCCCCTTCTCACTTGGACTAGCTGCGGCTGGGGCGCCCCCCCCACCTCTAGCGGCTTTCTCCTCTTCCAACTTTTTCTGCAGGTCCAATACCATCACCCTTAGCTGTTTCTCAGTCTCCTCTTTTGTCCTCACCTGGTCCACCAGCTTGTTCAGCTCCTCCTGCGCCCCTCGCGCTTCCTCCTGAGCGGCATGCAATTGCTGCTGTGCCTGCGCTGTGAGGTTCCGTAGCTCCTGCTTCGCTGCTTCGGCCTCCAGCCTCCAATGCTCAGCCTCTTGAGCGCTCATCACTGCACTCCAAAGTAGCCAAAAAAAGATTCGGAGGTTGCTGTCAGAGGGCCTGATATGGCTACTCTAGAGTAACGACTCCAGCATGGTCTTTTAAGGCTTTTATTAAGTGCTGATTATTTACAGTGTTCAGAGCAGTAAAAATGCATCCTTAAGGTGAGGTGTCAGAACCTCCGAATGGCGATTGGCGCGTTTTCTTCCAGCACCAAAGCTTTGGCAGACCCAACCTCTTCCCCCTACGTTTGCGTCGCAATTCGGGAGTTGGGGGGATTGGCCTCCCCCCCCCCCCGTGCGTCCAACTTCCTGTCCCACCTGCGGCATGGGCTCCACAACCTTGCCTGAGCCTCGGACACCACTTCCTGACTCTCCGCTGGAGGCAGAGCTCTCCTTACTCTCTCCCGCGCTTGGGGATGGGCTGGAACTTAAGATGGGAGGGACTTCCCTGTATCCCTTGTCCCTCACAATTAGTATAACAGCTTTCTCAGCCATCTGCCAGCATTATATCCAGGCACATACCTACCAGTATCAAAGGCCATATTTTCAAGAGGAATTTGCTAATTCCAAAAGGAGAAAGGCAGAATTTCCCTTTCTTTTTTCCAAACCACCAGCAGTAAGTAACCTATTCAAACCAAGCTGTAAAATCTGAATTCATCCAGTTTGTCGAGAAATGTTCAGCTCCATGGGTGTGAGGAGAAACAACAAGAAAACTAAGTACAATATTCATCCAACCTCCATCTAGTCAAACACTGCGGCCACAACTCCCACTAAGGCATATTAGTAATTGGAGGTTAGCTGAGTATGGTAAGATTTGCCTCCAGGTGACAAGATGAGAAAACGTGTGCGAATCAGAACAGGAGTTCTTCCAGGCCGCTAGTAATGTGCAACAACATATGAGTAACCTAGGCACGCTAGTAATAAATCATTTTTTTTTTGTGAGATAGTTAGCTATGAGCACCCTCAGTGCTCATGTCAGGTCAGCAAAGTTATGGAACTTGCTCCATTTGAAAGTGTATGTTTTCTGAAGCACTGAGCCTCAAAAGCCCATGGCACCATGCTGAAAAACAAGCCAGAAAAATAAAATTTTCTCTTCAAATATAGAATGGGGGAATAAAATAAAATAAAATTCCTTCCAGTAGCACCTTGGAGACCAACTAAGTTCATCATAGGTATGAGCTTTCGTGTGCATGCACACTTCTTCAGATACACTGAAACCATGAAAGCTCATACCTATGACAAACTTAGTTGGTCTCTAAGGTGCTTACTGGAAGGATTTTTTAAATTTTGTTTCCGCTACGTCAGACCAACACGGCTACCTACCTGTAGCTAGTATGGGGGAATGGGAGACATAGCATGAGTCAACAGGGGAGCCATTCAGAGACCACAAAAATGTCAAGGCTGTGATATAACCATGACAAAAAAACAACAACAACATACCTGTCACAGATGTAGGAAGAGTGTTGGATTTTTTAAGCTGTTCTCTGCGTTCAAACCTTGACAGAGGAGTCTCAGCTTTCTTCTCCTCTTCCTGGGCTGCAGGTCTAGGCAGTGTACTAGTTCTGCTGCTGCTGCTGCTGCTGCTGCTGCTGCTGCTGCTGCTGCTGCTTTTAGTATCTGTCTGATTGCTGATACTGGCCTAGCGCAAAGAACAACAACAACAAAAGTCACATTACATTTATAATATTTCATTATAACATAGTAATAATATATTTACAGTGCAATCTTATACACGTGTAGCCCCACTGAGTTCAAACTACCACGTAGGTGGGTTATAAGACTGCAGCTTTGGTAATCATAGAATTGCAGCCTAGATGAATTAGCACTCACCTAGGAATAAGCCCCAGACCAGGGGTAGGCAACCTAAGGCCCGGGGGCCAGATGCGGCCCAATCACCTTCTCAAACCGGCCCGTGGATGGTCTGGGAATCAGCGTGTTTTTACATGAGTAGAATGTGTGCTTTTATTTAAAATGCATCTCTGGGTTATTTGTGGGGCATAGGAATTCGTTCATTTCCCCCCCCCAAAAAAATATAGTCCGGCCCACCACATGGTCTGAGGGACAGTGGACTGGCCCATGGCTGAAAAAGGTTGCTGACCCCTGCCCCAGACTGACAAGCAAATGAACCAATAATGTGATAATGTCATTTCCCCCCATTTTCTCATTTGTCCAATTTTAAGTTTTGTTCTCCATGTTTGAACATTAGTTTTTATGTGTTTTTTTAAAAAAAAACCTCATGAAAATTCGTCAGCCTTTTAGTGTGAATTTCTCCTAAAATACATACTTTTGCAAGGCAGTGTCATGTTATATAGAAATCTATGCTATATACATCTCCCAAATGTATATAATTTCACTAACATGCATTCCCCAAGCATACTTAATCCCCAACAGAATGCATTTCTGTAAACATTACATGGCATTGCCAAATTCAGAGAAGTGGCAAATTTCAAAGGGTGGTGGCTGAAAAGTGAAAACAAAGTAGGCTTGCCTTTGCAGGTGTACCAAATTGAATTGTTCCCTCATCTCTGCTTCTGAGTAAACAGCATAGATTGCATTGCTATTTACATTCTTCATTACGGCGTTCACGTGGTTAGAGTGTCAGACTATGACCTGGGAAACCAGGGTTCAAACTTCCACTCAGCCATGAAGCTCACTGAGTGCCCTTGAGCCAGTCTCTGCCTCTCAGTTCAACCTCCCTCGCATAGTTGTTGTGGGAATTAAATGAGGAAGGGGAGAACTATGTATGGCACCTTGGTAAGCAAACAAGATAAAATAATGTAAGCCAGCAGAATCGCCACAAAAAGCTGAAAACTGCAGCAGAGCAAACCAAGCACAGACACAAACTTCCTCTGTCCTCATACGCTTGGCTTTCAGGGTTGCAAGAGATAGTTAGTTGCATGTTCCCTAAGGTATGGGAAGTGCTGCAGCTCCACTTCCCTCCTAACTGCCCAGAGCATAGCTGCCAAGTCTCCCGTTTTTCACGGGAAACCCCCGTTTTTAAAGCTGTTTCCCGCTGTTATCACAAATGGCGAAATATCCCGTAATTCCCCCGGATTTTCAAAGCAGCTCCTGCCAGCCAGGGAGGCTCCTTCTGCGCATGTCTGGACATGCGCAGAAGGAGCCTCCCTGGCTGGCAGGAGCTGCATGTCTGGACATGCGCAGAACCGATTTTGGGTGCCACGCCGCTGCTGATCCCGGATTTTTCAATCCGGGAGTTGACGGATATGGCTCAGAGTTCCTTTCAGTTTGGCTGCACTCTGCATTTAGACTGACCCAAGATTACCGAATTTTTCCATGTATAAGACGACCCCTATTTTGGGGGACTCCAAATAAAGAAAATGGGGGGAGATTGCACAGAGTTATTTAGCTTTTTCTGGGGGGGGGGGATTGCTGAAATTCACTCACCTGCCTGACCAATGCTGCCAATTGCATGCGTCGCCACCAGCAGCCGCCAATCGCCCGCCCAATTGCCGCAGTGGCAGCAAGTCAACAGCAGGCTTTGCCACAGCCACCAATCACCCACCAAATTGCCGCTGACACTCTCCTGCTCACGGCTGGAACCTATCTCACGTCCCCCCTCTGCACTACCTGTGTATAAGGCGATTCCCCCCCCCCCCATTCTTAAAATTCTTTTAGAATTAAAAAAAATCGTCTTGTACACGGGAAATTACGGAATTTACCACTGGACTGTGTCACATGTGGGATGGGGGGAGGGAGGGATGAGAGGAGTGAGAACTGCAGAGGGAAAAGGAAAAAGTTTGAGGTTTCCAGGGTGTGATAACACAAAAGGTTCTCTTGAGATAATTTCACTTAGATTGTATGGACAGAAGGAGCTGTGTGCTGTTGGTGGGGAGGTGCTGCAGTGAGGTGTGAACAGCAGACTTCTGCTGGCCAGCATAATTTGGGGGGGGGGGGCAACGACAAGCAGCCAACTTCTGCTTGAGAGAAGGTGCCAATACGCAAATCCACATGCTGTCCGTGGAAGAGGCTGAACGTACTACACAAGGAAAGATGGAAAAAACCAGGGGAAGAAAGACTTTCAAATTTTTTTTGCCAGCTCCCCTTTAGCATTGAAGTCACATAATGGTTGCTTACTAACAGGAAACGGCTATCTGCTCTCTATGTGTGGACATACTGCTCTTATTCTTTCACCAGCCCCTCAATGAGTATCGTGCAATATGGAAAATGTTGCATTTCTCCCTCCAAACCACAAAACAAGCTTAGAAATGAGGACTCCCAAGATTCTTCTGGTCCCTCAATAGTCCAGTTCTACTATGAATGAAGAATGGTCACGACCAGGACAAAACTACGCATTTCCCCACTGTCTTTACTAGCCAAAGCTTAAATAATTTCAAACATCGGAAGGCAGCTAGGGAGAAAAAAAAAATCAGGGATCATTCTTTTGGATTTGTTAGATCTGCTGTTGCTCTTTAAAGAAAGAAAGAAAGAAATCGCCTGCAGATTTATGTACTTACATTTTCTTTAGCAAGTTTCTCAGCTTGCTTGGCCTCCCTGGCTTGCCTCCTTTCCTCTCTGGTTGCCTGCTGCTCTCGAAAGCCCTTCTGCTTTTGCAGAGCCAATGTGATCCAGAGTGGCTGTGCGGTTTCAACTTTTTCAATCAGCTTGGAGCCGTCTATGGAATGCCTGCTCTGAAGAACTGGCCTTTCTAGAAGAACACAACGCACAAGGGTTTCAATTTGTACGACAGAGATGCATACAAGATATTCAAGAGGAATATCTCACCCAGTATTCTGTCAGAAGTGTGGCTTGGTGTGGTGCAGCGGCCAGAGGGTTGGACTATCATCACTGTGGAGGATCAAGGCTCAAATTCCCACTGCTGTAACATTTCTTTTTAGGGGACTCAATAAGTTCCTTATGATCCCTAGCACGGCATTCACCTTTCCCCCTGCCGAGCACAGGGTCAATATTTTCATTGAGGTGTTTGCCATGACCCCAAAATCCCTTTCCTAGCAAGTCACTGCCAGCTCAGACCCCATCAGTGTATCCACCACTAAGCAGCTGAAAGCTCAGTCAGCAAAGCGTGAGACATTTGAATCTCAGGGTCCTGGGTTCAAACCCCACATTGGGCAAAAGATTCCTGCACTGCAGGGGGTTGGACTAGATGAACCTTGTGGTCCCTTCCAACTCTACAATTTTATGATCCCACAATTCTATGATCTTTTTTAAAAAAGTAGCAAAAAATAGCTATCCTCTCCTCTCTCACTTTCAACATTTCCTGTTAGCCAAATCAGATTTGGCTCCAACTGAGCCTTTTATCCCGTTCTCCTTCATTGTGAGCTTAGCTCCACACTTCTAGAAAATATTTGGATGAGACTTCAGCAGCGCCAACTTTTTCAACACTTTTGTTAACAAGATCTTTGCATCCTTAGATCTCGGTGCAAGCTGTCCTAGAAATGTCAAAACTTGTTTTCTCTGTAACCATCTATTGAGCACCAACACCTCCGTCTATTTCTAGAAAGTGTGTGGGTTCAATTTTGGAGTTATTTGACATGCTATTTTGGGAACATTTGGGCAAACTTTCAAGCTTGCAAATGGCCATGCTGTAGAAAATGAAGTTTAGAAGTCCCACACAAGACGGCTGCCCAAAAGGGCAATCTCTGGAATCATACAGAACTCCACCACTGCCATTCATTTCAATGGAACACAAGCCAAAGGATTAATGCACAGATCTACCCCTCCTGTTGAAGTGAATGCGGAAGGCTTGCATGCACAGGAGCTCTGTATAGGGACACTGCATTTGGATGCAGGGCTTTACTGCAATAACATGACTTGCCAAAGATGTAGATGTAGGAAAATGTGGAGGAGTCCTTATTGGGATATGAGTTTACTGGGATGCATTTTCACACGCACGAACATCTCTAGATTACTCAGATTAATTAGTTGCTTCTATTGTCAAGCACTGTGTGTGCTGCAATGTGACATGATACAAAAAAAAAACACCAACAACTTTCCCTGCTATGTGTAATCTAATTTTATGCAATGAAAACAATCACTTTATGCGTCAGTCCTTAAAGAGACGTGTGAAATCACCCCTGGTGTGCGCATAATAAAACTTTGATGGAATCCAGTAATGAACCTATAAAAACCACCACCGAGGAAATTATACAATACTGTTTAAGGCTGACATTTTGGATATTGATCCCCCTTGCTCACCACAGAGCTATATTTAGGGGCAGTATTTCTTCGCCTACCTTTTTTCAACGGCTCTGGCTTCTTCTCTGTTCTCTCTCTCCATGGCATGGTGAGGGATGGGAAAAATGACCTCTTCTCCCTAGACTCTTCCTCTTCCCCCTTGCTTGCCTCGTGGGCTTGTGAAAGCAGAGCTTTAGCTTCAGTTTTTCTCCAGGTGGTGTCAGGCTCAGTTTTAGCCACCCGTTGCCCTGTGGATTCGGTTACGTGAGATCTGCGCATTTTTGAAAGAGGGGATGATGGCGGAGTTTGGCTAGTGGGCTTTGGAGCCAATGCAGGTTTTTGCAGGAGTGGTGATTTGCAGATGGGTTTCTCTTGACTAGGTGCAGACACATGACTGCTAGCTGCGAGAGATACCGGTGCAGCTGTCGTATAATTCTGATTAATATTAGCCGAGGAGCTCTTCACAGAATTAACCATGACATCTTTTCTCTCTTGGCTTGGGGATTTGTTCTCTTTTAAAAACATATCATTTGCATCTTTCTCATTGTCAGGCGTAACCAGCGGGGTGGGCACACCGTCAAAGCTGTCTCCTGCGCTGTACCTTTTCTTCTTCTTCTGCTCAGCTTGCTGATCATAGTGAAAGCGCAAGGAATAGTTGGTCCTCCTTAATTTCACCCCAAATGGGGACACATTTTCTTCTCCATTTGGGGAAGCACTGTCCAGTTTCCTCATACCAACCTTCTGCTGTGTTTCCATAGCAGCTGCTGCACTTTCCGACTGGGCTACTTCCTTACTTAGAGAATGTGAGATGCCTGGAACAAGGAAAGATGGCAGATCTTTGGCAAATTTACAACCCTCGGTGTTGCCTGCCACTTCGTGATGTATTTCAGTATTTCCTGTAGGTGTTCCAAGATTATTCCCTGCAGCTGATAGTGCCTCTGTATGAACAGTCTCTTGGGTTGAATGGACCGTGGGTGGACCCAACTGCTTGGCTGGGTTTTCTGCTTCAAGGCCAACTTTACTCTCGGCGCTTGCATTAGCCTTTGAGATTTCCGAAAACTTCTGCCATGCAGGAGTTATAGAAAACTTTGCACTTGCAGATAAGGTCTTGCGCAAATTACCGTGGGGAGCGTTTTGTCCTTTGGGTGTCCAATCATCGCTATGCCTACTGAGGCTTCCTTTGTCTCTCTCATTGCGCTTGCCATTTTCTGCACTTTTTAAGATTTTTGACCTAATAGAAGCCCACTCAGCTGGGATGGCTTGGTTGCCCAACGGCTCTTGGGCATATTTCACTTTACTATTCCTATGCTTTGCATCTGGCGATGTTTTTCGTGCGTCCATCGTTTTTATTTCTTCTGTTAAGCCAAGTAGAGATTTGCAAGCTGTATCTTTTATCTGATTGAGGTTGACCGCAGTTCCACAGAGCTGTGCTCCGGTGACCAAAATTGCTGTATGGGGAACACACAGAGAAGTCGGGGGACCGTGAGAACCTTTGCTGGATTTAGGAGTCATCAATTCTTTTGCAGCTGAAGGAGTTGGTGCCTCTTTGGCAGGCGTAACTGGGCTCAGATTTACTTTCGGAAATATAATTTGCTTTTCTCCAGAGGATACTTGGAAGGTAAATCCCCTGGGCATAGTTTGCCTCGCGTCAACTTCCTGCCATCGTAGCTCCTCCCCTAAGATTCTTTCCTGCTCTTGAGCTTCAATGTTCCTTTTCTGATGGTGCCTTAGAGTTTCTTCTTCCTTCTGCTCTTTGTCTGGCTGCTTTATCATTTGCTGGGTAGCTTCTTTAAGTGGAAGATCTTTCTCGGGGCTTTCCAAATATTGCTCTTCCAAATGAATATTTTTGTCCAGTTGCAACGGGAATGACTTGTCTTGTTCTTTTGGCTTTTCCAGTGGTCTTTGTCCTTCTAAACTAGGGGATTTCTGTTCTTCCAGCTTTCGTCCTTCTTCCCTCTCTATCAACTCTTCCTGTTGCATCCTCTTCTCAGGCCATGGCTGTAGTTCGCATCTTTTGTGTTCTGCTGCTGATCTAATTGGTTTATCCAGTTCTTGCTGTTCTTGTTTGTCGTTATTCATTTTCTCTTTTAGATTCTGTGGTAGTTCTTCTGGTCTCTTTTGCTTTTCCAGCTTTATGGCACTTCCCTTCCCTTGCAAACTTTCTTCACCTTCTAGATTCCTTTTTTCCTCTAGATCTTTTTGTCTCAGGTCTGTTTGCCTTTTTTGCACTTGAAGTACTTCCTGTTTCAGTTCATCCTGATTTTCAGCCTCATTCATTTGTTCTTCCAGTCCTTGCGCTTTCTGTCCTAAATTCTGATGCCCTTTTTTTTCTTCCTGCCATTTTTGCTTCCCCTGTTCTTCCCTGTCTTTCCACCCTTGCTGAAAGAGCTTTTTATGTTGTTGCTTTGCCTCTAATTCTCTGTGTCTCTTTTCTTCAACTTCTTGATCCTTCAGTTCCTGCCATTTTTGTTCTTCCAGTTCCCGATGTCTTTGCTCTTCCTCTTGCCTTTGCCTTTCAATCACCAGTTCTTGCCACTTTTGCTCTTCCAGTTGCCTTTGCACCTCCAGCTCTCTGTATCTTTGCTCTTCCAGTTGCCTTTCTGCCTCCAGTTCCTGATGTCTTTGCTCTTCCAGTTGCCTTTGTGCTTCTAGTTCTCGATGTCTATGCTCTTCCAGTTGCCTTTGTGCCTCCAGTTCCTGGTGTCTTTGCTCTTCCAGTTGCCTTTGCGCCTCCAATTCTCGGTGTCTTTGCTCTTCCAGTTGCCTTTGTGCCTTCAGTTCCTGATGTCTTTGCTCTTCCAGTTGCCTTTGCGCCTCCAGTTCTTGGTGTCTTTGCTCTTCCAGTTGCCTTTGCGCTTCTAGTTCTTGATGTTTATGCTCTTCCAGTTGCCTTTGAGCCTCCAGTTCCTGATGTCTTTGCTCTTCCAGTTGCCTTTGAGCCTCCAGTTCCTGATGTCTTTGCTCTTCCAGTTGCCTTTGTGCCTTCAGTTCCTGATGTCTTTGCTCTTCCAGTTGCCTTTGCACCTCCAGTTCCTGATGTCTTTGCTCTTCCAGTTGCCTTTGTGCCTCCAGTTGCCTTTGCGCCTCCAGTTCCTGATGCTTTTGCTCTTCCAGTTGCCTTTGCTTTTGTTCCTTTAGTTCATGCTGCTTTCGTTTTTCCTGTTGCATTTGTTCCTCCGGTTCCTGAAGGCCCTCTTCATTCCTTCTCTGCTCCTCCAGTCCTTTGTGTCTCTGCATTTGAAATTCTTGATGCCTCCGTTTTTCAAGACTTTTCTTTCCCTCTTGACCCTTTCTCTCTTCCATTTTCAAAAGCTGCTCTTCCTCCTGAAGCTTCTGTTTTTTCCCTTCTTTTTCCCTTTGGCATTCTTGAAGTCTTTTGTGTTCTGTGTGGCTTTTTACCTCTGCTTCAGCCATTTCTACTTTCTTCTCAGTCTCCAAGTTTCTCCAGCAATGTTCTAGCTTTCTTTTGCCCTCGTTCTGTTCTTGGCTTTCCCTATGCTCGATAGGCTTGTCTGCAACATGGTAGCCATCATGTTTGGAGAGCTTATCTTCATACAATTGTGGTTCTAGGATTTCTTGTTCAACCTCTGCCAACGCCACACTTTGCATCTCCTAGTGTCAGGAAACAGAAACAGTTTAACTTAACATTTTTTATTTATGCATCCTATGATGTGGGGAGTAACAGGGTAATTAATTAGTTGTTTTAAGTCAATAAGCCTGGAGTTCATAATAAGCCACTTTACATTTTAGTTCTTTTTGCTATAAATAAATGCATATATATACATTTGGTCACAACACTGTGCCATAAATTATGGCTAAGTTAACCAGTCTACACACACAGTTCAAGTACTCTGACTTTGCTCCTCCTCTCCCCCAGCAAGAAAACAAACCACGAAGCATCTGGTTTAGCATTATTTTTCAACCAGTGCTTGTGGTTCTTTTCTCCCAAACATACAATCTGAAAACAAGCTTTGTTTTTACCTTCCCAATCATAGTTTGTTGGAGAGAAACAAATAATGCCAAGCCAAATGTTTCATGGTTATTCACCCCCCCCCCCCCAGGAAGAAGGGCAGAGAAAAGTGGAAGAACATAAGCTGCATTCACTAGCATACAACTTGTAGACAAATGTCTTACCCATAGTTTATGGCTAAGCACTACATGAAAATGTAGTCAGTGGATCATCAAAATACTTTGCCATTCACTAGGAATGACATTCTGGAACAGGAAGGCAAGATCACAGCAGCCTCAGGACATGGATCTACAAAATCCCTTCACCCTGGTGCAACTCTCCCATTTTAATCCCCTACACCAGGCATGTTCAACAGGTCGATCACGAAGGCGTTCTAGGTCGTCTGTTGGATTTTCTAGGTCGATCCCCCCCTCAACAACTCTAAACAAGGTGACTTGATTCTTACTTTATAGCTAATAGCTGGTGGAATTGTCCTTTATGATTATCCCCCTTTTAAAAAGCAAATAAAATGTGTCTAGTTCTATTTAAAGGAACATATAATCAGTTAATGCCGGTGTATAAATAGCTGTTCACCTGGTCACCTATAAGAAACAGAAACTGTTTCCAGGTTACCATGCAAAGGTGGTTTACTAAAATTAACACTCCACCCCTCAGTGCTTTTAGATATCAGTTGGCACACATACAGGTATGCAGGCATACAGGCTATTAGATAATTAGTAGGCTACTAATGTTTATGGACTTATTTCCATGATTCAATCAGTGCTCATCATAGTGTCTGGTGGCAATGAACACCCGAAGCCAATTACATGTTGTCTGATGGTTAATCAAAAACATGAATACTGAAACAGAGTGAAGAGATAAGATTCAAATGTTATACACAGCTCTTAGTTAGTAGATCTGTCTGTCTCACAATCAATGACTAAAACGTTCATCTAAGTTATGTCTGTATCTGTGACTATATAGAAAGCAGATAAATTTCAATACCTGTGATAACCTTCTGTGCTTTTTGGAAACCCTCTGATTTTTTGGCTTAACAGCGAGTTTGTGCTTTGCTGCACTGTTGTCCAGGCGGGCAATTGCCAGGGGAATTGCATCGAGGTTGACCGTTTCAATTGTGCCAGAAGGTGAGTGGTGCCTTTTCGGCCGCGATGATGATTTGACCGGTGTAACCTGTTAAATTGTCGCAAGTGGAAATGAATTTGATTTAAATTGAATTGACAGATTTAAAAGGATTAGCAGATTTAAAACAAAACAAACCCTGAATTGAACAGTGTCTCCATTAATGAACTCAGAGCAAAATCCAGAAGTTTCCTTTTGTGGAAACACAGCTTCTCATGGGGGCACCTCATTTTTCCAGTCAAATGGAAGAACTGTCTCCTCTTCTATTATGTAGCCAAGACACTTAAGCATCATGCTATCCCTATGCAACCCACCAGCTCCTGACATACCTGCCAAGTCTCTCATGGAGAAATCCGGGATCGGCAGCCGCGCGACACCAGAAGTTGCGTAGACGCAACTTCCGGTGTCGCTTTGCCCATCTAGGGGCACAAAAAATGGCCGGCGCCAGAAGTCGTGTCTACGCATGTCCGGAAGTGCATAGACGCAACTTCCGGTGCCAGCGCCGGCCATTTTTTGTGCCCATTGATGGGCAAAGCGACACCGGAAGTTGCGTCTACGCACTTCCGGACATGCGTAGACGCAACCTCCGGTGCCGGCCATTTTCTGGTGCCCATAGATGGGCAAAGCGACACCAGAAAAATGGCCGCCGACAGGAGCCAAAATAAGGGAGATTAACGGGAGAGGAGCTGAAACGGGAGACCACCGGGAAACAGTAAGGAAAAACAGGGGTTTCCCGGGAAATACGGGGTACTTGGCAGCTATGGCTCCTGATGTTTATAGATGCAGGGCAAGAGATCTGGTCTGCCCCCAATGGGGCCACACATCATGGCTCACTGCCACACAACTTAGTACAACCTCTCCCTTTGATCACTCAAGTACTCTGTTAGCAGCAGCTAATATGGACTGGGAATTAGCAATGGGACAGAATCCACTTCATCAGTACAGCCTCACAAGAGAAAGGCTGACTGGATGTATCCCAGTCTCCTTGCCAGCAAGGGTCCGCCATTTGTGTCCCTTCCTCAATGGTCATGAAAGAACCAAGGGAGCAGCGGGGAAGGTGAATTAGGAGCAAGACTAGGTTTGGTAAGTCCTTCAAATACCTGCAAGCCCAGGAGAGCTGCCCAAGATGGCTCGTCTGTTTGCCAACACAGCAAATGTAAGGTATTTCAAGTTGTAGGCAAGTTTAACAGTTCACACAAGGCTGTGTATAAAAAGTGCTTTTAAAAGTTGTTGTTCATCCTAGGAATTATGTTACCCATACTTCTGTTTATTGAGCCAGGACTACAGTAAGCCTCCATTCAGACTTGTGGCTCAGTAATATATTCTAAGCTTTGGATGTATGAGACCCAGTTCCAAACTCTAGCACCCCTCCTTAAAAGAAGTCACCCACTCTACCGCTCCATAGGACCTTATCAAGCAATGCTATACTCGCATTATACCAAGACCAAATCCTGCTACACCACAGTATGCTAGCATCACTGAAATTTCCTACCAGCGTATACTTCATGACATTTTGCCAGTACGGTGAAGGTTCTGTCAAATCCTATAGCTCCTCAACCAGCGGATCTACAGTAGAAGATTGCACCCCTAAAAGACCCACTCACAGAATACACAAGATCCTGGATCAATATGCAGTTGTTTCTCATTTCCTTACAAAACTGTGGCTTCCCTTCTGATTCAGTAACAAGTTCCCTGGCATAGAGGTCTGAAATTTAAAAATTCAGGAAGGGACACTCATTGACTTATCACCAATTAATTCTACCGAGACTAAGCAAATATTAACTGGCAGCCCTACACAAAATTTAAGAGGCTTTTAAAGCTAATATTTATTTGCCCTTGTTTAATAAGCTCGTTAGATCCCTTGCAGAAATTAGCCAAAATGTCATAAATGTTAATAGGCTCATAATCAGCAATGGCAGCAGTAAGTACAGAAATATAAAGAGTGTACCACTTTCCATATTTTAGGTATTCTGGGCTTTGTAAAGCTCTATTTCTTGACTACTGAATCATGTGACATTATATTTATTTTGTCACCCATAGCCAAATATGTGTTTGGTTAGCTTCATGTGTTTGGTTACCCTGCAAAAACCTGAGCCTTTAAGTGTTGCCTGGAAGGGGGAATTTCATCAGGTACAGATTTCTCCATCACAGTGATGTAGTGAGAGGAGAAGCCACACCTGAAAGAATCATTTTACTCCTATGTCCTCTTCCTTAAGACACCCTGGTCACATCTGCACCATACATTTAAAGCATGTGGCTTTCCTCAAAGAATAAAGTCATACCTCGGTTTAAGTACGCCTTGGTTTGAGTATTTTCAGTTTAAGTACTCC
This sequence comes from Zootoca vivipara, assembly GCF_963506605.1. Lineage (NCBI taxonomy): Eukaryota > Metazoa > Chordata > Lepidosauria > Squamata > Lacertidae > Zootoca > Zootoca vivipara. The sequence goes on along the minus strand of NC_083284.1, from coordinate 56,074,930 downwards.
GCGGACCCGTCTGGAACAGATTAATCCACTTTTCATTACTTTCAATGGGAAAGTTCGCTTCAGGTTAGGTACGGACTTTCGGAACCAATTGTGTTTGTAAACCGAGGTACCACTGTAATTGGAACTGTAGTTTGTTAAGGCTGCTGGGAATTGTAACTCTATGAGGAGCGACCCACAGTTCCCAAGGATTCTTGGGACGAAGGCGACCATGTGCTTTAAATGTATGATGTGGATGTGACTCGTGTCTCTGGATTTCCTGCTCTTTATATCCTCTACTTTCTGAGACTTCTTTCCAATCAGCAGATTCCCTTCCTGCCCATGTAGTTCCTCCTGCCTATACTATTCTGCTGCCTTTGGCAGAGTGTACATGCAGAGGATGTGCTCACATAGCCAGTGGCAGTGGCTTAGCGTGGGTTGCCAGTGCTCAGGGCTGCCAGAAAATGGCATGCACATTCAACTGCCTAATGGGATCTGTGTCACCCAGGAGATCGCAGCCACAGAGAGTTGTTACGTTGTCTGGAGAGATCACCTCCTGGTTTGTGTAGAGAAGCTGCTTTCAATGGAGCCCATCGACAGAAATGCACAGCTGTATGGGTACTGAAATTTTGCACTCCTAAGAGTTTTGCGCACAAGGCAACTGCTATGCCACTGGCTAGTAGTATGGCCAAAATATCTTGGGGAAACCAGGTGCCTCTTCCACAGTAAACACCTTCCCAAGGAAGCATAGCGGCTTTAACACTATAAGCAGACAAAGGGAAGCCAGGCAAGCGGGAGAGGGGGCCCATTGGCAAAGGAGGAGGTGCTGGGCAAACAGCCCACAGTGGGCCTGGAATCACATGCAGGGTCTAGGAACAGCAAAGCAACTGGCGTTTTTTGGAAGTGGCACTCAACGAAATGAGAAGTAAAGGAAGCACAAAGAAACTGAGAATCAAGGGGCAGCTTAAGCATTACAAACACGTGATTTGCTACTGAGTGCAATTGGTGGCCTCATTCAATTCTGGCTCTGTGGTTACGTGTATCAGTAGGATGCTTAATATTTTCAACCACCTGTTTGTTAGGTTCCAACTACAAGTGGAAACATGCAAATCCAGATTTGCCCTTAGTGTATATAAAGTATGGGGCTTCAACTAACAAATGAGGCATGCAAGTGGAACTATCCCACAACCCGTTCCAGCCGCATTGGAGTCCAGCAGATGAGGAAGTCATGTTGGAACAGAGTTTGAGGGAAGGTTAAATTATAAGCAGGGGAAAGGCTGAGCACCATCTTCAAACTGAGCTCCCCAACTGCCTGCTTATTATATGACTAGCACAGATTCGGCTTAAAGACACAGATCTACCATCATCACATGATGTTTGAGTCCCATATTCACATTTTATGGCTTTAGTGTACATGCTTAGAAATTTCCACTTGTGCTTTTAAAATTGTAACGTAGAAATGTAAGAGTGCAGACTGTCAGTATTTTGCAGGGGTGATTCAAGCATAAACTGGAATGCTGGGTTTGTGCAATTAAACTGGCTTAAAGGGCTCTATTGCCCTAGTGCAACAAATCCACTTTTAAAAAGAATGGTACCGTTTGCAGTTTGGAAAGGGACAGGAAAATGTTTTGAACAGTGTGGGATGTGCAAATGACTAACAGGAAGACTTGTAAACACAATGCAAGCAAATCAGAACAAATGCTCAATGAAGACCAGGTATAATACCGTATAACCGCCATGTAAGCAGACCAGGGCAAAGCTCAATAAATAGGTCCTATGGTAGAACCTTAAATGCAATGGCTATAGAGGTCCTTGAAACAAATGCAATGAACTATTCATAACTATTACCTTATCTTCCACTTCCTGCCTTGTTCCACGCAAACTTGCTGGGCTTAATGAATCGGGTGTGCCACCTGCCTGGAAAAATAAGATTATGTTTGCCAAATATCACAACTATGGACTACCATTATAGAAGTGGTAGAAATATCTTAACGACCCCCCCCCTCCATCTCCTCAGACTCCTCTGTTCAGCAGAGGGACCCTCTAGTTAGTTTCACTGCTCTCAGAAGTTTGGTCTGGGAGAGGACATTAGAAAAAAATATTTTAAATAGTGTTGCATTCTGCCCTGGTGGTGCCATGGGAACTGAGGGTAGATCCACAATTTATACAGCACACATTGTTGCCTGCTTACAAGTGTTATGCCAGTGTGTTCAGTGGCAAACACATGTAAGATTTCATACTCATGCCTTTAAAAACCTGTGTATGCTTATTTGATAGTGAAACAGTTCACACACATGTACAGGAGTGTTAAGACTGCTATTCTCGACTCCTTTGGGAGGAAGGATGTGATAGAAATGAAATGAAATAAATAAAAATAGCTGTGCTTGCCATATAAAATATGGAGCTGCCTTGGAGCATTCAACTCTAGTCTACATTGACATTCAAAGCAATAAAGCCTCAGTGAATGTACTTATTTTCAGAGTTTCTTACACACAGTGGCACAACAAAGATCCACCTAGAAAAAAATATATATGTGTGTACTTGACAATTTCAAAGTCTGTTCAACTGAGCTAAAGATGATGCACACTTTCAAGTCCCCTTAAGAGAGACTTGCGCAATATGCAACACCCAGTGTCAAGACAAGCCTTCGGAATATGTTCTACATATTCTTTCCTGGCTGCCTATCACTTATAATTCATGTGTGTCCCTGAAAGTCTGCAAAGCAAACAATTTATCTCTTAAGTTCAAGGTTGTTGGCACTTGTGGTTTTATAAATAAGTCTCCACATTGCAGGCTTTTAACTCCCTGGATGCTGAAATTGGTGGGGACTGTATTTTCTTTGTCTTTTTCATGAATTCCCCCTTTTTTTTTACAATTGCATTTTCTTTCCTGCAAGAAAATGTGTTTGCCTCTGCCTGTTTACCTCAATTCCCAGTAAACAGCTCTTTAAAAACAACCTCTTTAGGATTAGTTGTCCCTGCATTTATACTATATACAAACTAGTTCCCAGAAATTATGTGGCTCAGCCAGAGATGCATTTAAAGGCAAATCTATATCATTTGCACTTTTTGAAGCAATTCACTAACTGAAAGACAGCAGTCCTTCAAAATTTGAACTTTTCTGAATTTTGCAAACAAAAATGCATATACTACAGTAAAGTGTGCACAGAAATGAATTTTATATTATTATAATTATTACATGTGAATAATATACAAAAACACATTTTATTACGAGAAATTGCTTTGCAAACATGTATCTATTAGGCAAAACTGCATAAAATGTGTATATTGGGAACAATTTGGACTAAAATGCTGGTTAATTTTTAGGAGGATTAGGGTTTTTTTCTTCCTTGGAAAAGACCCTGATGTTGGGAAAGATTGAGGGCACTAGGAGAAGGGGAAGACAGAGGACGAGATGGTTGGACAGTGTTCTCGAAGCTACGAACATGAGTTTGACCAAACTGCGGGAGGCAGTGCAGGACAGGAGTGCCTGGCGTGCTATGGTCCATGGGGTCACGAAGAGTCGGACACGACTAAACGACTAAACAAGGGTTTTTTTAAAAAAAATATGCAAAGTGATGTGGCAATGAAGAGCACTAAAGACTGGAAACATGAGAGAAACTGAAATTGACAGATTTCCCACCCCTAGGATGAGCTCGCATTGTGGTCTGAGGAATATTGGTTAGATCTGTTCTGCTTTCTCTGGCACCCAGGAGTGGCATCCATCATTTTTCCCCCGGTACTTGGTAAGGAGATGAGCACAGAAGGACATTTGAGCCCTCAAATTGATCCTGACGGATCCTACACTAACTGCCAGCGAAAGGTGCCCTGTTCCCAGGGGCTGGCGCTGTCAGACTCCAAAATGACTGGGTATGTGCTGGGTGAGAGAGAATCACACATGACTCCTAGTGCTGAGATATCGAGGAGTGCAATTTGCAAGGACCTAAGCACAAGATTTCAGCTTGCTCACCTCACTCAAAATGCTGTTAATAGGTGAGAGCAGCCAGCTCAACGTGGGCTATAGTGCAAGCAATGGCAACATTATCATCAGCACTTAGCCGAAATGTATAATAGAGCTGGAAGGTCATGGGCAAGTCTTGAGCTTGACATGCACACAGTATGGGATAACGCAGGCATCCCCAAACTTCGGCCCTCCAGATGTTTTGGACTACAATTCCCATCTTCCCTGACCACTGGTCCTGCTAGCTAGGGATCATGGGAGTTGTAGGCCAAAACATCTGGAGGGCCGCAGTTTGGGGATGCCTGGGATAACGCACAGTCATTGCTGATTCACAAAACAAATCATGGGTAATGAAATGTGAAAATATATGTACATTTCTCTATATAGAAACTGTCTTCCATTGTCTGTTGTGTTTTGTTTTGTTTTTACATCAGGAAAGTGACGCTAGACTGGACCAATATTTAAGGTTCTCAGATCAAGCTTCATGACTTGCATGAGCACTGAACTTGTGAACATAGTGGTTGTATCTGAAGTGAATGAGGTCATGTGTGCTGCATTCAACAGCCACATTGCATCATGTTTGATGATTCTGCAGCTTTTTGAAATTAGTTCCTCCAAACTCCACCCCCAACGTGCACCCAGTGTGAGAAAGTACAAACTCACCACCGCCAGCAGCAGGCAACTGCTTCTGACATTTCCCCAAAGTAAGGTATCCAGGACTTACTTTATTATTGCTCTCTGGAAGGACCATGTCTTGCTGTGAATCAGTCTCCATGGGGCTACTGAGTAACACATCTGCTTCCAAACTAGCCTTTGCTTCCCCAACTGTCTTCACTGAAACAGTCACTTGTGAAGGTTGGCCAAATTTAATATTTTTGGCCAACTGTTGCTGGAAAAAACAACAACACCCTGCATATTAGAAAGGAGACACATTGCTGTTCATACCCTCTCCTACACAGTTTATTCCTCTCCAACAGTGATGAGGCCCAAAATATTCAGCATTATCAGATGAAAGAGAAGGCAGTTAATTTTAGTAACTGTATTAGAACAACAGATCACAGGCTACACTTAGCACATCTTGATTTGTGTGAATACTCCCATCTTTTATGTTGACCAATTCCCAATGGGCTGGAACCAGTTGCTTGTTTTTAACCATAGAGCATCCTATTTCTCCTGTTCTTCTGAGTCTAGGCTTCCACAAAATCCAAATGCCTCCAGGTTTCAGATTTAAAACTAGACAATCTTCACGAGGGTGCAGTACTGAAGAAACCCTACTCAATGGCCCCAAAACCGTCAATAATCAAGCTCCCAACAATGGGGGTGGGGGAGAAACAAGACCCAACGCCACAAATAATTTATTGGTAAAAATTGGTTCCGACTGTATCTAAGCTTCTAAGATTCCATTCCAGAACAAAAAAAAGTGATAAATAGGCAGCCCTAAACAGGAAGTATTGTAAGTCAACAACCTTAGGTGGCAGCTTATGGGCAGCAGAATGGGAGACACACTAATGTTGCCACCAAAAACTCACCTAAAAGTGAAATTCAAAGTGGATTTGAGGGAATCTGAGGAATTTAGAATCTTAAGAAGATATCTGCTGGTTCACACCAAAGGTCCATCTACAGTATATTCCTGCGTATAAGACTACTTTTTAACCCAGGAAAATATTCGCAAAAGTCGGGGGTCGTCTTATACGCTGGGTCGTATCTCTTATACATCGAGTATATCCCAAACTCTATATTTTAACTGGAAAAGTTGGGAGTCGTCTTATACACCCAGTCGTCTTATACGCCGGAATATACTTCAGTATTCTGCTTTCACCATGTCCAACAAGATACTTACGGGAAGCCTGCAAACATGTCAAATGAATGCTTCGGGACTTACTTAGGGGGGTTCTGGAGTTTGCTAAAAACAAACGTCCAAGCAAATTTGGTGGTCCCTGCTTCAGGGGAAAATCTGAGAAATTCTGGACGCGTTTCAGAAAGATTTGTAAAATTTCTCAGGAGATTTTGCACAGATCACAGAAAGACAGATCTGACCTTTGGAGTCGAATTCAGCTAGTGCTCTTTCGCAGGTCCCAGTCATTTCAGTGGAACTTGTGCAGGTGAACTTTCAAGCAGAATAATAAGCTAAAGAAAGAGAAGATGCATTCGGATTTTCTACCCCAGGAACCATTTTATATTTGTATCTCTCACTCATCCTAAAGCAGCAAAATATGGATGAAGTGTAGCAGATAAGTTTCCTTGTTCCTCCATAATTACTTTTTTATTATTGGGTTGGTATTTTTTTTTAAAAAATGTAATCTGTTTTCCTTTAGGGAGTGGGTGGGGGTGAGGAGAGGTGATATCTTAAGAGCACTATCATTTAAGAAATAGAAAACGATGAGAAAACCTTCCCGCTTCTTATAACAGCGGCAGTCATTTTATAGCACAATTGCCGCTAGGCCAAATATGTGGCAGACAAAGGGGTGAAGCTCCTGAGGGGGAAAATATACTGTCAAGTGCTGGAAGTGCTCCATCATTAATAAAAATCATTATGGCTTGGGAAACAACTACTAAAAAAAAATAATTTATTAAATTAATATATTATTTGCATTCAGCTGCTTTTAATAAATCGAAGTCAGCCCTATTACCTTCTTACTCCCTGTTAAGTTTGTATACTTCTGGTCATAGAATCATAGAACTGTAGAGGTGGGAGGGACCCCGAGGGTCATCTAGTCCAACCCCCTGCAATGCAGAAATCTTGTCCACAGCTGGTCCTGGATGGGCTCGAAACACCAACCTTCTGATTAACAGCCAGACACACTGACCTATCATGGAGAGTAAAGGGCCAGTGTGTGTGTGTCCCCCCCCCCCGTCCCCCTGAATCATAATGGCCAGATTCCCAGATTTATTTTTTATAAAAAGAAAGCTACTATCTTTTGTAGAACCTGAAAATGTGCAGGCAATTCTCTCTCTCTTTTTTTTTGTAGGTGGGGAGAAAATAGCCTGTTCTCCCACTTCACTTCGCTCCTACCCTGGAAATTTTTTCTGTGGTTGCACTTGCTAAGGGTAAACTCCATTGATCATTATGAAACTTTTTCCTAAGGAAACATAGAATTGCATTGAAAATTAAAAACAATCAGATTCAACCAATACATGGTGCTCACTATTCTTCAGGTATCATACAAGTAGGGCCCTTGCTTATCAATCTTTAGTTATATCCTAAAGTTATACTCCTTGCTATCAACCTTTAGTTATATCCTGCCACCACCCCAACACCAGCTCTCCTTTGCTTTTCTCCTTATTGGCTATACTGTTCAGGAGTGTTCCATTTAATTCTTCCCTTGCTGCTTTAAAAGCCCTAAACAGCCTCATCCCAGTATACCTGAAAGAGCATCTCCACCCCCATCACTCAGCCCAGACACTGAGGTCCTCCTCCAAGTTACAGGGAATCAGGCAGAGGGCCTTCCCAGTAGTGGCACCCACCCTGTAGAATGCCCTCCCTTCAGATGTCAAGGAGATTAAGAACTGGGAAACCCAGCTAGATGGGGCGAGGTATAAATAATAAAATTATCATTATTAGACCTAGCAAAGTCTTTAGAACGGAATAATACATTACACAGAAATGAAGATAGCGTGTGAGTGGCCTGCAAGTATTATTTCTTTACTTCTGCTATAAATAATGTGTGGATTAGTGGATTCCAGAGTAGGAATGACTGCTGGGAGGAGCGAAGGAAGACGAAACGCCACGGTACACCTGCATCAGCACAAGCAAACGCCTGGATCTGCCACGACTGCAACAGAACCTGTCTCTCCCATATCAGTCTCTACAGCCACAGCAGGCACTGTAACTTAATGATGGAGCGCTTCCAGTGCTTGAGAATATATTTTCCCCTCAGCAGCTTCACTCCTTTTTCTGCCATATATTTGGTCTAGCAGCAATTGCGTGGACAGGCGGAGTCCCCCAACCCCCCCCCGGCGACCTGCTGAGTGGAATAAAGACGCATAACAATGTGCTATGGGATTCAAATTGACCACAACTTTATTAAGATTCAGGTGTAGGGAGACCTTGGCTCAGGCATTGGGCGTTATCCTTCCCAGTCCCCAGCCGGGGTTCTGGGAGGCTTCAGGGTTATCAACATGTATGGGGGTTGCGGCTGCCTCTGGAGAACATATGTTCAAGCAGAGAGAGCCCGCCCTGTTTGCCGCTGGAAGGGCGAAGTGATGACGCCTATTGGCATGGTCAAGGCTTCCCCCAATACCTTGCTCTTGTTGCCGCAAATGGGGTGAGGTCTCCGCCTCACGCCCCTCCCTCTAGGAAAATTGCCAAAGAATTCCGCCCAAGGCCTGACACCGTCAAAGTTGTGACGTATTGCTACGGGAAAGGCGAAACCTGCCAATGCAGGAAAATTCCTTTCCGACCCTTCAGCAGCGGCCTTGACGTAGCAGCGCCTGTGTACCTGTGGATAAAAGGTTAACCTGCAAAAGAAACTTGAATGAGGGTGTGGAGGGTGGGAGAAGCTCTGGAACCAACTGGTGCGTGGAGGTAAGATTCAAATTCTCTTGTGTGAGCTGGACAGTCCCTCCCCTTAACCTGGCTATCCCCTGGAAACACCTCCCCAGGCAGGATTGGACGCTGGGCTTGGGTAGGCGGGGACCCCTGGCATACTACCTGGGAAGGCGATGCCAGCCCCGAACTACCAGGGAGTCACCTTATGGGACCAGGGGGCTGCGCGCGTCCACGCAAAAGTCGCCCCCCATTGATGTGTGGAGCTGTCATTGTGCTATAAAATGACTTAAGACCAGTACTTTTTTTCTTTTCTTTTTTTAAAAAGAATATTTATTAAGGATTTTCTTGGTTTACAGAAATATGTGCAATGTCTCTCATAACATTTTTACAGATCAGTTTCATTTATTGAGACATTGGGAGGGAATTTTTAGGGGTACTCTCATTTTGACTCAAGAAAATCACCAATTTTATAGTTCAAATCGGAAAAAATGAATACAGTAAATAGACAAAAGTACAAAGATTCACAAAATGTTTAGGGGTATGCGTCCCCTGTCCCCTCGAAAAAGCACTATGGAAGACAGGTGCCAACCAGTGGATTCTACCTACAGACAGATCTGTAAGCAACACTTGCAACTTACAGGCCTCACTGCCATTGTGCACCGAAATGTACACCCCCCCCCACCCCTCTTTGAAGAAAGGTAGCACTTCTCTGATTGGCACCAAAGGGCTGAATAAATGGACATACATTTCATGTGAAAAGTAAACTCTTTAAAAGGTATTTGGAATGGGCAAATGGAAAATTTAGCCTTTCTTTCTTGAAATAGCTGGATGAATCATACTCAGCTAGGAGAGAGGAGACTGTTAATTATTTTTATTTTGTAAATTACAGGGAAATTTGCCACAAGGTTTTGTCTCTCTGCCTGTCATCTAATGTGTGAAAATCTACAGGAGACGCACGCTCAAAGAAAAGGATACATGCTGATTTTTTTTATATAAATATGAGATTGTCAAATCCAGACAGAGGTTTTCAAAATAGAGGTATTCTTTCCAACAGGGGAGAGATAAAAGATACTAAAGAAGATAGATATCTACTGTATATGAAACAGAACTATGACTCATTTGCTATGTGGCTTTGGTCAAGGTTTCATATTGTATCTCAGAAGAAACGAATAAACCATTGAAATTAAGCTCAGAAAGATCAGAAGACTCCATTTTAAAAAAACACCTTTTTAGACAAAGCAGTAGAATGTTTTAAAAGCAAAAAATCAACACTACCGTGAGATTTATTTGACTAGCATTTTAGATTTTATCTTACTCATTGACTCTAGATTCTGTATTTAATCACCATTCAGCCCCACCTACTATTTTCTGTGAAAGTTGGAGGGAGGGGTTAAGCACCATCTTCAAATATCTTAAGGGCTGTCACATGGAAGATGGAGAAAACTGTTCTTTTCCCTACACCAGAAGGTAGGACTCAAACCAATGGATCCAAGTTACAAGAACAGAGATTCCAGCTAAACATCAGGAAGAACTTTCTGACAGTATGAGCTGTTTGACAGTGGAACAGGCTCCTTCGGAAGGTGCTGGACTCCTTCCTTGGAGAATTTTAAGCAGAGGTTGGATGGCCACCTGTCATGGATGCTTTAGTTGAGATAATAATAATAATAATAATAATAATAATAATAATAATAATAATAATTTATTATTTATACCCTGCCCATCTCCCCAACAGAAAAGTAAACTATTAAACTTTAAAAGCCCCCCTAAACAAGGCTGCCTTCAGATGATTCCTGCATTGCAGGGGTTGGGTCTACAATTCTATGATTCTGTGTCATCTGCTGGCTGCAATATCCACAACACAGTGATCCTGACTGCTTCAACATGCGTGCACCCAATCTGTACTCCAAATTACTGAGTTGAATCCATGTGCTGGCTTTCAAATTCACCACACAAATGTCTGTACATGTGTGCAGCATAACGTGCGGACAGCTCTAACTTTCCCAAAGGATAGGAAGATCTCCAAGGGAACTGGCTGTTGCTGACGGCACCAGAGAGAATGCAGCCCAGTTTCCCTACCTAAGGAAACCTTTAGGCATCCAAGGGCACAGACTGTGCTAGAGATTTCACATCATTCTTCTGTCGTATTTCACATAATGCAGCCAGGGCATCAAGGCACTGATGTTCAAATAGACATCAAATTACTTGTGCTTATGAATAACTATTATCTTGCTGCCTCATTATTACACTCTGTGGCTCATATGTATCCATTAACCATGCCTTTGTTCTCTTCCACCGATTCCTTAAATTCCGGCTTTTGGCAAGAGGCTCATTTAACCCCTTGTCTCTTACTCTTCCTTCATCCTTCTAACATTTGGAACATCAAGCCTGCAACATTTCTACTTGTGCAGTTTCCTTCCCACTGTTCCTTCATACCTTTCAGACTATGAGCCTTTGGAAGATCCATTTGTCATCTTTTATAACTGCAACACTATTTTACTCATCCTGTGTCTGTTCCGACAGGCTGGCCTACACCTCTAAATAAATATGCCTTCTTATAGCATGGGTATTGTGATGTTTCCCCATTCACAAGCTGCTGCAAATATTGATAAAGGCTTATGAATGGAGTTGCTGATAGAAATGTTATGTGTCAAATGAAGCTGTATATGTTCATCTACAATGCACTGGTGCGGGGGGACCTTTCGTAATCTGCAAGTGTTTGAAGTGAAATAACAAAATGCCTCTAGGCATGGCATTTTTATTTGATTTTATCGTGTATTTTGTTCTGACTGACATATATTAGGTGGGACCTACAGTTGTCTTAATATTGGCATTTAGCCAAGCTCTTGGGGGAACTTTCTTCTATGAGGTCCTATTAAATGTTCTCATTAATAAATTTCTGTCAGTTCCCTTTCAATATCTCCTGAGAGCCAGAAACCAAGCACTAAACCTAAATGTTCTAAATCAGTGTTTCCCAACCTTGTTCCAACCGTGGCCCCCTTCCAACCTGCTTTCCTTCCTGTGGCCCTATCCACCAGCAGAACAGACTTTTTGCCTGCGTATCTCCTTCTCACTGCAAACCCTGCAGAGCATATTAGGGAGGAATTTTCTACTTTCAGGGAGATTTTCACATTCAGATACAAACACAAATCTACAGCCCAGGGAAAGCTCTTCCATTTGCTTGTGCTGATTTTAATCAATTTTTTTCTTAGTTAATTGACAGCTTGTGACTGGATGGAACTCATCCTTTGTCCTCTGGAGATGGGAGTGCATTTTAAGGCTGTCTTGGGCGTTGGTTTATATCTTGTCATTACATCAGATAACTGTTAATTATTCAATCCTGATTTAATCAAGATTTAAGTTCCGATTGTGTTCAGTTTAGTGGGTTCCAAGTTGTGCAGACCTCATGTAGCACAAACAACGGTATTTGAACACGTGGTCAGTGCTTCACCTAATTTTATCTGTGGCCTTCATGCTGCAGTAGGGTTATGGAGAACGCTGCCAGAAACTGTAAATTGCAAATACACACACACTTAGAATGAACCCACTTCCCTAACAGCGTGACATTTTGCATAGCAATAGGATCAGCAGAAGGAAGGAAAGCTGATGAAACAAGAAAAATTAAAAGAGTTTGAACTGTAACACCTGTAGTCACGTCGCTTGCTAATTCTTACCTGAAGGGTTTTGACTTTGCCTAGGATGTTTTCTTGTGACATTGCTTGAAGAGACTCTTCACTCTCTGTTCGCCCATCAGGTATAAAAATACTCTCATGGGAAAAGGCCCGTGTTCCCATACTATGATTGGAAGACCTGAAGCATAACACATAGATTTTATTTTGTAAAAGCATTCCTGCCATTTCTCATTGCACTGCTCCCCCAAATTAATATATGTATGTATTTAAAACTGTGTCCTAACTGGTTTTGAAGGTTCAAGGTGGGAGGTAAAATATTTAATTTGCACTCTATTCACAACTTTTCTTCTACAGCTTACATTTTCCACAAGTACCATTTGGTGAATATGGAAAAGGCCAATGAGCACGATATATGTCCGCTGTATACAAATCGTGGCACAAAAAATATACACGGTCTTACAAGGAATTACTGCATACTAGTTTTTAGGCACATGTGATGGTAGCTGACTAGATTATACTCAGAACCCACTGAAATTGATGAACATCAGTTAGTTAGGACTTCAGTTTTAAATACAGAGACTAATAAATAAGCTCAGGTCGATCCGGAATTTGTTTTGTCCAAAATAAAAAGTCTATCCGTGAGGCAGTTTCTTGAATTAAAAAGTTTTAATTTCGATTTTGATCGCTCAAAATTCATTCCACATGCCATTGTATACTCATTCTAATATCAGTTTATGGACTGTTAATATGGCCCAATGCCTCTACACTCACAAGGTCTGTGCTGGCAGTGGAATTGTTCAATCTACTGACATTGCTGAAATCATGGCAGCTGAGCAGACACATGGTTGCTCAAAGCAAGCAGAGCCATGCCCATCAGCTCCGCTTACTCCCAAAGAGACTGTATATAGGATGTGTGAATCAGCCATATGTTGTCCTGCACCACTAGTCTCACATTAATCCGCATGAGTGGTAAAATATATATAATCTAGGGCAATTTACCATTTGCATTTCGAATGCTTGATTTCCTTGAAATGAAATTATGAAGCAAAACAGAGCAAAAGTCAACGGGAATGTAGATTTCAAAGGCTTTCCAATTCCCAGTTATAGGAGAGATGAAAATTTATTCTTGCTGTTATATCATTACGATATGAAAAAGCTTTTGTCTTTGAAAACTTAGTAAACCATGAATAAGAGCCTTTGGAACAAATGCAAATTGACTGAATCATTTTTTCTCTAAATATAAATCAAAGAAGAAGCAAAGCATTATATATAATATAAAATGCAGCTAGTTGTACAAGTTGTCCGCAGAGTTAAGAACTCTCTTGAGCTGGACTTGGCTAGTAAGCTTTGAAATAGTTCAATACATCATGTTATCACAATTTTTGAGAGCTACAAGAAGCACTGGACACCTTCATAAGGCTTGACAGTTTCTGCTTGAGACACTAAATAATTGTTTACTGCTGAAGTCTCCCAGTCATTGAGCATAATCAAGCCAATGTAAAACATGTTGATGTCTTATTTATTTCAGCAGGAGAGGTTTAAGCACTTGCCTGGTTCTGCCACTAGAATCAACAAGCCTTAAAAGTGCTTAACTTCACTAGGATCATACTCAGTGTTGAGAATAACTCAGAATTGCAGAGAATTCAAGACACAAGGGAGTAAAATGCTATGTGTCAATAAAGACAACACAATGTATTTTAGTACATGATATTGCACTATTCATGCATGTAGAGGACTTCGTTTTAGAAACCTTATCTACATCTAAAGAATCTCAATTTGAAAACAGATGGGACAATAATTTGGACATAATTTATTAATATCGTATCAGATTCCAGAGGGGGTAGCCATGACAGTCTGTTGCAGCAAGATCAACAAAGAATATTGTGGCACCTTAAAGACTACTGTAACTAGTTTTTTAAGGCATAAACTTTCATCCTCCCTCCCACCCCCACCCTCCAAAAAAGCTGTGTGCGGCGAATTGCCTGACAGTGCTAGAACTTTCTTTGAAGTTTTCTCCACAGTTCTTCAAACAGCTAAACAGTCAATCCGCTATTTGGCTTAAAAGCGGCTTGCCTTTTTGGCTGCCTTTCTTGCAGCGGTGGAGATGTCAAAGAAAATTCTGGTTGTGTGTGCAGTTCTACAAGTGACTTATCTGGATCACAAGTTCCAATTATAGACTTCATAGTAGCGCTTCCTGATCTATTTGTAAAGAAAAGCATCAACATCTGACCCACTGCCTGCAACACTAGTACACTGATCTAGTGTGCAAGTATTACATAAAAGTAAGGAGCACTATCAGGGACGCAGGTGGCACAGTGGTCTAAACTACAGAGCCTAGGGCTTGCCGATCAGAAGGTTGGCGGTTCGAATCCCCGCAGTGGGGTGAGCTCCCGTTGTTCAGTCCCAGCTCCTGCCCACCTAGCAGTTCAAAAACACATCAAAGTGCAAGTAGATAAATAGGTACCGCTCTGGCGGGAAGGTAAACGGTGTTTCTGTGCGCTGCTCTGGTTTGCCAGAAGCAGCTTATTCATGCTGGCCACATGACCCGGAAGCTGTCGGCTCCCTTGGCCTATAGAGCGAGATGAGTGCCGCAACCCCAGAGTCGTCAGCAACTGGACTTAATGGTCAGGGGTACCTTTACCTTTACCTTTAAGGAGCACTAATAGAGGCCAGAAGTACAGTTATAACATAGGAAAATTCACTTTATCGGTTTAATTAGAGATCTGTGGTTTGTGTCTAGTTGAGAGAAGATGACAATTAAAAAATTAATCATTTGCTCTTCTACACACTTAATTCTCCAGTCCATTCTAGATACATTCCATCTTTAATCATTCCACGATTCTATGATTATGTCCTTTCCTCTTATGATACTTTATGGCTATATCCGCTACATATCCTGATGGATATTTCTACATGCGAGTATGTTTATGGTTCACCTGCAGTGAAAAGAATACATTTCCAAGTATAGCGATTTATCTATATTGCGTCCTGCACAGTACTAAGACCATTATCATCTTTTGGAAACCTCAAGCTGCCACATATTTTTAGGAGTGTAGAAACCTGCCTCCCACTCCCTTATTGAGGCATTCGCAAATACCAAGGAATAACAAGAAAATGGAAAAGAATGCGAGTAACATTCTGCAGTGTGCTCGCACCCATATGCCTTCTTGTTTTCACCAGCTCCAGAAAAAATAATTTCAAAATAATATCACTTTTGGGGTGCATTAAAAAAAATCCTGACAATGAATAAAGAATTGCTTAGAGCAAGGTCCTACTGTGTTAACAATCCTTTTACTAAAAACGACATGATAATACTATGACAACAGTTGCCATGATACATGTGAGTGACTCTTCAGATACTTACGATCACTGCATCCAAGGCTGAGCTCACATTGGTGTTTTTATCAGAAATTTGACTGTGAATTACTGTGGTGGAATGGCTGCTTGCCTCTGCCTGTGGGGTGGCGGCAGCTGCAGTTCAGCCTGAGTCGTGACAACAAACGTCCACCCAAGATCAGAGCAACCAGTGGAGGACGTCATTTCCTCCTCCCATGAACCCCAATGATTTCTGAGAGCTCGCCCACAATTCTAGCCAATCGAGGGTGAGCTTGGGGGTGTGGCTTGGTGAATGGATCTGAGTGCAGCCCTTGCCCCCTGGCTTCCCCCTTGTCTGCTCTCTGGACATAAAAGTAAGCTTTGTCCGGTTAGGTGGCACAGTTGGAATCCTGCCAGTCCAGGGAATCAGGGTGTCCCATTGAAAGCATCCAGGGTGGAGGTGCTTCTGTCCAGATGCCCAGAAGGGGCCTGACAGGCCATAGCTCCACCCAGGTGATCTCGGGCAGGGTCACCCTGATTTGGTGTGTTCCATAGGGTGATCTGTACGCCTTGGTTAACCATGGCAAGAAAATCAACCAGCAGTTGGGTTGGTTGATTCAGGTGCAATGTTTGCACCAAAATTTCTGAAATCGATATGGCTTTGGCTTGTTTAAATCCCCAGTGCTTGTCCTGTGTTTATTGAAATCTGACCTGGGGCTCGCCAGCCACGGCTCCACTGCGCCTTGGGCCCGCAATGCACACCAGAGCTGAAACATGCACTATCTGCAAGAGGCTTAACTACCACGAGAACCATGCAATGCAAGATGCTAAAGGGAAGAAGTATGCACTCCAAGAAATAAACAAGAAATGAAGGCTGGCAATATCATATGTATCTCATATATTAGTCTCATTGCATGAAGCAAACAGGCAAAAAAATATATATGTTGAGAGGCCACAAAAATATACCAAAATGTATTCTCAATCATGTTAAGCGACACCTGTAATTTCACCATTTTCTATGCTTGTAGTATTTGAGTTATGCATTTGCCATTATCACTGCTGGTTCCTTCATTGACTACCTTGGCCTAACTGGTGAATCACTTCCCAGCATCAGTGATCAAGAGAGCAGCTGGAGATTATTTATTGCAGCTTCAACCTTTACAAACATACTGTGGGATGAGGAATAGTTTATGCAACCCAATTTCACAGTTGGAAATATCCTTCCTTATGCAAAAATCTTATGTTATAATAAAAAAAAGGCTGTAACTTTTTAATGATATCATACATTTTGCATCAGTGCCTTCCAGAAATGCTAGATTTGAGAAAATAAGATACTTGCCTGCAGAAAAAAATGTGTTTATAATCTCTTTTGTATTTTCAGAGGCAAGATTGGAGTCAGCTCATATCTGGATTATTGCAGATATGTCCAAACCCTCTGAGATATAACTGGTTAGAGCCAGGATGGAGAACGTATTCCAGATGTTGTTGGACTCCAACTTCTATCATCCTTGATCACAATGGCTGGAGCTGATGTAAGTAGAGTCCAATAAGATCAGGGAGGGCCACAGACTCCATACCATTCGATTAGAATGTTAGACTTGGACTGCATAGATCTGAATGTGAATCCCCCCCTCTCAGCCATGAGCCTCATTTGGTGATCAAGTGTCAAGTTATTCTCCCTAACCTATCTCATAGGATGGCTGGGAGCATAAAGAGAGATAAGTTTCAGACATGCTGCATTCAGAAATGCAGAATACAATTGTGACAAATCATTAAAACCACCTGAGTGCCAAATAGAACTATATGATGAGAAGAAAGGCAAGAAAGGGGAAATGTGCAGCTCCAGATAAATAGCATGTACAATATAGGGCTTAATACCGTGTTTCCCCTTTTTTAAGACACCGTCTTATAACTTTTTTCCCTCAAAAAAACACACAGTGGCTTATTTTCGGGGGGTGTCTTTTTTTTTTTAAAAAAGTGCTTGTACAACTGGGACCCACTGGCTCAGGACGCTCAGTGCTCTCTTCTGCGCGCTGCTGGGTGCGTTGTTGGCGCTGCCAGTTCCGAGCGCCTGCAGGGTGGGGTGGGGGTGGCAGTGCTTTAAACCCCCAACCCTGTAGAAAGCAATGGAAGTTATGGACCGTAACAATCCTTAAGAGGCGCAGGTCTTAAAAAAACCCTGGTATCACCCTTGAAGCACAGCCTTCCAACGTCAGGGGGGAAGAGGTCTGTTTAGACAAAGGAAAGGATCGGGGGTGATTCTGCACCCTGGGACCCACAGAACTACTTTAAAAATCCCAACCTGGGGGGGGGGTCAAATAGTGAAGCCCCATAGCCCTGTAGCAACAGAAGGCACATTCTGAAGCACCCGAGCTGTTCGGTTCCATAAAAATCCAGGAATTGTAAAATTAACAACAATAATGGAGGGGGCACTCTATCCAAAGAGTTAAGAAGGAATGGGAAAGTGTTGAGTTATATATGGAAAAATATGGAAAGGAAAGTTAGTTAAAGATAAAAAATAAATAATTATCGCAAGGAAAAAAATAACATCATAAAGGGTAATAATATTAAATATAAAATAGACAACACAACAGAAAAAGCAAGTATATCACTAAATGAGATCGCACAGGAGTGAGGGAAGTGGGGAGAGAGGGAGGGGGGTAAGGAATGGAAGGAGGCAATGGTTGGAGGAGGGTATAGGGGGATGAATTAAAGGAAAATTAAGACTGAGAAGCGCATGGTTTTTGTTTTTTAAAGATGCAAAGGCTTGCAATCAGCCAAAGTATAGAGCCCAACTTCCAGGAGACTGCGATCTACTTGCGGATTTATAAACTGGAGGTGATCTACCCCCGTTATATTGGTGTTCAGGTCAGAGTTGTTTTTAGAGAGAGGAAATATCCCATTTTTGAGGTTTAAGTAAAAGTTCCTGACCTTTTTTTTATAATGAGGAAATGCTGCTAAAACTCCGTTCTTCATTCCACGAAGGGGAGAGGGGGCGGGGGCGGGTGCTCAAAGACAAAAGAAATGGAAAAGGAGATAGCGATCAACTGCAGCCTCCTGGGGATCGACCAGCCTCGCATTCATGCAGCCGCCGGGAGAGGCAGGGGCTGCAGCCGAGTGCTGCTTCGCAAACAAACGGGGGAAAGTGCTTAGAACCCAGAGAATCCAGCTGAAAAACACGAAGCAGCAACAGCAATTGCACACACACCATCCCAAGCCAGCACAGTAACCAAGTCCCAAAAGCAAGAAAGGACTCAGCAAACACTGCTGCGGCCGGCGTTGCTGCTGCTGACTCGGGGAGCTCAGTGCTCTCTTCCGCACAGCGCCTATCACTATGGCTTATTTTCGGGGTACGGTTTATATTTCTCAAATGCTTAGAAATGCTGCTATGGCTTATTTTATGACTACGCCTTAAAAAGGGGGAAACACGGTATTATACTTAGAAATAAGGAGAAAAGCAATTTGTTAAATACTTCTGTTAGATTATTAATTTTGAATTCACAGATTCAATAGGCTTTGTATGGCTCCCAGTCAACATGGTGGCTGCATCAAGCTGAGAGTTCCCGCAAGCAGATTTGGCAGCCAGTCACTTCAAAGTTAAGCATCAAGTACCCTTGCTTTTAATAATAATAAAAAATGAATGCCTAAATTTACATGCCTAAATCCTCTGTAACTAGGAGATATGAAACAAACATTCCCCAGTATGGAAATCACTACATTAATTCCAATTCAGACCCCAGATCCTCCAAAGTTTGGGCCTACTCAGTTAAGCCACTTTCTCAGCCTTCTCGACCCACAGTACTTCTTTATACCATCTAAATTTATTTGATATTGATATTGGTGGCATCAGGAACCAGAAGGGCTCTGTTAGACCCAATGTTCCAGGAACCCTTAGAAACACAGTTCCCATTACTTTTGCCACCACACTAGGAATGTCAGGAGACCTGGAAAATTAAATGTCAGGTTCCTGGTACTTAAACAATGCTAAACTGGTGCTCTGTCCACCACCGCTGACCCTGTGGATGAATAAGAAAGTGTAGTGGGCTGTGGCAGAGAATAGGGGGGAGAAAGTCGATTCAGTTTGCTTTGAAACCCAAATCAAATCAACACTTTCCTAAACAATATGAGAACAGAAACTCAGGCATCCTTTGAAATTCACACTTACCCGGATTTTGCAATGCATATACTGGGGAAAATGTGCA
Source organism: Zootoca vivipara (assembly GCF_963506605.1). Classification (NCBI taxonomy): domain Eukaryota; kingdom Metazoa; phylum Chordata; class Lepidosauria; order Squamata; family Lacertidae; genus Zootoca; species Zootoca vivipara. The sequence goes on along the minus strand of NC_083284.1, from coordinate 56,055,359 downwards.
TTTAAATGAATATGTCAGTGAAAATATCATACAAAAATGCATTATATTAGGCTTATATTGCTTGCAAGAATGTCTACATTAGCCCAAACTACATACGAAAATGAGTTTATGAGGGGTGGAGGTCACGCTAAAATGTTGGATAATTTTCATGAGGACTTTTTAAATACACTGGTGCCGCGCTAGACGAATTTAATTCGTTCCACGGGTCTTTTCTTATAACGAAAAATTCATCTAGCGAATCCCATAGGAATGCATTGAATTTTTTTTGAATTTTTTTTTGCCCATAGGAACGCATTAATTGAATTTCAATGCATTCCTATGGGAAACCGCGATTCACTAGACGAATTTTTCATAAAACGAATTTGTCTAGCGAGGCAACCTCCGCTCGAAAAACCCTTTCGTTAAGCGGAAATTTCATTAAGCAGGGCATTCGTTAAGCGAGGCACCACTGTAAAATAAATCACAAATTCCTGCAGAAATGTTGAGAATTGCATTTAAGATTGGGGAAAAAATTGAACCCAAGAGAACCAAAATGTACCGATCCTTCCATCTCTAATGGAGGAAGGTGGCAATAGAAGAAGCCTATTCTGCTGCACATCTGAGGTGCAAAGGAGCTGAGAATGAGTTTGAAAATAGAATGATTTCCTTCCCATTTCAGGGATGGGAATAATTTTTTCTACCTGAGCTCATTTCAAATTGAGCAAGTGTGAGGGGAGAAACTCACCCATCATTACTTACAATTTCTTTCCTCACGCATGTTCTGAACATTTATGTATTTATTTAAGACAGTGTGTTGTTGTTGTTTAGTCGTTTAGTCGTGTCCGACTCTTCGTGACCCCATGGACCATAGCACGCCAGGCACTCCTGTCTTGCACTGCCTCCCGTAGTTTGGTCAAACTCATGTTCGTAGCTTCGAGAACACTGTCCAACCATCTTGTCCTCTGTCGTCCCCTTCTCCTTGTGCCCTCCATCTTTCCCAACATCAGGGTCTTTTCCAAGGATTCTTCTCTTCTCATGAGGTGGCCAAAGTATTGGAGCCTCAGCTTCACGATCTGTCCTTCCAGGGAGCACTCAGGGCTGATTTCCTTAAGAATGGATAGGTTTGATCTTCTAGCAGTCCATGGGACTCTCAAGAGTCTCCTCCAGCACCATAATTCAAAAGCATCAATTCTTCGGCGATCAGCCTTCTTTATGGTCCAGCTCTCACTTCCATACATCACTACTGGGAAAACCATAGCTTTAACTATACGGACCTTTGTCGGCAAGGTGATGTCTCTGCTTTTTAAGATGCTGTCTAGGTTTGTCATTGCTTTTCTCCCAAGAAGCAGGCGTCTTTTAATTTCGTGACTGCTGTCACCATCTGCAGTGATCAAGGAGCCCAAGAAAATAAAATCTCTCACTGCCTCCATTTCTTCCCCTTCTATTTGCCAGGAGGTGATGGGACCAGTGGCCATGATCTTGGTTTTTTTGATGTTGAGCTTCATACCATATTTTGCGCTCTCCTCTTTCACCCTCATTAAAAGGTTCTTTAATTCCTCCTCACTTTCTGCCATCAAGGTTGTGTCATCTGCATATCTGAGGTTGTTGATATTTCTTCCGGCAATCTTAATTCCTGCTTGGGATTCATCTAGTCCAGCCTTTCGCATGATGAATTCTGCATATAAGTTAAATAAGCAGGGAGACAATATACAACCTTGTCGTACTCCTTTCCCAATTTTGAACCAATCAGTTGTTCCATATCCAGTTCTAACTGTAGCTTCTTGTCCCACATAGAGATTTCTCAGGAGACAGATGAGGTGATCAGGCACTCCCATTTCTTTAAGAACTTGCCATAGTTTGCTGTGGTCGACACAGTCAAAGGCTTTTGCATAGTCAATGAAGCAGAAGTAGACGTTTTTCTGGAACAGTGTATAAAGGTCTAAATGGTTTCATGCATGAAGTGCCTGCAGTGTGTGTGTGTGTGTGTGTGTGTGTGTGTGTGTAGGGGGAGGGGAACTATCTCCAAGTTTATCTTTTGTAAAACACCTACATAACTATAGATCTGCCAGTTAACTTTATAGTAATATTTTAACAAACACCTTATAATATCCAGTGTTTAGCATACAGGGATGCAAAAGCTGCAATCCTGAAACCAGTCCCTTGGGAGTCATCAAATTACAGAAGCACTTACTCCAAAATAACTGCACTGAAGTAACAGCTGACAAAATGCAAAACGGCCATGCTTGATTCAAACAAGAATTCTCAGTATAGCTACCATTTTTTCTTCCAGGCAGGCTCAGGACAAAAGGTACAGCAGCAATGGCAAAATGCACATGTTTCATTACCTCAGACCACTGTTTGTCTCTTCATCAGAAGACAGTCCATTGCAGACATTTCCAAAGGAACTGCTCGGTTTCAGCTTGGTGTCCTCTTGGTCTGGGGTTGCCTCCCGTTTTTTCCTCCTACCAAAAAACTTCTTAAAAGGCTGGAATTTGCTGGCTTTTTTCTTGTCTGCAGATAATGAGACAAATGCACACAGGAGCTTATCAACACGGCACCTCTGAGCACCCTTGGTGAACGGAAAGGCAGTTAGTTAAGTACTTGCCAAGGAAGAATGAGGCCAAAGAGCAGTCAAAAGTCTAAGCAAATGTTGTGCTTGGAATTTAAATGCGTGCATTCCACTTACTGCTGAGAAAGGTGCTATATATTAAGAACAAGACTGGAGGCATTAAAACTGAAGGCCCTGCCACTGCAAAAGCAAAATGGAAAGCATTAAAATATCTGCCCTCAGGTTTTAAAGATTCACACTTGGGTGTCAGGACCATAGCTGCCAAGTCTCCCGTTTTTCGCGGGAAACCCCCAGATTTTAATCCGTTTCCCGCTGTTATCCTGAATAGAAAAAAAACACCCAGAAATCCCCCAGATTTCCTACCTGTCAGGGAGGCTCCATTTTGGGTGCCGCTCTGCCAATGTCTGGGCTCCCGGAAATCGGGCAGAGCGACTTCCGGTGCCGCGCCGCTGCTGATCCCGCATTTTCCAGTGGGAAACTTGGCAGCTATGGTCAGGACCAGACTAATATTTAGAAGGGGGGGGGGGAGGACTATATGCAACGACCAGTATGTTGCAGAATTAATGACAGTAGAATTAATTTTTTTGTGCAACGCACTGCTTTGTTGCCGAAGGAATATTACCTGCAACAGATACTAAGCAGAAGTGTGGAAGGGGGAGTTGCAACCAATTTATTACAGTATTTAAATTTCTTAGCGGGGTAGCCATATTAGTCTCTTGCAGCAAAAGCAAGAAAAGTCTTGTGGCATCTTAGTAGGCTAGCACGTTAGGTTTTGTCAACTAAAGGCCACTTCATCCTGAGTTGCAGGTGCATATATACATTGGGGGAAGGGGTGGGTTAGTGAACAGCAAGGTCAGAAGGAAATTAAATTCAGAAAAGTACAGGCTGTGACCGTAACCTTATTAACAATGGCCTATCACAGAAAAACAGTAATTAGAACACAGACATCCTGGCATTGGTAGGACAATTAACACCTGTGGTTTGGTAAAATCCATTGTGTGGATTCAGACAGACAACATTGTGTCTGCCGAAATGAAATGCAGTCCATGAAAGCTTATGCCATGACAAATTTGTCAGTCTCAAAGCTGCCACAAGGCTCATTGTTCTTAATATTTAAATAGTGATATCAGTCAGTATCACACAGATGGCTTGGCTAATGACAAGGTGGGGCAAAGATGGGAGGACTGGGCAAATATGTTGATTCAAGTTTTGCTTGTTTGAGTCAAAGCTATGGGCATCTGGGAGGTAGCTTCCTCATATCCCAGGGCAACTGCTGCCTCTCTGTGTTTATGGGCCATGATACCATTTACGCTGTAATGGCATTTTGGTAAATAAAGAACCACTCCCTAGTTAGAGAGTTGTACGTTTAACTCAATTTAGACACCGGTGAGCCTAAGTTAGGGCTCGGAAACTGTAGCAGCCCAGGATCTCAATTCTGTCTCAGAGCACATATAAGACCAAGTCACTGGTTAAGTGCAGATGCTCAACAAATCACATTGTGAATGTGGGGGGGGGGGGTTCCCTGCTTAAATGTGTGCAAAAGTGCAGGGATACTATGGCTAGCCTTGTAGTACAGTACAGTATTCTGTAGCTGGCGTTGTTGCTTCAACCCTAACTGTTGATTAGCTCTGCACTGCTGCAGCTTATTGTTGTTGCTTCCTGCTTTAATCAATACCTTAACACGGGAATAAAGGTTATTCATACTGATAAAGGCATTGTTTCCAAAAGGTTAATAAAGCATCCTCCCACCTCCTGCTTTTTGGGGTTATTTTAGGAAAGAGGGAAAGGGTTAGAAAGAAGATTGTGTTGCTATTAAACAGGACACTAAATAAAGGGTAAAGGGACCCCCTGACCATTAGGTCCAGTCGTGACCGACTCTGGGGTTGCGGCGCTCATCTCGTGTTATTGGCCGAGGGAGCCGGCATACAGCTTCTGGGTCATGTGGCCAGCATGACTGAGCTGCTTCTGGCAAACCAGAGCAGCACACAGAAACACCGTTTACCTTCCCGCCCGAGCGGTACCTATTTATCTACTTGCACTTTGACGTGCTTTCAAACTGCTAGGTTGGCAGGAGCTGGGACCGAGCAATGGGAGCTCACCCCGTCGTGGGGATTTGAACCACCGACCTTCTGATTGGCAAGTCCTAGGCTCTGTGGTTTAACCCACAGTGCCACCCGTGCTATTACACTATTATATGTAATTACACACACACACACACCACCCAACACACAGACATGGCAACTTCAGAGTTTCTTACTCTGCAGTTTCTTACATAAGCAACAACGAACTTTCTATTACAGTGCAGCAACCCCTTTTGGGCTGGAGGAAGATTCCAGCCTGAGGTTTCCCCACCCCATTTTCCCGTTTCCGTCCAGTACTTCCTAGAAATAAACAGTCATTTTCTTAATATTAAAAAAGTGAGCCTAAATTTTATTTACATATTAAAATGCATACTTGACAGCACACACCAATTCAATACTTTGAAAACTCAGGAAAACTTTGAAGGAATAAATACTATAAAATAGGTAAACAACACCTGAAATAGAAATCATACACTTAAAATCTGAATGTGAAGAAAAAGCAGGAAGGACAAACATTTCCTTAAGACAGGTATAGCAATGAGACTCCATAATAGCTTGGAAGAATCAGATTCTCACTCTGTGTCACCTGCTATAGACGAGCATAGAGACAACCAACTTAGTAACCAGGTGGTTAATGTAGGGAAGCCTTATCATTGGATTAGACCAGGCATCCCCAAACCTCGGCCCTCCAGATGTTTTGGACTACAATTCCCATCATCCCTGACCACTGGTCCTGTTAGCTAGGGATCATGGTAGTTGTAGGCCAAAACATCTGGAGGGCGGCAGTTTGGGGATGCCTGGATTAGACCCTTGACTTTTACCACATACAGTGGTACAGTTTTTGAATGTCTCCGCTGACCAACATTTCGGTTTTTGCATGCCGTAAACCCAGAAGTAAATGCTTCCGTTTTCGAACACGCTTCGGAAGTCTAACTGCTTCCGCTGAGTGTATATGTTATTTTTCTCAATTTTCTCTATTAAATTTGCAGACCGCCCTTTGCGCCTCGGTTTTCGAATGTTTCAGAACTCAAACAGTCTTCCGGAACGGATTACATTCAGAAACCAAGGTACCACTGTATTAGAATACATGGCTATAGAGCTATCACACTATGGTTTCACTAATACTGACAAATGAGCAAAAGCGTGGGTCTATGTTTCAGTGTCATTTCCAGGTTCGGTGTGATGCGGTCACACAAACAGGGCCATCTTAAGCACCTCCGGCGCCCTGGCGCTGTGGTGCGACGGATCCCTCCGGCGCCCCCCCCCCATTTCCCAGCGCGACGGGCAGGTGGGCAGGCGCTGCTGCGTGACGGGCGGGCGGCCTCAGCACGCAGCGCTACTGCCGAGGGCGCTTTTGCACGGAAGAGCGGCCGGCGGGCGAAGCTGCGATGCGCCCCCTGGCGGGCCGGCGCCATGGCGCCCTGCGCCCCCCAGCCTGGCCGTAAGGCCGGCCCTGCACACACATATTGAATGAGCGTTAACAGGGGGCTGCCTGTATATTCTTTTAAAATACATGCTATTTTAGTTCTGTAATTCTAAAAAAAGGGGGGAAAAAGAATAGCCCTACCGAAAGAGAAAGAGAGAGAGAGAGAGTGCTTTATCCCATACCAATAAATGTATGCAATCTTTGTCTTGCTGGAGATAAGCTATCAATTTTCCATGGTGTGCTTGAAACCACTTTTTTAAGCTGGTTGTCGCTAATGGCCTGCCATACAGGAGTTGAAGAGAATAACTCCACTGCTTTGCCAAATTTCTAATCAGATGCAGATGTGCAGTAAAATTCTCATCACTTGCCAGAGCTTTGAAAACCTTACCACACCTTGCTATATTACTTCTTGATAAACGGTTATTTGAATTTACCTATAAAATCCCCCCCCCCAAAAAACCCACTAGCAATGAGAGCAGCTACAATTGATAGACTGAGGAGAAGAATCTGGAAAACACTGCTGGCCAGGATTATTATTATTACGTGCCCACCGTATCACAACTTTTCAAGAGAACAGAGCCATGAGCCATGCAGTACTACAGCACAACAGCAGCAGATGGTATTCCGGATCTGTTCTTGCGTGGGCAACATAATCTGCCTATAAATCTCATCTTATTATTGTGAGCTGCTTCGAGAACCACTATGTTATACAAATATTGTAAACAAACACTGCAACAGCCTATATTTCAATTTCTTAAGCCAGTCATTTTCATTTTGCAAAGATCAAATAATTGTGAAAGTACACCTGGGAACTGTTGGGTGCCAATAGTTTTGTTACTAAATCCAAGAATTATGGGTGCCCTTGCACCTTTTAAAACTCTGCCACCCCAAAACGTAACAAGTGCACTTGTGTTAAACCATATTTTCTGTCAGACATAAAAATCTTTACTTAATTAAATTCAAGGTGGAAATGGAAATAGCATGAAACTAGATATAGTATTTTTCCACTTTTCTGTCTGATCTATAATCCCATTACTAAAGCAATATTACAAAATAAAGCATCTGATCTCGCAACAGATTGCAATTCCTGTGCCTCTGATATCGCATTACTCAAACACCAGGGACAAATTAATGAGAACATTACAGCTAAAATCAAATTACCCTTCAAAATGACTAGCATTATTTTTTTTTAAAAAAAACCCCTCCTAAATACATTTTAAATACAAAATGGATTCAGAATATTCTAGGAAGGTACACATGTAACTTAAACTATGGATTAGTATTGTGGTAGCAACCCAATTACTGTATTTTTCCATGTATAAGACGCCCCCTATTTTTGCAGCAACAACCAATCGCCAGTCCACCCTCGGCACTATCCGTGTATAAGACGCCCCCTAATTTTTGACATCCTTTTAAAGGGGAAAAAACCTAGTCTTATACATGTAAAAATACGGTATTAACTGGCTTTTTGTTCTCCCTCTTCCCCTCTTCTCTGGAGTAACCAAAAGGAGAAGCTTCTGCTTACATTTTAGATTAGGGGCCTTTGGTGTCTTTTGGAGAGTCTGTTACTTAAATTTGCTTTGGGATTTGTACAGGCTTCTTGCTCGTTTGTGGGGCGTTCCAAGGATTGCCAGTTTTTCAAATGGGTAAGCTGTGGCGCTGACAACAGTTTATTACATTTCCAGCATGTCCCTGGGCCCAAAAAAGGTTGGGGGACCCCTGTTCTACCACCCTTCAAGGCTCAGCTGTGTGCCACACCCATGCCTTCAAAGAGAGATACTGTCCCCCGGAATACATTGCTTCTAACAAATAATAATACTTCCTATAGAGATAACTTACCCAATGTCAACTCACAAGACTTAAACAGAGAGCTGCAAAAAATTGCAGTGGTTCCCTCACTAACAATGAGGGGATGTCAGAAGAGACTCAAAGTTGTCTAGATGATATGTGGCTGAAATTCTAGAAGTGCACTCAAGTATTGACCAGTAAACAGGAAAAGTACCCTAGCTGTTTAATCTTCCCTATTTTGTGGATGTTACTATTGCTTCTGAAAATTATACAGATCCCTGGTGCAATTTGTTCTAGTAAACCTAATACCAACCAACACATATAATAGGAAAATAAATGGCTCACCAAGATTAAAACTGACTAACCAGAAACAATATTTGATTTATATAATTTTTACTAAGTGCTTTCCACTCTAGAGCTAAGTGAATAAAAGCTCAGGGTCAAGGCTGGCTTTCTCACTGAAGAACACAGTATAAAAATAATTCAGTGCAAATCAAAGAGGCCTTTAGAAGCAAATTCCATGACCTAAGGCTCCCAGCCTTCACATTTGACAAGCATGTTCCATTATTTTATGCACTGTTCAATAAGCAACACATTTTATCAATGCTTGCCATAAGAAATACTATATCTCCCCAATATATTCCTGCATTTTCAATAACAAATTCTGCCGTACTGCCATTTCCTCTGCCCCCATTACCTTTCACTGCCATATTTCACACCCACTCTTGGCCCTACTGTTCTCAAGAGAGAATAGAAAAGGAAGAAATGGGCATGTGTGGGTGATTGGGGATACAGAATTAACTTCATGAAGTCAACTCCTCTCTCTCATTCCTATATTTGCACATTTCTTTTAAATTGTCAGTCTTTCACTGGCAATTTTTGCCTCATGACAACATTTGAGGAAATAATATAGCACCCTTAAAAAAACACCAGTTGATTAAGCTTAGTTTTAATAATTACATAATTTAACTATGAAAAGCCATTTAATAAATGAATAAATGTATCAACCCGTTACTTGAAGCAAACACTTATCTGCACATATTGCTGGGTCATGGTTTATCAAACTATGGCTTATTTGATCGTCTGAACCCAGCAAGCTAACTTTGGCTTGTTTGTTGCCAACAAAAAACAATTTGAAGCTATAGTTTGTTATTGACCTACAAACCTTGATTTATCTACAGCTTGGTGTTACGTGTGAACCCAGCACCCTCTCTTAACCACTCTTCATTTGGCCACTGAATCCCAGATGCTTACCAAGCATCAAATGCATAAGCAGCTGCAAAACAAGCTATAGTTAGTCTGACCATCAATGGGACCATTTGTGGTTAATCCATAGTTTTTTTAAACAGATATGGCTTAGCCATATGTGCAATAAGGCCACTACCTTCACAGGAGACTGTAAGTGGGCTAAGAAGTATTGGCGCAATGACAATCCTATTTCAAAGCAAACAGCTCAAAGAAAAATGTATCCCAGAGAAGCCATCATTTAACTGCACCGTTTTGATCTATTGAAGTCTGTAGCAATGAAGCATAATCATAGGTGTACTTTGGCCAGCTACCTTGGAATATTGCTTTTGTGGGACCCCAAAGCATAGCTGTCAAGTTCTCCCTTTTTAAAAGAGAAATTCCCTTATGCTGAATAGGCTTCCTCGCGAGAAAAGGGAAAACTTGACAGCTATGCCCCAAAGAATTGCTCCCCAGTTCAGCAAATATTTAGTCATTCACAAAAAAAAATTGTTTAGTGTTGGGTAATCAGGAGTCACAGCAAATGTTTGGCTAAGTTTGATGGGAGTGGCATGCCCAGAGCTGATCCAGGATAAGATGAAAACATGGTACTGTACTGGCATTAGAAAATCACTTCCCTACAGGCAGTGTAGGCTTGTGTGTTGCTTTTATGGACAGTAAATTAACTGTAGATTGTCTACTTACGATGATCCAACCTCCTAGTTTACTCTACCCACCCTCTGCAGCCTCATCCCTTGGCTCAAACAAGGTGCAGCAGACTTCAGCAGCCCAGCCTAGCCAGAGAGCCATGTAAAACATTAATAAACCAGCTGAATTTTTCTCTACTTATGTGTGGGAGTGTTCCAGCAGACAAAATAACTGGGAGCCGGCATAGATTTTTCCTGCAGCAGTCATATGCCAGGTTGGTTCACAATTAGTGAAAAATCCAGTTTTCAAAGGCATCCAGTTGCAATCATTTGTTTATGCAAACATTTCTGATATGCCAGCATTGAATACCAAAGATTTGTAGAGGCAGATGTAATTTTACAGCTATGAATTTAATTGAAAATCTCTGGAAAGAGAGTGAATGTTAACATTTATCGCAAGCAAAATTCTGTATACAATAAAATTATAATTTTAACTGCCCTTGTTTTTCTAGCTATCAAACAACATCAGATTACTGTCAAAGAGGTTGCCAGATTTCCCACGGCATGCTAGGAAAATCCTTTTATGTTCTGAATGGCTGCATTTTCCCTCATCTCTCTTTGTACACGCAAAGCTTTTTTTAAAAAAAGTCAAGAAGCCATGTAAGCAAAAGCATTCAATAGGAAAACCTACTGGATTTAGAAATAGATTTGCACAGTCATTTATTCAAAGGCAACATTACTGGAGTATTTACAGCTTAACTATGAAATATTAACTTAAGAATTGGTAAAGTAGGAACTGTAATCATTTTGGTATAGATACTCTGAAACAATTTTGCTTAATATATTCATAAATGTTTATCTGAGTGCTTATTGTTGCTTTATTTTTATGTAATAGTTGCATGTCATAAGCTTTTATTTAAACAAAGATATAGCTCAATGCCACAAATAAAACAGTTTAGAGATAAAAATGAATAAAAATAAAAACTATGTTAAAAATTAATAATGGTAAAGTAGGGCTCTTATTTTTCACAATAGCCCTATTTATTTAAAAATTGGTAAAATACCTACAGTGGTACCTCGGTTTTCGAACACCTCCGAAGTCGAACATTTTGGAACACAAATGCCGAAAACTCAGAAGTGCCTTGGTTTTCGAATGTTTTAGAACTCAAACAGACTTCCGGAACAGATTATGTTCGAAAAGCGAGGTACCACTGTATTGTGAACAATGTTTATATGTGAAGGGAGAACTAGCACACCGCATAATTCCATGGAGTCCCCTATTGATGGGGCTGGCAATCGTAGGTCGTGGGCAAGTTTTGCTCACTGCAACTATGTTCATGGTGCACTGTTAAATCCCCCCCATAGGAACAGGTTACAGTCATGAGTATGTAAAGGGGTGTGCTTGGGACTATTGCTATTATAGGAGCTCACTTTGCTTCCTACCATGGTGTCAGAGGCGCTGATGTGGCTACTCTAGAGTAACGACTCCTCGCAGCATAGTCTTTTTAGACTTTTATTAAGTGCTGATTATTTACAGTGGTCAGAACGATCTATATACATGCTTACGGTGAGGTGTCAGAACCTCCGAATGGAGATTGGCGCGTTTTCTTCCAGCAAAGAAGCTTTGGGAGACCCAACCTCTTCCCCCTACGTTTGCGTCGCAATTCCGGAGTTGGGGGAATTGGCCTTCCCCCCCTGCTCCCATCTTCCTGTCCCACCTGGGGCATGGGCTCCACAACCTTGCCTGAGCCTCGGACACCACTTCCTGACTCTCCGCTGGAGGCAGAGCTCTCCCTGCTCTCCCCAGCGCTTGGGGATGGGCTGGAACTTAAGATGGGAGGGACTTCCCTGTATCCCTTGTCCCTCACATCCACCCCCCTCCCAGGCTCCCCTTCCCCCCCTCCCTAGGGGCTCTCCGCTTGCTGGGGACGAGTGAAACCCCAAAAAGTCCGTGGTGTCAGAGTCTGTGGGTGTAAAAATTTCCCCCCAATCCGGCGATCTTTCCCCCTCCCCCTGAGAAGACGGGAATCCCAAAAAGTCTGTGGCGTCAGAGCTGGTGGGAGTAAAAATGTGCTGCCAGTCCTCTCCTGCCTCTGATGTAGTCGACCTCGGTGAAACCCACACCTCTTCTTCCGTATCCTCAAATTCCGCTTCCCATCTCCATGGAGAGCTGCTTCCTGCGATCCCTTCCTCCCGCCCCTCCCCCTCTCCCTCCCTTTCCATGTGCCAGGGCTTGGGCCTGTGGGGGAAAAGGGCGTGGAACTCTTCCACTAAAAATTCCTCTTGTACTTCCGTGGCAGGTATCCACTCATTGTGGGACGGCGGAGTGTCCTCCCATGCCATGAGGTACTCCAGCCCTCTCATCCCTCTCCTTGAATCCAAAATCTCAGTGGCCACATTGAGTTGTTGGGTGTCTCCCCTTTCCCCCCCTCCCTCGGGAGGCTGATCGCTGTCCCTGAACCTGGTGCTTTCTCTGTACGGCGACAGCAGCGATCTATGAAACACTGGGTGCACCCTCATGTCCTCTGGCAGTGCCAGCCTGAAGGCTACCGGATTGACCTGTTGCGTGACCGTGAAGGGGCCCAGCCTCTGCTCTGCCAGGGAGTGTTTGGGAGGACTGCTCCCCCTGAAGCCCACTTCCACCTGGGGCTTGGGGCAGGTCCCCCACTCCACCACAGCTTTTGAGGCTCCTGGGAGGCCTGGAACATCAGTGCTGCTGTGAGTACTGGAAGGACTGCTCCCCCTGAAGCCCACTTCCACCTTGGGCTTGGGGCGGGTCCCCCACTCCACCACAGCTTTTGAGGCTCCTGGGAGGCCTGGAACATCAGTGCTGCTGTGAGTACTGGAAGGACTGCTCCCCCTGAAGCCCACTTCCACCTTGGGCTTGGGGCGGGTCCCCCACTCCACCACAGCTTTTGAGGCTCCTGGGAGGCCTGGAACATCAGTGCTGCTGTGAGTACTGGAAGGACTGCTCCCCCTGAAGCCCACTTCCACCTTGGGCCCGGGGGCGGGACCCATACTCTACCACAGCTTTAAGGCTCCAAGGAGGCCTGAAACAGTGCCGCTGCTGCTTTTCTTGTAATTCTGATGTGTTTGTAACTTTTATTGTTTTTGGTTTTTGTTTATCGTTTAGTCTGTTAGTTTGTTTTCTGTATTGGTTTTAAATTCGATTTTAAGGGGAGGGGTTAATTTTAGTTTGTAATTTTGTCTTTGTTTGTATTGTTTTATTGTATTAGTTTGTTTTCTGTATTGGTTTTAAATTTGATTTTAAGGGGAGGGGTCAATTTTAGTTTGTAATTTTCTGTCTTTGTATTATTTTACTGTATTTTTTGATTTACATAGGTTTTAGGGAGGGATTTTTAGTCGGGTGTGGGAATCTGTTAAATTTTAGTGTATTTGTAATTTTTATTGTTTTTGGTTTTATTGTGTTTTTTGTGTTTTTATTTTGTTCTGTTCTTTGCTGTTTTTTACAGAGGTTTTATTTTGTTTTTAAGGGGAGGGGTCAGGGCTGCCCGGGAGGGGGTCCCAGCAAGCAAAATGGCTGGGGCAGATTCCACAGGGGGTGATGCACTGGGACAAACGATCTCAGTGGTCACGGGTAGGAGGAGGAGTTACGCTAAGACCAGACCATGTCATTACCGAGGAGGCAGACTTAGTCGTTGTCTGAGGACTATCCCTGCCTCCGGGTCTGGTCCTGACCGGACGGATATTGGAATCAGCAAGGGATACCCACATGACCTGAAGGTGCTGCTGTGCAATGCCAGGTCGATGATGAATAAGACCACTGCCATTCACGACCTGATTGTGGATGGAGGATTTGACCTGGCATGTGTGACAGAGACCTGGTTGGATGAAGCCGATGGGCCCGTTCTTGGCGCTGCTTGTCCACCAGGTTTCTCTTATGCACAGCAACCCAGGCCATCTGGGCGGGGAGGGGGGGTTGCAGTGATTTTTAGGAAGTCATTAGTTTGCACCAGGCGTCCTATTGGTAAGACGGAGTTTTCTGAGTGCATGTTCTGGAAGTTGGGCAATAGGGGCAGTACAGGATTCCTTTTGGTGTACCGACCTCCCCGCTGCACCAAGGATTCCCTGCCCGAGCTGCTTCAGGTCGTGTCGGATGTGCTCCTGGAGACACCTAGCTTGGTTGTCTTAGGGGATTTTAACATCCATGCCGACACGACCTTACAAGGAGCCGCTCGGGACTTCGTGGAAAGCATGGCCACCATGGGGCTGTCCCTGAATAAGTCTGGCCCAACTCATAGCCGCGGACATGCCTTGGACTTGGTGTTTACCTCTATGGATGTTGGTGATCTGACATTAAGTAAAAGCGAAACAAAAGAAGTGCCATGGTCAGATCACTTTCTGGTGCAACTGGACTTCTCTGCAACCCTTCCCCTCTGCAGGGAGGTGGGACCGATTCGGATGGTCCGCCCCCGCTACTTAATGGATCCAATTGGCTTCCAGAGAGTGGTAGGGGATGTTTTATCCCATGTCGATGGCCTTTCAGCTGATTCCCTGGTGGCCCGCTGGAATGCGGAGTTAACCAGCGCTATTGACTGTCTGGCTCCGAAGCGCCCTCTCAGATTGCATGGAGCCCGGACAGCCCCGTGGTTTTCCCCGGCGCTGAGGGCGATGAAACAGTCGTTGAGACGGCTAGAGCGTCGGTGGCGGAAAACTCATTTTGAATCAGACCGGACACGGGCTAGAGCTCAACTTCGAGCCTACCAAGTGGCAATGGCGACGGCGAAGAGGACCTTCTTCGCCGTCTCCATCGCATCTGCAGAAAACAGCAGCAGGAGACTCTTCCAGGTGGTTCACAATTTAGCGGAACCACCTGCTCCATCCGGGCCCAGTACGGGCCACATGATCTCCTGCAATGATTTTGCAAAGTTTTTTGCAGATAAAGTCGCTCAGATTCGGGAAGAGGTAGACTCCACCGTGGGAGCAGGGCCGGGGCGGGGGAGTGCTAGAGTCCTGTCTAGTCAAGTTTTGTGGGATCAATTTCAATCTGTTACCTCCGAGGATGTGGACAGGCTGCTTCGACGAGTGAAACCAACCACCTGTCTCCTTGATCCTTGCCCATCCTGGCTTATAAAAGCTAGCCAGGAAGGGCTGGGCGATGGGCTTCGCGGGTTGGTAAATGCTTCTCTCCATGAAGGAGCCTTCCCAGACCCGCTGAAAGAGGCGGTTATTAAACCGCTTCTTAAAAAACCATCTTTAGATCCGGCCAATATGGCCAACTATCGCCCAGTCTCAAATCTTCCATTCTTGGGCAAAGTGATTGAGCGAGTGGTTGCTGAACAACTTCAGGCACGCCTGGAAGAAGCGGACCATTTGGATCCCTTCCAGTCAGGATTCAGGCCTCATCATGGGACTGAAACTGCCTTGGTCGCACTGGTCGATGATCTCCGGCGGGCTAGGGACAAAGGTAAGAGCTGTTTCCTTGTTCTGCTGGATCTCTCAGCGGCTTTTGACACCATCGACCATAACATCCTTCTGGATCGTCTAGAGAGGGTTTGGGAGCTGGGGGCACTGTCATGCAGTGGTTCCGCTCCTTCCTCCTGGGCCGTGTTCAGAAAGTGGTGGTGGGGGATGAGTGTTCAGACCCCTGGGCTCTCACTTGTGGGGTGCCTCAGGGTTCTGTCCTCTCCCCCATGCTTTTTAACATCTATATGCAGCCGCTGGGAGAGATCATCAGGGGGTTTGGGCTGGGTGTCCATCAGTATGCTGATGATACCCAGCTCTACCTCTCTTTTAAATCAGAACCAGTGAAGGCGGTGAAGGTCCTGTGTGAGTGCTTGGAGGCGGTTGGAGGATGGATGGCGGCTAACAGATTGAGATTGAATCCTGACAAGACAGAAGTACTGTTTGTGGGGGACAGGAGGCGGGCGGGTCTGGAGGACTCCCTGGTCCTGAATGGGGTAACTGTGCCCCTGAAAGACCAGGTGCGCAGCCTGGGAGTCATCTTAGACTCACAGCTGTCCATGGAGGCACAGGTCAACTCTGTGTCCAAGACAGCTGTTTATCAGCTCCATCTGGTACGCAGGCTGAGTCCCTACCTGCCCACTGACTGTCTCTCCAGAGTGGTGCACGCTCTAGTTATCTCTCGCTTGGACTACTGCAATGCGCTCTACGTGGGGCTACCTTTGAAGGTGACCCAGAAACTACAACTAATCCAGAATGCGGCCGCTAGACTGGTGACTGGGAGCGGCCGCCGAGACCACATAACACCGGTCCTGAAAGACCTACATTGGCTCCCAGTACGTTTCCGAGCACAATTCAAAGTGTTGGTGTTGACCTTTAAAGCCCTAAACGGCCTCGGTCCGGTATACCTGAAGGAGCGTCTCCACCCCCATCGTTCTGCCCGGACACTGAGGTCCAGTTCCGAGGGCCTTCTGGCGGTTCCCTCACTACGAGAAGCCAAGTTACAGGGAACCAGGCAGAGGGCCTTCTCGGTAGTGGCACCCACCCTGTGGAATGCCCTCCCACTAGAGGTCAAAGAGAACAATTACCAGACCTTTAGAAGGCATCTCAAGGCAGCCCTGTTTAGGGAAGCTTTTAATGTTTGATGGATTTCTGTATTTTAATGTTTGATGGATTTCTGTATTTTAGAATTTCTGTTTTGTTGGAAGCCGCCCAGAGTGGCTGGGGGAACCCGGCCAGATGGGCGGGGTATAAATAATAAATTATTATTATTATTATTATTATTATTATTATTATTATTATTATTTATTATTCTTGCATCGCCCTCTGGTGGGAAGGCCTTCAGAGGACAACCAAACCCTGTCCCCCACCCTGATGACCTCCCCCGGTCGTCTGTGGCGATCTGCCCCCTTCTTGTACGCTTCCTTGGCCCTCTCCAGGTGCTCCCGGAGTTGTTGGTGCACCGTCTCCAGTTCCTCTGCCCAATCTTCTGCCTGCGGGCCCTCCTCCTCCTCCTCCCCCTCCCTCTCTGGGAAAGATCTGAGGTCGCGCCCGTAGTTGGCCTTAAAGGGCGACACCCCTGTGGAGACGTGCACCGCATTGTTGTAGGCAAATTCTGCCAGTGGCAGGCGATCCACCCAGTCCGTTTGCCTCTGGCTGACGTAGCATCTCAGGTACTGCTGCAGAATGGCGTTGACCCTCTCCGCCTGTCCATTGGTCTGCGGGTGCCGAGCCGTCGACAAGCTGACCTCCACCTGCAGGAGGTTCATGAGCCGCCGCCAGAACCTGGAAACAAATTGGCGGCCTCGGTCCGAAATAACCCTTAAGGGTAACCCATGCAGTCTGAATACGTGGTCAACGAACAGTTTGGCCGTCTCTTCTGCAGAGACCGCCCTGGCACACGGTATAAAGTGGCACATTTTGGACATGAGGTCCACCACCACCAACACTGCTGTCTTGCCCCTGGAAGAAGGCAGGTCTGTGATGAAGTCCATGGACACTACTTCCCACGGCCTGTGCGGTGTGGCTAATGGCTCCAGCAACCCTGCTGGTGCTGCTCTGACTACCTTTGCTCGCTGGCAGGTGTCACAGCCCCTTACATAGTCCCAAACATCCTCCCGCACCCCTGGCCACCAG
Source organism: Zootoca vivipara (assembly GCF_963506605.1). NCBI lineage: Eukaryota > Metazoa > Chordata > Lepidosauria > Squamata > Lacertidae > Zootoca > Zootoca vivipara. The sequence continues at coordinate 56,038,085 of NC_083284.1, read as the reverse complement.
AAGTGTCTCATGACTAAGTGAGTGGTTTTGTCCCTTCCAAAATGACCCGCTGTTGGGTTGTCGTGCATCTGCTTGAGGACCTTACCTCTGAGCTGTGTGGTGGGCAGGTACAGGGCTCCCCTGTAAAAAAGCAACCCCCTCCTTTCCTCAAAGTCTTTTGCCTGCTCCCTCCCCCCTCGCAGGTCTCTGAAGATGCAGGTGGCGAACTCATCTGCTGCCGTCAGTGCTGTGAGTTCTGCCTCGCTCACCACTGCTGCTCCGCAGGACCATGCCGATGGGGGAAACACGTGTCGGGGTGCTGGTGGCAACTCCTCCTCCATGTACTCTGGTTTGCGGGAGAGGGCATCCGCCCTGACATTCTGCTCCCCCGGTATGTAATGGATGGAGAAGTTGAAGTGCGAGAAGAACTCTGCCCACCGTATCTGCCGCTGGTTGAGCACCCTGGCTGTTCTCCAGAACTCCAGGTTCTTGTGGTCCGTGCACACCTGAATGGGGTGCTTGGCGCCCACCAGGAAGTGTCTCCAGTGTTTAAACGCAGAATGGATCGCGAGAAGCTCCTTATCAAACACCGTGTAGTTGCGCTCTGGCTGGGTCAGCTTTCTGGAGAAAAAGGCACAGGGTCTCCACTCTCTGTTGGCATCCAGTTGCAGTAAAATGGCTCCCACCGCGCGGTCTGAAGCGTCAGTTTCGATGCGCAGTGGCGCGTGCTGTACCACATGGAACAGGTTCTGGTCTGAGGCGAACACCCTCTTGAGGCTTTCGAACGCTGCCTGCACCTCCTGTGTCCACCTGAACTTCTGCTTGCCTCTCAGGCAGTCAGTGATGGGAGCCGTAACTCGAGAGAAGTTCTTGATGAACTTCCTGTAGAAGTTGGCGAAGCCTAGTAGGCGTTGGGCATCTTTGCGCGTCCTGGGGCTGTGCCAGTCCAGGATGGCCTGCACCTTGTCCTTATCCATCGCTAGCCCCTTGTCTGACAGCTTGTAGCCCAGGAAGTCCACCTCCTTGGTGTGAAACTTGCACTTCTCCAGCTTCACATACAGGTGGTGCTCCTTCAGGCGCTGCAACACTTCCCTGACATCCTTCACATGCTGCACTGGGTCCTGGGAGTATATAAGGATGTCATCTAGGAAGACCAAGCAGTTCTTGAAGAGGAGTGAGCCTAGGACGTGGTGCATGAAGGCCTGGAAGCATGCTGAGCCCCCTTGCAAACCGAAGGGCGTCACCAGGTATTCAAACGATCCCAGAGGCGTGAACATCGTGGTCTTCCACTCATCGCCTTCCCTGATCCTGATTAAGTTGTACGCTCCCCTTAGATCGAGCTTGGTGAAGATCTTGCCCCTGCGCGCTGCTGTCAACAGATCGTCCACTCTGGGCATTGGAAACGCCACTGGTTCTGTCATGCTGTTCAGGCGTCTAAAATCCACCACCAGACGGCGCTGTTGCGTGTCTTTCTTGTCCACCCAGAAGACCGGGCTGCCCCCTGCTGCCTTGCTTTCTCTGATGAACCCCCGCTTGAGGTTCTTGTCGATGAACTCCCTCAGATCCTCCAGTTCCTGGTCTGACATGGAGTACAGCTTGGCTGGGGGTAGCCTTGCCCCCGGTATCAGGTTTATCTGACAATCAAAGGACCTGTGCGGTGGCAGGTGGTCGGATTCCGCTTCGCTGAAGACCTCCTGTAGGTCCCAGTACTGTTTGGGAATCGCCTCTCCCCCCTTAACGTGCATGCAATGTTCCAGACAAAAGTCAGACCCAAATGTAATGCATCTCTGGTGCCAGCTTATGGATGGGTCGTGGCGTGCTAGCCAGCTCATTCCCAGCACTATGGGGGGGTCTGAGATGGTGGTGACGTTGAAAGCCAGTGTCTCTGAGTGCCTTCCTACTGTCATTCTCATGGGGGGGGGTCTGGTGGGTGATGGCCCCTCCCAGTAACTCCCTGCCGTCAATGGTGGAGACGTGCAGGGGAAAGTCCAGCTGCAGCAGTTGGATCTGGTGTGCTTCCGCAAAATTTCTTGAAAAAAAATTGGCAGACGCCCCCGAGTCGATTAACGCTAAAACCGTCAGTGGGTACCCATTAGGGAGTGTCAGAGTCACTTCTAGAACCACCCCTGCTCTGGGGGGTGTGGGCTGGCGCTGCCCCTCTGTGGAGGGGAGGGAGGGAGGGGGCTGGTTTCCGTCGATTGCGCCTGGCTGCTGCCCCTTGTCTCCTGCAGCCAGGCTGTCTCGTTTCCCTGCTGTTGCGTTGAGTCTGTGGGGGCGGGCATAACAGTTCCCGCCCTTCCCTGCCATTCCCGGCGATGCGGACAATTCCTGACGAGGTGACTGGGGGAGTGGCACAAAAAGCAGTTTCCTCCCCTCCCCTCTTTGCGTTTCTGTGGTGCCGGGGTTTGAAAAGCCCGCGCGCGCGCGCGCGCTCCTCCGATCTCCATCAGTTCCGGCTCTGGGCTAGGTCTGGGCGGGGCTTGGGGTGGGCCCTGGGGTGGGGTTTGGTGATGAGGTCTGTCCTGGGAGCGTGGGAACCAAGGTTTTGCTGCGCGCGTCGTTTGTTTGTCATTCCATCTGGATTCCTGTCTCACCCCCACCGCTAGCGCAGCTTTGCTCAACTCATCCATAGTCCGCGGTTTTGGACCTCTCGCCAGCTCATCCTTAACGTCTGGGTGCAAGCCCAGATAGAAAGCTGATTTCACTGGATCACTGTGCAGATCCCACCCCAGTTTGTGCACCAGCATGGTGAATCTCGCCCAGTACTCTCTGTTAATTTTCCTTGTGTTAAGTTATGAAGCTCTTCTTTTGTGGCTTCCATTTCACTGTCACTAGCGTACATTATTTTTAAAGCTTCTAAAAATAGTTTTACGTTCTTCATGCAATCATTTTTTTGCGCGATGAGCGGTCTGACCCATTCGCGGGCGGCCCCCATCAAATGCTCTATAATAAAGGAGACTCTGTGCGCGTCATCTGGGAATTCCGCTGCATGCAGTTCCAGCTCATAGTTTATTTCCGTCTCAAATCCTAGGTACTCCCTAGGGTCGCCGCTAAACTTGGTGACTAGGGTCTGTCCCCTTCTCATTTGGACTAGCTGTGGCTGGGGCGCCCCCCCCCCCACCTCTCGCGGCTCTTTCCTCATCCAACTTTTTCTGCAGGTCCAATACCATCACCCTTAGCTGCTTCTCAGTCTCCTCTTTCGTCCTCACCTGCTCCACCAGCTTGTTCAGCTCCTCCCGCGTCCCGCGCGCTTCCTCCTGAGCTGCATGTAATTGCTGCTGGGCCTGCGCTGTCAGGTTCCGTATCTCCTGCTTCGCCGCTTCGGCCTCCAGCCTCCAACGCTCAGCCTCTTGCGCGCTCATCGCGGCACTCCAAAGTAGCCAAAAAAGATTCGGAGGTTGCTGTCAGAGGCGCTGATGTGGCTACTCTAGAGTAACGACTCCTCGCAGCATAGTCTTTTAAGACTTTTATTAAGTGCTGATTATTTACAGTGGTCAGAACGATCTATATACATGCTTACGGTGAGGTGTCAGAACCTCCGAATGGAGATTGGCGCGTTTTCTTCCAGCAAAGAAGCTTTGGGAGACCCAACCTCTTCCCCCTACGTTTGCGTCGCAATTCCGGAGTTGGGGGAATTGGCCTTCCCCCCGTGCTCACACCTTCCTGTCCCACCTGGGGCATGGGCTCCGCAACCTTGCCTGAGCCTCGGACACCACTTCCTGACTCTCTGCTGGAGGCAGAGCTCTCCCTGCTCTCCCCAGCGCTTGGGGATGGGCTGGAACTTAAGATGGGAGGGACTTCCCTGTATCCCTTGTCCCTCACACATGGTAATCCAATGTTCTAGGAAGAAGTCTCACACGCACCCCAGCCATGCCCCAAATGGTCTCCCATTTACTTCAGCTCCTCAGAGAACTCAATACAGGCTTTTGAAATCAATCAGTCACTATATCAGTGGTGGCAGCTGCCTACTGCAGCTGGTGGGGTGAAAGGTAGGAGCAGGTAGCACCAGGGGTCACAGATAAAAACAGCCATTTTTATCTGTTTCTTGTCATGGTTCCTTGCCCATGCTTTAAACCAGGCATCCCCAAACTGCGGCCCTCCAGATGTTTTGGCCTACAACTCCCATGATCCCTAGCTAGCAGGACCAATGGTCAGGGAAGATGGGAATTGTAATCCAAAACATCTGGAGGGCCAAAGTTTGGGGGTCCCTGCTTTAAATCAAAGCAAACACAACATGCCCAGTCTTTCTGCTGCTTCCTGAGCAGTCTCCAAAAAGGTGTTTTGGCTAAGCTCCCTTGTCTCAGAATTGCAGAATTCTGGCTGACAAGAGCCCTGAATAAATTCTGATTGGCCCAGAGACATGAATCAGGAAGAAAACTGGGCAAAATATTTTGAAGTGCTTGCAGGGCATTGGCTGAGGGCATAGGTTTCGATTTTAAAATAAACCACTTGATGCATTAACTGTGTCCCTATTGGCTAGGTACTGGCCAATCTCAAGGAAAGAAGGCCAGCTGGATGGGTAGGGATATTCTTCCTGAATATTTTAAGATCTCTTCCTCTGAAGAGTGATGGAGGCAGGGTTAAGTCATGGCGATGCAGACTCCAAGGAGGAAGACAGGCAGAGAGTGCATAATTACAACGTGGGAGGAGGAGAAAGGAAGAGTTGGTCTCAAGTTATGGGCTTAAAGGGCAGGGGACAGACCTTGGTAATATGCTACTCTGTGCGAGGTCATTTGATGCCCTCCCCCCAGCCCTCGTGGCACTGGCTTAAACCAGGGTTTGGGAAGGAGGAGTGAGGCTCTGGCTTGGGTTTGGGAAGGAGGAGTGAGGTCCTCTTCTAGGACCCTGTCTGAGCCCCCACGTCTCCTTCCCAAATCTGGGTAAGTGGACTTTGAGAAGGTGCCCTCCTTGGCTGAGTGCCCAGTGCAGCCACACTGCTTGTACTGCCCTAAAGCCACCTCTGTAAAGGGGAACTGTGGGGTTGAGGGAGGCTGCTGTTGCTGTTCCTTTTGCTCTTATGAGCCAACCATCCATTTGCCCTCCTTGTGTATGAAAGGAGACTATAGGGTTGTTGTGTGTGTGTGTTTTATTAAAGGAAACAATGTCTTGCCTATTTTTTTAAAAAAAGCGACCAGGAGTGTTGCACAGAAACCACACAGAATGCAAAAAGAAAAAAAGTTTGTTCTTAAAAGATTCATTACAGTTTAATGTGTTTTGTCTTGTTCAGGAACATCCTACAAAGAATTTGGGTAAAAAATGAAAAGTCAGTCATACGGTAGGCTACAGACATAACACAGTTGTAAATAGTATTATTTAAAATACTCAAAACACTGGAAAAGTAAGTGTTTTGAAAAAAGAAAGAAATTCTAGCCAGCATTTAAAAATAGTATGTTAATAGGACAGCATTTCAAAACTCTCAATTACAGCAAAAAAGTCAGTACATATTTCTCATGGTGCCCGACAGAAAACAGCTATTTCATGGACCCTGAAAGTTTGATGTATTTGTTGAACTAAGGTTTGAAATGGGAGGCGATGGAGAGGCCGAGTGATGCTCCCTTGCTGCTGCAGCCACTGTCGCTCAACCTCCTCCCTGAGCTCTGGCCAGGAAAATAGGGACATTCCGGGATCAAATCAGAAGCGAGGATGGCTTTCATCATTCTGGGACTGTCCGTGGAAAAATCAAGAGACTTCCAGGGCGTGAAATGTGTACTCCGTCTGTATCAGTGGCTATCGAAAGCAGTCAGACATAAATCAAAACCTGCAATCACACCATCTCCACTTACGTTTGGAGAATTTGGGATAATTCACAGCAGCTAGTACTGTAATGAGTCATTCACATATCTTAAAAGAGGAAAGGAAGCCTGTGTTGCTGCCTATGGTGCCTCAAAAGAACTTTCTTTAGCTACCATACAAAGAAGAGAGCTTTAAGTTCACCCGCTTGACAAATGTGAATCTTTTCCTTTGTATTCCGCTAACACCCAGTACTCCCACGCACACTGACAAAGCAAACGCTTCTTTATTATTCAGGTCTGCGGTGCAAGAAGCCAAATAATCATTTAATTTACAGTTCTGAAGAAGAGAGTAGTTAAGTACTCCAACACATTCAGATGTATTTAAGAAAAAAAGAAAAAAAATCTCTCTGCGTTGGCAGCATTCCTGAAGATTGTGGGCACAAGTTGCCTGCTATTAATGGGCAGTTGATATCAGAGGCCCTATTGTATTGCTCGCTTGTATCAAGTGTGCCATGGAAACAAGGAGGCCTCAAAAACACATGAACTGAAGCCAGACTTTGACTCAGGTGCTAACATAGCAGGGAATGAGCTAGCAGGCAGATCAGATTTGCTTCGCTCGCCAGGCGAATGGGAGTGGCTTTGGACGTCACTGAACGGGAAGTTGAGTGGGGAGGGGGCATAAGGCAAAGCAGAAGTTGCACAGTTCAGTCCCCAACATCTGCAGGTAAAATAAACTCAGATCTAGGAAGAAACTAGAGTCAGCAACAAACAAATATTCTGCCTGGCTACTGGCATTTTTGCTTCTTTGTATCAGGCATTGTGGAGTGGGGATGTCTCCCGATTCATCTGAATCTGCCAGGCTCCAATCTCCAAAAGCCAACAGGCGCCAGCCTTTGACCTGCAAAAACTAGCCTCCAGTTCCAACCACTGACTGGGTATTTTTTTTAAAATGATAATGACAACAGTAACAATACCTCCATCTAGAGCAGGTATGGGGAACTGGATTCCCAGCTGGTGGGCTGAATCCAGACCTCTCTTAGCCCTGTGGTCCACTTGGAGGTCACAGAGCCAATGAGAGCACCGGTGTAGCAAGGAGCGGGCCATGCTCCCCCACAGCCTGGCCCCTTACTGTTCTCGCTGGTCCTGCAATCCCAAAATGCCTAATAAATGCAAGAAAGCAAGAAAGCAAACAAAGAAGGCTGCACCAAAGGCCCATCCAGATTTGGCCAGGGGCATTTCTTGTCACATGCAGGAAGGAGAATTTGTACGTTCCCCCTCCTAAGGAGAGGAAACTTGTCCCCTTTGACCATAGAGGGAAATGAACATTATTTAAAAAATGAAATAAAAAACAGACCCATCCAAATGCAGACATCACTTCTGGGAGTGCTTCAGGGCTACATTTAAAGCTGCCCTGCCTCTGAGCAGTTGCTCTGTCATAAAAGAAAAAAGCACAGAGGCAGGGGAGAGTCAAGAAAAGCCCTAGGTATCTGTGTGCTACGCTTGTCCATTGTTACATTCTGTGTGCTTTCTCGAGAACACCAAAACCTACAAAACACATTGGTTGGGCTAGTGGACAGACTACTTAGGGTTATCTCCAAGTGATTTTTGTATCTGTTTTATTTATATAATTTGCTTTAAAAAATTATACCGCTTAATAATAAAAACCTATACAGTGGTACCTCGGTATGCGACCGCAATCCGTTCTGCGGAGGCGATCGCTCCCCGAAGCGGTCGATCCCCGAAGGCATGCTTCTGCGCGTGCGCGAAGCGCCGATAGAGCCCTTCTGCGCAGATTGCTTCTGCGCATGCACGAGCTGTCTGCGCATCCGACGCCGCGGAACCTGGATGTAAACACTTCCAGGTCTGCAGCGGTCACTCGCCGAAGCGGTCATAAACAGAGGTAGGTGTAAACCAGCGTTTCTCAACCGCTGTTCCGCGGCACACTAGTGTGCCGCAAGACGCTGGCTGGTGTGCCGCGACGTGCGGCGGCGAGAAGGGCGATTCGCATTGTCACGTGCCTGGCGGCCGCCAATTGCCAACACTGACCCGCCGGAAAGCAATATTTCTCCTCCTCTTTCCCAAAGCTCAGTGCAAACGAGCCTGGCGGCCGCCAATACACAACACTGACCCGCCGGAAAGCAGTATTTGGCAAGTGTTTCTTACAGTCATAATTATAATATAGGGCGGCACAGAGTTAATTTTTTTAACTTTTTTAATGGTGGTGTGCCTCGTGATTTTTTTCACGGAACAAGTGTGCCGTGGCCCAAAAAAGGTTGAGAAACACTGGTGTAAACCGAGGTTTGACTGTAAGCTGCTTCCATAAAAGCAACAAGAATGCAACAACATTCAACAAAGGTTTCCTAAAAACTAGTATACTGTAGAACAAACCTATATATATCACAATTAAAAGTGGGCAGTGTACAGAACAAGATTCCTTGATTTGACGCTCCTGGCAAAAGCAAAACAAAAAAAGCAACATTTTTGTCATCCTCAGAATGCGGCATCAAAGTCAGCTAAATTCCATGAGTGCTCAATATTTCAGTTTAACACCCACCCACCCAAGCATTGTGTCCAATCTGGACATATAAGAATCATGCTGAAAAGAACAGAGCCTGTCTAGGGGAGAGTGACCAGACTGGTGAGGATCTGGAAACCTATGAGGAAAGGTTGAAAAAGACATGTTTGCTTGGCAGGGAGAAGAGAATAATAGAATTGTTGAGTTGGGAGGGACCCTCAGGGTCATCTAATCCAACCCTCTGCAATGCAGGAATCTCAATGTGTGGCTCCCCCACCCAATTTGAAACCATGCCGGACCCTGCTTAGCATTGCAAATGTGCTAGCTAGACCAAGGGCTGTCACACCAAAAATAGAGCAGATTGCTCCAGAGGACACAACTTGAACCAATGGATGGATATTGTAGGGAAGATTTCATCTAAACAGTAAGACACACTTCTTATCAGCAGGAGACAGCTTTGCAAAAAGGGTTGGCTCTCCTTCACATGAAGTATCTAATCAGAGACTGACAGCCATCTGCCAGGGATTCTGAAATCGTAACCTGCATTGTAGAAGCTGCACTTAGTACCTAGGGTGGATTAAATGGGCTCCAAGATACCTTCCAACTCTATGATTCTATGAATACTCATTGTGGAATATACTGCGTGGTTTCATTCGATAGGATCTGAATTAAATCAATTACCTCCTCTGCTGGTGATTTTTCAGGTATGTAAAAAACAATAATATTGCAATCAATGCCTTGCCAAGAGATGCAACTGCATTAGGTTTGTGCATCAGCATGCTCATCTGTTAAGAAATGTTGCCTTCCTTTGCTATGTCTCTTAGGCGATAATAACTTACCCGGGAGTAAACCTCATTGAACTCAGTGGGATTTGTAGTGTTATTATATCAAAATTACTGGTTACTAATTTTTACTGTTAAAAAAACGATAGTAGCCAATAATTATAAAGGAGTCTAATGACACATGATTACTTGCAGAAGTCAAAGGCATATCAAGACTTCTCAGTTTGTTGCACCATAACGGGTATGAAAGACCTGCCACCAATCTGGTAATCTAGTATCAGCACAGACAAAAAAAAATTTGTAGCCAACTGCGCAGTCCCAAATCTGTCAGGTATACCATTAAAATCATTTCCCAATCCTGCAGCATTCAGGATCAAAAACATGGAAATGGGAATAAAACTATTTGTTATCTACCAGTTGCAAATCTGAATGCCAGTCAAAACAGGTTCCTAAATTCTACACCTACAGTTGATACTAACAGAAGTTACCAGCAAAACAAAACAAAACGCAGCAGCATAATGGGAAACAAATCGATCCTATTACCGCTGTAGCTGAATCAGAGTCTAATTTGCACACATGCTTATGAAAAAGCGTTGTGAACGTGGAATGAAAAGCAACAGCATCTCAGGTTTGCAGATATGAAACACAGCAGGTTATATATTCATCAATCATTTTGCAAGAGAAATCAAACCTAAGCTACAAATCACCAGCATTATAGCAACATGCTTTTTTTTAAATAAAAAAAAAAGCAGCACGCTTCTGAGTCAGAGATCACTGTGTGCTTCATAATTCACAAGAAAGGCATTTTACTTACAAGGTTTCTTAAGCAAATTGATCATTCTGAACGGCAGGTGAGAGGCAGAAGCAGAGAGCCTTTCCTGCTTTGATCCCCTTCAAAGGAAAAACTGAAACTATGAGATCACAGATGGAAAAATTTATCCCAAAATTGGTTAAAGAATATTTAAAAGCAAATGAAGTTTGTGAGGGCACAGCCTGGTGGTTCAAGTTGAAAATACACGGGCTATATTTGGATTTCAGAAAAAAAGAAACGCCCACAGATGTCTTTGGAAAGTAAAGAAGCCTCTAGCAGGAATTGTTCCTACTCAGTAATAAGTCAGCAAGGCAGGGCTCAAATTATATAACAGGAGGAAAAGGGGGGGGACCTTAACAAAATGCACAAGCCCCAACTTCAAACCTCCTCCCCAGTATAATCAAGTCATGACAACTCTATGGACTCCTAAAAAAACAGTAGCTTAAGGGGCCACCAGAAAAAGATTGGGTTGGAGACCTTTTGCCTCCCCACTAATTCAAGCACTACAGAAAAATTTAGCATTGGAATAATGAGCTTGGGCCTCACAGCTACCTCAAATATTGTAAAATATATCCCATTCACTTGCTTGATAACTTAGCCTCACCACATCAGAACAAAAACATATGTGTCTTGATAATTATGGGCTGATTGCATAGGTTGGAACTAAACTTGTTAAAGAACAGAAAGAAAGTGGCTGCTGAAAATAGAAGCCCAGTTTTGTGGTACCTTTTCCTCAAGAACGTATAGTACTATTTACCTCATATCCTGACATCAGCCAGTGGCGTGGAGCAGGAACAGAGAGAGATTCAGCAAAATGATAACAAGGCATGAGGTAAGTTGCAGAGAGGTGGACTTAACATGCCAGCACTTGGAATTGTGCTTGAGAATAAACTGGTGACTAATATAGCAGATTCAAAACTGACTTAATAGTCTCCATCCAGCTGGTCCAAGCCAATAATCATGAAGCAGTATATATTCTGCTAAGGACAGCTTCTGAGCCTTCCTCTGAGGCAGTCCCTACATATAGCATTGAGGACCGTGATGAGGCCATTTCCGTCCCGGAGGGATTGCAGTTAGCACATCAGCCTCAGCTAGTAAGAAGTAGTTGGGAGCCACAGAGGCCATTTGTCCCTTCAAAGAAAACGGCAGATCTAAGTTACACGTTCAATATTTCAGGGAAAGCGTCAACCAGCCCACAACAAGCTCAACATCACCTCCGAGCCCATATGAGTCACTTGCCGCACCCTGTCTTATCTTGATTGGGTTAGTTACAGACCACAGCCCTATTCAGGCATTAGGGCTGATTAGGGAATGTCAACATGAGCAGGAGCTGGTGATACACATGTTGACTCCGTCCCCCAAAGCCCTCATGTGAACGAGCCTCCACTCCTGACTTTCCCATATGGAGCTCTGAAGAGGTGCCTAAGGTTGTTCAAATGCAAACACTGAGAAGCCTCCACACACAATCAGGAACTCTGCCTTATCAGGGCTCCTGAGAACCACAAATGTCTTTAGCCTCCTTCCAACCCCACTGGTGGGGCATCAGAATACATGCCTCCCGTGCCGCCTTCTCCTGTTTACATTCCCTACTCAGGCTAGGCTAGAATTTCACAGCTTCAGCCAAGTTTGATGAAAAGGAGAAATAGAGCAGGGTTCCATCGGCTTAATACTTTGCCCCTAAATCCCTGGAAAACATTACTCGACATACTAATATAGATTTTTTAAAATAGCCAGAGTGACCTATTAAAATAGCAGGAGCATCAACTGCCCATCAAGCCCATTAAAAAGCTTAATTAGCTTTCAAGCTATACAAAAGCCTAGAGAAAAAGATGGCCAAGTCTTCACAAAAGAGCACGTCTGCGCTCTCTGAAAATGTGTAATTAAGGGCAGTTTCCTTGTCCATTCTCTAGCTGTGTCTTTTATATAGGAATAGGGGAAAGTAACTTGGCAAACAACTCTTAGCATGACCTTTGGGGAAATGCATTAGCAGCACTGACACCAATTTGACATTTTATTTCAATTGCCTACTTCAAGGTGAGCAATAGCCTCTGGGCCTGCTAAGAGCTTCTTTAACTAAAATCTAGATATAAATCTTTCATGGCCACTTTATCAGGGCTTATGAAGCTGTTTTGTTCTCTTCTTTCAAATATACATTATCCTCAACCTTAGACAATGGAGTAAGAGAGTCTGAATTGATGCCAGAGTTAGACCTTGAACTCAAGACAACGTGCAGGTTCAGCAAATACGCACCCTGGTGAGGGGGAAGAAAGAAGTTAGCTCCAGATGTCTGTCAGCGCAGATGAATGTTAACAAAATGTAAACCAACCAAAATTCGCAAAAGATTGCAAAAATCACCCCATTAGAAACAAAGCATCATGATGCCCAGGCTGAATGTGTTGTCTTTGAAAAGAACGCCATATGGAATTAATAGGACTGGTTCCAGCGAGAGCACACTTCCCATGTTCTCCTAAAATCTTTAATCCACCTCTCCTATTGCTTTCTCAAGAACCGCAAGCGCAGGAGGGAAGATCGACTGGCGATTCCAAGTTCTAGAGCTGTGGTTCCCAACGTGGCACACGCCCGACAGGGGGGCAATTTGAGAATGAGTTATTAATAGTAAATGGCTTTTTGAATAATAAGAATTATATGTCACCGGGGGGGGGGATATCAGGATTTTAGAGATGTTTAGGTGGGGCATGGCCCAAAAAAGGTTGGGAACCACTGTTCTAGAACATCGTTTGGTGGGCCACACATTCATGGACCTCAGCCTGCCCCATCACATTTGTGCTAGCCACGGGAAACAGCAAAGGATTATTATGTTTAATCATAAGATAGTTATTTCTTCATTTAGGTATCAAATTGAAATTTTATTGATAGGTTATTATTACAGCTGGGCAACTCTGCAATTCATTGTCTGAAACTGGTATGACGTTTAGATCACGATACCAGTTGCAGACTTTTTGAGCTGGCAATATACATCGCAGCTCCCCAACCACCGCCAGCACAGCACATTTTACTCCCAATCTCTTTCCTCCAGAGTGGTCCAGCTCTGAGGGCCTTCTGGCGGTTCACTCACTGTGAGAAGTGAGGTTACAGGGAACCAAGCAGAGGGCCTTCTCGGTAGTCATGGAACGCCCTCCCGTAAGATGTCACAGAAAAAAACAACTATCTGACTTTTAAAAAACATCTGATGGCAACCCTGCCCAGGGAAGTTTTTAATGTTTGATGTCATATTGTGTTTTAATTTGTTAGAAGCCACACAGAGTAGCTGGGGAAACCCAGTCAGATGGGCGGCATATAAATAAATTATTTATTATTATGATTATGTGTATTATTAGGTGGCTCATTCATTAGTCAGGAGGAACCTGTGTAATCATTTAAACAGTATTCCAGCAGCTCCCATGCAATTATGGTAACTTTGTAAGGCCTTCACACTGATAATGGAAGATGTTTGTCTGAGCTTGCTACAGGAGAGAGCAGTCTCTGCTGCTAATGTTCATCCTTGCATTCCAGCAATGACATAACCCTTAAGTATTCATATTTTACTCAAAAAGAGATCTGGCACCTTGCCTTTCTTGTCTAATTAAAGTTGGAGATCCTTTAAGCTCCTTCCAGTATTGTTTTTTCTCATACGTATCTGCTGACAGGTAGATTCCACTGCCACTTTTCATGGATTGGGCGGTTAAAAAAACATTCATGCACAGCCATAGAGATAAAAACTGCAAACAGAAAGAAGTGTAAAACACCGTTGTAAGGGGTGGAAGAAAGGCAATGAATTTAGTGAGGTCACACAGCACGCTTCAACACACAATGAAATTATTCTCTTCAGCTGAATAATTTCATGTCAGTACACTGCACCAATAGTCACAGCAAAAACAAAACAAACCCACGCTATTTGCAATTATAAAGAGACAGAACCATCACAATGGCGTCTGAACCTACTGCATCCATTGGTTCTATTTATGCTTCCACTTTCTCCAGTTCCAACCCAACTATTGGGCCAATGGAACATCTGCCCCAAGCATTGCTTGTGACACAGTGACCAACGGACAAGTACTGAGTGCCCCTGTACTGTACTACCCTATGACCTCTCAGCAGTGTAGATATGAGGGAATTTATACTAATGATCAGTGGGGGGAAAATGAGATAATGACCAGTGGAAAAATAACCAGGTTCAGTCTTCTATTCTGTCTCCAGTTATGGAGTCAGCTTTGGGGAAAGTTATGAGGACAAAATCTCGTATAACATTTTCCAGTGTGAAAAAGCTAAAGTGATGGGCCTTGTCAGTTGGGTGAGGGGATGGCAATATGTTTATAAATTAATGCATGGAGAAAACAGAGAGGAAGTTTTTCTGCCCCTCTCAAAAAACTAGAATTTGGCGCAGTCTTACCCCTCACAGTGCTACAACTCTCAGCATCTGTAACACAGCTAAAGCAATTTGCAAAAATTTTCAGGTGGGGAATGTGCTTTGAATGTATGGTGTTCTCCCCTATGAGATGAAGTGATGCCTTCAAAGGAGAATTAGACCCATTCATGTTGAACAGACCTATCAACGAGGAACAGTTGAGGGAGCTGGGTATGTTTAGCCTGGAAAAGTGGAGAATGAGTGGAGAAAACCATCTTCAAATATCAAAAGGACTGTCAAATGGAGGATGGAGCTCTGCCCTAGAGGGCAGGACCTGAACAAATGGCTTCAAGGTACAAGGAAGAAGATTCTGACTAAATATCAGGAAGAACTTCGACAGTAAGAGCTGCCTGACAGTGGAATGGACTCCCTTGAGACGTTGTGGACTTTCCTTCTTTGGAAGTTTTTAAGCGGAGGTAGGGTGGCCATGTAATGTTGAATGATCATCTGTCCATGTATGATTTAGTCAAGATTCCTGCATTGCAGGGGGTGGATTAGATGGAGGGGTCCCTTCCAACTATACAATTTTATGATTCTACGATAGCCACTGAACATCAGTTGCTAGGGAACAACAATGGAAGAGGGCAATTGCCTCCAGGTCATAGCTGCCAAGTTATCCCTTTTTTAAAGGGATTTTCCCTTATGCTGAATAGGCTTCCTCGCGAGAAAAGGGAAAACTTGGCAGCTATGCTCCAGGTTGCTTGTCAGCTTCCTGGAAGCACCTGCCACTGTGGAAGCAGAACGGTGGGTTAAAATTACTAGACAAACTTTCAGCCTCTCAGCAGGACTCTTACATTCCTTCTTATATTATTATACGTTTAAAAAGCTAATCTTCTGCAAGCATTTTGAGTTTCCAGATCGGGACCGCTTCTGGAATACTGGAATATTTAGCTGTCTGTCAATTTGGGTCCCCTCCCGCATCAGTAGGATTTCCATCTTATGCCCTTGGGCTGTAGTACCATTGGCCGTTGACCTGGCACAAATCCTTTAAGAGGCTGCATCTTTTCTCCAACTCCTTGTATGAAGCAAGTGTAAGCAGGGCATCAATAATTCACAACTAGTGCCTTATTTCCACATCAGCAACAATAATATGTCTCTGTCTTAAGCGTGCATTTCTTGTCTCCCCTCTTTCTTAGGTAGTGAGGCTGATTCCTTTGGAGAGGTTGTGTTCCCCTTCAGGGCAGAGGAAGACAGCCTAAAGAAAAAGGAACAACTCCTTACACATACCCCACCCTTAGTTGTTTTCTGGCCTCGGTGCAAGTTGAACCACGTGCCAAGTTCTGAATTAGCTGCTGTAGCTGTTGCAAACTCTTAAGTGTAGGCAGCCGAAATCCAACAAATTATGAGCTTATATTGCAAGTATATCTGTTCAGGATTTCAATGGGAACACTTCCATGTTTAGCGCTATGGGAGAGAGAACAAAACTCTGACTAAAATAGCAGCAATGGGGTACTGTTTAACAAGAGTATGTCTCTTGATGCATGAGGGTGCAAGGTTTTGAGTGACGTGGAATGCTTCATTCAGTATGTGTTAGCCTCAAAGCTTTTTAAAACATTTGCCTTGCTTGTCTTTGTTTATAGCTTATTCTCTGGGGTAAACGTGGAAATAGCTGCCTATGTTTTGCATTCCTGGTTGGGGTCATCCCATCCCATCAACAGGAAGCGTTGTTCGACTCTGGCTGCCCAAATGACTGGTAGTATTAATGTCACATTTAAAAGCCCATGGCTTGTAAGTAATACCCTAATTGGGTTTATGTAACAAAAATAGTTCATTGCCCTCATAATTTCAGTTCTAAATATCTACTGCGTGGCCCTTAGCACTCGACTACCTGATTTAAGAGTTTCAAGGCCTTATGTGACATCAGGGTACATAAACCAGTTGCAGCCTTCGGCTTTTGTCTTCTTGGGGTGTTAGAAAATAGGAATGTATCTTATTTAGCTCAATATAGTCGTACCTTGGTTTTTGAACAGCTTAGTTCTCAACCATTTTGGCTCCCAAAATGAATGAACCCAGAAGTGAGTGTTCCAGTTTGCAAACTATTTTTGGAAGCTGAATGTCCGATGGGCCTTCCGCGGCTTCCAATTGGCTGCAGGAGCTTCCTGCAGCCAATTGGAAGCTGAGCTTTGGTCTCCGAACATTTTGGAAGTCAAACGGACTTCTGGAACAGATTCCCTTCGACATCCAAGGTACAACTGTATTATCCAGTAGGGCTGTGCACCAGATTGTGCTGAATCCCCAAACAAATTGGGATTGAACCCTCCTGCTCACATTGTGATGGGGGGGGGAGTATCGTTTCTTCCTCCCCACCCCTTCCCCTCCCAACTGTGTGTTTAATTAGGGTTTTAAAAAATCCTAATTGAACATTAGCCCCACCCACAGATTGATCCAGGACAGAATCTGGGTTGGATTTCCCTGGGTTGGCCCAGTTCAAGTAAGGGCTGCTCAGGGTCCCCAGACTGGGCTGCCAGATTGGGTTGGGAAGAGCTGTGCACATTCCCAACCCAATTATCTTTGCCGACTGGTAGTAGCACTAGCTAATTTCAGGCAGGATTCCTTCTCAGGCCTACTTGGAGATGCGACAGATTGTGAGTGGGACCTTTTGCATGTAAAACAGAAGCTCTTCTGTGTCTATGGTGACATTAGACTAGTTCAGCCACTGGTTACAGACAACATTTGCAGCTGTAGGAACCTGTGGGTCTCTGCTGTGCAGATTCTGCCCCCCCCTTTCTTAATGCTTTGGTTGGTTGGCATCTGTCCATCTCAGGAGACAATGGAGGAGTGCGCCTTTCGGGGTGAAGTCAAAAGGTTGGAAGGTTACATAGTGCTGGTGTTTTCCCAAGCAATTTCCAAAAGAAAGTATGCACCATAAAATCAATTAAAATAACACAGATGTGAACGTCCAAAAAGATTAACCAAATCTCAAATTCTGTCTCTTTAATTTGCATCCCAAAGCAAAAGTTTAGAGTTTTGTGTTTTTTTCCAATACCTGCAGCATTGCTACCCAGTCCCTCAGACTGAACATTGTGTTCTGTATCTCTTTCATCTGTAGCCATGGTTTTGCTAAATGATACTGAAACAAAATTACAGCATGACAAAGTTTACATCGATTAATCATGGAATTCAGGTTTAATGCCATTAGACTGCAGGCTCCTTTCAGCATTGTCTGATTAACAATGAAATGAACCATACTTTAGCTGGGTTCCCCCCCCCCCCCCGCCCCAGAAAGGCAATGTACAACAGACAATGGCTGCAACTTATTTTAATGACTTTTCCTTTTTACACAACACGGGAATGGCGATTACCTTTCATAAACAATGGCGAGAGTGTAGTTTTTCTCGTTTATACCGTCATCAGGCAAAACAAATGAGCTTGGGCATGATAAGGTTTGAACTGCGTAATTGGTTTTTTCATTACAACAACTAGTTTATGCCAGCTGCTCACCTCCCCAGGAGCCACAGGGAAGGGAGGGAAACAAAAAAAAAAAGCATCATGCTGGTTGCAAAGAGAAAGGAAGGGTGTGGGGCTGGGGCAAACAGTGGGAAAGAGGAAATGCTGAAAGAACTACTGAGAAAAGGAATGAGTAAGAATGGGAAAGTGAGAAGGAAGGAAGGAAGGAAAGTGAAAGGAGGAGTGAAAGTGAAAAAGAGGGTTTTTTTCTTCTTCTCTAGCTCAAACTCTCTGAAGTTAAGTGTCTAGAGCTGGGGGCACTTAAAACTACAAGCTGGAGCCTAAAGCATAGCAGATACCTGCTCTGGGGACAAGGCAAAAGGGCAAGGCTCCCATTTATACCAGGTCTGGCCAATCCAGAGAATTATTGCAGAGATAAATGTTGCAGACCCAATTCCCTTTTACCCCTGGAGAGAGTGGTAGAGAGTGAACAAAATAGATCACAAAAGGGTGTGCTGGATAAAATAGGACTTTAAATTTATTCCCCGCCACCCAACTGGTTTGGATGACTGTAAGGAGGAAAAACGGTGACAAGGTCATTCATGGATCAAAAAGGAAAAGATAACTATGAAGGAAAGATAGAAAATAGATAGCTTTAATAAAGCAGAACTAAATGTAGGCTTTTCATATTTTGCACCAGACAAAGGAATTAAGACAGAGTAGAAAGTATGCCTGTGTGTGCCTCTGTGTGTGTCTGAAACTATTACCAAAGAGGAAATGGAATAACAGACTTGAGAGACTAGAGGCTTGAACAAACTAAAGAGGATTTGTGTGTGTGTTTGTGTGTGTTTGTGTGTGTATGTGAAGAAAGAGAGCAACAGTAGATAGGTCATCAAAAAGCGAATCCTTAGCCTGAAACAACATACCAAACAATTAATGGCAACAATGGGTTTCAGCACTATAGCAACATGCAATAATTCAACAGACAGCTGCAAAATAAAAATTATTCAGTGTGCTGTTTCATATGGCGCTGCAGCCAATGAAGGATTCTTAAAAAAAAGATTTATCTGCATGGTGACATGAAATAAGTATGGTGGTAAAGTAGATGTATAACTATGGCAATCTGGAGTAAACAGGGTATGTTTATCCACTTGGCTCCAAATATTAAAAACTGTAGGTGATCGGGAATCAGCATATATTTGAAGGAATGCAGAAACGCCAACTCAACTTGCATACTGATTCAACATGCTTGCAAAGAATTTCCTTCCACCTACAGCAGGCATCTTCTAGTATGCATGGCTTCCAGTCAAACAAAAGGACAAGTTATTTCAGCTGCAAACGTAAGTTAATGCAGGAATGGTTTTGCTTGGCGCACTGGGAGGCAGTAGTGCTGCCAGGGTAGCACTTTGGGGTAGAAGCCCAGGACCCTACTCAACACAATGAGTAGGAGAGCTGGCTCATCACACTTTACCAACTGAGTAAAATGATAAACATTACCATCTAAACCAGTGGTCCTCAACCTTGGGCCTCCAGATGTTTTGAGACTACAGTTCCCATAATCCCCGACCACTGGTCCTGCTAGCTAGGGATCATGGGAGTTGTAGGCCAAAAACATCTGGAGGCCCAAGGTTGAGGACCACTGATCTAAACAACTAAGTTGAGAGTCTAAAAGCTGCCTAACTGTACCACTGGTATGTCTGTGTGAGAGAGAAAGGGAGAATAAATGCCACTTAGGGAAAACTAAAGGGATCAATATCCGTTACTTTATAATATATAAAGGACCAAAATTAGTCTTCTGCAAAATGTTTTGCTTATATTTCTAAAACTTTACTTGCAGTGCAAAACCCACAGAGTTCAATAGCGCACACACAGAAACACTACAATCAGAGTTTAGGACTGCACCTTTGTACTATTTGTAGGGAACATGCATCTTCCAATGTCGCAGGCCATAATAGTGCCTTCAAGTTAGGAATTCAGTTCATGAGAGAAAGAGCAGTACTGTACTGTATAGACCAAATGTATCACTTCTCACAGTCCCTGCATGAGAACATTGAAATGGTACAATCCCTGTGTAAGAGCTAGGCCACCTCAACTACACATATCTAACCAACATTACCATTTAAACCTCTCTCTGCTTCTTCTAGAGGGACCCAGGTGGCGCTGTGGTTAAACCACTGAGCCTAGGGCTTGCTGATCAGAAGGTCGGCGGTTCGAATCCCTGTGACGGGGTGAGCTCCCGTTGCTCGGTCCCAGCTCCTGCCAACCTAGCAGTTCGAAAGCACGTCAAAATGCAAGTAGATAAATAGGAACCGCTACAGCGGGAAGGTAAACGGCGTTTCCATGTGCTGCTCTGGTTTGCCAGAAGCGGCTTTGTCATGCTGGCCACATGACCTGGAAGCTATACGCCGGCTCCCTCGGCCAATAATGCGAGATGAGCGCGCAACCCCAGAGACGGTCACGACTGGACCTAATGGTCAGGGGTCCCTTTACCTTTACCTTTACCTTTACCTGCTTCTTTACACCCTCTTTTTATCTGTTAAGAAGCAATTCCCTCGCCATACAACAAATTTCATTCCCCACCCCCTTTCCAGTTCCCCAGGCACCGTAATAGTTGTGAGCTTACTCTCTCTAAATCATGTTTAACTAGCCACAAAATTAGCTGAAGTAAGCTCCCTTTCCACTGCCATATATACACTGGCTCTTTGATCTGCCCTGAAAGTTTATCTGCTTTATTATAGAGTACCTTAAAAAGGTAAAGGACCCCTGACAGTTAAGTCCAGTCACAGACGACTCTGGGGTTGCAGCGCTCATCTCGCTTTACAGGCCAAGGGAGCCAGTGTTTGTCCACAGACAATTTTTCCGGGTTATGTGGCCAACATGACTAAGCCGCTTCTGGTGCAATGGAACACTGAAACCAGAGCAGCGCAAGGAAACGCCATTTACCTTCCCACCGAAGTGGTACCTATTTAGCTACTTGCACTTTTTGGCGTGCTTTCGAACTGCTAGGTTGGCAGGAGCTGGGACCAAGCAACGGGAGCTCACCCCGTCACAGGGATTTGAACCACCAACCTTCTGATCGGCAAGCCCAAGAGGCTTAGTGGTTTAGACAACAGCGCTACCCGCGTCCCATAGAGTACCTAAAGGTAAGGGGACCCCTGACCATTAGGTCCAGTTGTGGACAACTCTGGGGTTGTGGCGCTCATCTCGCGTTATTGGCCAAGGGAGCCGGCGTACAGCTTCCAGGTCATGTGGCCAGCATGACAAAGCCACTTCTGGCGAACCAGAGCAGCACACGGAAACGCCATTTACCTTCCTGCTGGAGCGGTACCTATTTATCTACTTGCACTTTGACGTGCTTTCGAACTGCTAGGTTGGCAGGAGCTGGGACTGAGCAAAGGGAGCTCACCCCGTCGCAGGGATTTGAACCGCCGACCTTCTGATCGGCAAGCCCTAGGCTCTGTGGTTTAACCCACAGCGCCACCCGCGTCCCTACTTGGAGTTAAACAAGTAGCATTGCCTTTTTGTTTACCATTGCCTGCAGCCAGTTTTGTAGTGTCTGTAGCTACAGCTTTCACTGCTCTCCACGACAAGGTTTGAGCACTTTTTGGTAAATATACACAAAGTGCATGTTTAATGGATTCTTCATATAGCACTGTCAGGAGGTACCCAAACCTACATTCATAGAATACCGTGTTTCCCCTTTTTTAAGACACCGTCTTATAACTTTTTTTCCTCAAAAAAACACACGGTGGCTTATTTTCAGGGGGTGTCTTTTTTAAAAAAAGTGCTGGTACAACTGGGTCCCACTGGCTCAGGACACTCGGTGCTCTCTTCCGCGCACATTATAAACACCACACTCTAGCCAACTGAGCTATCCAGGTTTTACTGTCAACCAGGCTGGCAGCAGCTCTCCAGGATTTCAAACTTGGGGGTACCTGGGGGTTAAACCTTGGATCCTTCTGCATACAGAGCACAGGGTGCTCTCCCACTCTGTTATGGTCTTTTCCATTTTCTGCCTCTTCTATTTTTTCCCTTTCCCCTCCTACCCATCCTGAGTCAAGGGCTCTCCTTCCTTGGAGGCTTTTAAGCAGAGGCTGGATGGTCACCTGCCTCGGAGACAGATGTGCACACAGGGGGGGGGGAATTTGTGAGGTGGATTTAAACTTTGCAGGATGCCGGAGCAGGAGGTACACACAAAGCTGCCCACCGTCATGTCGGTGTAGGTAGGACCGCGTTGGTCACAGTCGAAGCACTTGCGGTTGGGCGGGAAGCTGCTCATCTCCCTCAGCAGCTTCTGGTGCTTTTCCTCCTGCTTCCATGGCTTCGGAGGCGGCCGGGGGTGTGTGCGCGTGGAGGTATAGAGGCTGCTCCCCGGGCTCTCTCACGCCGGCCGGGGAATGAGGAGGGAGGCCGTGACCCGTCCCGCTCCGAGACGCTTGTGAGGGAAGCGCGAGGGGGACGAGGCTTGGGCCGATGCCCCTGGCGCGCGCGCGCAACCCCGACTGACGGACCAACTGAGGGAAGGGAGGGATGAAAGGGGAGGAGGGGGAGGGCAGCGGCTTCGGCCCTCAGTGAGGAGGCGGGGCGGCTGAATGACGAGCCGAAGCGGAACCTTTTCTCTGTCGGGGGGGGGGGAAAGAGACGCGCGCGCAAACACACACAGACGCGCGCGCGCAAACACACACCCCGACCGAGAGAGAGAGAGACGCACGGGGGAGAGAGAGAAAGAGACGCACACACAGAGAGAGAGAGTGCGGCTGCAGCGCTGACAAAGCACGAAGCAGCGCTGCACTTAGGGGAAGATGGCCAGGGAGGGGGGCTGCGGGGTCAAGGCAACGTGTGAAAGGGAGGGATGGCGAGGAAGAAGTGGGGAGTGAATTGATCGGGGCTTTAACATGCCCGCACGCGCAAAAGGGAGGCTCGGAATGTGGAGATCGGTTCTGGCTGCTTCTCTTAAAGTGCGCAAGCAACGAACCTCTCTCTCTTTCCTCCTGCCACTCGTGCCCTTGGTGCTCCGTGCGGCGCTGCTTCGTGCTTTGTCAGCGCTGCAGCCGCCGCCGCTTTCGGGCACCGACCCGACCCCGCAGGCTTCCTCCTGCTGCCGCGGCCGGCATTGCAGGAGCTGGGTCCTGCTGGCTGGTGCTCCGTGTGGCAACGTCTGCACGCTTTATCGGCACTGCAGCAGCCACCGCCGCTTCCGGGCACTGACCCGACCCGGCAGGCTTCCTCCTCCTGTCGCGGCCGGCATGCTGGGTCCTGCTAGCTGGTGTGGAAGTATGGCTTATTTTCGGGGTATGTCTTATAGCTCTCAAATGGTTAAAAACCCTGCCATGGCTTACTTTCTGACTACGTATTAAAAAAGGGGAAACACGGTAATTAATAATAGCTTAGCTGTCAAAATATCTTTATTTACAATGTATTCCTTACCTTCACAAAGTTTAATCTTCTTATATACGGGCCCACTCAGGCTTTTCCAAAGTATCAAAACTTTGCACGGATCGGTATGCCAATTAATGCTCTTCTTTCCAGCTGTTTAGGAGAAAAAAGTGATAGTGTTTTAGTTTAGGAAGACAGTTCTCTAAATTTATAGAGCAGAATTAAGTTTCATTCAGGTTCAGTAAGGTTTTCTCCCAGGTAAGCAGGGACAAAATTGCAGCCTTCTTGGCTTTAGTATTTTTGAACTGTTTTAAATTGAAATATTTTGTATATTGAATATTGAAATATTTTGAATATTGTATTGTTTATTGCTTTGAGTCCTTGTGGTAAAACTGTGTACATACTATTATATATATATTTACATTGCTAATGTTAAAACACAATCCATAGGTCATCTCATCATCTAACATGATCAAACAAGCCATGGCTTGTTTCTCCAAAGCTTGTCTTGTCTGCCATAATGCCAAACCACAGTGACAAACCAACCAGAAAACAAACTCTGGTTAATTTGCTGGACTAGGTTCAGGTGTTCTAACAAACCACAGTTTAACTAATCAAACCATAGTTTAGCATAGTGTGTGAACCAGGTCAATGGAGATTTAATTCAACAAAATACAGTCTTGCTAAACGGATCATGGCCTCCCCAAAGAATTCTGAGAATTATAGTTTAGTGAGAGTATTTAAGAATTTCATTACAAATTCCTAGACTTCTCATAGGAACACAGGAAGCTGCCTCATTCTGAGTCGAGACGATTGGTCCACTAGGTTAACATTCTTTACATTGACCAGAGGTAGCTCTCTTTAGGTTTCATACAGGGGACATTTCCAGTCCTACCTAGAGATGCCAGAGACTGGACCTTCTGCATGCAAAGAAGTGCTCTACCTCTGAGCTGCAATCCTTCTGCAAACTTCAATGAACTAAGCTGCCAGGGGACTATTGTTTTAACTACTGGAGTACCGGTACATTGCATAAATATGCCTGAAGTGTTGCCTTCTATATGACACACAGACAGCAGCAATAGTTTTTAGTATAAATAAAACAGCCACTAAATGTGAAGGCTGAAAACTCAAACCTCCGCCTACTATGTTGGGACAATGTCCCCGTTTCCCAGCGTCTCTTTCCCTGACACCGATTGCAATAGCGCTATTCTAACTTTACTGGCAGAGGTGTCAAGAGTACAGCACTCTGGCAACAAAGAACCTGTTGTAACTGAGAGACGACAATTCAATTATTTCTCAGGCTTCCCTCTAGAGGTAGTGACCCTTTTTGGAGCCTGTCATCACAAGCCTATCACGTTTCTTTCTATTCTTTTCATCCTGAAGCTTAAACGACTTCTAGTTAGCCAGTTGCCAACCAAAGACAATGCAAGACCCTGGAGCCTCATCCAATTCTGGGTGGTTGGGAGTTACTCTAAAAATCATTAGGCTATTTCCCCATGACTTGGGGCCAAATACAAGATACATGAGTTACATGTCTACATAGTTTTTAGGACTATTTAAGCCATGCCTCTTTCTTCACAAAAAACAGTCACCAAGTTCCCCCGATCTGCATCAGGACTGCAGTACCAGGGTGAGGGGGGGGAGGCTTTCAACCCTTCCCTCTGTGCTCTTTTCCCACCCAAAATGGTCCCTGAAGGCAGCTGCAGTAAATAGCAACTTGTGAAAGATGTTCAGCAGCGAAGCAACACAAGAGAAAACTTAACCCACCATGCTGTGTTTCCCTTTCAGATTGTGCCCCTCACCAACTGCTTTGCCTTTGGAACATGACATGCCCAGTCCCCAAGCAGATTATTTAAATTCCCCGCCCACGTAAAATTGGTCCAAGACACCTTGCAAATATCTGAAAATGAAGCTGGTTGGCCACTGTGAGAACATGATGCTGACCTAGATAGACCTTTGGCCTGAAGCAGCAGGTCTTTTCCTATCTTCTAAGGAGGCCATGAAGTACACCTCAACACAGTAAAAGCACCTGTCAAAAAAAGTTGGAGAACTTGTCCAGAATATCCCAATTACTAGAAGAGCCCGAAAGGGAAACATGTCCCTTAGCTCAACAGTTAAGACTCAGGACATTAGTTTTACCTCATAAAAAGGTTAAAAAAAAATGTACAGGGGAGGAAAATGTTGGGCCATGGAAGTTCTGTTGCCACTTCACACACTTGAATTAACATGGTGCTGGGAGGGAATTCCCTATAGCATGCCAGGAAAGTGCTTCGTCTGGACAACGCAAGCTTTATTTATTAAAGTGTGCTATATGGTATACAGGAGTAGCTAAAAGGATCCCTTGATGTTTCATAAGCCTGAACTGCCTCTGTAGTTAGAGAAAGTGGGGATCTTGTAAATTAATCACTCCTGACTAGCGCCAGTGAGGCTTCTTTCCTTAACGGGTAAGAAACAAAAGCTCTTCACACATTTAATTGTTTCTGCTTCCTCCTGCGGTGAAAAGTGGTCGACCTACATGTGGTTATCACATCAGCAAAAAGAACTCAAATGTTCCTTTAGGAAGCAAGGCCTAACTTTTGAAATGAACTGTAAGAAATAATGCAACACTGCAATACATACTCCCAGGAGGGTAAAAACTAAGTGGGCCAATATATAGGGTATACAGAGGTCTCACGATTAGCTATTACTAGTTCAGGAGCCAAAGAAGCATGCAACTAGGGGCCCTTGCAAGGGCCCCCCGACACCAAGCTTTATTGTTAAATAAATAAATCTCTAGAATGAAAGTTATGAAGCTAAATGTGCAGGTATCCTTCTGTACTATTTCTGTGAGATTAGCCAGTCCTGCTGCTCCCACCTTCAAGTGCTTTTAGCCAATGAGTGAAATCAAGACTGTGAATGATGAGTGGGGTTGTTTGGACATGAGGCGCAAGGAATCCCTGGGATCTTGAAGAGCTGCTATTTTCCTCTCCCCTTTAGTGCACTCTTATTGCTTCTGCCTTATTTTCTAGTCCTTGGATTCTCAAGGACCTACTTAGATTGCCCTTTCTTTCTACAAAGCAACCAGGATGCATCATTCCTATGATTGGTTTGCCTGAGATCAAGTTCAACTCCCCAGAAGTTGTTTTCTGTAAATATTACCACACAGTAAGTGTGAGTGGAGGTTAAAAAAAATCCCCCCTCCAAAAAAATGAAAAGTACAAAATGTCAAAACTTTGCAAAGAGGCTTAGGAATGTCTCCTGAAATACAGGTACACATTTAGAATATATATATATATATATATATATATATATATATATATATATATATATAATGTAAAATGTCCCCGTTCGTACACTGCTAGCTACCTCCGAAACCGCTTGACCGATTGCGTTGAAATTTTGACACAACATTGCATTCCAATACGTGAGTGCTTATATAAACTTAAGAGTATATAGATGTCACACCTGTGACAGGTAAACACCTGATTTTCTGTAAAAATTGCGCCCTCTATTGGACGTCAAAGGAACAGATGGCATATCCTTTTGTGTAAGAATGTCACCATCTGTTGGCCATCTACGGATCAGATCCTATACAACATATTTCCTCCTAGGATGCCACGGGGAACCTGGGGGCGGGGGAGAATCGGAATATAGAGCTTGGAACCTTCTGTGATGATAAACGAACCAGGAAGTCACTAATTCGTATCACAGCTCACCGCTTCCATGTTTGACTCACCCTTCAGCACCGCTGACACCCCCCCACCCCCTCCTCCTAGTTCCAGATAGCCTACAAGACTCTCACTCAGGCAAGTGAAATAACCCCGTGAGGAAAGTGAATAGGATAAATGAGCAAAGCTTAACAAAATCCCATAGAGCCCAGACCTAAATACATAGTGTGAATGCAACTTCATTGAAATGAATAGGGCTTACTTCCTTTAGCATTTAGGAAAGAGGTATGCTACCTCCCTTCGCCAAATTGTGTTGCTGTGAGGTTACACCAAGCCTAAACTTGATCAACATCTCTAAAATTACCTGAACAGAGTGGTGAATCCAGGGAACTTAATGGAATATGGAAAAGAGGTATTTGCAGCATATCCACTAGTTTTGTTTTATAAGTTTTCATTTTATAAGAGAGTGGGAGGGAACAGGGTAGAGGCAATGTTACAATTGGCACACACAGGCTTTTTTATTTTACAAAAACAAAAATTTAAAATTAAAAGCTGTATAAAGGTAAAGGTAAAGGGGCCCCTGACTATCAGGTCCAGTCGTGTCCGACTCTGGGGTTGCGGCACTCATCTCGCTCTATAGGCCAAGGGAGCCGGCGTTTGTCCGCAGACAGCTTCCGGGTCATGCGGCCAGCATGACAAAGCTGCTTCTGGCAAACCAGAGCAGCGCACGGAAACGCCGTTTACCTCCCTGCCGGAGCGGTCCCTAATTATCTACTTGCACTTTGATGTGCTTTCGAACTGCTAGGTAGGCAGGAGCTGGGACCAGGGCCGTCTTAAGCGCCCCTGGCGCCGTGGAGTGACGGATCCCTCCGGCGCCCCCCCCCCCCGTTTCCCAGTGCGGTGGGCGGGCGGGCACAGCGCGCAGTGCGGCCACCACAGGCGCTGCTGCGCGGTGGGTGGGCAGGCACAGCATGGTTGCTGTGGGCGCAGCTGCGCAGCGAACCGGCAGACCGGCCGGCCAGCGTGCGGGCGCAGCTCGCGGTGCCCTCCTGGTGGGCCGGTGCTGTGGTGCCCTGCGCCACCCAGCCTAGCCGTAGGGACGGCCCTGGCTGGGGCCGAGCAACAGGAGCTCACCCCGTTGCAGGGATTCGAACCGCCGACCTTCTGATCAGCAAGTCCTAGGCTCTGTTGTTTAACCCACAGCACCACCTGGGTCCCTGCAAAGGTGTATACTTAATCACTATTAATATTATCTCACTTTCTTCTGTCTCATTACTGCCCAAGTACTCCAAATGACTGGAAACAGGTAAAATAGATATGAGGGTATGCACCACAAACAATCATTGATTTATCTTATAACCTTCAACTCATTTAAAAAACACCAACTGTTTCCAGTCATAGGTGACAACATCTGACTCGGCCCACTTGCCTGGTAGAGGCCGAGATCAAGCACAGCTTCTCACATTGACATTCCAGCATTCCATAGCAGCAGCGAATAATTTGTAACATTTCTATACTACCTGTTTGTAAATCAGTTTTGCAAAGGAGTTCTGTGGGCCTTATGAAGTAGTAATTCAACATAAATAATTAAAGAGAGCCAGGCAAATGGCCTATTCTTTCCTTTTATAACCAGAGGAGTATGACAGAAATACTCTCCCCACTGAGTAATTGGAAGAAAAACCTTTTGATAGGTAGTGCTCTAGACCACTGGTCCATGGCACACACACATTCATCCTTGTGTTATAGCAGATGGAAGATGCTTTGCAGCATACTCCTAATTTCAGTCTTGTCAGCCCATGATCCATTACAGCACAGAGTTGCTAAAGTGTTCCTGTCTTGTGGAGCCTCTCTCTCTCTCTCCAGAGAACAAACTGTGATCCGTAGCACAGTAATTAAACATGCTGTTTGCCTGATCTGACCTTCACAAAGTATTGCAATAAAGTCACTCACCCAGGGATAATAATTTGATTAAGCCAATGGAGTAACGGATTCATCACTACCATTGGCGGAAAGGTGAATGAGTTTATGATCACATAGTTGGGCTTAAGTTCAGAACAGTTCTGCAAAGTTTTCTGATCAATTGTTGATGGAGGTTGCTCTGCTGTAATGCTACATACTTATCCTGAAATAGTTATTGCATTTTATTTACACACACACACACACAAGAGAGAGAGAGAGAGAGAGAGAGAGAGAGAGAGAGAGCTCTATCCTACAGATTAAAGAATCGGTTTTCTTTCAGTATATAGATAAATCAGAAGTGTGGAACAAAGTTTAAACAGGGTCAGGGAAAAATCCAGAGAGTTTCTTAGACTCACAGAAGAAGCTTCCACTTGGCCAGAGTAGGTAATTTTTGATATTTTTTCTTTGAACATTGCAAGCAAACTTCATACAAGATAAAACACTGCTTTGTAACCTTCCCTTAATTTCCAAAGAAGTTTGCCATGTGATAAAGATGACAGCTATTTAAGAAAACCAACTCTAACCCCACCCCAAGCTTCATTAGTTCTTTGGCCAGTGAATGGGGATGGTAACACGAGGAGGAAAAGATTGTAATACGGAGACATCTAGAGAAGGAATTCTCCAACCCTCGTTTTTCTACATGGATATCACTACTGTGGAGGAAAAGGCCTAATGGACACATCTATGCAGTACTCATGAGTTGAAACAAAGGTAAAACTTATTATGAAGTACGATCCAACCACTGTTAAGCATCTTTTCATTTCCAAGGAGAGAGATTTCAAGTGCGCACTTACTGCTTAACTTGGCTAAATCATTCCTCTTGCGTGTTTTGTCATCCACAGTCTATGTGTGTTGACTCAACAGGCGCTGAGGTCAGTGGTAACTATGAAAGCTTGTATTGTACGTAAACAGAAGTTGGGCAGGACTTCAAAATGACTGATGGATTGCAACTGGCAAGCTGGTTACAGCACCTTGATAGATGCTTCTGTTTGCCTGGCACCAACACACATACTTCTTTTTTTTAACACCAAAGATGTTAGTATTTTCCCAGGCTTTTAAATATATGAATGAATGTTTCGCATGCTATTTATATGTTGTATTTTTATTTTATCTTTTTTTTTGTAAACTACCCTTGAAGGGCTACTTTCAGGCACTATAGATAATAAAATCCACACCACTTTGAAAACCTTGGGAGGTATCCTAGGTACCTTACCCTATAATTCAACTGGGGGGGGGGAACCAAAAAATCAACATTCAGCCTTTTTGCTATTCAGGTTTGTGTCTTTCTTGACCCAATACATCTGGATGCAGATAAAGCCAAGCAGATGATAAACATCTCTGCCATCCATAGCTTTTCAATTTGCATATTCGTTTTCCTCAGGAACCACCAGTTATTCCAAAGAGAGGGAGGGAGGGAGGGAGGGAGGGAAAGTAAAAGGCCATTGAATATTTTTACAGCCTTGTAAAGCAAGCAATTTTTCATTTTAATTATACGAGGAACTCATTAACGCTGTCTACGGCTCAGATGATTTAGTGGGTATACCCTGGATGTCTTTCCACATGGTCTGAAATCTAAATGTTAACTGGAGAAATATTTATTTCTAGACAATTGCTATTTGACAACTCCTGGCCTGCTAAAATCAATATGTCTGTGTTAGGTTAGAGCCGATAACTAATGAGGCTCAGCTGTCGGACTTGGCTGATAGCCCGGAACTGGAAGGGAGGCTTGCTTTGATAAAGGAACTGGCTGGGAGGGGTGAGTAAATGGCAGAAATAATTCAAACCTCAGAAGAGAGTTTGTCCGAGTCTGTTCCTAGTTCTTTAAAGTTACAGGAACGTAGGAGGGGAGGGTTACAGGATAAGAGGAAATGGCAATTACAGAGAGAGAGGCAGAGGGCGTTGTTCGAGCGTAGGAATAAAAGGAGGTGGACTCATGCTAGAGAGCTAGATGAGTCATCATCTGATTAACTAGTGGTCTTGAGCAGGAAGTTGCAGTCTTTCTTGTGGTTACTTGCCTTTGTTTTGTCTATTTGGAATAAATCTCACTATTTCCCAGTAGTGATGTATGGAAGTGAGAGCTGGACCATAAAGAAGGCTGATCGCCGAAGAATTGATGCTTTTGAAT
Source organism: Zootoca vivipara (assembly GCF_963506605.1). NCBI lineage: Eukaryota > Metazoa > Chordata > Lepidosauria > Squamata > Lacertidae > Zootoca > Zootoca vivipara. Next base: position 56,007,367 of record NC_083284.1, on the reverse strand, counting down.
TATGGTGCTGGAGGAGACTCTTGAGAGTCCCATGGACTGCAAGAAGATCAAACCTATCCATTCTTAAGGAAATCAGCCCTGAGTGCTCCCTGGAAGGACAGATCGTGAAGCTGAGGCTCCAATACTTTGGCCACCTCATGAGAAGAGAAGAATCCTTGGAAAATACCCTGATGTTGGGAAAGATTGAGGGCACTAGGAGAAGGGGACGTCAGAGGACAAGATGGTTGGACAGTGTTCTCGAAGCTACGAACATGAGTTTGACCAAACTGCGGGAGGCAGTGCAAGACAGGAGTGCCTGGCGTGCTATGGTCCATGGGGTCACGAAGAGTCGGACACGACTAAACGACTAAACAACAACAACAACAATTTACACACAGACTGTGTGCTAGCCATTGCTGTTGCTTACAGCATGACTCATCTAACTTGCTGCTGAAGGGGAAGCACGTAGATTTAAGCAAGAATGGAAGAAAAGGGGAAGCAGCAACCGGCTGGGGATTTATCAGTCGGCGCAACAGCAATGGAGATGAAGTTAGAAGATAATACTGAAGCTCTCTGGGCAGAGAACCAAGAGTTGAAGGCAAGATTAGCACGGCTGGAAGGAGTGACCTCAGAACAAGCAAGACAACTCTCTGACTTATCTGGCAGGCAAGTGGCAAAGAATTTTGTTCCCCTTCCCCCACGTTTTAGTGGGAGCGGTGCAGAGTATGATTCATTTCGGGCTTCCTGCTTGTATTATTTAAGGCTTAAGGGAGAAGAATACAGAGATGATGATGCCAGAGTGGCCCTGGTGGTGGGGCTTTTGGAAGGGAAGGCGCGGCAGTGTATTGCCCCTTACCTAATGTCTAATGACCGAGTGCTCACCAACTTATCAGCCTTCTTGAAGCTTCTGGATAGCATGTTCAGGAATCCTGCACAAGAAGCAGAGTGGGAACAGGAGTTCTTGAGCCTTAAGCAAGGAAAGGGAACTGTAGCACAGTTCTGGTCCTCTTTTGTGAGACTTGCTAGACAACTAGGCTGGGAAGGAAAGGCCTTGGTTGGATTGTTTAAGGCGGGACTCAGTGAAGAGATTCGGGTGGAGTTGGCAAAAAATCCTGGGTTGAAGACCTTGGAGGAGGTGGCACAAGTCGCCTTGCAACTAGACCTGAGGTTCCAATCGCTGGACAGGTTGCGTAGGGGCCAAGGAAGGTCAGAGAGCCGCAGGACATTTGTGCCCTTAGAGCTGCCGGATTCACGAAGGGTGGAGGAAGAAGCACCCATGCAACGTAGTTCTATCAGAAGGGGTACAACACCTAGTATTACACACGCTGAGAGAGAGAGAAGGTGGAGAGATCGGTTGTGCTTTATCTGCGGCTCCCCCAATCACATGGCTCGTCAGTGTACTGTAGGAAGAAACCGAGGTGCGCTGTCTGGCACAAATGTAACAACACCTGGAGAGGGCATAGTGGAGCAGTCGGGAAACGAGATGACCCAGCCCGTTCTGGAGGCCTCGGGTTGGGGGAAAAGAGACCCGAAGGGCTTCCACCTGGACCGATCTTACCAGTAATTACAGCATTCGCAACGCTACGACTCCCAGATGGAAGGGGCGAGCGTGTGGAAGTTCTTATTGATTCGGGAGCCTCGACTGATTTTATAGACATGGACTTGGTGAGCAGGTTGGGAATAGAGACACAATCATTGGAAGAACCTTTAGAAGTTAGAACTATTGATGGTAGAGTGTTGCTGTCTGGCTGTGTGTCAGAGGCCACAATGCCAATTGGTCTAGAACTGCCAGGACACCGAGAGGTCATTGCATTCCATATCACCAGGTTGAACTCCTACCCCGTGATTTTGGGGATGAGTTGGCTATCCCGTCATGATCCGATGATCTCCTGGGGCCAGAGATCGATGACCTTTTCGTCGGTGTATTGCCGACTACATTGTTTGGGAATCAGGGCGGAGAAGAATGGTGAGGCCAATGGTACGCCAGACTGTGGTCCGCTCACTGGGGAAGAGAGACAAATACCCCCACAGTATAAGTCTTTTAGAGACGTATTCTGCGAGAAGGAGGCAGATCGGTTACCACCGCATCGCCAGTACGATTGCAAAATAGATCTGGTGCCAGGGGCCGAGATACCCGCCAGCCGTATCTACGCTATGTCAGAAGTGGAGTTGGCAGAATTGAGGGAGTTCCTGCGAAAAAATTTGGAACGGGGTTTCATACGGCCTACTAAGACTCCGGGAGGAGCTCCAATTTTCTTTGTGGATAAGAAGAACACTTCTGAGAAAAGACTTGTAGTTGATTACAGGAAGATCAACCAGCGCATGATTCCCAGTCGTTACCCGTTGCCACGAATTGGGGATTTGCTGGAAAGATTACGGTCGGCTAAAATTTTTACAAAACTGGACTTGAGGGGGGCATATAATTTGATACGAGTAAGAGAGGGAGATGAATGGAAGACTGCCTTTAACACCAGGTACGGCACATTTGAATATCTTGTCATGCCGTTTGGACTACAGTCGGGCACGGCCACCTTTCAGGCATTTATTAATTACGTGTTGTCCGACTTGTTGGATCGTTCGGTCCTTGCTTATTTAGATGACCTATTAATCTACTCGGAGAGTCTGGAAGAAAAACGTACAACATGTGAAGGAAGTGTTAGAGCGTCTAAGAGAACATCGATTGTACGCTAAGTTGGAGAAATGCCACTTTCACGTAACAGAAGTGGAGTTCTTAGGCTATAGAATCACCCCAGAGGGGGTGCACATGGATCCAGCAAAGGTTCAGGCAGTAGTGTCATGGCAAAGACCCAAGACTCGAAAAGATGTACAAAGATTCTTGGGGTTTGCCAATTACTATCGGAAGTTTATACCAAGGTACTCAGGCCTTACAGCACCGATAACAGATTGTTTGAAAGGCAAAAAGGCGTTTAAATGGACTGAGGAAGCCCAGAGGGCATTTGAGAGACTTAAGAACTTGTTTGTGGAGGAAAGATACTTGGCTCACCCAGACCCGTACAAGCCAATGGTCGTGGAAACCGATGCTTCGGACAAAGCGATTGGGGCGGTGCTTCTCCAGGAAGATGACAAAGGGGAACTGAGACCATGTGCCTTTCACTCAAGGAAATTAAACTCGTCAGAACAAAATTATACTATATGAGAGAGAGAGTTGTTGGCAATAAAGGATGCTCTACAAACTTGGCGGCATTTCTTGGAAGGGGCGCAGCATCAGGTGGAGGTACGCACTGATCATAAAAACCTAGAGTACTGGCAGACGGCTCGTCAATTGAACCAACGACAGATTAGGTGGGCGCAATTTTTTGCCAGGTTCAATTTCCGGATTAAGTATGTGTCTAGTGCTCAGAACCAGCGGGCGGATGCATTGTCCCGAAAACCGGAGTATTCCGAAATAGAGACCGGGTTAGAACGGAGATTGATCCTGAGCCCCGAACAACTGCAGCTAGCAACAATGACGGCATTAGAACGGTCAGACTTTCTCCAACAAACGCAGAAGGATGGGTTCGCTCAAGAGAAGAGGAAGGCAATACGTAAGGGGGAAGTCCAAGGGAAGGAGTTTACTGAGAGAGGAGGGCTGCTGTACAAGGGGGAAGCTCTCTATGTGCCAGAGGGAGAGCTTCGTGTGAGGGTGCTGAGACAATGCCATGACAGTCCAACAGCAGGACATTTTGGGCAGTGGAAGACGGAACGTCTGGTATCAAGGGATTTTTGGTGGCCACGGATGCAGGAGGAGGTCAAGGAGTATGTCCGGGCATGTGAAGTGTGCCAACGGTCCAAAAGACCTCGCGAAACACCAGCCGGGCTACTTCAACCACTGCCCACACCACAAGCACCGTGGGAAGGCATTGCTATGGACTTTATCACTGATTTGCCCGAGTCGCAGAAACAGACAGTGGTTTGGGTGGTAGTAGATCTGTTCTCCAAGATGGCACACTTTGTTCCTTGCAAGAAATTACCGTCGGCACAGGAGACCGCGCAACTCTTCATAGAACATGTGTTCAAATTGCATGGATTGCCGCAGAAGATTGTGTCTGATAGGGGAACGCAGTTTACCTCCCAGTTTTGGAGGAGACTGATGCAATTGCTGAAGGTGGAGGTGTGCCTCTCATCGGCTCGGCATCCTCAGACAAATGGAGAGGCCGAACGGACGAGCGCGACGTTGCAACAGTACCTACGTTGTTACGTGAATTATCAACAGGATGACTGGGTTGGGAAACTAGCGTTGGCTGAGTTTGCTTATAATAATGCCGTGCATGCTTCTACACAGCAGACGCCATTTTTTGCTTGCCATGGGCGACATCCACGGGTGTTTCCGGGTCAGGGAGATGGACTGGCAGTGCCTGCAGCTGAACAGTTCGCAGAAGAAATGGAAGCGTTGCACAGTATTCTGCAAGAACAGCTAGAAAAAGCGAAGGCTCTGTATAAGGCAGAAGCTGATAAACACCGGCAAGTGGGCAAGGAGATAAGGGTAGGGGACCAAGTTTGGCTATCCACTAAAGATTGGCCGAGCAAGGGACGTTGTAAGAAGTTACTGCCGCAACGGGTAGGGCCATTCGAAGTGTTGGAACAAATAAATCCTGTTTCATATAAGTTACGTTTACCGACTTCAATGAAGATGTATCCGGTGTTCCATCGGTCACTCTTATCGCCAGTAACGCCAAGACACCGGTATCAGAAGAGGAAGGAGCCACCACCTTTGCCCATCTGGGTGGAGGGTGAACCGGAATATGAAGTGGTTCAGCTATTGGACTCTCGTAGAAGGGGCAGGGGGGTACAGTATTTGGTGGCTTGGAAAGGGTACGGACCAGAGGAGAACTCGTGGGTGAATGCGAGTGATATACATGCATCTAGGCTGCAGAGAGAGTTTCACCGTAGGTACCCTAATAAACCCAAACCCCGGGGTTGGGTAGATGAGCAGGCAGAGCAGGCAGACTGGGAAGCTGAAGTGAATGGTGGGTTTGAAGAGGAGGAAGAAGTAGAAGAGTCGCAACCGGGCTGCAGTTATTGGGGAAGTGAAGAGGGAGAATGGTGGGAGGTATCTCATAACGCCCCAAGTAAGGAAGTGCGGAGGCGGGAGGAAGGAGAGGAGGCCCCTAGAGGGGGGGATGATGTTAGGTTAGAGCCGATAACTAATGAGGCTCAGCTGTCGGACTTGGCTGATAGCCCGGAACTGGAAGGGAGGCTTGCTTTGATAAAGGAACTGGCTGGGAGGGGTGAGCAAATGGCAGAAATAATTCAAACCTCAGAAGAGAGTTTGTCCGAGTCTGTTCCTAGTTCTTTAAAGTTACAGGAACGTAGGAGGGGAGGGTTACAGGATAAGAGGAAATGGCAATTACAGAGAGGCAGAGGGCGTTGTTCGAGCGTAGGAATAAAAGGAGGTGGACTCATGCTAGAGAGCTAGATGAGTCATCATCTGATTAACTAGTGGTCTTGAGCAGGAAGTTGCAGTCTTTCTTGTGGTTACTTGCCTTTGTTTTGTCTATTTGGAATAAATCTCACTATTTACACACAGACTGTGTGCTAGCCATTGCTGTTGCTTACAGTCTGGTATTAAAAACAACGCTTACTGGGGTGTTTTCAGGCACAAGCATTAAAAGTTGTTATATAAAACGGATGCAGCCCCACCAAAAATGTTCAAGCAATAGATTGGGAGAGATTGGCGAGTTTAGGAGCTGTTTGGGCATAATGTAAGTTGAATAGTAGTGGCAGTATGGTTGTTGCACGTCAAGGCCCCGCACCCCTTCCTTTGATGAATAAAACACGTGAATAAAACACGTGGACACAAGTATTTTAGGTTAATGGGCTTATAAAGGCCACAACTTTACTGGTTACAGAATGTGAGTGGTATTGGCTTTAGGCATTGGACCCGAACCGACTATACCCGACTTCTGCCCGTCATGCAGGAAGTCTAACAAGGGTTAGCCATCAGTAGGGGGAGCCCTGTTGATGTACATCAACTCGGAGCTCCCCCCCCCCCCGGGTCACTGGACAGGTTGTGCCATGGCCCTAGCCTCCACCCGGGCTTCGGACAGGAACCACGACCCACAGATTCCTTTAACGGAATACCCTTAAAGAGGAGGGGTAGGTGATGGCCACAACCTCCCCTCCCATAAACCAAGTTTTTCCAATGTGTAACCGCCAAAGCTTACAAAGATGTGATGATTTGCTACAAGTGGCTGGTGCCAATCTGCCAAGTGGAAAAATTCTTACCAGGCCCCTTCAACAGGCGACCAACCGAAGTCCATAGCAAGGTCAAGGTGATGAACGCAAGAAGAAAGGACAGGAGATCCGTGGAAGTCGGGAGCAGAAGGAAGAGCTCGTGGCCGCTTAAATGCGGCAAATCATGCCCCCCCCCCCAGTTAGCCAGATTGGCTGGTGGTCGTGATGCGGGCCGCGAGTCCCCTGTGACATGGGGGACATGCTGAGGGTGGGAAAGTGTGGGGCCTACACGCAACCCGCCCCTCTCTGAAGAGGAGCGGCTCTGTCATTCAATTTTTATAAAATGACAGTACCTCTGCTGAGCTACTATTGTTGAAATCAACATCCACTCTGGTGGATCATTGGTAGAGTTTGTTAACTGGCTTTAAAGTAGCTGTGATTGTGTATACAAACAGGATGAGAAAACAGAATATTCCACACAGAAAGAATATTAATTGAAGAAAACAAGGCTCATTAATTGAAGAAAACAAGGCCGTTTTCAACACCCTGCAGCAGGATTCCATCCAGTGTGGTTATGCACTTTCTGCCTACCATTGTGTATTTTTATATAGGTACATGCAGTCTTTTGACAGGAAAAAAACAAGCCAACCAAGGAATGCCTGAAGCACAAAGAACAGCCCTATGCAGATGATCAACATCTGGGTACAACACATAGGAGGATTGAGAGCATACCGGTAACTTGCTCACCAGGAAGCAAGCCCTATTTTGCTCAAGTGTTTTTACTTCTGGGTAACGTTTAGTATTGGGAACTGCAGAAATACTTTTTATGACCAGAGAAAACCTAACCTGAAAAATAAACAATAAACGAATATACACCGAGACGGAAAAGCTAACTGAAATTAAATAGGAAGCTCATCAGATGAAGAAATTTTCCATTGTAATCTAACTCTAGACCACACCACGTAACCTAGATTTCGACTGACTATTCCCACCCCAATAAGTGCAGTATTTAGAATATGATTAAAAGAATAACTGAGCAAGAGAAAGCAAACATGACATTTTGGTGCCTGGCATCTACCAGGTAGAAGTGAAGTTTTAATATTAAAGTGAATTCCCCTGAGCAGATGAAAAAAATTATTGCATTCTGCATACATTTCTTTATCTATCACTGCTACTGTTTGCATAAAGAACCGACAGTGTGCTATGCACCACTGGTTTTTATGGATCAAAATTAAGTGCTTCCAGCATCTTATACAGTTGCATAAAGAATAAAGATATCTTTAGTGCACTCTGGTTACACCACATAATTTCGTTTTGGACAGCACACTATTGATTTTCATTTTTATGCAATGAACCTCTATTTGAAGGCTACCAAATTTATCAACAATTGATCTGCAACACAACAGAAATAGAATCATCACTGCCTTGGAGAGTGGCAGCCTGGATCATTATCCAGTACACAGTTTGTCTGATAAAACCCATTTGTTGCCGTTTGAGACACAGGTGGATAACCTGTGGCTTGTACGTAGCCCTTAGCTATTCTAGGTGTGGCCTACCCAGCCCTGAAATGTCCTACTCACCTTTGCCCACTGCCCAGCTGAGCAGCACAGAGACAGCCATTTTGAATGTAACAACAACAGCTTTACTATTTGTACCCTGCCTGTCTGACTGGGTTGCCCCAGCCACTCTGGGTGGCTTCCAATAGAATATAGAAACACTTTCCATCTGTGTTCCAGATCACAAGCAATTATTTCTCAGGAGCAGCTATGTAACTGACTATTTCAAAGTATAAAAAGTATCCCAACAAGCTTTTTAAAAAATGTGCTGGTTCTTGCAATTTTATCTCAAATGCATCCAATACTGGGTACTGAAAACTTGCAATGAATTTTCCACTATTCTTGAAATCACTTTGGTCCACCCATGAAATCCTGAAATGGTGCTTGTCAATTCCAAATGTCACAGTGCAGAGCAGTCAAAGAAGACAGTTTAATAACATACAGCAAAAAGTAAAACCTACCCCTTTTGATGAGCAGGTCCTCAACATTTATATTTTTCAGACCATCACAACAGGGAAGGGGTGAGGAAACAATTATTGAAATGATTAAGGGTGTTCCTGTTTTCCTGAAAAAAAATCTTCATTTTTTGTTGCTGCAGTCATCTCATTCTGTTGAATCTTAATAGTCATTCAAAAAATAATAATTCTGGCAACATCAAATTTTGTCCCTTCTCAATGGGGCATTAATTTATGCAGCCAGTTGATTTTGGGCATGTCTTCCCTCAAGTGAAACTAGAACTGGGACACCCAGATGGGAATTCCACTGTCAGTTGCACATGCCTACAGCAAAAATTGTTGTTGTTACGTTCTGATCTCAGAGGAACTCCAGTGAAAACGTTGCTGAATGTTTTGTTTATTGCTTACTACCCTAAAGAGAGGGTATTTATTGCTTACTACCCTAAAGAGAGGACCCAGGTGGCGCTGTGGTTAAACCACTGAGCCTAGGGCTTGCTGATCAGAAGGTCGGCGGTTCGAATCCCTGTGACGGGGTGAGCTCCCGTTGCTTGGTCCCAGCTCCTGCCAACCTAGCAGTTCGAAAGCACGTCAAAATGCAAGTAGATAAATAGGAACCGCTACAGCGGGAAGGTAAACGGCGTTTCCATGTGCTGCTCAGGGTTTGCCAGAAGTGGCTTTGTCATGCTGGCCACATGACCTGGAAGCTATACGCCGGCTCCCTCGGCCAATAATGCGAGATGAGCGCGCAACCCCAGAGTCGGTCACGACTGGACCTAATGGTCAGGGGTCCCTTTACCTTTTTACCCTAAAGAGAGGACCAATAGTCTAGGGCAGAGCTATCCATTAGATGTAGCTCTGATTCTTTTTTGCATGTGTGTGTGTGTGTGTAGAATTGATATTCTGGCAGGAAAACATTCTCAAGTGACATTTAAAAACCCAATATTGTTTGTGTGTGTACATGCATGGTACAAAATGGCCATTGCTATCTTGATCCACAAGCTCAGAAAAAACTGGCAGAGCTAAAGGCTATGAGAGAAAAAATGGGAGTGTCTAACCTCAAGTTTCCCTTGTAACTGTAATGCAAAGCCAGATGTAACTTTCTCTGCTTACTGATGAGCAGGTAACAATAAACAGTGTTACTAAGGAACTAGTGAGGAGTACCCAGTGCTGCCGGGGAATTTGTAGAAACCAAAAATATACTGTGTTCTTTAAATGGATAGTGCAATTTGTGAGTCTGGACTTTTCACGCCCCTAACTGGGCAAAGCCATGCCAAAGTAACCTTTTGGTCCACCATGTTGATTCAAACTTGCACCTGCCACACAAACTTTGCCAGAGACCTCCATCCCACCTCAGGAACCATCATGCTGAGTTTAACAACAATATCTCAAGAGGCAGCAAAACCTATACCAGAAAACAGACAAAGTAATACCAAAGTGTTGTTTGGGTGCACCATCTGGATTCAAAAAAGCAACCGGCATCCAAGGAGTGGCAGAGTCTGCCGCCCTTGCCTTTGGAGCACTCATGCCAACTCCTATAATGCGGGAACCTTTTGTCCAATGTGGGGCTCAAACGCATAACCCTAGATTAAGAGTCTCATGCTCTAGAGGCAGCCAAACATATGTAGGGACAAAACCCTTTCTAACATATATGACTGAGTACAACAGGTTTTCTCTCCTTTCGCTTCTCGCTTAAGGTGTGCTTAAAGATATAGACTGATCCTTACAGCAGGTGCACTGCTCAATTGCTTCCTCCTCTGCTGATTCTCCATCACAAGGTTCCCTCTATCGTTTTCAAGGTTTTTATTCCTCTCTACGCTCCAAAACCCAAAGCAATGGTCTGTGGACGACTCAGCAGAATTGGCAGGGATTAAACACTCCTTTCTCCTGCCAACCAGACCACCTGTGTGTTTCCTACTTCATGTTAGCTTTTTTTCCTTTTCTTTTAGTAGATTTGGGAACACATGGTTGCTAAGATAACATTTCAACCTGTCACACAAAGATTTAAACTAATTTAGGGCTATTGACTTCAATACAATGACGTACTTCAGTCAGTGGATTGCAGATTAGGTTGTAAGAGAGAGATCTCTCTTCTTGCAGCCTAAAGGTTGCTGCTTTTTTTTTTAAAAAAAAATGATTCATGAGTATTCTGTGCTCTTGCTAAGACCACACAACTATTTTATATGCTTCACCCATGCTTGGGAGTAAGGTGTTCTGCATGAGTTTCCCATGAGAACTTGGTGTTCAAATGGGATCCACTATGAACATTACTACAGCTGTGCATAAAGATTTATTTATTAAATTCAAACCAGGTGAATTATAAACAAAAAATCCATTTTCCTAGAACACCCAGTGACTACAACTGTTACCTATGAATCACTATTTGCAAGTTATCAGATTGTACCTGCCAGCACTTGTCAAATACCTTTCCTGACATCAGAAATCAAGACTGTGTCATAAGAAAAAAATTCATTACAAGATGAGGTGCCAATCCTCTGGATTCATTGTGGGGGTGGCAGTTTAATAAAGGCTAGTTCTGTTCTTGGATGCTCCAAACATTGAGAAAATGGTGGTGAAGGGAGAAAAGACTGGGGCAGCAAATCCAATTTTTGGGCGGGCAATTTCTACTGGACCTTAGACAGGCTTTGCATGTGCTATGCTGCTGCCATGCCTTTGCTGCTGTGGATACGGCACCACTGTAAATCAGCTTTAATATATCGTAAATTTTGGGTTTAAATGTAATTTTGATATGTGTTTTGATATTCCTGTTGCACGCTGCCCTGGCGTATATTTCTTAAATGGAGGGCAGTATATAAATAAGCTAAATAGCAGCAATTAATGTAAAGCACATAAAAATAACATGGTATTGAGTAGAGTTCTGCTTCCCAGGAATCTCAGCTTTCACTTGTTAAAGGACAAGTTCAGGCATAGGCAACCTTTGGCCCTCCAGATGTTTTGGACTACAATTCCCATCATCCCTGACCACTGGTCCTGTTAGCTAGGGATCATGGGAGTTGTAGGCCAAAACATCTGGAGGGCCGAAGGTTGCCTATGCCTGGAGAAATTTCTAGTCCTCAGGGTTCCTACACGACATAGCTATTGTTTTCCCTACATTACCCCAACATACAAGATCTGAATCAGGAATTCAGAATTTGTTTGATTCAGCTACATACTCTGACCAATGCACTTTTGTTCTGTGGAGCTTGTGTGATTTCAATGTGTGTATTTTCTCCCACATAATTCTGAATTTAGAAAATTATAATGGTGGCTTCTTACAGAGTAAAAAAATACCCTTTTAGCTAATAATAGTACAGATCAAACTTAAGATGCAAGATGATCCATATGAAAGAGTGCCAACCAAAAATTGCATCTTTGCTTAGTTCTTTTCGAAATTCATTTCGGATGACAGAATTGCAGTATGTTATTGAAGTGTATGTCCTTCCTTAAATGATTTTTTTAAACAAAAAGCCATGCAGTGAAGACTTCAGTAAATGTTTGCAACTAGCAAGAGACAAGAAGGCAGCATTCGTTTCCCTCTCTCCCATGAGACTGGGTGAAAACCCTAACAATGGAGTGGTACCCATGTGCTGAGTCAGGCAGTTAGCTTCTGCTTTGTATCACATACAGACCAACAGCATCTCTTTCATCCCTTGTGGAATGATGCAAAGGCCTAAATGAACCAGTGCACCTTCACTGCCACATCTGAGTGCCTATGGAAAGGACTACCAATGATGGAATGTACAAAAATGCCTCAGGGTAGCACATGAAAATGAGAGCTCACACCTTCCTTTGTGGGCGCCCTTTGTGGGACCGCGCGCAGCACCTCTGGCTACGTGGGACTCACCAGCTGGTTGCCTCCCTGTGCTAGTTATTGGGGGTTCCCACCAAACCCCAGTTAGCCTATCAGAACCTTTGGGAAGCATGGCCAGTTGCATAAATAAGAGGCGGAGCCGGCAGCAAATCAGGGTAGCACATGAAAATGCTGATGAAGATCGGTTGAAGGGAAATGACTAGGGATATATTGTAGCAGGTTTTTTTCCCCCTATGAAGGACTAAATGGGTTTTCTTGCCCCCCAAGAAAACAAAACAAGGCTGCAGGCGCATATTTTCTTGGGAGGAAACCCAAATGAACTCAGTACTTCTGAGTAGGCCTGCACAGGATCATGGAAATCTAAAAGTTTGGAACAGATTTGGAGAAGTATTGTGGCCAGGCTTAAGTCTTCTCAAAATGCAGGCAACTCCAGGAAATACATAAATGATAAATGCTGTACCTACAAAGTCTATGTACACATGAGCAGCTTGAATTGCACTGAGGTAATTACTCCCCCCTCCCCACCAAATGTCCCACCTGCCTTCACTGAAGTTGCAGTGGATAATTGAATTAAACTGCCAGTCCACTGTGCAGTGGTGAAAAACTCAACAGATATTGAGGTGGGAAAAGTTGCAGCAAAGGGCAGTCAAAGTGATCAAGGTGTTGTAACACTTCCCCTAGGAGAAAAAGGCTAAAACGCATTTGACGTTTTCATTTGGTATGAGGACATGAGTAAGTTAAGGGCATGAACAAGGTTATAAAATTATGCACCTTACACAAAGAACTTGTTTCACATAATACCAACCACTCTGGACACCCAGTGAAGTTAAGGGCCTGTGGATTTAGGACAGAAAACACTTCTTCACACAACACATAACTAATTTACAAAATTTAATTTATGTTGTTGTTGTTGTTTAGTCGTTTCCGACTCTTCGTGACCCCATAGTAAAAGTAAAGGGACTCCTGACCTTTAGGTTCAGTCGTGACCGACTCTGGGGTTGCGGCGCTCATCTCGCTCTATTGGCCGAGGGAGCCGGCATACAGCTTCCAGGTCATGTGGCCAGCATGAGAAAGCCGCTTCTGGAGAACCAGAGCAGCACACGGAAATGCCATTTACCTTCCTGCTGTAGCAGTACCTATTTATCCACTTGCACTTTGATGTGCTTTCAAACTGCTAGTTTGGCAGGAGCTGGGACCGAGCAACGGGAGCTCACCCCGTCGCGGGGATTCGAACCACCAACCTTTTAATCGGCAAGCCCTAGGCTCTGTGGTTTAACCCACAGCGTCACCCGCGTCCCTTCATGACCCCATAGATGACTTCAAAAGAGAATTAGGACAAATTAATGGAGATAGCTAAAACCAGCACACATTTTCTGAGGCAATATGCTATTCAATGCCAGTTTCTGGAGCCAATCGTGGATATTCTGTGTTCTCCTGCCTTGCACTAGCTGTCTACCAGTTTGAACTTATATTTCTGATGAGTCTAAAATGGGATAACACCCCCCCCCCCATATATGCCACACTGAAGGGCAGGATACAAACAGGGGCAAATAAAGAGCTCTAGGCAGGAACCAGATTTTATAGTTTTGCATAGCAAATGAAAAACAGGAAGCGTTCCCACCTAATGGCACCGTGAAATTACAGCGATCCCTTGCCCTTTATGCTCCAAAACTTCAGCTTGCAAAAACAATGTTAGGACGCGACTGCATGGCAGAGCTTTGTAATATTATCGAAAAGAAAGGTCAAATAAATGCCAGTGCGCAGAATGACTGGGGGTGGAGAGAGGATTTCGAAACAGGCTAGAAAAGCAAAATGGGAAGTAAAGACCGCTGTGCACACATTCAAAACACATTCTGTCTCTCAAAGAAATTTGGGCACTATAGTTTGCCCCATAGTGTTACAGTTAACAGCGACCTTTAATAAACTACAGGGCCCAGGATTCTTCGAATGAAAGCATGTGTTCTGAATGTGCTTTAAAGGTATCATTGTGTACACAACCTATGACAACAAATGAAGTGTTGCCCATGGGTAATATATTGAGGTAAAATGTGTCTCTGGCTAAATACAAATGACCATATACGAAGTACAGTAGACATTTAGTACAGTAAACATGCTGCCACTTGGTAACCTAGAGCTCATTTTGTGATTTCTTCCTTTTGTCTCGCGATTTTTTTTAGCACGGGTCCAAGAGGTTTTGCTATGACCCGTCACTTCTCCTGACAGAAAAGTGGGAATATGTTTTTTTATTTAGTTATTAAAAATATTTGCTGCCCTTCATTCAAGAATCACATGGTGGTTTACAATATGAAAACATAAAAATGCACAACATAGAATAAGAGTTTGGTTTTGATATCCCACTTTATCACTACCCGGAGGAGTCTCAAAGCGGCTAACATTCTCTCTTTCCCTTCCTCCCCCATAACAAACACTCTGTGAGGTGAGTGGGGCTGAGAGACCTCAGAGAAGTGTGACTAGCCCAAGGTCCAGCAGCTGCATGTGGAGGAGCGGGGAAGCGAACCCGGTTCACCAGATTACGCGTCTACCGCTCTAAACATAAACAATACTACCACCAGCATCCCAGTCAGGCGTGGTGAATTTTTCAACTTCCAATTTCCAAGTTGCAAAAAATGAGTGTGCAGGGAATTCAAAATATATTTTGGTTTTGCAGTAACCACACCAAGACCTGTGGGTATAGAGTGGTATACAAATTTAATAAATAATAATCCTGAGAACTGTAGTGTGTGAAGGGTGCTGCAAATTGTAGCTCCATTTCCCCCAAGATTCTTTGGAGCAAATAATGTGCCTTTAATGTACATGTATGGTGCTTACACAGTCCTAGACAACCGTTCCTTTCAGGTGGGAATCATGCACATACTAAAATAGTCAGCTTCTGCAATAATAGCAGATTGAAAGGTCTTACACAACAACTTCCCCCAAAAGACTGTACTTCCCCCCAAAACTGGACTTTTAGCAATAAAGTGATGGCAAAATGTACTGGGAGCGTGGGGGGATAACACCTGAAACCCGCTGTTTGCTGCTGAATCGGAACAAATGGCGGTCCTTAGAAAACTCAACTGACATTTCCTCCAATTCAGCAGTAAATAGGTTCTGCTGGGGAAAGTGAAGATACAAAAGGAAAAAGCCTCTCAAACCTGGGCCTAGAAATCACACACCCCACAACAACTTGGGACCTAGAAACCTCTCACCTAGTTCCTTAGAAGACTCCCTGGAAAAGACCCTGATGTTGGGAAAGATGGAGGGCACAAGGAGAAGGGGACGACAGAGGACGAGATGGTTGGACAGTGTTCTCAAAGCTACCAACACGAGTCTGACCAAACTGTGGGAGGCAGTGGAAGACAGGAGTGCCTGGCGTGCTATGGTCCATGGGGTCACGAAGAGTCGAACATGACTAAACAACAACAAGTTCCTTAGATTGGGGGACGGACGGACCCCTTCTCATTGTTTCACCACAAGGGAGTGAGATGGGGCACACAAACACTCCTCAAGAAGGCCCTGACTATCATATCAGGAAGTAAGTCATTTCTCACAGTGCAACCTGCCCTGGGATGAACTGATGAAGGGTGGCTTAAAAACTGCCCATAATAAATAAAAGGGAAGTGCTTGCTATGTCATGGATAGGAAAGCCCATCCTGTCCCCCCAGGACATGAAAGTCCACTTCCACATTTGGCACCTGTATGGCTCTAATTAATCTGTTCAGTTCTGTCAAATTAGCTGGGCAGTCGGCCAGGTGTGGTCTGGCTAAAGAGGGCTCCTTGCAAAACCAATCTGTGAAGAGTGAAGGGCATTTCAGCAGGAGATGAAGAAGAGCATTTGAATTTATTCTATTTGTAGGAACATTGGGGGAGGGTCACATTGATCAGAATGAGCATTTTTTAAAATGCAATTTTTGATACATCATTGAGTCACTCTTCATGTCATCAAAAAAGGAAGGACTTCCATGTTTTCATTGCCAGTTGAGCTTACATTTCCGAGACGTCGCTCAGCACCATTCTAGAAGTAGTGTGTATGTAAAATACACCTTCCAGTTTCCTCTATGAGCCAAGAATACACCTCAGCATAGCTGCCAAGTTTTCCCTTTTCTCACGAGGAAGCCTATTCAGCATAAGGGAAAATCCCTTAAAAAAGGGATAACTTGGCAGCTATGCACCTCAGATTTCTTTGAGAAAATAACTCAAATTTGCGGAGGCACACTCAACGGTGTCCTTGTCTTCTCCCACTTAGGACTACCTTGAGGTGGCAATAGTGGTCAAAAAATCAGGGAAGAAGTTTTTTTAAATAAACAGTGTGACTGACTGGCCACCAGTTGAAACTGACCATATTATTACGAACTCCCTGCCCAGATGTTTTTCAGCTCCTGAACTGCATAACGTACAGCCGCAAAATATGACTGACAAAACTAGTCTCCTTGCTCTTCAGAGAGCAAAATTTCTGGCCTGTTCCTGGGGCATTTTCTCAAAGAAGTAAACAACCATGCTAAAATGAGCTTTGTTTTCACCCATAGAATGGTGGTGATGGTAGCCTCCGAGCGCTCAGGGAAACACCTCTTCTATCTGCTCAGCTGTCACATATGAAACAAGTGGTTTTCTTTGATTTGTCTGAAGGCTGGGGACTTGCGCTGGTTTGGAATTATAATTGACTACTATTTCAGTTCTACAAAGAATAGGAAGTGCCATTCACGATAGACAATTAATCGTATCACATATTTGCAGGCACACACTCATGCATTTGGAAAAGGGAAAGCAAAATATCTAGTAAATCTGCCTCAAGTTAAGTCAGACAATCATTGGTCCAACTAGTCTATCTGTTCCGACAGGCAGTAGCTATCCAAGGTTTGAGGCTGGAGCAATTTCCAGCAACCGCGCAAGATCTTTTAAATTGGAGATTAGAACTATGCCATGCAAAACTGCAGCTCAGGTTCATAACATTACTTTCTGGACAACTATGTAGATACAGCCAGTAGGCCTGCTTTGGTGACAAAAATCTGACTACCGACACCAGATGCTCATGAAAGAAGTGTGGTCTTATTCTGTTCTCTAAACCTTGGGAGCCAGACCAATTACAATACAGGCTTCTCTTTATACAGTGGTACCTCGGGTTACGTACCCGATTCGTTCTGGGGTGTGGTACGTAACCCGAAAAGTACGTAAACCGAACAACCACTTCCAGGTCTGCCGAGTACATAACCCGAAATGTACACAACCCGAAGCGTACGTAACCCGAGGTTCGACTGTAATAGGTCCTTATCCTGCAGCAGAATGAAAGTCAGTTCATGTAGCTACTTCTGTTCACTTTTCTGTAAACTCTTTCTTGTGGAAACATCATGTTAAGTCTTTTATGCTTTTGGTCCAGAGGTAGCTAAGCATCTAATGCTCTCAGCCCCACCATGAAATAAGAACCATCAGGACATTCTCAATGGAAGTTCTGCAATTG
Source organism: Zootoca vivipara (assembly GCF_963506605.1). Lineage (NCBI taxonomy): Eukaryota > Metazoa > Chordata > Lepidosauria > Squamata > Lacertidae > Zootoca > Zootoca vivipara. The sequence goes on along the minus strand of NC_083284.1, from coordinate 55,989,943 downwards.
TGTAACTCACTTATTGGGGAGATTCGCCAACTCCCTTTCCTCATGGCTTTTTGAGGTTTCCTTGAAAGATATTCATGTTATTGGAAGGCCTTTTAACCATTTAAATTTATTTGATTCCGATTTTTTTTCTTTTATTGCTTGTTATATTTAGTTTAATTGCATTTCTGTAAGTTTATTATAAGCCACGTTTTGATTTGAAAAGCAGAGTACAAGTACTGTACCCAAATTTCCTTGCTTTATTACAAGGAAAGTAATAAAGGCCATCATCCTTGATTATCACAGAATTTTTTTGGCAACATGCGGTTTTTTAGGTGTCACAAATGTGTTTTATATGCTTGTAACAAATATAAGAACATAATTTGCCTACCACCCACAGTTTTTGAGTTACAAACCACATATTACCACATAGGTGGCAGCCCTTGTTGCCTTGCTCTGTAGGCCATGTTTTAAATGTGTGTTTGTAACTAGATGGAACACGTCTATATTTGTTTATACTGATGTTGTGAGGCACATATGTATGCTGAAATATTCAGATGTTGCATGATTAGTTATCCATTAGGTTTCATCCAGTGCTCTAGTACTTAGCAGGTGTGTTGCGTTGCTGTTATCAAGAACCAAAATATTTCCTTTGCACCACGGTTCCTCCATATAGTACTTGGATGGTCCTTGTGCTTCTAGAATGCCACAGTTATTCACCCAGTTAGTTTCTGCTATGTGCTTGGGAGAATTAACATCAAATCTCAGAAGTCAAGTTTCACTCCACTTGTGCGTAAGGAATACAAATTTTACTTCGGTATTCAGATCAAGACCATGGGCCCCACATATTTGTTGTAAAACATACATAACCCTGCTAACACCCTGGCTAAAAGATGAATCTCGCAGAATGCAGTTTGCTGTACTCATGGTTTGGAGAGAGCGCGGATAGACCACGCCATAGACTGTTACTTGTGCTTGACTCAACTTGAAAGCAGTGATGCTTCACATAGGCAACAAATACCCTTCTGCTCCACTAACTTATGCTATCCATATGAAGGAATTGCATGACAACGTTTGTTAGGGGGGACCTAGGCCTCTTCCTCTTTCCCCCTTGACTTCAAGGTTTTCAAGATGGAGGTGGAGGGAACAACCGTTGTCACCTGCAATTCCTGTGCAATGTTTGTTTTCTTGCCAAAGGATGTGGGTAGCTACACGTGCAACAATTGCAAGTTGGTTGCCCTACTAGAAAACAAGGTTGCCCTTCTGGAAGAGAAGGTGCAGCAGCTTCAGGGGCGTGTATCTACGCTCCAGAGAATTAAAGAGCTGGAGCTTTTCTTGGATGCAGCAGAGCACACTGTCTGCACCAAGGAGGAGACAGGGGATCTCCCTGAGGAGGAGGTCAGTTCCCCAACACAGCAGCCAGATGTATGGAGGAACGTGACTCATAGAAGTAGAAGGCCCAGGGATCACTCTGAGTGCTTAGAATTACACAACCGTTTTGAAGTGCTCATGGAAGACGAGGAACAGACTCCACCTGAGGATCTCTCCCTCATCACAGTTGATGAGGAATATGAAGACGAGCAGCAAAGTCAGTCCTCCGGGAATATGCAGGTAACCTTGGAAGGGACAGCACATGGAAGAATCCCAACCAAGCCTATGAAGAGGCGTGTAGTGGTGATAGGGGATTCCCTACTGAGGGGTACAGAAGCAGTGATCTGTGGGCCTGACAAGATGTCTCGAGAGGTGTGCTGTCTACCTGGGGCCAAGATCAAAGATGTAACAGAACGGCTGCAAGGAATCATAAAACCCACCGACAAATACCCCTTCCTTTTGGTGCATGTGGGAACCAATGACACTGCAAGCCATAGCTTACAGAAGATCAAAAATGATTATGAGGCTCTGGGCAGGAAGTTGAAGCAATTAGATGCACAAATTGTCATCTCTTCTGTCCTCCCAGTTGAACGACATGGCCCAGGGAGAGAGGGAAAAATAGGGGAAGTGAACAACTGGCTTCGCAAATGGTGCAAACAGGAACGGTTTGGATTCCTAGATCACGGTCTGCAGTTTCTTGAAGATGGACTTCTGGCAAGTGATGGACTGCACCTCACAAAAGTTGGGAGGAATGTTTTTGCCACAAAACTCAAAAACCTCATCAGGAGGGCTTTAAACTGACTTATGTGGGGGAGGGAGACAGTGGTCCTGAAGGTAGGAGTCTATCAAATGCTGAAGATGATCATCCAAATGTCAAGGACCAAATGGAGCAAGCAGCATGCAGACCTAGTGGTGGGACGAAAATATCCTTAAATAAGAGACATGGGGGAATGATCAACGGTCTTCAATGTCTGTATACTAATGCACAGAGCATGGGAAATAAACAAGATGAACTTGAGCTCTTGGTACAGCAAACTAAATATGACATAATAGGCATCACTGAAACCTGGTGGGATGAGTCTCACGACTGGAATGTAGTAATAGAGGGATACAATCTATTTAAGAGAAATAGACCAAACAGGAAAGGAGGAGGAGTAGCTTTATATGTTAGGGATATGTATACCTGTGAAGAGATCCAGGATTTAAAACTTCAAAGCCAAATTGAGAGTATCTGGGTCAAAATTAAGGGAGAGAAAAACAACAGTGATCTCATTGTGGGAGTTTACTATAGATCCCCAAGCCAAACTGAGGACACAGATGATGCCTTCCTGGAACAGATGGCCAAGCATTCCAAAGGAAGTGAGATAGTAGTAATGGGGGATTTCAACTATCCTGATATTTTTTGGATGTCAAACTCAGCCAAGAGCATGAGGTCGAACAGATTCCTCACTGGCCTTGCAGACAACTTCATTGTCCAGAAAGTGGGAGAAGCAACAAGAGGATCAGCCATTTTAGATCTGGTCCTAACCAATAGTGATGACTTGGTTAGTGGGGTAGAAGTGGCAGGATCATTAGGTGGGAGTGACCATGCTCTTCTGGAGTTTATTATCCAGCGGAAAGGAGCAACCAAGCATACTAAGGTCCAAATTCTAGACTTTAAGAAAGCCGACTTCAGAAAACTTAGGGAAACGCTGGGTGAAATCCCATGGACACTAATACTAAAAGGGAAGGGAGTTCATGATGGTTGGGAGTTTGTTAAAAGGGAGATATTAAAAGCACAACTTCAGGCAATACCAATGAGACGGAAACATGGAAGGTGCCTAAAGAAGCCAGGCTGGCTATCTAAAGAACTTTTGACTGAGTTAAGATTTAAAAGGGATATGTACAAAAAATGGAAAAGGGGGGAAATCTCCAGAGAGGAATTCAAACATATAGCCAGCACGTGTAGAGACAAAGTCAGAAAAGCTAAAGCACAGAATGAACTCAGGCTCGCTAGAGAGGTTAAAAGCAACAAAAAGGGCTTTTATGGGTATGTCCGTAGCAAAAGGAAAAACAAGGAAACAGTGGGGTCACTCAGAGGAGAAGATGGTGAAATGCAAACAGGGGACAGAGAAAGGGCAGAACTCCTCAATGCCTTCCTTGCCTCAGTCTTCTCCAAGAAAGAAAACAACGCCCGACCTGAAGAATATGGAGCAGATGATTCAGCAGGGGAAACACAGCCCAGAATAAGTAAGGAGGTAGTACAAGAATACTTGGCTAGTTTAGATGTATTCAAGTCTCCAGGGCCAGATGAACTGCATCCAAGAGTATTAAAAGAACTGGCAGAGGTGATTTCAAAACCACTGGCAATAATCTTTGAAAATTCCTGGAGAACAGGCGAAGTTCCAGCAGACTGGAGGAGGGCAAATGTTGTTCCTATTTTCAAAAAGGGGAAAAGAGAGGACCCAAACAATTACCGCCCAGTCAGCCTGACATCAATACCAGGAAAGATTCTAGAGCAGATCATTAAGCAAACAGTCTGTGAGCACCTAGAAAGAAACTCTGTGATCACTAAAAGTCAGCATGGGTTCCTGAAAAATAAGTCATGTCAGACTAATCTGATCTCATTTTTTGACAGAATTACAAGCCTGGTAGATGAAGGGAACGCTGTGGATGTAGCCTATCTTGATTTCAGCAAGGCCTTTGACAAGGTGCCCCATGAAATTCTTTTTTTTTTTATAATCTATTTTTATTAATTTTCCAATTAAAACACGATTATATCACATTCATTATTTCGAATTATACAAATACATATCAATTAAACCGAATATTATGCCAAATCATATAATATTTTCTGGAGTTCCCATGCTTCAAAAATTTGGGGATTCCTCGCACCCGTCTACTGCCGTCTTTTTCTAAAGTCCAAATCTTCTCTCAAAATCCAAAATAAGCCCGATCATTCCCCACCAGTCACTAAAATATTTTCTTCATTCATCCGATTTTTCCACAGCTGCTGAAATAAGTATCAAACGAGAGTTCACATATATTCTTTCTCCTGTGTGAGTTTTAATCGTCCTGCCCCCCCCCCCATATATCTTCTGTCCGGAATGTCCTGTTGCGCCAGCCTTTCAACACGGAGCAGCGCCATCTTAAAAAGCTTAGATCACTTTCGTTTTCTTAAGCTTTTTATTTTTTAAACCACCGATCTTTGTAAAATTTACAGCTTTTTCAGGCAAAGAAACAGCAGTCACTTTATGCATAGACTCTTGATAAGTTTGTAGCTCTCCTTGCCCTGTAGCTGAACTTAGCTTCAGATCGCTGTTCAAATTCAAAGTGCGTCACAACCATAAATCCACTGAGCGCATTCCAGGGACTCCGACCATCCAGTTAAAGGGGGGCTTCTCTCTTCAGTAGTTTTCCAACTTCAAAGGATATGCTCAATAAAATAGTTTATAAAGTTCATTACTCACTCAGGTATTCTTTATCTCTCATTTGTTCCAAACAAACAAGGACGTCCCGTCCGGGAAGGTATGGAGTAACTCGTAGAGTATATGAAAAAAATAAAAAAGCTCGCTTCCCTTCTCGTTACGTCCCCATCAATCTTTCTTCCAGATAACATACAGCTTTGACTTCTCACCCTCAGCAGCACAAATTCCTTGGCAGTAAACAGAGCTTCTTCCCCTCCTTCCGAAGCATGTCCATGAATACGCCTAATTATCTTCTTTAATCATGGAGATCCCGCCATGCAGGTTAGCGTCCGGGAGTGCCGACATTTCATGAGTGCTCTCAGCCCAAGCCCCCCCCCCCACTCCTTAATCGGAGTGGGTTTGGGGGCATCGCGGGCCCGCGGGCCCTCTCCGTAACCCCGGAGAGGTAGGGGGGTTGCCTTTAACTCCCCTGGCAACCGCCGAATTCCTCATGAAGGTCGGAGAGATGGAACAAGGGTCAGCCATTCCTGCAGGCGGAAGCGGAACTCTCCGGTGCCCCATGAAATTCTTGTAAAGAAGCTGGTAAAATGTGGGCTAGACAATGCTACCATTCAGTGGATTTGTAACTGGCTTACTGACCGAACCCAAAGGGTGCTCATCAATGGCTCCTCCTCATCCTGGAGAGTAGTGACTAGTGGGGTGCCACAGGGTTCTGTCTTGGGCCCAGTCTTGTTCAACATCTTTATCAACATGTGATGTCTTCTACAATGCATTCAGTATAATAGCTATAACAACAATGCTTGGCACATCTGCAGTGATCTGAAAATAATTGCACTCCTCCTCAGTTTACAACTAGGATACATGAAATACACAAGATACTATTGTTTTAGTTCGAGTGGGACAGTCAAGCCTGAACTAGTATCAGCATACTTTCAGATTGCTGTGGGGCATAAGTAAAATATAAAAGTGAAATACAGATGCAAAACAACATCAGCAAAAAATCAGGTGTGTTCATAATTTAATTAAAAAACCCTACTCCCAGATATTTTTTGCCTCACTTACTTAATAATAAATTCTTCAGCATAACAGTGGTGGGCAGAAGACAAAATCTGAATCCATTTCCAAGTTCAGCACCCTATTTCGTGCAAGACAAACAATATTTCTTGCACATCACAAAAATTTTGTGAGGGGTTTTTTTTTGTCACAGAGTGTTTGATTCTACTTCTTAACACACAAGGCCTCAGATCCGGTGATTTCATTTACTGACTATGGGCAATATCTTTTGATAGATATTTCATCTATGGATTTGACTGACACTAAGCCATAGATGTGGTAGAGTATTCCATACATTAAGAATATATTTCTTGGGTCTCTCCCAAACTTACAGTAAATCATCTTTAGTGGATAAGCCCAATTGCTGCTATTATGAGAAAAATCCCTTGCTCTATCAATTGTTTTGACACAGTCTTTTTTAAAAAAAAATAAACATCTATTATGTCCTCTCTGTCGTTGTGGCAGCTTCTCTTCTCCCCGTTCAACCTTCAAAAGGTTTTTGTTGTTGTTGTTTAGTTGTTCAGTCGTGTCCGACTCTTAATGACCCCATGAACCAGAGCACGTCAGGCACTCCTGTCTTCCACTGCCTCCCGCAGTTTGGTCAGACTCAAGTTGGTACCTTCGAGAACACTGTCCAACCATCTCATCCTCTGTCGTCCCCTTCTCCTTGTGCCCTCCATCTTTCCCAACATCAGGGTCTTTTCCAGGGAGTCTTCTCTTCTCATGAGGTGGCCAAAGTACTGGAGCATCAGCTTCAGGATCTGTCCTTCCAGTGAGCACTCAGGGCTGAATTCCTTAAGAACGGATAGGTTTGATCCTCTTGCAGTCCATGGGACTCTCAAGAGTCTCCTCCAGCACCAGAATTCAAAAGCATCAATTCTTCAGAGATCAGCCTTCTTTATGGTCCAGCTCTCACTTCCATACATCACTACTGGGAAAACCATAGCTTTAACTATACAGACCTTTGTTGGCAAGGTGATGTCTCTGCTTTTTAAGCTGCTGTCTAGGTTTGTCATTGCTTTTCTCCCAAGAAGCAGGCGTCTTTTAATTTCACCATCTGCAGTGATCATGGAACCCAAGAAAGTAAAATCTCTCACTGCCTCCATTTCTTCCCCTTCTATTTGCCAGGAGGTGCTGGGACCAGTGGCCATGATCTTAGTTTTTTTGATGTTAAGCTTCAGACCATATTTTGCGCTCCCCTCTTTCACCCTCATTAAAAGGTTCTTTAATTCCTCCTCACTTTCTGCCATCAAGGTTGTGTCATCAGCATATCTGAGGTTGTTGATATTTCTTCCGGCAATCTTAATTCCAGTTTGGGATTCATTCAGTCCAGCCTTTCTCAAAAGGTTTTGCTTCCACTCAAAAGAAGGACGGAAATGTCCTTGTAAAAGAATCAGCCGCCACTATCTGAAGAAGCTGAGTGAAAAGAATGCCCTCGCCCCACCCACAGGAGCAGAGCAGCTGTAGCTGCAAGGATTACAAAGGATAAGTGAGAGTCGGACCTTGAAATCTACCTGAGTACTGGGATGACATCAAATAAGTCTCTTCTTCCCTTTCAGTGCTGAAATTCACACATGGCTCTGCTTTCTCAGAAACGACTTTAGAGTTCAACTATGGTTACCAGGAGTTTCACATGCATACCATGTTAAGTGACCTAACCTAGTTACTTCTGGTTATTTCTTAGTCTGTGTACAAATCACACATTTAAAGTATGCTCTCTCCCCTCCCCAACTATCCTAAGAACTATAGTCCACAGCTCACAGAGCTACAATTCCCAGCACCGTTAATAAACGATAATTGCCAGGATTCTTTGGGGAGGGGAGGAATGTGCTTTAAGGCAGGGTACTCACCATGCATTTCAACACCTTTCTAAGTTCATTATCAAACTGTTTCAGCTGTTCCAAGAAAACATCATGATGTAAGGCGAACTGATCGACTGTTGCCCCATCTGAAGGCAGCCCTGTTTAGGGAAGTTTTTAATGTTTGATGTTTTATCGTGTTTTTAATATTCTGCTGGGAGCCGCCCAGAATGGCTGGGGAAACCTAGCCAGATGGGTGGGGTATAAATAATAAATTATTATTAAGGCACCTGCAGTTATCCAGAATATCCTACAAAACGATTACTGTACATATTTTGAACTTCACTTGCAGCACACACCCCAGAAAGGATGGCAAGCAGTGACTTAGATTAGCCATTTTCAAACTTTCTACCATCATCAAGCACTTCCTTATGTTTAGTCAAAATCACATATTTCCTTGTAATTTGAACATTTTGCCTGAGCAACAGAAAATAAATTTGCTCCATTATCTTTTGAGCCCTTCAAATATTTCTGGATGGCTGTCATACAGTTTCTTAATCATCTCTTTGCTAAGCTGAACAACCTGGATGGTTGAGTCCAAACACTTGGGAACAGGGCCAAGGCCTTTCTGTTCTTTGTAGCCATTTAGGGGCTTCAAGTATTTGGCCTTTTGAGGTTTGATAATGTCATGATATTTATGATATTTAACTTGCTTTATCCTCCCGTTGACTTTTTAATGCTATATTTGTATTTTGTTTATCTCTTTGACATCTGATGTCAAAATGCGATCAAACAACTACACAACTTTCCAAAGACATCTGAAGGCAGCCCAGAATTGGGAAGTTTTAAATATTTGACTTTGCTGTGTTTTATGATGTTGAAAGTCACCACCCAGTCAGATGGGTGGGGTAGTAGCAGTAGTAGTAATCATCATCATCATCATCATCAGGGCCGTCTTAAGCATATCTGGCGCCCTGGTGCGAAGATCCCTCCGGCGCCACCCCCACGCCCCATTTCCCAGCACGGCTGTCTGGCAGCTCAGCGGACATTACACCAAGAGAACCTCAGTTATGGGGCATAAAAAGTACCATTAATACTCAAATAATCCTCAAAACAAAATACTTTTCAATGACAAGTGCTGGAGTAAATGGCTTGCTACAACCTGCTGGGCATCAGCCCCGCAGTGTGCATTTGATAACATAGTTTTAGATCCCCTACAGTAAGGATGGGACACCTTTGTAGCTTGGTTGGGCAGATTTTTATCTCCCTCTACCCCACACACCAACTTTGACAGGTGGGCAGGACTACCTAACTGTCAATCATCTGGCAGTATCATTATGCAAGATGATTTGGCCACCTGTCCAAAGTTGGACCACGGAGATGATAGCGAACAAACAAGACTGACCTTTTTCCCCCTGCAGGGTTCAGGTGTGTGAGCTCTCTCTATGGTAACTCATTACTTCAGGTGTAGGGCACGTGGGTGTGGCTTTTGAATAACAGTCTCAGTGAACTACAGTTCCCCTGCCCTTGCTCAGCTGGTTGGATATTTCAAGTTTTAGGAATTTCTGTTGTTGCCAAAGCTTATTATTTGACGTTACCATGCCATCTTACTTAAACCATATGAGACTTTTAAAAAATAGCTCAAATAAATATATCAAACTTGAGAAGCATCAAGAACTACAGTAAACAAGAATACTGCTAATTTGCATTACTCGGTTGCATGTTGACAGGATTTGATCACCATCTGCATTGCAATCGCACACTGTTCTCTTCTCTCATCTCTTATATTCATTTCCCCTTTGTCCTTTGGCTCACCCCACTCACCGCACCATTAAAATGTGCTACATAAAATCATCACAGCCTTCAAAAATCCACCCTAGCTGTGAAATGCCATAATCAACCCACAGCCCAGTCCTATGTGTGGGAGACCTGAACATATATGATATTCCCTTGTAGTTTCAATTTTTCCAAAAGAGATACTGGTACTGAGGAAAGTTTTTTGGGTTTTTTAAAAGAGATACAGAACAGTTATTTATATAATCAAATAATGTTTACATCTCCTCTAAGCAATGCTGGAGAAATGTTAATTACGGCCTTGTGGCGGTTCCCTCACTGCGAGAAGCAAAGCTACGGGGAACCAGGCAGAGGGCCTTCTCGGTAGTGGCACCCGCCCTGTGGAACGCCCTCCCATCAGAGGTCAGAGAGATAAACAACTACCTGACATTTAGAAAATACTTAAAGGCTGCCCTGTTTAGGGAATTTTTTAATCTGTGATATTTTAATGTATTTTAGTGTGTGTTGGAAGCCACCCAGAGTGGCGGAGGGACGGGGACGGGTGGACAGATGGGCAGGGTATAAATAATAGTTGTTGTTGTTGTTATTATTATTATTAATGTGGGGGTATAGTAAAGCTGAGCTTGCCACAAATTGAGAAACTTCATTTCTTGGAGACAATTGTCATAACTCAGCAGAAACACTGTGAAGTATCATCAAGAGTATTATAGTACTTTCTAATCTGAATGATCCCCAACTGCCTATGTGTGTGTTTTATAGTCAGAGCTTCTTTTTATCCACTTTGATTCCATTCCCCCCCCCCCCCCCCCATGGTAAGGCTTCCAGAAATCTGGTCAACACTCTTCTATTGTTCTATTCTTTTTCACACATTTACTACTATATGAGGTTTCTGGGTGCCAGACTCCTGTAATCCCTAGATCAAACTGCGGCCCTCCAGATGTTTTGGCCTACAACTCCCATGATCCCTAGCTAACAGGACCAGTGGTTGGGGAAGATGGGAATTGTAGTCCAAAACATCTGGAGGGCCGAAATTTGGGGGTGCCTGCCCTAGATTCACCAAGTGTTAGAATTTAATCTAGATTTGGTCTGTTAAACTAATCCCTAATCCCTGGATCCAGATTAAGACAAAATAGCTTCCTGTGCTGAGGTGAGCACCTGAGTGATAGGCCATTAAGAGAACAAAGGCTCAAAAGGCTCTTGCGAAAAAGAAAATGGGTGCCCCCCCTCCCTCAACAGATAAAGTTTAGAGAGTTTAGGAGTACAGTGGTACCTCGGGTTGCAAACACCTCGGGTTACAAACACTTCAGGTTACAGACTCCACTAACTCGAAAGTAGTTCCTTGGGCTAAGAACTTTACCTCAGGATGAGAACAGAAATCGCACGGCGGCAGCAGGAGGCCCCATTAGCTAAAGTGGTACTTCAGGTTAAAAACAGTTTCAGGTTAAGAACGGACCTCTGGAACGAACTAAATAATGTGAGATGGATGCAAAATGCTGGAGGCTGGAAAGGCAGAGTCAGAGCACAATGTTTGCTTTCCGCTTGAATCCAAGGCTGTGGTTATGGGAGAACCAAGACCCTTTTGGGGTGTTAATGCGGTGAACCTCTCAATCATAGGGTCAGGTTGTATTTATGTGTAACTAAACCATACAACATAAAGACACCAAAGTCTCTGCTGTGCCTCATTCCAAAAGGAAACACGAAGCCTGGGAAACCTTGGAATCTTGCACTGCTCGGAGATTGGGGTGGCATGCAACAATATATATTTAATCAGCACACCAAGGAAAAATAAATTGCTACAGTGAATGAAGAAGTCCTTTTACTTGGTGAAAAAGCTGAGTGTGCCTTTTTTATTTGCTAGGTTATTATTTATATCGTTTACAAACATAACCCAAAAAAGGCAGTTTCCTGCTCTGAGGAGCTTACAGTGTACTTTGATGAAGGAAATGGAAGAAAGGGGAAGGGGAGGTTGACACTTGGAGTGAAAGTGAGCAAAATGGGCAGACACAAGATCTTCTCATTTGAAAGATAAATACAGTGGAACCTCGGTTTATGAACACCTCAGTTTATGAATTTTTGGTTTATGAACGCCGCGGACCCATCTGGAACGGATTAATCCACTTTCCATTACTTTCAATGGGAAAGTTCGCTTCAGTTTATGAACACTTCAGTTTAAGTACTCCGCAGACTGTCTGGAACAGATTAATCCACTTTCCATTACTTTCAATGGGAAAGTTCGCTTCAGTTTATGAACGCTTCAGTTTATGAGCAGACTTCCGGAACCAATTGTGTTCGTAAACCGAGGTACCACTGTATCTACTTCTATCCTAGTAGAACTATTAACTAAACTACATTAATCCACTGCCAGAATATAGGGCAACAGTTCCTGTTTGCTGAGGCAGTGATTGTGCAGGAAACATTAAACAGACTGCTATTTTGCACTATGAGAATATAAAATTGCCAGGCATGCTACTGACTAGGCAGCCTTTTGACAGGTTGATGGGGGGGGGGTCCTTGGAAAGACATAGTTGCAGAACTGTATCTAAAATTGCCCCCAACGGAGTCGAATTGCCAAAGCAGGTTCCAGGCATGGTGGCTCCATTTGCAGAGACAGAACATGCTTTCTATACAGGAAGGATGTGTTGGGCTCTATATTGTGACATCTCAAATCAAACAATTATACAGCAATTACCCCCTTGTTTGGCAACAATTTCACGTGCTTCAATTTGAGCCCTGACTAACATCTTTGTGATTATGATATTAATCATAAATATCTTGATGCTGCATCTTAATAGAAATTTAATAGAATTTGTTATCACAGATAAAAGTATTGGTACACTCTCTTGTACAGTCGTACCTCGGAAGTCTAACGGAATCCATTCTGGAAGTCCATTCAACTTCCAAAACATTCGGAAACCAAAGTGCAGCTTCTGATTGGCTGCAGGACGTTCGGCTTCCAAAACTTTTTTCAAAAAAAATCGAAAGTCAGAACACTCACTTCCGGTTTTCAATCATTCGGGAGCCGAAACATTCGACTCCCGAGGCGTTCAGGAGCTGAGATGCAACTGTACTTCACTCTTTAGTCCTAGTGCTCTTCTTAGCTAACACACCTGCTCTTACAAAACAAAACAAAAATTGCAAAGGAAATAATAATACTGCCAAAAGTGGAGCGCTATCACTGAAATCCTCTGGCTATTCAATCCCTGGAAGCGGTTGAAGTGCTGCTCTGTGGGCAGATAGGGGAGTGTGGCAGTGGAACAAGATGCCCAGCACCAGACATCTGGAATACTTAAGGAAGGGTTCAGTGGCTGGAAGACTCTGCTGGCCAAATTTGAGTTTGCTGCAAGTTGAACAAGGTAAAGGACCCCTGTGGACAGTTAAGTACAATAATAATAATAGTAATAATAATAATAATAATAATTTATTATTTATACCCCGCCCATCTGGCCGGGTTCCCCCAGCCACTCTGGGCGGCTTCCAACAAAACAGAAATTCTAAAATACAGAAATCCATCAAACATTAAAATACAGAAATCCATCAAACATTAAAAGCTTCCCTAAACAGGGCTGCCTTGAGATGCCTTCTAAAGGTCTGGTAATTGTTGTTCTCTTTGACCTCTAGTGGGAGGGCATTCCACAGGGTGGGTGCCACTACCGAGAAGGCCCTCTGCCTGGTTCCCTGTAACTTGGCTTCTCGTAGTGAGGGAACCGCCAGAAGGCCCTCGGAGCTGGACCTCAGTGTCCGGGCAGAACGATGGGGGTGGAGACGCTCCTTCAGGTATACCGGACCGAGGCCGTTTAGGGCTTTAAAGGTCAACACCAACACTTTGAATTGTGCTCGGAAACGTACTGGGAGCCAATGTAGGTCTTTCAGGACCGGTGTTATGTTGTCTCGGCGGCCGCTCCCAGTCACCAGTCCAGCGGCCGCATTCTGGATTAGTTGTAGTTTCCGGGTCACCTTCAAAGGTAGCCCCACGTAGAGCGCATTGCAGTAGTCCAAGCGAGAGATAACTAGAGCATGCACCACTCTGGAGAGACAGTCAGTGGGCAGGTAGGGACTCAGCCTGCGTACCAGATGGAGCTGATAAACAGCTGTCTTGGACACAGAGTTGACCTGTGCCTCCATGGACAGCTGTGAGTCTAAGATGACTCCCAGGCTGCGCACCTGGTCTTTCAGGGGCACAGTTACCCCATTCAGGACCAGGGAGTCCTCCAGACCCGCCCGCCTCCTGTCCCCCACAAACAGTACTTCTGTCTTGTCAGGATTCAATCTCAATCTGTTAGCCGCCATCCATCCTCCAACCGCCTCCAAGCACTCACACAGGACCTTCACCGCCTTCACTGGTTCTGATTTAAAAGAGAGGTAGAGCTGGGTATCATCAGCATACTGATGGACACCCAGCCCAAACCCCCTGATGATCTCTCCCAGCGGCTGCATATAGATGTTAAAAAGCATGGGGGAGAGGACAGAACCCTGAGGCACCCCACAAGTGAGAGCCCAGGGGTCTGAACACTCATCCCCCACCACCACTTTCTGAACACGGCCCAGGAGGAAGGAGCGGAACCACTGCATGACAGTGCCCCCAGCTCCCAAACCCTCTAGACGATCCAGAAGGATGTTATGGTCGATGGTGTCAAAAGCCGCTGAGAGATCCAGCAGAACAAGGAAACAGCTCTTACCTTTGTCCCTAGCCCGCCGGAGATCATCGACCAGTGCGACCAAGGCAGTTTCAGTCCCATGATGAGGCCTGAATCCTGACTGGAAGGGATCCAAATGGTCCGCTTCTTCCAGGCGTGCCTGAAGTTGTTCAGCAACCACTCGCTCAATCACCTTGCCCAAGAATGGAAGTTTTGCGACTGGGCGATAGTTGGCCATATTGGCCGGATCTAAAGATGGTTTTTTAAGAAGCGGTTTAATAACCGCCTCTTTCAGGGGGTCTGGGAAGGCTCCTTCATGGAGAGAAGCATTTACCAACCCGCGAAGCCCATCGCCCAGCCCTTCCTGGCTAGCTTTTATAAGCCAGGATGGGCAAGGATCAAGGAGACAGGTGGTTGGTTTCACTCGTCGAAGCAGCCTGTCCACATCCTCGGAGGTAACAGATTGAAATTGATCCCACAAAACTTGACTAGACAGGACTCTAGCACTCCCCCGCCCCGGCCCTGCTCCCACGGTGGAGTCTACCTCTTCCCGAATCTGAGCGACTTTATCTGCAAAAAACTTTGCAAAATCATTGCAGGAGATCATGTGGCCTGTACTGGGCCCGGATGGAGCAGGTGGTTCCGCTAAATTGTGAACCACCTGGAAGAGTCTCCTGCTGCTGTTTTCTGCAGATGCGATGGAGACGGTGAAGAAGGTCCTCTTCGCTGTCGCCATTGCCACTTGGTAGGCTCGAAGTTGAGCTCTAGCCCGTGTCCGGTCTGATTCAAAATGAGTTTTCCGCCACCGGCGCTCTAGCCGTCTCAACGACTGTTTCATCGCCCTCAGCGCCGGGGAAAACCACGGGGCTGTCCGGGCTCCATGCAATCTGAGAGGGCGCTTCGGAGCCAGACAGTCAATAGCGCTGGTTAACTCCGCATTCCAGCGGGCCACCAGGGAATCAGCTGAAAGGCCATCGGCATGGGATAAAACATCCCCTACCACTCTCTGGAAGCCAATTGGATCCATTAAGTAGTGGGGGCGGACCATCCGAATCGGTCCCACCTCCCTGCAGAGGGGAAGGGTTGCGGAGAAGTCCAGTTGCACCAGAAAGTGATCTGACCATGGCACTTCTTTTGTTTCGCTTTTACTTAATGTCAGATCACCAACATCCATAGAGGTAAACACCAAGTCCAAGGCATGTCCGCGGCTATGAGTTGGGCCAGACTTATTCAGGGACAGCCCCATGGTGGCCATGCTTTCCACGAAGTCCCGAGCGGCTCCTTGTAAGGTCGTGTCGGCATGGATGTTAAAATCCCCTAAGACAACCAAGCTAGGTGTCTCCAGGAGCACATCCGACACGACCTGAAGCAGCTCGGGCAGGGAATCCTTGGTGCAGCGGGGAGGTCGGTACACCAAAAGGAATCCTGTACTGCCCCTATTGCCCAACTTCCAGAACATGCACCACTGTATCTACTTCTATCCTAGTAGAACTATTAACTAAACTACATTAATCCACTGCCAGAATATAGGGCAACAGTTCCTGTTTGCTGAGGCAGTGATTGTGCAGGAAACATTAAACAGACTGCTATTTTGCACTATGAGAATATAAAATTGCCAGGCATGCTACTGACTAGGCAGCCTTTTGACAGGTTGATGGGGGGGGGGGGTCCTTGGAAAGACATAGTTGCAGAACTGTATCTAAAATTGCCCCCAACGGAGTCGAATTGCCAAAGCAGGTTCCAGGCATGGTGGCTCCATTTGCAGAGACAGAACATGCTTTCTATACAGGAAGGATGTGTTGGGCTCTATATTGTGACATCTCAAATCAAACAATTATACAGCAATTACCCCCTTGTTTGGCAACAATTTCACGTGCTTCAATTTGAGCCCTGACTAACATCTTTGTGATTATGATATTAATCATAAATATCTTGATGCTGCATCTTAATAGAAATTTAATAGAATTTGTTATCACAGATAAAAGTATTGGTACACTCTCTTGTACAGTCGTACCTCGGAAGTCTAACGGAATCCATTCTGGAAGTCCGTTCAACTTCCAAAACATTCGGAAACCAAAGTGCAGCTTCTGATTGGCTGCAGGACGTTCGGCTTCCAAAACTTTTTTCAAAAAAAATCGAAAGTCAGAACACTCACTTCCGGTTTTCAATCATTCGGGAGCCGAAACATTCGACTCCCGAGGCGTTCAGGAGCTGAGATGCAACTGTACTTCACTCTTTAGTCCTAGTGCTCTTCTTAGCTAACACACCTGCTCTTACAAAACAAAACAAAAATTGCAAAGGAAATAATAATACTGCCAAAAGTGGAGCGCTATCACTGAAATCCTCTGGCTATTCAATCCCTGGAAGCGGTTGAAGTGCTGCTCTGTGGGCAGATAGGGGAGTGTGGCAGTGGAACAAGATGCCCAGCACCAGACATCTGGAATACTTAAGGAAGGGTTCAGTGGCTGGAAGACTCTGCTGGCCAAATTTGAGTTTGCTGCAAGTTGAACAAGGTAAAGGACCCCTGTGGACAGTTAAGTACAATAATAATAATAGTAATAATAATAATAATAATAATTTATTATTTATACCCCGCCCATCTGGCCGGGTTCCCCCAGCCACTCTGGGCGGCTTCCAACAAAACAGAAATTCTAAAATACAGAAATCCATCAAACATTAAAATACAGAAATCCATCAAACATTAAAAGCTTCCCTAAACAGGGCTGCCTTGAGATGCCTTCTAAAGGTCTGGTAATTGTTGTTCTCTTTGACCTCTAGTGGGAGGGCATTCCACAGGGTGGGTGCCACTACCGAGAAGGCCCTCTGCCTGGTTCCCTGTAACTTGGCTTCTCGTAGTGAGGGAACCGCCAGAAGGCCCTCGGAGCTGGACCTCAGTGTCCGGGCAGAACGATGGGGGTGGAGACGCTCCTTCAGGTATACCGGACCGAGGCCGTTTAGGGCTTTAAAGGTCAACACCAACACTTTGAATTGTGCTCGGAAACGTACTGGGAGCCAATGTAGGTCTTTCAGGACCGGTGTTATGTGGTCTCGGCGGCCGCTCCCAGTCACCAGTCTAGCGGCCGCATTCTGGATTAGTTGTAGTTTCCGGGTCACCTTCAAAGGTAGCCCCACGTAGAGCGCATTGCAGTAGTCCAAGCGAGAGATAACTAGAGCATGCACCACTCTGGAGAGACAGTCAGTGGGCAGGTAGGGACTCAGCCTGCGTACCAGATGGAGCTGATAAACAGCTGTCTTGGACACAGAGTTGACCTGTGCCTCCATGGACAGCTGTGAGTCTAAGATGACTCCCAGGCTGCGCACCTGGTCTTTCAGGGGCACAGTTACCCCATTCAGGACCAGGGAGTCCTCCAGACCCGCCCGCCTCCTGTCCCCCACAAACAGTACTTCTGTCTTGTCAGGATTCAATCTCAATCTGTTAGCCGCCATCCATCCTCCAACCGCCTCCAAGCACTCACACAGGACCTTCACCGCCTTCACTGGTTCTGATTTAAAAGAGAGGTAGAGCTGGGTATCATCAGCATACTGATGGACACCCAGCCCAAACCCCCTGATGATCTCTCCCAGCGGCTGCATATAGATGTTAAAAAGCATGGGGGAGAGGACAGAACCCTGAGGCACCCCACAAGTGAGAGCCCAGGGGTCTGAACACTCATCCCCCACCACCACTTTCTGAACACGGCCCAGGAGGAAGGAGCGGAACCACTGCATGACAGTGCCCCCAGCTCCCAAACCCTCTAGACGATCCAGAAGGATGTTATGGTCGATGGTGTCAAAAGCCGCTGAGAGATCCAGCAGAACAAGGAAACAGCTCTTACCTTTGTCCCTAGCCCGCCGGAGATCATCGACCAGTGCGACCAAGGCAGTTTCAGTCCCATGATGAGGCCTGAATCCTGACTGGAAGGGATCCAAATGGTCCGCTTCTTCCAGGCGTGCCTGAAGTTGTTCAGCAACCACTCGCTCAATCACCTTGCCCAAGAATGGAAGTTTTGCGACTGGGCGATAGTTGGCCATATTGGCCGGATCTAAAGATGGTTTTTTAAGAAGCGGTTTAATAACCGCCTCTTTCAGGGGGTCTGGGAAGGCTCCTTCATGGAGAGAAGCATTTACCAACCCGCGAAGCCCATCGCCCAGCCCTTCCTGGCTAGCTTTTATAAGCCAGGATGGGCAAGGATCAAGGAGACAGGTGGTTGGTTTCACTCGTCGAAGCAGCCTGTCCACATCCTCGGAGGTAACAGATTGAAATTGATCCCACAAAACTTGACTAGACAGGACTCTAGCACTCCCCCGCCCCGGCCCTGCTCCCACGGTGGAGTCTACCTCTTCCCGAATCTGAGCGACTTTATCTGCAAAAAACTTTGCAAAATCATTGCAGGAGATCATGTGGCCTGTACTGGGCCCGGATGGAGCAGGTGGTTCCGCTAAATTGTGAACCACCTGGAAGAGTCTCCTGCTGCTGTTTTCTGCAGATGCGATGGAGACGGTGAAGAAGGTCCTCTTCGCTGTCGCCATTGCCACTTGGTAGGCTCGAAGTTGAGCTCTAGCCCGTGTCCGGTCTGATTCAAAATGAGTTTTCCGCCACCGGCGCTCTAGCCGTCTCAACGACTGTTTCATCGCCCTCAGCGCCGGGGAAAACCACGGGGCTGTCCGGGCTCCATGCAATCTGAGAGGGCGCTTCGGAGCCAGACAGTCAATAGCGCTGGTTAACTCCGCATTCCAGCGGGCCACCAGGGAATCAGCTGAAAGGCCATCGGCATGGGATAAAACATCCCCTACCACTCTCTGGAAGCCAATTGGATCCATTAAGTAGTGGGGGCGGACCATCCGAATCGGTCCCACCTCCCTGCAGAGGGGAAGGGTTGCGGAGAAGTCCAGTTGCACCAGAAAGTGATCTGACCATGGCACTTCTTTTGTTTCGCTTTTACTTAATGTCAGATCACCAACATCCATAGAGGTAAACACCAAGTCCAAGGCATGTCCGCGGCTATGAGTTGGGCCAGACTTATTCAGGGACAGCCCCATGGTGGCCATGCTTTCCACGAAGTCCCGAGCGGCTCCTTGTAAGGTCGTGTCGGCATGGATGTTAAAATCCCCTAAGACAACCAAGCTAGGTGTCTCCAGGAGCACATCCGACACGACCTGAAGCAGCTCGGGCAGGGAATCCTTGGTGCAGCGGGGAGGTCGGTACACCAAAAGGAATCCTGTACTGCCCCTATTGCCCAACTTCCAGAACATGCACTCAGAAAACTCCGTCTTACCAATAGGACGCCTGGTGCAAACTAATGACTTCCTAAAAATCACTGCAACCCCCCCTCCCCGCCCAGATGGCCTGGGTTGCTGTGCATAAGAGAAACCTGGTGGACAAGCAGCGCCAAGAACGGGCCCATCGGCTTCATCCAACCAGGTCTCTGTCACACATGCCAGGTCAAATCCTCCATCCACAATCAGGTCGTGAATGGCAGTGGTCTTATTCATCATCGACCTGGCATTGCACAGCAGCACCTTCAGGTCATGTGGGTATCCCTTGCTGATTCCAATATCCGTCCGGTCAGGACCAGACCCGGAGGCAGGGATAGTCCTCAGACAACGACTAAGTCTGCCTCCTCGGTAATGACATGGTCTGGTCTTAGCGTAACTCCTCCTCCTACCCGTGACCACTGAGATCGTTTGTCCCAGTGCATCACCCCCTGTGGAATCTGCCCCAGCCATTTTGCTTGCTGGGACCCCCTCCCGGGCAGCCCTGACCCCTCCCCTTAAAAACAAAATAAAACCTCTGTAAAAAACAGCAAAGAACAGAACAAAATAAAAACACAAAAAACACAATAAAACCAAAAACAATAAAAATTACAAATACACTAAAATTTAACAGATTCCCACACCCGACTAAAAATCCCTCCCTAAAACCTATGTAAATCAAACAAATACAGTAAAACAATACAAAGACAGAAAATTACAAACTAAAATTGACCCCTCCCCTTAAAATCAAATTTAAAACCAATACAGAAAACAAACTAATGCAATAAAACAATACAAACAAAGACAAAATTACAAACTAAAATTAACCCCTCCCCTTAAAATCGAATTTAAAACCAATACAGAAAACAAACTAACAGACTAAACGATAAACAAAAACCAAAAACAATAAAAGTTACAAACACATCAGAATTACAAGAAAAGCAGCAGCGGCACTGTTTGAGGCCTCCTAGGAGCCTTAAAGCTGTGGTAGAGTATGGGTCCCGCCCCCGGGCCCAAGGTGGAAGTGGGCTTCAGGGGGAGCAGTCCTTCCAGTACTCACAGCAGCACTGATGTTCCAGGCCTCCCAGGAGCCTCAAAAGCTGTGGTGGAGTGGGGGACCTGCCCCAAGCCCCAGGTGGAAGTGGGCTTCAGGGGGAGCAGTCCTCCCAAACACTCCCTGGCAGAGCAGCAGCAGCAGCAGCAGCAATGTTCCAGGCCTCCCAGGAGCCTTAAAAGCTGTGGTGGAGTGGGGGACCCGCCCCAAGCCCCAGGTGGAAGTGGGCTTCAGGGGGAGCAGTCCTCCCAAACACTCCCTGGCGACCATGGGATTGTGGCGCTCATCTCGCTTTTCAGGCCGAGGGAGCCGGCATTTGTCCACAGACAGCTTCCTGGGTCATGTGGCCAGCATGACTAAACCGCTTCTGGCACAACGGAACACTGTCATGGAAACCAGAGCACACAGAAACGCCATTTACCTTCCCGCTGCAGCGGTACCTATTTATCTACTTGCACTGGTGTGCTTTTGAACTGCTAGGTTGGCAGGAGCTGGGATAGAGCAATGGAAGCTCACCCCGTCGCGGGGATTCGAACCGCTGACCTTCCGACCGGCAAGCCCAAGAGGCTCAGTAGTTTAGAACACAGTGCCACCTGAGTCCAAAGGACAGGATGGTACATCTACACAAACTCCTAACCCCTATTACTGACTCCAGTGGGAGGGAGCAGGGTAAATAATAACCACTCTTCCTGCCAACCTATTTCTGCATTCCCACCCCCACTCCCTCTAAGATGGTGCAAATTTACTCCCAGCAATCTGAGAATGGAGCTTGCAGCCAGAGGATTCCCAGTCATAGAACGGTAGAGGTGGTTTTCCATTATATGCTATTAACAGCAGCTATTAAATAGAACACTTGTCAAGAGAGAGAGAGAGAGAGAGAGAGAGAGAGAGAGAGGAGCACCACTCTTTTACATGGCCTTTGCAAACTTTGGAATGTACAGACTGAGCTCAAAAATATATTTTGTTAATTGATTGTTAGGCTTCAAAATCTAGGGCGACTAGAGATGTAAATTTAATATATTGCTTACAGGCATCTACATCTGTATATAAATGGCTTCTCTAGCAAAAACATTTCCTATCTATTTACTTAGGACTCGAATTATGAACATCAAAAACACAGATTGCTTGGAGCTTTCGAACTATTCTCCTTGTTGCAATTTAATAACAGCTGCTACAATTCAGGTAGCATTTATAGCATGGTTGACCAACTGCAGTTCTTGTAATTATAGTCAAGCACCAAGATTTAAAGAAAATTAATCCTGAGGAACACAAACACTGCAATCAGTTAACACTATCACCGTTGTTTTCCATTCTTAAAATATATAGAGACAGAAGAACCACTACATAGGCCTACAATTTATAGGAGACAGACAAAATTTCTCCTTATGATGGATCATGGGCATAGCCAAGGGGGGTCAGCTCCCACCCCAAATCAATAAAAATCAATACAAACTTGAGGTTCTAACCCCCCTAACAAAAACTGGCTATGCCCATGTGCTGGACCATTTCATTTGTTCATTTCCAGTGTGGCACTATGTCACCATACATTACTTTTTATTACTACAGTATTTGCAAAGTGGGAGGTGTTTAAACTGCCCAAATCACCATGTCAGCAGGATGGCCAATCAATCAGGCATTTTGCTTTTATGTAGGTAAAAGGAAACACAACACGGGTGGTGCTGTGCTCTAAACCACCAAGCCTCTTGAGCTTGCCGATCAGAAGGTCGGTGGTTCGATTCTGCACGATGGGGTGAGCTGCCATTGCTCTGTCCCAGCTCCTGCCACAGGCAACTGGCCAGTAAATCCAGGGAGGATTTATTGAGGAGGGGTTTTACTACTGCCTCCTTCAAGCAGGCAGGGACCTCACCCTCTCACAATACGACATTAATCTCCACCCTGGCCCAGCCAGCTGTCCCCTCCCTGCTCGTTTATCAGCCAAGAGGGGCAAGGGTCCAGAGCGCAAGTGGTCGCCCTGACTGATCCAAGTATCTTGTCCATGTACTTGAGTCTTATTAGCTGAAACTTATCCAACATAGCATTGGTTGGCCTCTGTCTTGGGAGACAATGGAGGACTGTGCCTTTGGGGGTGAAGTCAAACTGTTGGAAGGTTACAACACCTGCTGTACATAACAGGACTAAACAGTGTTCTGGACCCATATATATTTAGAGAAAGAGTGCGCACACACACACACACAACTTTAGAATAAGACTTCATGCATCTGACTTAGTGGATTCCAATCCAGGAAACTTTATGCCATATGCAAATCTTTAAGCTACCACAGAACTCTGTTTTTGAAAAGGCCTGACGAACCAGAGAGAAATTTTGAGAGGAACTGGAGAATTCCAAGCAGATAATTACCTGGATTATCAAAGACAACTGGAGAGTGTTTATAAAAGAATTCGTGGAATATTAGCCTAACATTTTCTGTTTTAGCGCAATGTCAACAAAACCACTGTACAAAAACTGCATGTATACCTTTTTAGATTCTTGGACTCCAGGGCAAATGCCATCTAGGCAGGAAACATGGAAGAGCCTGCTATTTAAAGGAAGAAAAACCCCTCAAGAATGTCCTTAGACATGTTTCGAGACAAAAATGTACAAACCCAGAGACTGAGGCCACTATTAAAGTTCACGGTGTTGGTCGAACAAACCAATGTCTCAAACTACTCATTTTAATGTAATAGCCAAAAGTGATATCCATGCATTGTTTAATTATTTGTTCTAAAGATTCGATGCCGCTATCTATAAGGCTACTTGTACAATAAGAGTCAGTGGGCCTATACAACAAAAGAACTCGAAACACAACTGACAGAAGAAACACTACGCCCTCGAGCACCTGGGGAAAATGTATGAACAGCTGCATATAATTAACTTAAGGGATACGTTAGGGGTCCATAAGTTCAAATTTTCCATTTTTATTCCCCCCCAAAGTGCTGACTGAGGGACTATTCAAACAACTGGGATTCAGAAACTATTCCCTGAGGGTTGTCATCCTGAGTCAGCCCTGCCTACGCTGGGAACTCTTCCACAGTAGTTGCTGTAGATTATCATCATCACCCATTGTCTGGAATTGCTCCTCAACCCTGCCCTGTTTTGGAATGCAGACTGGCCGGACATCTCTTGAATTTCCCTACTCAGATTGGCTCTTGCCTCCTAATTAGTCCTGTAAAAATAAGCAGGAAGAGGCTATTGCATGAGTAGGTAGGCAACCTAAGGCCCAGGGGCGGAATCTGATCCAATCACCTTCTAGATCTGGCCCAAGATTCAGCATATTTTTACATGAGTAGAATGTGTCCTTTTATTTAAAATGCATCTCTGGGTTATTTGCGGGGCATAGGAATTCGTTCATATGTATTTTTTCAAAATATGGTCCAGCCCCCCACAAAGTCTGAGGGACAGTGGAGCGGCCCCCTGCTGAAAAAGGTTGCTGACCCCCATAGCTGCCAAGTACCCCGTTTTGCCTGGGAAACCCCCGTATTTTCTTACGCTGGTCTCACGAATGGATTTATCTCTCGTAAATCCCCCAGAAAGCAGCTCCTGCCGGCGGCCTTGTTTCTGGTGCCGCTCTGCCCATTTCCAAAATGGCCACGCCGTCAGAAGTCGCTACTACGCATATCCGGAAGTGCGTAGAAGCGACTTCTGGCACTGCAGATATTTTGGAAATGGGCAGAGCGGTGCCGGAAGTCGCTTCTACGCACACCGACTTCCGCTGCTGCGCTGCTGCTGGTCCTGTATTTTTCAATCCGGAACTTGGCAGCTTCTTGGGCGGAGAAGCAGGGGCCGGGGGGGGGGAGAGATGGGAATTATATTAATATCCCTGGGTTATAAAGATCAAACTAGAACGAGAAAAAATGTTAACAGTATGGCACTCTTAAAAATTACCTTCTGAAAAGACTCTAATCAGAAATTTCTGTCCTTCTTAACTATTTCCCATTGAATACATTGTATATAAAAAAGTGATATGCCACTCTTCAGTTAAAACTCTTAGGACAGCTTATAGCGAAATAATGAAACACCATAATGCATAGTACATTGCAAAAATAAGACCATAGAAGTGGCAATTAAGACACACTTGGGAAAAATCAACAGAATGAATAAAAACATACTGTAAGTTAACTGTGTTGGCCTGGTTTGCACAGCAAGGCTAAACTAAACTGTGGCTTACTGAGAACATGCAAACATGTTCTTGGAGAGACACTCACAGGCATTTTCTCCTCCCCCCCTCCCCCCGGTCTTTTTCATTCTAATAACACACTGAGCTAAGCCAAGGTTTGGCTTAGTGTGTCATCCAAACTTGGGCTTCCTTGCTGGCTACAGCTTGTGGTCAATGATGAGAGCGCTTAACCATGAGCCCAGATTCAGATGACATACTAAACCAAACTTTGACTTAGTTCAGCACGGTGCAAGAGTAAAAAAGACCAGGGAAGAGCAATGCTCCCTTTCAAGTCACTTCTCTCTCAGCCTCAGTTTCTCTTCCCAAATGAGAGAATAAGAGAGAGCTTTCATAAGGCGCAATAACTAAAGAAATAAAAATCAACTACACGGAAAACACTAGAAATCACCCCTCTTTCATAAACTAATGCCCATACTGCTGTACCCTTTGCTGTCTCCACTGAGGTGACCTTATAGATCTGAAATGACACGTTTGAATAATAGCCCTATTTTGTAAATCAGCAGAATCAGGTACATCAGACCTGCATTGAGAAACCTGAACTCTCAGGCCATCTTTTCTTCCCTTTTAAAATGCTAAGTTGAACGTACACAATCAAGACTGCTCTGACTGCTGGGTAAAGAAAAGGGAGCAGAAAGTTTAGAGCAAATGGCCAGTTCTGACAGTGAAGGGAAATCGAAACAAAATAAAAGAATTCCTTCCAGTAGCACCTTAGAGACCAACGAAGTTTGTCATTGGTATGAGCTTTTGTGTGCATGCACACTTCTTCAGATACATATGTGCATGCACATGAAAGCTCATACCAATGACAAACTTAGTTGGTCTCTAAGGTGCTACTGGAAGGAATTCTTTTATTTTGTTTCGACTACAGCAGACCAACACGGCTACCTACCTGTAACTGAAGGGAAATCAACGGTGTGATTCCCTGAAGGATCTGCTTTGGGAAGTCAGGGGAGGGCAGTAGTGTAGCCAGGCAAAGTGTGAGGCAGCCAAGTGAAAAGAACTCTCCTCCCACCACCACCCAAAAATTTCTTACATCTTGGTGAATCAACATCTAAACAGAACGAGAGATTCTCACAGCTGTCCATGGAGGCGCAGGTCAATTCTGTGTCCAGAGCAGCTGTCTACCAGCTCCATCTGGTAAGCAGGCTGAGACCCTACCTGCCCATGGATTGTCTTGCCAGAGTGGTGCATGCTCTGCTTATCTCCTGCTTAGACTACTGCAGGGGTAGGCAACCTAAGGCCCGTGGGCCCAATCGCCTTCTCAATCCGGCCCACGGACGGTCTGGGAATCAGCATGTTTTTCCATGAGTAGAATGTGTCCTTTTATTTAAAATGCATCTCTGGGTCATTTGTGGGGCCTGCCTAGTGTTTTTACATGAGTAGAATGTGTGCTTTTATTTAAAATGCATATCTGGGTTATTTGTGGGGTATAGGAATTCGTTCATTTCCCCCAAAAAATATAGTCCGGCCCACCACATGGTCTGAGGGACTGTGGACTGGCCCACGGCTGAAAAGGGTTGCTGACCCCTGGACTACTGCAATCCGCTCTACGTGGGGCTACCTTTGAAGGTGACCCGGAAACTACAACTAATCCAGAATGCGGCAGCTAGACTGGTGACTGGGAGTAGCCGCCAAGACCACGTAACACTGGTCCTGAAAGACCTACATTGGCTGCCAGTATGTTTTCGAGCACAGTTCAAAGTGTTGGTGCTGACCTTTAAAGCTCTAAACGGCCTCGGTCCAGTATGCCTGAAGGAGCGTCTCCACCCCCATTGTTCAGCCTGGACGCTGAGGTCCAGTTCCCGGGGCCTTCTGGCGGTTCCCTCGCTGAGAGAAGTGGGGTTACAGGGAACCAGGCAGAGGGCCTTCTTGGTAGTGGTGTCCACCCTGACCTATCAGATGTCAAGGAAATAACTACCTGACTTTTAGAAAATGTCTGAAGGCAGCCCTGTTTAGGGAAGTTTTTTTATGTTTGATGTTTTATCGTGTTTTTAATATTCTGTTGGAAGCCGCTCAGAGTGGCTGGGGAGACCCAGCCAGATGGGCAGGGTATAAGTAATAAATTTGTTGTTGTTGTTGCTGCTGCTGCTGCTGTTGTTGTTGTTGTTGCTTGTGTTCAGCCTGCAACCTTAACCCAACTTACTTGGGAGAAAGTCTCATTCAACTCAGTGAGAATGACTTCTGAGTATCCAAGTATAAGATTTGCACTGTGAAGTGTAAAGGAATTCAGATAAAACCCTAACCTCACATGCATTGACTGGATCTAACCTGGCAGTGACTGACTAGGAAAAATATATTGGGGTTATGGTGGATCCTGCAGTGAAAAAGCCAATCCGATGTGTGTGTGTGTGTGTGTGGTGTCTGCGAAAAACCCAAATGCTATGCTAAAGATTGACATAAAGGAATTGAAAACTACAAGTACGGTAGTGTAATGCACAAGATAGCCAGTAATTTAATGCAGGTCTATCAACATATGCCAGCCTGCATTTGGAATAATGGGTACAGTTCTAGCCATTCCATATAGAAAAAGGGTATATTGTAGAGCTAGATGATGCAACACCAATAGGAGGGACCTTATGGGCAAAATAAATGGCAGCCATCACCTGGCAACTGAGGAGTGCCAACCCCCTGCTCACCTCAATTCCTCTACAAACAATACTATATCATTGCGTAACATTGCTCAGAGGGCTGGTGGCGGCTCATCACAGTAATACAGGAGGGGAAGTTTGGCAAGATGGGTGTGTACCATTATGGCTCAACACCAGCAATACCAGTTCTTCCTAAGCAAATGCTGGGGGAGGCCACCATCGCCACAGGTGGAAGCATGATGGCAGATTAAATGGATCTTGAGTCTGCTCTTGCGTTCCTCGAGCTACAAGTATTCATTTCTTAATGATTTTCTGCGGTCTGTTTATTTCCCCCCCCCCCAACAAATAGCTGAGTAACACCTAGTGAAATACACACTGCCCTTTTCCTTTTTGCGTGTATGTGTGCGTGCAGTAATGTGAATGCTATTCTTACAGCGCAACAATACTTTTTATTAGGACAAGAAAAAATGCCACACGTTAAGTGAACATTTTTGATACCTCTAATAAACTTTCCTGTGACCTTTAGGGGTTTTGGTTTTTTTTAAGATTTGCACTCTACTCAGCTTGCCTACTGTGTTCCTGAATATTGATTGCAAATTGGATTTATTGTATAAAGATTCCGCTTCCGTTCTCGTATCAACCCCCTAAAACACACAGACATTATTGATATCATCAGAGCTACTTCTTTTGAGGAGGAGACAAATGAAAAAGGGGCTTTAGAGTACTCCTTGTACTCTGGGCATGCTTCCCTTCTCTCTACTACTAACCTCTTCCCCTCCCCCAGCTTCTCAATTTCAGCCACACTATTGTTAACCATATTAAAATTTCAACATGTACGGTTGTGGCTTCTAGTTTTCCTTTAACCCTCTTGGGCAGACGAGCGCAAAAAAAATTTGGAATATTTCCTAAATCCCAAAGACCGCTTGCACAGTTCTTAAGAAAACCTTGAATTTGCAAAGGATTCCGACCTTGATCACCTGCTTCCTTGAAACAGCAGCATTTGTGCAATTCAGACTTTCCAGCTGTCTGGAGAAAAGAAGTGAGGAAGTAAGGGCAAGAAGGGCAATCCTAAAACCAATTTACCAGGGAGTAAATTTACTCACTGAGCTCAGTGGGATGTGCTCCTGGTGTAAACATGTTTAGGATTGTCCCCTTATAGTCAGGGTTGTTTTTTTGCAAAAAAAAAAAAAAGTATTATTATGAATGAAAAGCCTTGACGGAAAACAGACTTCTAATTCCAGATAGTGCAACCTTTAGGGCGCTTGATCTAGTTATTGGGTGGGTGGTGGGTTCGCAGGAAACGAAACCTTCTGTCTTTCAACCATGATAACTAGCAGATTTCACAGCTCATTAAAATATGGTGACGGGAGTTCCATGATAAATGGCCTTAGAGAAGGTTAGACAAAGCAATGCAGCTCTCGAGCTTTGTGGGAGATGGAGCAAGCAAACAAAAGTCATCCCTTTCTCTCTTGCCTCCGGGAAAATTAATGCAAGAATCAAAGAAAACACTAACCCAAGGGATTTTTTTTTTAAAGGAAGAAATTCAAAAGTCAGTGCACACTGAAATCTATAGGGTATGAAAGTACTGCCAAAGCAATCCTTGCCAACATGCATAGCTCTGCTTTTATTTAATCCTTTTAGGAGAGATGCCAATGTGTACGTTCATCACAGATGCCTTTCATTGATGCTCAAGAAATACCCTGTTTTCAGATAGCTGACACATCCCCTAGGACGGTTGACTGGCAGCCTGCAAGCCAGCCTTCCACGCAAACACAGACCCACACACCACCCAAGGAAATAGCAGCCTGCAGTCTAACAATAGACAGGCGCGGAGTCCCCCTAAAAAAAACACAAGAATGGATTTCGGGGGTTAACGGAACAAGAGGTGCGAACGCCTGAAAGCGACAAGGTCAGGAGACGCAAACCAGACGGCAGGATTCAAACCCACGCCTCGGCGGCTTCTGAACAATGCTTTTATGCGTAAATACGCGTAAGAGAGAAAGAAGACAAAAGGGGGGGGGGGTTGCGAAGGTCCTACCTGGATTTGGTGACGAGAAATTGAGTCGGGCTTTCCCATCTGCGGTCCAGCCAGCCAGCAGCAGCAGCCGCCCAGCCTCGTCCCTTAAGCCGCCTCCATTGCTGCCCGCGCTGCTGCCACACCATGGCAAGGCGAGCCAATGCGATGCCAGCGATCACATGTTCGGGCTCTCTCCCTGCAACCCGGCAGCCTCAAGTTGAGAAGGGAGGGAACAGGCTCCGGGGAGGTCGAGGCGCAATCGCTCGCTCGCTCCCCCCCCTTTAAACTAGGCTTCTCTCTCTTCGGCCCCACCCCTAAGCCTCGCCTAATAATAGGTCATTCGGTAGAAAGGAGGCTACGTGAGCGTTGTTCGATTCCCGCGTGTGATTCACCTTCGTGGAACCGCAATGCTTGTTCCAGGGAGTCAAAAAAAAGGAGGTAGGGCTTTCTGAAATAAGGGGCATCGTTAAATTGCTGTGGATCAGCTGCTTCCTCAAATACCCCTTAAAATAAGCTGGCATTTAGTCTCATTACGCTACCTGCATATTGATAAATGGAGATAGCGTACCCATGTCGACTGGTTTCTCTGGTGTGTGCTCTCTAGTCCCATTGTCTGTATGGAGAGTTTAAGGTCTAGTCGGCAAACTGGGCTTAAAATACTTGAACGGCATAAACCTGGCTCACCTGTGGACCTCCAGGTGTTGTTAGATTACAGCTCCCATCATCCCTGACCCTTGAATACACTGGCTGCAGCTGAGGAGTTAACTAGATAGAACTGTCTACAGATTCATTAGGCTGGCATTGCCTCTTTATTTTAACTATTATACAGTGGAACCTCAGTTTATGAACACCTCGGTTTATGAATTTTCGGTTTACGAACGCCGCGGACCCATCTGGAACGGATTAATTCACTTTCCATTACTTTCAATGGGAAAGTTCGCTTCAGTTTATGAACGCTTGTTTATGAACAGACTTCCGGAACCAATTGTGTTCATAAACTGAGGTACCACTGTATGACCGATCTTAGAAGTACACCGTGGGGAACATGAAAAATACAATGGCGAAAGAAACCTGGTGTATTGATCGCTAGACTTAATCATAGATTTTCAGCTATTTCTAGTCAGCCGAACAACAGGTTGAGTTGCAAAGTCAAAACAATGCCTCTCAGTTTTGCCTATCCTGATTCAGACTTCCTACCCACAGAGAATACCTTCTGCAGAACACACTGCAGAAAAACTGGAGGAGCATCATAGGTAGGGGTTTTGTAATGACACAGCAGAACAGTATGCACAGTGCATTTGTTGTGTAGTTTCCAAACAGAGGTATGAAAGTGCACACTGAAGGTAGTTTCTATGGTGTTTTCTGCACATCATACATGCAGAGGGTCCAATGTACAATGTCCACTCGGCTGGGAAGGACCACTGCCAGTCAGTGAGCTAGAGGAACCTATAAGGCAGCTTCCATGCTCCTATCACATTAAAACAAACTGTGGTTTATATTGGGACTACACAAATATTTTCTTTGCTCCTCCCCAGTCCATAAACAAACATGTGTTTTTTACTCCTGCACAGTGGTGAGCTAAGCCAAGGTTTGCCTTAGCATGTCATCTGAAGCTGGACTTGTGGTTAAGTTCTCCTTGCTAATCGCACACTGCATACCTTGGCTACAACTTTTGGTTAGTGTAGAGAGGAGAATGCTTAACCAGGAGCCCATGTTCTGATGACATCTTAAGCCAAACCTTGGCTAAGCTTTAGCACTGCACAGGAGTTAAAAGACTAGGGCAGGGGTGTCAAACTCAAATTCATCGGGGGCCGCATCAGCAGTTTGGTCACCCTCAAAGGGCCGGTTGCGTCTGTAGGACTATGTGTCCACTCTTTATTATCATAAATTATTGTCACTGCATTCAATTATTACTGTTTTTTGTAACAATGTAAGCTCATTCCCGCCCCCACACGGATCACATTCCTGCGTCGTGGTGCGTGTGTGGGAGGGGATGTAAACGAGGGAAATTTGAACAAAAGGTGGGGATCGATGGCTTCCCGGGGGGGGGGGGGGCTCAACTAAACCTTCGGCAGGAAGGAGAAAGCCACTGCTGGGATTAAAAACCTGCAGATGGAAAGAGGGCTTCCCTCTCCCGCCCTGCGCACACCCAAACCCCGCTAGGCAGGATGCCACATGCTGCAACCCACCCCATGCTTTGGAGAGGGGCAGGAACATGCGGTGCAGCGCCAACTCCCTGCTTTGCTTTTGCATCCTCCCTCCTCAGCGCCAGAGTCCCTTCCCCTCGCGCTGAGGGAGGGCAGCGGATTTCCCGAGGAGGAAGGCGGCGGCAGCCCCAGCGGACGTGCATCTTCACCTCAGAGCTGCTCTTCCCCCCCACCCGCGCTGTTGTCGTCTTCGCCGCCGCCTCTCCCTACCGGGACTGCAGGCAGAGGAGGCTTGAAAACCTCCCCCCCCCAAAAAATTCCCCTCCCACCTACTGAAACCGCGAGGTGACTCCATCTGGAGCCCTACATCACGAGGGGCTGAGAGGAGGCGGCGGCAGAGCGGGAAGAGCAGGAACCCGTGCCGCCGTCGTCGCCTCCCTCCCGGCCGCCCCCCGGGGAGCAGCTCCGCCGGAACTGAGCAAAAGCCAGGCATCCTCCCAAGTGTCTATGAGGAGAAAACGGGTGAAGAGGGAAGAGAAACCCGGCTCCATCAAGAGAGCGGCTGTTGCGCTTCGCCTACTTCCCCCTCAGGCTCACTCCGCGTCCCTTTCGCCCGCTCGCTCGCCCACCTCCCGGATGCAGCCGAGGAGAGGAAGGGAAGCGGCGGGCGGCGGCTCCCCAGTGCAGCCTCACTCGCTCTCGGAGACAACAGCAAAGCCTGCCAAAAAAAAATCCAGCGCTGCTCCGTCCCGGCACCAACTTTGCCGGCGGCGCCTGTAGGGCTTTCCTACCTCCTCGGCGGGCTTCCTCCTCCTCCTCCTGCATCTCACTTTCCCGTCTGGCCGCTGTGCCACCGCCTCCCTCAGCCTCATTCGAAATTGAAATTCCCTGGCCAAGGCCGTCAGCGCGGCTCCAGCGCCCCGGCCTCCGCCTGCAGCCCCGCCCCCGGTTTTGACCCTCGGCCAATCGCAGGCTCCAGAACTACTGTCAGCGGCTACTGTCGGTGGCAGCTACGCGGGCCACATGACGAGGTCTGGCGGGCCGGATTAGGCCCCCGGGCCTTGTGTTTGACACCCGTGGACTAGGGGAAAACAAAGTTCTGTCTAACATGCCTGTATAGGTATGTCCCTAGATGGATTGTTGCATAAACTTACACACAGAGAATAGGGAAGTTTTTGTGCAGGAGGATTGTTTTTTAATTTATCTACAATGTAGTGCTTGATTTTCATGTCTAATATTTTTCTAAAAATAAGCAAAATGGTTCAACCATTCGGAGGCCACCTTGAGCTCTCCACACTTCGTTAAAACCAGAGACACATTTTAGACATTTTTATTTGCATTGCTTACAGCAGACGTAATTATTACCCTGTGCTTATTTTGTAAGATAACATCATATCTTTAAAAGCAGAATGGCAGAAACCACCGTTTCACTCCTTCACGACACTGGTGTTTCACATAAAAAAGGCAGCACATAGAATAAAAAGCTGTTTTTCAGCAGTGAAATTCACAACGGTCCATTTCAAATGCAACAGGAAACGTGCAGCACCCATGTCGAACACTGGGGCTCATGTGCCCTCCCTCACCTCTCTCCACTTTCATGGTTACGATGAGGTTTCTTTAAACTAGGATCCAGTCTGATTCTGTTTGAACTAATTAAAGAGTTTTAAAACCAGTTACGTCCAAACTTGGGTTACATGCTTCCAACCTCATCTGTTAAAGGGAAAGGGGAACACATGAACCTGAGGCTTAATAAGCTTATGCATCTTGCAGGAAAGCATGGTTTCCTATTACATTTGAACTGGTCAAATATCTTATTAATGATTTATTAAGTTTTATAATAAAATAAATAATAACTACAATATCTTCCCAAGGGATTTGTTCTTTTCTCTTTTTTTGTAGTTTTTAACCTAAGCCACGTGTCAGCTGAGTTTTCATCAAGTACTGATGCTGACTTGAAAAGCCAAAGGAAATGTTCAAAAAGATTTATGGCATATTAAGAACATGTTCACCATTTCTGAGTGTGTTCTCTGTTACCACTTTCACTGTGAATAATGTGAACGTATGAAAACTTACCATACTAATGTGCTGTCAATACCTTAAAAACAATATATGGTCATCCTTAAATTTAACACAGCATTTCTGCTGAGACTATTGTTCCAGTTAATATATATTTTATTTATTAAAACAATATGTTTTCACAGTTTTATTAAAAGCAACCTAGACACAGCCAACTTCAGGATTTGGGGCTTCCATTTTTGTCGTATGTCATACTCCTTTTCTGTTCTTCATAGCAGTTTCTATAATGGAAACTGGAAAATATGTGCTTTTGAAGAAAAGTTTTAAATCAGTCTGCAATTATTGCTTGGAAAACTGAAGTTCCTTCACATTAAACATTAGTATATTACTGTGTATTATACCATTAAGTACGTATGTTACAGCAGAAGTATGTTAAACAACATTAATATACTGGAGACAATTCAGATATACCCTTAATCCAGAATTCTATTCACACTGAAACACAGACAGATCAGCTTTGCATATGGAGGTCCCATAATTAAGATTTCTTTAAAATGAAACAAAACTAGAAAAAATGAACGAGTTGTGGGCAGAGGTAGCTCTGTGCTTAATGTATGCTTCTTTACTCTGAAAAGGTTAGTGGACAGAGATGACACACAGTCAACATAAATAAAGTTGACTGTTAAGCAGAACCTGCTATTATAATATGACATTATTGTGACAATAACTTCAAGTTTATCAGTCTTTTTGCAGTAAGATTCTTACTTCACTTACCTAATAGTTTTTCTAAACTAGCCTGCCTTATTTTACGCCATTAAAAGCTGCAGCTCAGCTGTGGCAACTCCTCAAACTTTATCACTGAACTTTAAAAAAAGAAAGAAAAGTGTTGACAGTTCCATGATAAGCATATATATTGCATTATTACTAACACGATAATTTAATGCAAGCAATTGTAATTGTTTTTAATAAGCGCAAAATTAAAGTAATTTTCATAATACAGGCTCATCTCTGAAGTGTGTTAAAGATGTATATGAATCCTTGATCTGCTATTTTTGTAAAGTTTATAGACAATGGTAGGTTAAATTGAACATTATTTAAGACTTACAGGTTATATAAAATTAGTGGGGTGTAAACAAAAGAGCAAATAAATGGTAGCCTAAAAGGCTCTTCATGACCAGCCATCTTCACTTGGTTTTGTAGTAAACAGCTTGCATTTGAAAATGAGATTAACATTCACACACTTTGGTCGTAACCTAAAGACAAGACTCATCCATATATTTAAGAAATATTGTGTGATAAAATAATGTTCCAAGTTTTGATCACACATTCATTTTTCTCAATGTTTTAAATGATTTAACAATGTTTAGGAGGTAGAGTTCATGTCAGTGTTGACAACGAGTCCAAACATGTTAAAACTTCTATTACTGTTCTTCTTTTAAAGTAATTGATTAATCCTTGAAGCCCACACCTCTGAGAAGGAAAAGATTAAAGTTATTATATTACATTGTCACTATACTGTCCGTTTAAGACATGAAAAATTAATATTTTCTGTGGAATCTGTCACTCAGTACTTCAAGTCAGACTGCAGTACAATAAAAACTATTAATAATATACACTGGTATAATTTTTTTTAAATAAATGTTTAATCTTTATTAAGTTTAAAATCAATATAAAACAAAACAATTCTCTAAAATAAAAGCAAAATCAATACATACATATATAATCATACAAATTCAAACAAAGCTTACTCCATCTTCTCAAATATATCGTCAACTTGTCTTATATATCTTCCATTCTGTCTTCACATCTTCTTTTGTAATTCGACTTCCCCTTCTCTTCTATCCTGACTATAAAATTGTTTATCCTCCTACTGCTTACATTAACTTTCCTCCTTGGAATACTACAAAATATTGGTTTCAAACCCAAGTTCTTTTAAGTATACTCCAAATTTTCCCCAATTATCAATAAATTTTTTATTGGAACCGCCCCTAATTGAATTCATCAATCTCGCTAAATCAATATAACCGATTAATTTCTCTTGCCAATCTCTAATAGTGGGTACTTCCTTACTTTTCCATAATTTTGCAATTAAAATTCTCGCCGCCGCTACCGAGTATAAAAATATCTTTTCATCTTTTTTTTGCCACTTCCTCTTCAACCATTCCTAATAGGAAAGATTCTGGAGTCTTCTTTATGTTGTATTTAAATATTTTCTTTAACTCTTCTAACACTCCATTCCAGAAAGGTTTAATTTTTGGGCACTGCCACCAGATATGTAGGAACGTACCTACTTCTCTTTCGCACCTCCAGCAATGATTATCTTTAACTTTATACATTTTATAAATTTTGACCGGCGTCAGATACCACTTATAGAACATTTTTATTAAATTTTCTCTAATTGTTTCTGACGCCGTGAATTTCCATGTTACACTCCAGAGTTTTTCCCACTTATCCATTTCTATTGCTTTCCCTAGATCCATTGCCCACTTCGTCATTGTCTCCTTCACGACTTCATCCTTCACTTCCCATTCTAGAATGCTGTTATACACTTTGGATATAATTTTCCGTTCACTATGTAATAGACTTTTTTCAAGTAGGGATGGTTCGGACATAAACCCTCCTTTTTTCATATCTTCTTGAAACCTACTATTTAATTGATAATATTGGAGCCACCCTGCCAATTGCTGCTTAACATCTTCATATTTTTTAATTTTAAATACCCCTTCTTTTTCCTCTATTAAGTCCTTATACTTTATCCATTTTCCATCATTATTTACTTTTTTCACTGTTATTATTTCGATAGGTGACAACCATTTTGGTGTCTTCGGTTCCATCAGAGGTTTATGTCTTTCCCATACCTTCAATAGAGATTTTTTGATAACATGCGTGTTAAACCCTTTATGTATTTTTACCTTTTCATCCTGCAAGTAGGCATGCCAACCCCATCTATTTTGAAATCCCTCTAGATCTAGTAGCTCGTGATTTTCCAAGGTAATCCATTCCTTTATCCAAAGAAGGCTTGCGGCATCATGATAGATTTTTAGGTTAGGGAGCCCCAGTCCTCCTCTCTCTTTTATGTCGGTTAATAATTTAAATTTTACTCTGGCTGGTTTATTGTTCCATATAAATTTGGATAGATCTTTATTCCATTGTTTAAAAATTCCACTTCCTGTTCCTAAGATTGGGAGCATTTGAAATATGAACAGCATTCTCGGTAGAACATTCATTTTAATGGTCGCTATTTTGCCCAGAAGTGATAAATTTAATCTTTTCCATATTTCTAAATCTTTTTTAACCTCATTCCAAATTTTGACATAATTATCCTTTACCAAATTATTAGTATTATTAGAAACCCAAATTCCTAAATATTTAGCCTTTTTAACCACCTTCAATCCTACTCTCTCTTGTAACCTTTCAATCTCCTCTTTCCTTAAATTTTTGACCAACATATTCGTTTTATCTTTATTTATGCTAAACCCCGCTAACTCCCCAAATTCTCTAATTTTCTCTAATGCTTGGGGTACACTTTCCTCTAGGTCCTCCAATGTAAGAATGATATCATCAGCGAACGCTTTTAATTTATGGGTGTCTCTTCCCCTTGTTATTCCTTTAATCCTCTCATCCTCTCTTATGTTTTTTAGCAGAAACTCTAAGCACAGGATAAATAATAATGGGGAAAGAGGGCAGCCCTGCCTTGTTCCTCTTTGTATCTGGATTTCCTCTGTTAATTCTCCATTTATAATCAGTTTGGCTCTCTGTTTATTATAAATTGCTCCTATACCTTTTACAAATTTTTCTCCAAAACCCAATTTTTCTATACCTTTTTTCATAAATATCCATAGGACTTTATCAAATGCTTTTTCTGCATCCAATAATAAAAGGGCCGCTTTCTTATTTATTTTCACACTTAGATACTCCAAAATATCTATGATATTCCTCATATTGTTATACATTGATCTCTTTGGTAGGAACCCCGTTTGGTCTTTGTTAATTAATTTTCCTAATATAATTTTCATCCTGTTTGCCAATATGTCTGTAAATAATTTGTAATCATTATTTAACAAGGATATAGGGCGAAAATTTTTAATCTGTGTTGTGTCCGAATTTGGTTTGGGAATTACCACAATGTAAGCTTCTTCCCACGATTCTGGGATTGTCCCTTTTTCTAGGATGTTATTCATTAATTTCTTTAATGGATCTAATAATACCTTACCAAATTTTTTATAATATAGTGATGGTAACCCATCCATCCCTGGTGATTTTCCACTCTTAGCTCTCTTAATTGCCTCCTGGATTTCTATATTTGAAATACTTTTATTCATTAACTCCATCTCTCCTTCCTCAATTTTAGATATATTGGTTTTTTTAATATACTCTTCCACTTTTTGGCAATCAATTTTTCCCTCTGTATATAATTTTGAGTAAAATTGTGCAAATGTTTTCGAAATTTCTTTGGGCTCCATTATCGTCCTTCCCCCTTCTACTAATTTCGTTACAAGTCTTTCTTTCCTCTTTTCCTTTAATTGCCAGGCTAAATATTTTCCAATTTTATTAGAGTATTCAAAACTTCTTTGTTTCAAATATCTTATCTTATTTTCTATTTCTTTGTCAAGTATGTTCGATACTTGACTTTGCAACACTTTTATATTTCTTTTCAAATCTTCTTTATCCATTTTACTCACTTTCCCTATTTCTAATTCATTTTTCCTAATTTCTTTCAATAAATTGCTTAGTTTCTGTTCCTTTTCCTTCTTTTTCCAGCTACTTTGACTTATGAAAAATCCCCTAATCACTGCCTTTCCGGCATCCCACACTGTGTTTATATTTGTTTCTTGATTTAAATTTATTTCCAAATACTCTTTTATTACATTCTCCGCCTTTTTAACCACATTTTCATCTTCCAGTAATAACTCATTCATTTTCCATCGTTTGATTGTCTTTTCTATTCCTGCTATTTCCATCAATACCGGGTTGTGGTCAGATACGGTTTTGGGTAAAATATCAATTTTTTTACATCTTAATAATATATCCTTGGTTGACCAAATCATGTCAATTCTGCTTTCCGAATTTTGTGGGTGGGAAAAGAAAGTGAATTGTTTTTGTGTTGGGTGTAAGCATCTCCATATATCTGTTAGGTCTAATTTATCTACTAATTGGAAGAAGGTTTTTGGGAGTTTCCCTTCTTTTTTTCTTTTTTCTTCATTTGATTTATCATAATCTGGAGTTACAATTCCATTTAAATCCCCCATTACAATATGTTTTTGATCACTATATTCCATTAGGATATTTTCTAATTTTTGATAAAAAACAGCTTTATTTTCATTTGGTGCATATATTCCTGTTATAAATATATTATCCAATTTTTTTTTGTATTTTAACAATATTAATTCTGCCATCATTATCTTTATAAATTTGCACTGGGTTCAATTTGGGATTTATGTACATTACCACTCCTTTCTTCTTTATTGTATCTGAGGAGATAAATTCCTCCCCTAATTTTTTATTAATCAATAATTTACGGTGCTTTTTGGCAATATGCGTTTCTTGCAGACATATAACATCTAATTTCCTTTTAGCCAATAAATGTTCTACCCTATTCCTTTTCACTTTGCTGTTTAGCCCATTCACATTCCAAGTAATAATTTTTAGATCCATCCTTCACTCTTGATTTATTTAGTCAAATACCTTTATTTATTCCTGTTTCTTGTTTTCTTTAGCTTAAGATAAATTTTGTTTCTTCCACAAGAGGGAGTTTCAATAAAGAAAGAAAAAGTAAAAATAGAGATAATAGAGAGGGAAATAAGAAGAGATAAAAGAAAGAGGAATAGAAGAGCAAATAGGAGTAGAAAAAGAAAAGAAAAGAAATAATAATAATAATAATTGAATTAAAGAAATAAAGAAATGTATTCTACATTTTATCTCTGAAAGGCACTTTGTTTAAAAACTCCTTATACCACATCCATTAAGCAAAGAGTATCATCAAACTTTTCTATTTCAGTTCACTCTTTCTCACTGTCCGATCTGTCTTTGTCTCCTTTCTGTTCAACCGCTTCCCCCCCCTTTAGAAATTTTTCATATTTTCTCCAAAACTTATCCACTTCGTGTTCGGAGGATAGTTTTCTCCAGACTTGCTTGTACGTAAAGGAAATCCCTTCCGGGAATTCCCACTTATAAAATATCTTGTTCCTCTGTAATGCATCAGCCAGCATCTTATATTTGGATCTTTTCTTCAGCAGCCTTGGTGGCACCTCTCTCATTATCACAATTTCCTTGCCCTCTATTATCAATTTCTGCTGCTTTTTATGTTGCATTATTCTGTCCCTCAGAATTCTGGAGTTCAAGAAAACTAAGCAGTCACTAGGCCAATTCCCTGCCCTCGCTTGTTTGGATTTTGTTCTAAATGCTTTGTCCACACAGACGGAGACATCTTCTTCTTGTAGCTCCATCCATTCCGCCAGGCTTTTTATAATAGTAGTCTCCACATTCTCATTTGGGCTTTCTTTCAGGCCTCTTATTCTCAACGTCAGGTCATTCTGCCGGAGTTCTTGCATCGCGAGTGCATCTCACAGGGCCTCTTGCATATCTTTTATTTTTTGTAATTCCTCTTTCACTCTTTCTTGGTTTCTCTTACATTCTCTGCAGTCTTCTGTGTTTTTTTTAACTATTTCCTCCTGTTTATTTAACTTTTCCGTCAGTTCCTGGGTAACCTGCTCCATCTCATTATTTTTCCCCTTTAACTCTTCTTGTTGTTTATTCAATTCCGCTATTGCTTTTGAATTCTCTTCAATCATTTTCAAATTTTGATCTATCTTACTACCCATTTTGTCAAATTTTTCATTGAGAGAGTCCATTTTTTCATTCATTTCTGTTTTCATACCTAATAACAATTCTCTTATGTCTAAAGGTTCAGCCTCCGCCGTCGATTGGCGTCTCAGATGTCCAGCTGTTGTAATAATAGATTGGCTTTTCACTCTTTTCTCTCCCATTTTTATTTAAGAGTTACTTTTATCTTTAAGATTCTGTTAATATTTCTATCTGTGTTTATCTTGAGATGGAGCTGTCTTTAATTGGGGGGGGGGGTAGTTTCACGTCTATGCCTTCATTTCCTAGAGGGGCTTCTTTTAAAGTTTTCTTTCAAGTATCTTTTATAGTGGGTTCACGTTGGGGGTCGGTTACACGGGTTATTTCAATTCTTCCTTTCCCTTCAGGATCTGCTTTTGCAATTATTCTGATTCTCCACCAGATGTCACCGCGCTCTCCTTGCCTCCTTTCTCTCTCCGATTTCACCCCTCCTTTCTTTATCCTCTCCTTCCTGTTCTTTTGATCTTCTCTTCCTGCTTATACTGACTCAGCATCTCCTTGTCGCCATTACGCATAAAATTTGTTTTTAACCCCCAAGTTCCTCTAATGATTCAGTGCCTTTATCTCCCCTCTCCCACGCTGTTTTTCGTCAATCCGCTTTCCCCCCCTCCGTTCACCTTTTTCTTTCAAGTTTTATTCTCTCTGCTCTTTGTTCCTTGTCTCTTTGCCTCTCGTTGGCCCTTTTAACTTACTTGGCTTGTTTATTAAAAACCTTCAAACTCCCTCTTTGAGTCAGTCAGTAGCTCCTTTCCAGCCACTTGTAGCAAATATAGGCTAGATTGTCGCAGGTAATAGATAGTTCGTGTCTAAAGAAGAACGCCTTCTCTCCACACCCCTCCTCCTCCTTCTTTATCTCCGTTGTATCTCCCTGCCTTGTCCTTTCCCCTCCGTGTCCTGGGTACCTCCAGACTAGGCTTGGGTTGAGGGGAGGGGGGGGGGCTTAGCTTTCTTCTTTTCTATTACTTGGGTTTCTGGAGTCTTACCGTGTTATCTTGTGTTTCCCCTCGGCTTTCTTCGGTCGCAGTTCTAGCGCACGCCGGGATAAAGATAAGCTCCTTTTCTCCTTCTTTGTTTATTTTCTTCTTCAGTCCTTCCCTTAGTTTAGCAAGTCTGTAAAAAATCGTTGACTAGCATATTCCTAGCTCAGTCTTGCTCTGGGTTCATTTTCTTGCCGCTGTAGTAGTTGCCGCCTGATAGAGCCCGGTCTTGAGGCTTGTCGCTGGGGGATGGGTATTTCAAAAGCGCGAGGGCTCCGTTTC
The DNA here is from genome assembly GCF_963506605.1 of Zootoca vivipara. NCBI lineage: Eukaryota > Metazoa > Chordata > Lepidosauria > Squamata > Lacertidae > Zootoca > Zootoca vivipara. The sequence goes on along the minus strand of NC_083284.1, from coordinate 55,948,539 downwards.
TTCCTTGCTTCTTTCCGATCAGATTTAAGCCCTTTTCCGCGCCGCTTTGCCCTTACACCTCGAAATTTTCCTTCGTAGGTGCTTCAGGAACCCTTGCCCTAGGAATTCCTTTATCTCCTCCGCTTTTGAACCAAAATTGGGGGGTTTTTTTTCGCTCCCCCCTTTTGATTCCTGACTCAGCTCTGTAGCGGCTAACCCGGAAGTCGGTATAATTTTAATTATCGTAGCTATACAAGACAAATCAGCTCCTTGCATACAAGAATCTCTCCCCCCTCCCCCATTACATTCACATGGAGGGGCCACAGAGCAAACACTTACTGTTGTCGATCTGTAACTTACTCTTGGAAAAATGCTAACTGCAGACATTTCATTTTACGTTTCATATTATGAAAACTAATAACATGTCAAAAAAGTAAATACCCAATCTATTCAATGACATACTTGTCTGCTTGTTCTGTTACCACCGTAACTGTTCTTTCTGGAGAATGTGAAGTTTTAAAAGTTGAACTAAGTGGGGATGAGGCACGTCGTGAAGTAGTAGAGAGACCATGTCGACGCATCTCTTGAATGGCACGCTCCCTATTAAGTAAAAACAAGAAATTGTGAGCGTATTTCCATGCATTTTGCCACATTGGAAGCAAGTTGAAGCTATACAGAGAGCAAATAATAATAATAAGCCACAGTTCTATACAAAAGAAGAAAAAGCAGTGTCATTGAGAGAGTTTAACGGTTGGAGCTGAATATGTTCAGATTCCCTCTTTCCCCGTTCACCCAGAACCCAAGGACAACTTTCAAAACTTCACATTTATTTATTCACCTTCCATCCCAAAAGGAACCTGTTCATTAATATGTTCAGAGGAGGTGGTGAGGTGGTTACTTAGGATAGCATGCCAAAAATAAAATAACATTACAGAAAACAGCAAAGCAAATGAAAAACCAAACAAACATGGAACATGATCCAGCCAAAACAAAATACTGTTTAATTTTCAATGGGTTAATTGGATTAAAATGTTTTAACTTTGACTAGATCAGCCAAGGTTTTATTTTCTACAGTACAGGAACACACCAAGTTATTTTTATTTACCTTTAATTTGTGAATTTTGAGAGGAAACTGCAGAATTTTCCCTATTGTTTTACAGACTCCCACCACCAAAAGGAACAGTAAAATGTGACTAAGCTAAGAAAACAAGGGGCAAATTAAATGTTTTCAAAATAATGGGCAAAATTACAAAGGGAATTGTGGTCTCTTGAGCCTCAGTAAGAGGACAGAGTTGCAAGTGCTAGGCCCTTTGATCCAGTGGAAAGTGTCAATTAACGAAGGGAATATCTTTGCTTATTCTCCCTTTTCCTGCAGCTCCCAGCACTCCCAAAAAATTGCTCTGGAGATTTCTCCTGCTTCCTCCGTTAGTGGATACTTGTGTTGGAAAAACAGCATTGGTAGAACTTATTGGATTCCACTCATAATTCTGTAATCAGATTTTTAGTCAGCTGTAATATTAAATATTTTCTGCAGAATTGTATCCACAGTACTTTTATATTTCTTCACTTAAAAACATAGGATTTGTGACACTGGGCACTTTTATAAAGCAAATTCACTTACCTTTCAAATCGTTCTGTTGTCAGCTGCCTTTTTACAATATCATAATCAGCCTGCAGCTGTGCAAGTTTATTTCGGGTTATTGAAACTTCCCTATTAATGCTTGTTCTAAAAATATTGCAAACAAAGAAAGTTCTTAACAATTGCACAGTTACAGATGGCATCTTATAGGAACTTTAAAAATAGCAGCAACAAGGCAGATAAACAAGGAGCAAGAAACAAAAACAAAAAAACCCATATATGCAGACATACAAATGTGTACACACAAATGCAAACACACACAATGAAGATATTTCTCAACTGTAAGTTTGTAACTATTCTTGGGGAAGATTCTTATCAAGGTCAGTCCAGTTAAAGTATTATGCTTGGAGGTAGAGTCACCTCAATATGGAACTTAAGACCAGCTCACATTTGCTCATGTTGCTAATTCCTTCCATATCTTTGAGATTTCAAGTGTGAGGAATCAGAATATGAATCAGAAACTCAGGGCTGCATGAGACTGCACTGAGTACCCCAAACATCTAGAGCAGGGGTTCCCAACGTCCAATAAACTGCGATCTACTCCCACTATAAAAAAAACTGGCAGTTATCTACCCATCAAAGTTGTTGAGCTTTTTTGGGGGGGCGGGTTCCAGGGGCACCCCGTGATCGACCTGTTGGAATTTAGAGGGAATTTAGCACTCCTGTTTGCATGAATCAGTCTCTAAGGCAGTTTCACTAGTTCCTTTAATTTACCATGGCTGAAGTCAACACCTGACCCTATGGATGTATGTGCAGTGAGAGAGTACTACAAAATCATCGTTGAAAGAGCATATGATGCTACCTTTAATTCAAAGTAAATGTCATTATCTTTGGGCGCAAGTCTAGGAGGACCAAGGGCTGAGACAAAAATAACCGAGACTTAAAAGAGTTTCCAGCAACTAAGTTATATAGTTTGTGCAGAATGGTGTCAGAAATTTAGGATTTTATCAGGTGAAAATGGTTATTATATATACAGCTAGGTTTCTCATGAGGCCAGATATGTTTGTATGAAGTTATAAACAGTAGCTTTAAAATGTTGTAAGAATAGTTGTTCTGCACTTTACAAACATACAATTTACTCTCCGAGAGTGTTAACTTGTCCTTAAGTAGCTGTATTTCTGAATCTTTCTCATGGGTTATCAAATGATTCTGAAAATCTTTGTCTCTGCTGGTAGACAAGAGTGTTTCCAAGTTCTGTATTGTAAGCCGCTCACTGGACAATTGTTTTTTTAACAGCTCTGTTTCTGCTTTTGCATCTTCACATTCTGATATTACCTAGAACATAAAAACAATTCATTCTAATTAAAAGTTTCAGGTTAAATATTAAAGGTCTTATTCATAGGCATCCTTTCATATAGACAATTTCTATGCAGATGCTTAACTTTATGTTTCTGCTAACCCAGAAATGGTATCTCGGGTTGAGAACTTTGCTTCAGGATGAGAACAGAAATCATGCTGTGGCGCAGCAGCCGCAGGAGGCCCCATTAGCTAAAGTGGTGCTTCAGGTTAAGAACAGTTTCAGGTTAAGAACGGGCTCCGGAACGAATTAAGTTCTTAACCAGAGGTACCACTGTATTGAACTTATTTAGATGTGTTGTTCTAAGAGCTAAATTCTTCCTCTTACCCTCTCAAAATCCATAGATTTGGATGTTAACTGACGTGAGAGACTTTCTTTGCTGGACTCCAGTTTGGCACACAACTCTCTAACAGAAACCACATCAACAGAGATGGATGACTTTTCTTCTCTTTCGCGTTTGAGAGTCTCCTCCAGTTTGGCCATACTTTTTGCCATTGAAGAGATCTGTGATTCATAAGCTTGGTGGGCAATGATATGCTAAGTGAAAGACAAATGCAACTCTATTATTACATGCAGGCATGTGACAGTCCGTCGCACCGCACGCTAACCAAAATTCAAGCTCTCTTGATCACTGAGTTAATATAAAGAAAACAGCCCCCACCAACATGCCCACCCCCCAAAATGCACTTATAATCATTTATAAGCCCTAACATGCTTCAAGAACAGAAATAGCTCTGAAATTAGTGTTCCCATGAGCTGAAACCAATTATTAATTAACATACCTTGTCCTTTGCAGAAATCTCCAATTAATGCAAAGGCATATGATTAAGAAAGCACATTAGGAAAAGGGACTAGGTAATAAAGTTCAGCTAGTGTCAGTAATTACCTCCTGGATTTCTTTTTCCAGTAGTTCCGCTCTCTCTCTAAGATGTCTTCTCTCAGTATCAACAGAAAGGAGTTCCAGTCGTACAGAGCTGCTTTGCCCCTCAGCTTGGTGGGCCTTTACTTCCCAGCTTTCAGCTTGGTTATAGAGCATCTGGAACTTTTCCAACAGCTCCTTGTTTTCTCTTTCCTAGTTCAAAGCAGAAATATATACCATTCAGCAATGAATCACTGTATCAAATGCTTTCTACCCACAAGAAATCATCACACTGCTTCACTACACATGGTAGAAGAGTTTGAACCTGAACTTGCACTCTTCTCCATATTTTACTTGCACCCCAACTCCCATTTCTCTCCTTCCTCTTAAATAAATCATATTTTTTTTACATCCTCATCTTTGTTTACAGTGAGGCTGAGTCCTTGAGTTAGAACCTCAAAGCATTTAAAGCAGGTGTTGCTTTTACAAGTTGATACAAATTCTGATGATTACACATAAGAAGGGTGTCATATTTTATGCTGTCTGTTGTATAAATTTTCAAGGACTAAGGGGGGGGGGCAGGAATAGTCCTTTGCTATGATCCAAATGTATGCACACATAAAACCTGTAGCTCCAGCATGTGTACAAGTTTTAAAAGCATTTTGGATGTTTGGTGTTAATAGATCTTTAAAGTAGAACACACAGAAACCCCAAACTCTTTCTCAGTCTAACTGAATATAAAAAGCTATCTGCTGATTTGGAATGCGAGATACAGAAAGATTCCCTTTCAGAAGAACTCGTTGCTCAGAGGTCTCTGGGTTATATCCTTTGTCTTTGCTGTTTAAGGAAGTTTTTAAGGATGGATGTTTTATCGCTTTTTAAATTATTATTAATATTCTGTTGGAAGCCACCCAGAGTGGTGGGGGGAAACATAGCCAGATGGGCAGGGTATAAATTATTATTATTACTATTATTACTATTATCATTATTATTACTATTATCATTATTATTTGCTACAAGTAACAAACTGCATGTAGTAGGAATCTGTAAGTTTGAGATATTCTGAATAAGATTTTGATTTTTAATCATTTTAAATACCTTTCACAAGCAGAATCTTAAAAACAATGCTGTGCTACATTACATGATAGGCTTTTCATGGACTATGCTAATTGCAATCACATTGCATACATGCAGAGTCTGTTACTGGCTTCAATTTAACAACCTGAGAGTGGGCATGAGTCCAGCCCTTTGGACGGCGCTTGAAAGCTAGGGCTCCAATACTCAGTACAGTGGAACCTCTATTTGCAACCATAATCCATTCTGGAAGTCCGTCCAGAGGTCGAAACGGGTATCTGGGAGAGGTGCCATTCTACGCACGTGCGGGCAGCGATTGCTGCTCCTGAGCATGCACAAACGGCGCAAACCCTCCGGTTACTTCCGGGTTTGCTGCGGTCGCAACTTGAAACGACTGTAAGAAAAGGTGGTGGTAAGTAGAGGTTTGACTGTAGTGTGCATGTCAGCTGCTGAAAGAAAGCAGGCTACAAAACCTAATATGCTGCTGTATTGCCTGCCTAGTCAGGTCTTGAGATGCAGCTTCTAAATGCAAAAACCCTACCCAGGGCTGCAACTTCTGTTGTAGCCAATAAAAGAGGTTGCAATGAGTGCTTGGTTGGTGTGTATGTATGTGTGGTGTCCACAACAGTTGCTCTGGTTTGCAAATGTGCCGATGGGCCCAAAAAGGTTAGAGATCCCTGGTTTAGCATTATGTTTGAATGCAGGCATTGTGCTGGCAGTACAATTGTTAGGCTATATCAAACAGTATTAATATCAAAATCTGTACCTGAAGCCAAATTGTCACCTTTGGAATGTATAAGCTGAATGTTTATTTCATGTTTAGTTTTAATAGTTTCCAACCGTCTCCACCTCTGCAGCACTCCGTGATGCTAGGCCATGCCTGATCTCAACTCTTAAAACATGATACACCTGATTAATCAAATATTCATGGGAACTTCCAAATGCACTTCCTCACCTTTGAGGCCATTAAACTTTCAAACCTGGAGACTTCCGTTATGTGATTATGAACTCTAATTTTCATTTCTTCTTTATCACGTAATGCTGCTTCCAGTTCAGATGAGATTGCCTATTTAGATGATAAATTGTTACAAATAATATTACATGCAAATAAAATAAGGCTAGCTCTCCTTTGGTAACCCTGTGCCTGAGCTGTACCAGACTTCAGGCTTCAGGTGGGGATTTGTATATGTACTTCTGCATAGAAAAGAAATTCCCTATACATAGAACTTAAGAGATCAGGGAAACACTCATTTTCTATGTTTTGTTTTTAAATAAAGGAGCATTCCATCATGCAGGTCCCCCATCTGCAGTCTGAAATAGAAAAAAGCCCAGACAAAAATTAACTACCCTAAAGGGAGAACTTGCCCAATAATGGCTAGATTCTAACTTAATGTTACTTGAACAATCACTTGATGGCTATTTTAAAATCTCACACTTTTTACAGCTAAATTTAATCTGAAGAAAACATGTAAAGAAACACAGTTCCAGGGTAGAAAATCTGGACAGATGACATTCCAAGTGGATAGCATCACATTTAAGCAGGGTTTGACAGTTCCTACATACATGGCATTAGTATACAGATGTCTACATCATGTTAATCCTCCAGGTGTATGCACCAGTGATCTAGTTTAAATATGATGTTGGTTGGCTGCACATAATCCATAAATGTTTTATATATATCTAGTGTCATGTTTATATCACCACCCCTAAAGTAAAAAAATATAGCTTGAATGTAATACTGCCACTCTTAACAAACACACTAATTAAAATTATCCAAGCTACAAATCACATCAAAGATAATTTCAGGTACCCAAACATTATTTAAAGCAATTGTGACATGTTTAATTATGAACTATTGTACCTGGTTTTCTCTGACCATTGTGGATAGATCATCCTGTAATCTTCTGTTCTCTTTCAAGGCCAATTCTTTCACCCTGCTGACTTCACCAAGCTCAGAATGTGCTCCCTCGATCTGGCGACGGACACTGGCTAGTTCTCGGTCTTTACCGCTTAAGGCATCCTTTAATTGGCTAGCAAATGGGGGATTTGGAAAACCTTAAACAGAATTTATCTTTTTGCATTATATAAATCTACGTAACAACTACATTCCAGTAACTAAGATGAATCATCTCAAGTGTTTTTAACTTTGCATTAGATAGTAATGATAACGTTATTGTACAATTCCATCTTTGCAGTCTACATGGGCTTCTCACATTTATTAGCAATTTGATCACCAAGCATTATGCCTGAAATTCTGGCACAGCACTATGATTGGTAACATGGGCCACATAACAATAATAATAATAATTCAGAAGTACCACCAAGTTATAGTTTGTTTTAACCATATAGTAAGGCAAGACTTGGCGCAGATGTTCAAACTGCAGTTTGCTTTGCATAATATTAGTTCTTCTACTTACCCTGCAAATACTCAGTTGCTATACTGAATTCCTTTGTAGCATTTGAGTATTGGCAAGGCACCATCAATTATTATCATTGGTTGGCTGTGGAAAAGATCAGGGAACATTACATTTTCCTCCTTTGAAATATTTTGGCATGCTCCTGAGCAAAAAAACAGCCCTCCACTGATTCTCATGTAAGGTGCACAGAATTTCACCTTAAAGTACATCTGCAAGTGCCGAATTAGGATAATCGTAATTGCCTTAGGTTTCCTCCCTCCCCCAAATGGCCATATTTTAGCCTTCTTCAGAGGAACTATCTTCTTCAACTGCAGTTCACATGCAAAGGTTCAATTATGAGTATATTAGCTTATTAAAATACTTTGATTGCTATAAGATGAAATTTCAGAGTCAAAAGTAATAATTTTCATGACTATTACTTACTCTAAGGACGACTCTAACTGAGTAAGAGTTTGTCGCAAATTGAGGATAGTTTTTTCCTATGGAAAGAAACATGATTGCAAAGATTATTGGTTTTATCTTATCCTAATAGGTATGATCAACAAGCGAAATACAGATGTAACAAATATATAGCATAATACAGTAGTTACCAGTCATTCACTAGCAGTCTCTTGTAGTTTAATATTTTAAGGATAGCTGAAGCAAAAAAATTGGGTACCTTCAGCTTACTAATGGTCAATGATATTCAACATTCATTTGCATTTATTTATTTTCCTTTGCACTCGATTTTTCTTTTGGCCATCACTACTTATGGCCTGAAGGGACTGAAGTGTGAGGTTATTGGTATACCACATACCTTCCCAGGAAAAAATGTGGCCTCTTGTAACCATCCTAAGTTCACAGTTTCTTTTCACAGTGCTGACAACACAAGATTCTGACAGCAAGGCACAGAGAAACTGGAGAGCAGAGGTGGAAAAACTGTTGTACAAACCCCCTCCCCTTTTCACATTTGCTTCACAAAAGTGCTTTTCCTTTTCCCTACTCTCTCTTGCATAAAATAAAAGCAGCAAAGGAGCATGTGGGCCATGTGTCAACATTTCTCCTCCTCCTGCTTCATGCCAGCAGTCAGAAAGCTGGGGGAGAAGGAAGGAAAGAAATACACGGAGAAGGTAAAGCTGAAAGAATCTCAGTAGCAGTTTCATTTTATATTTTTATTACTAAATACTCATTTATTATTCCAAGCCTCTCTGTATTCATTAGATTGTGAGCTCTTCAGAAGCACTTACAGGGGTGCTGTTTTTGGTGATTCTGCTGAAACTTCAGACTATAAACAATTCCCCCCCCCAACTCATTTTTTAATCTTTAATGTACAGTTTGATTTTTTTATTATGTTTTAAGGAAGCTGTTGACAGTTACTAATTTTGTTGAGTTCATAATTCTTTTGTTGTCTTTTATCATTATGCACCATTCAAGACTTACAAGTGCTGACCTGAATCAAAAGTCAGGTAAGCAGAAATCTGCTAGTACAGTAGGCCCTCTCCTCCCAACTCCAGCCCATGTGTCCCCCTGATGTGTCTAGTCCATGCCCCGTGTACATACCTTATTGGCTAAATTGTCATCTAGATAAGCAACTCTTTCTGTCTTTTCATCTATATTTTCCTGGAGGCTGTCTTTTTCCTTAGCTAAGACATTAATTGTACTTCTGAGCACACTGATGGTCTCATCCTGTGCATGGTGCTTATTACTGAATTTACCTGAAAATAAATAAATACTGTTTGAATTATGGAGAGCAGGGGCTCCCAAAATGTGGTCTGCAGACTACATTCCGGTGGGCTTCAGCATGTCTGTGGATTTGTGGTTGAAGATGGGAAACAGTATATTCATTGCAATGAAAAGTCACATTTATTTCAACTGTATTTTAATCGCTTCTTTTATATCTTCTTTTGTATGTTATTGTACTACAATTGGAATCTATGGAATACAATAAAATATAATTTATGAGAAATAAAAGAAGCAATAAAATGCAGTGAGAAAACCATACAGCATCTAGAACAGCACATTACAATTGATACAAAAGGTAGAAAAATAATTAAGCAGTTAGCGAAGACTCTTAACAATTTTCAAGCAGTCCCTAGCGGGGAAAGTTTAGGGATCTATTGATGTAGGGCTTAAATGTTGTGTGAGCAGACATTCACTCATGTAATGGAACGTCTCCTTCCCCCTGCCACTTTATCTCTGACCCCCTCACCCAACAATATCTGTTCTGGGGAGTTGGGGATCACCTGGAGTAGTATTTTGGGACACCCAAAGGGCTACACCGGTGTGTGTAAGACAGAGTTTGGCTGTGCAAGTGGAAATCCACAACTTGGCAAATATCATCAGACAACTTACATTTATGTATGATATACCTTTTTGCTCTGTTTGTGGCACCTTGTTCTAGACTTTAATGGTTGGCAAATCTTTACTGCGAAGTTATTGTCAATGGAAGTGAAGGAAGAATGCTGGGCAAACTCACCTCACTACAAACGCCTGCCAACAAAGGTATTTTAAAGCTAGTCCCTTGCTCTTTGATGGCTTTGAAAAACTAGAACCCTGCCAGAGGGTACATGCAATAAGTGGGCTTCTCCGCAATGTCTTTCACCACCCTCTGAGTTATGAAAAACAGCAAGGGAGGTATTTGCATGAACAAGAAATAACAGGGAAATGTTCTTGCTTGCAGTCCTCCGGTTCCCCTCTCAAAATCTTTCTCAGCTCCTTCTCACATTTTCCTGCCTCTGTTTCTTCATTGCCAAATGAGGAATGGCTGAGATGGGAAAAGCGTAAAAGCACAAGAGGACCCCCTATTTCATGCCCATGTTTCTTTCCCTACTTCTAAATCTAGGGGTGGGGACTCTCCAGTTCATGGGCCAATGTTGGCATATCAGGGTGTGCAATTGGGCCTGTGAGTCCATTCTGCCAAACCATGCCCACCATAGCTGCCAAGTTTTCCCTTTTCCCGCGAGGAAGCCTATTCAGCATAAGGGAAAATCCCTTAAAAAAAGGGATAACTTGGCAGCTATGATGCCCACCTGTCACAAAGGTGGCATCACTGGGTGATAGTAGCTAATGGGCAGGGTTCAATTCTGCATTGGCTGCACCTGCCAATTCCCCATAGGTGTAAATCTTGTTCAGACCCCTGCAGAGAGCAGGATTGAAGTCTCTGCTCATTAGCTGAGTGCTGCTTCTTCCACATGTTCTCTGTGGGGAAGGCACTGGCAAAGAAGTCACCTGATGTCAGATGACTGACAGGCTGGCATTCACATCCACCTGTCAAAGTTAGCCTTGGGATGTGGGGAGATAAAGACTTGGCCCACTGGTTCGAATAAGTTTGCTGCTTCTGCTCTAATCCCTGTTAGCAATTAAACACTAGAAAGGTAGGATGCAATAACGGGGGACCAAATTCAATGCTACATTTGACAGTTGTTGACCTCTTGAGAAGAGGAAAGGCAGATGGCTCCAATGTTCTGTGCCAGGAGTTAAACTAGTCCCAATCTCTTGACTTTTCAGATTAAGTCATAATTTTTTCACTCTAAGAAATAAAACAGCATTCACCTGTTTTTTCTTCTAGCAATAAAATTTCTTCATGAGCCAAATGAAGTTCATCATCTTTAAGAGCCAACTGATGCTGCACTTCATCTAAAGACTTTTGTATCTGTTCATTTAGTAGTCTGCAGAATTGATATCCATTTTGGAGGAAGGGAAACAGGTGCAGGTTTTTAAATGTAAATAAGTTAGAATATGATATGCACAACCTGAAAACACTGCAAAGCACAGAATTATGCAGCAAAGGGAATGACACTTTCCACTTTATCTTTATTGCAAATTTAAGTTGCTTACTGAGCTTACAAAACAGTTCTGAGCTTACAAAAGCAGCAATTAGTAACTGTACCTTTTAAAACTTTTTTTTAAAATAGCCTCAGAAAACTAAAACCATGCATTGTGATATACCAGCTAGAAATGTAGAGACACTGAACATTATACTTTTAAGGAATCCAATCTTTTATCTCCTGACACAATTTGGGGCTTAATTCAAACCAACGCACAGCCCAAACCTCTTGCTTCATTATTAATAAAATATCTGGACTGAACCCTAGGATGTGTTAAATAATACTAAATTGTCTTCAAGCATATTCAGTGTTCCTTTCCATCATTACTGAGCAACCAGAATGTCCACATATTATTTTGAATTAAGGAACACAGCTTTCAATATGACTTTCAGGCAATTATGGAGCCTGCATCTCTATTTAGGCCCTGACAATTCATGCAAAGATTTCCTGTAAAATGACATAAATAAATAGATTTGAGCACGACACCAGTAAGATATTAAATACACGGCTGAACTTACTGAAGGGAGTTTATTTCTGTTTTAAATTGTGAAGCATCTTCAGACAACTGAGATATCTGATGAGACTTAATATTTGATTCATCTTCTAAGCAGACTATTTTGTTTTTTAACAATGAAATAGTAGTTGTTTGATCAAGATGTTCAGTTTCCAACTGCAGCAGAAAACAACACACAGATATTATTTTCTGAATCTGCTAAGAGCAGCATTTTTCTTGAGAAAAAAATTCAGTATTTAAAAAGCTAAGCAAAATCCTAACAAAGACCAGTTCACTCAAATTCAATAAAAACTGCAAAACTACAGCTGCAATCTTAAACTCCTTAGAATCATAGTGCTGGAAGGGGTCACAAGGGTAATCTAGTCCAACCCCCTGCAGCGCAGAAATCACAGTTAAAAATCCCTGACAATGTGGCCCAGTTTTTTAGTTTTGGTCCAGTTCTCCAATCTGTTAAGGTAATCCTGAATCCTGAATCCTGAATCCTGATTCAGTCTTCTGAGGTATGAACTACCCCTCCTAGTTTGGTGCCATCTGCAAATTTGATAAGCACCCCCTCATTAGGGTATTTCTTCATTGTGAACTCCACCAAAATCTTTTAGATGTTAAGGCGCAATGTAATGGCAGTAAAGCTTACAATAATGTAGCTGCCATCAAGAATATGAAAAGGAGTTGCTAAAAGTTCACATGGTGTCTATAACAAACCTGGTCTTGCAAATGATCATGAGAAGTAAATGGGCAAAAGCCATAGTCTCAATCATAATTTGAATAGTCAACGCACAAACAATTACATTCCATCACTACGCATTAATAACGCCAGCAATAATTTAAATCACTTACTCTGTGAACAGTGTTTTCCAAGTCTGATATTTCCTGTTCTAACTTTGATTTTTCATCCTGATGGATCTTATGAAACAAAGAAAAACAACTCATCAGAGGGCATTGTTTAATTGTCTGGTTAACCTTTAAGCATCTGATTGTCTAGGGAGCATGGGAATTAGGAGACACAAAGAAAACTGCACCTACTCTTTAAGCCTTTAGAACACTGAACTTGGCTAATATATGTGGTATGTGGAAAGGAGAGCTGGAGTCAAACTCAGGCCAGCAAGCAAGAAGCAGAGTTTGTCAGAGAAGTTAACTCTTTATTCAAAGAAATGGTATACAACTCAGCAATACTTCCCAGCAAGTCCTGCCCCTATAGAGCAGCTGCCAGGACTGAACCTTCAACCTCCTCTAAAGCTCCTCTGCTGGATGTTTCCCAAGCAGCTTCAAACTGCATCTAGGCATCTCTAATCACATCATTTTGCATGTCCTTGGAGACAAGGGTGGAGGGGAGCTTGTCATAGTAGGGGAGGCAGGTTCCCTGTATTCTTCTGCAGCCTCTTGCCCCGCCCCCTGCCCCTAAGTTGGAACTGCTCCCTGTCACAGGCTCCCCTTTTCACTAAATCCAGTTGCCCCTTCAGCATCCAACAACAACTTCCACTCTTCTCCCTCTGACCTCTTCTTGGCGTCCCGCCACCAATCACCAGGAACCTGCTAACAATTACCCCTTACACCTGCTAACAATTATACTCTGGCAATGTCACCTGCCCCCACCTCACAACCAGAGGCTCTTCACTCCAAAATGGGTGCCGGGGGCGGGGCGGGGGGGGGCGGGACAGGACATCCCTTTCAAGCTGAACTGCTGCTTTCGGCTGGCTCCACCTTGCCTCCATTTGTTTCCTGCAGGCTCAACTGATAAATAATTCATTGGGAGCAGAGTCCTGGTGTCAGTTGTTGAAGCCTCTCCTCTGCTCCATAGCAGCTCACATGGATACTCACGCAATGTTAATATTAACAACAATAGAAGCAGTGCTCTTTTTTTCTTTAAAAATGTTTAGGGGTACTCTCATTTTGACTCAAGAAAATCACCATTTTATAGTTCAAATTGCGAAAAATACAGTAAATGGACAGTAGTACAAAGATTCACAAAAAAAATTAGGGATATGCATACCCCTGCATCCTCCTAGAAAAATCACTATATATATAGGTCCAGAACACTATATATATGGGTCCAGAACACTAGAAGTATTATATGCAACATTGCAGCTTATTGACTTCATCTGTAGCATGGTGTCCCCCCAAAAAAACCTGAAGCTCTAAATTATTCACAAGATATCAAGGCAGTTCACAAGATAAAAATGTGCCTTAGAATTTTTTTAATGGCTTTGGCTGGAATTAGTGACTTGACTGTCCTGCTTAACTGCACCATCAATGGGAGCAGCGACTTTTGTGAGGTAATAAAGTAGCCCTAAGTTATCACAAGATGAAACATTACAAAAAAGCATTATTTGTAAAATGATTACCTTTAACTTCTCTCTTAGTCCTTCTTTCTCTGCCACCATTCTTCTGAAATCAGACAATGCAATGTTTCGCTCCTCTTCTGCGTAACTTTGGGTCATTAAAGAAGTTTTTGTTTCTCTCCGTAGACGGTTTAACTCATCTTGAGACTTAAAAAGTAAAAAAAATCACATTTTTAGTGTATCAATAAAATGAATATTCAGTACTGTATATGCAAGATACCAGAGCATGCAAATCTCGGGTCTATTATACATGTTATGTCCTGACAGTCAGTGGCCCTACCTATTAATTTGGACTTACCCGTTCATAAAGAATACTTAGTTTGTCCCTTTCTGCAGTTAAGAGTTTGACATTAGATTGAATTTCTATCATGTGCTTTTCAAATCTTTCTAGCATAGACTGTAGCTCATCTCTTTCTCGGGTAACCAATCTTAGATCACCATTCTGTCAAAAAAAAGGGGGGGAGGAAAATTACACATCAAAAACTATATTACTACTGTAGTTGCCTGGCACAGATACTGTTACTGATGGGTGCTACTGATGTAAATAATCAGCGCTGAAATCCTGGGTTAAATTATGATAAATTATAATGAAGTAATTAAGACAGATAAGTCTGATGGCAGGATTATACCTCAAACTATGGCTGAGTTCAGACAATCATTCCAGGCTTCATAAACAGATTAGCATGATAATAGTGGGTCTATGTGAGCCCTGGGCATAAGGAATATTTGTATTTTAGGCTGTAGTCCTCTGCATGTTTAACTAAGGAAAAAATCCCACTGAATTAAGTGGAATGTACTTCAGAGTACATAAGACAGTAATACTACTGAATAGTAATATTATCTTACTGCCTCATATTTAACCCATTTAACTCCATTTTTGGACAATATCAAATTGCTATTAAAGCCCAACAGATACCTTTCAAGATCCAGCTGGCAGTAAAATTGATTTGATTTAAAAACAATTTGTTTAACATCAAAAGACATTTTATTGACACCACATTTCAAAAACATAGTTCAAGCACTAAATTTACTGAGATACAATGTTTACTTGAATTCTTCATTGGGCTAAAGCCATGAAAGATACAGCAGAAGAGAAAGCAAAACAAAAACAAACAAAATGCTTAGGTGAAACATTGCACTCATAGTAAATAATGTCCCCAGTGGCCTAATAGGGATTTTCAAGAATAGAAATCAGAAAGCATTGTCACATATTTGCACTATAAGTATAAATGTGCTCCAAGCTGGATTTCAACTGATGACAAAGTTTTCCTGAAGTCCAACTGCACCGAAACACTTTGCAATGTTTTGGGTTTGGGGCTATTTGTTTTATTTTTGCACACAGATGAATGTAGAGGGGGGAAATATTACAAAGAAGGGCGGTGGGGGGGGAGGACCTATTCTAGGACTTCTGAAGTGGTCTAAACAGGAAAAAAACAGCATTTGAAAAATGCAATTTTCTATACCATATTCTGAGAATTTTCTGGGAATAGAATGGATCCCAGTTAATGAAGGTGTTTGACAGTTTCTCTCTTCGATTCACACTGGTAAACTAGACAGATAGCTTTGTAAAGCAAACTTTTTTTTCAAAATTGAAAAACAGGAGTCAAGGGTAAAAATGAAACACAAACACTTAAGTGACCCCATATTCTTTGAATAATACATTGAATAAGAAGTGGTTCAGGTTTGCTAAAAAGTTTTACAAATATTTTGAAAAGCTGCTGGGGTCTGCAGCAAATCCACTGGCATACAAGCATTAAACCTTGCACTTATATTGAAAAACATGTTTTCCCTTACTAAAACAGTATGAATTCAGTCAACCACTGACTACTTGAGAAATGCTTCCTCCTTACTACTGGCAGTCACATCTGAGTAGTGGGGCAGTTGTAAACTGGGGGACCATATGAAAAAGGTTACTAGGCATTATAATATATTTAACAAAAAAATTATTACCTTTTCTGGTGACTTGCGTAATGGGCTAGATCTTTGTTTAATTATTTTTTGGAGACACTCTAGTTCACGCTTATAGTAGTCCCTGTCTTCTTCTATAGTTTTTATAAATGCATCCAGACGAGAAGGTGATTTGTCCCCAACTGCTATACCGCCTTCTAATCTCATTTTCTCTAGTTCTACAACAAGCTCCTGATCTGCATGAGAAAATAACCAACAAGCATGAATTAAGTTAGCATATACCAGAGGTGGTCAGTTTAAAGAAAACCAGCACATGGTTGAAGATATACAATGAAGATGCTAGAAGGAGCAAAGTCAGACAGAACTGCATTCATCCATCCTCAAGAAAATATGGACTAAAGGAGGAAAAATGCATTTTAAAAATTACTATCTTAAGAGGCACCCTGACAATCTTTTAAGAGTGGACAATACCAAGGAAACAGGTTTTACCCTATATGATGAAGAAAGGAAAAGAAAAATTGGGCTCATTTCGAAATGGGCATCGCCAATTGAAATAATTACAATTAAGAAAGTAAATTCAAATGGGAATTGGGGAAGGTATGCAGACTTGCTGCAGGAACAGGAGGGTAAATTCGGACTTAAAAATATGAAGAAGTAAAACAATATTTAACAGGGTGGTTGCAGTATCACCAAATAAATAGTAAATTTAAAGAGGATTATCTTAAAAATGGCTTTCAGACTGAACCCTCTCTATTAGAGGTTAATTTATTACAAGGGGATCGAAAAATTATAAACAAGATGTATAAATTATTATTGGAGTGGGAACTGAAGGATGAAATTGTAAAGGAAACAATGATTAATTGGGCGATAGATCTGGGGAAACCGATTCAAGCGGAGAGCTGGGAAAAACTTTGGAGGAACTCATGGAAATTTACGGCGTCTGAGGTGATTAAAGAAAACTTGGTGAAGATGTTTTATAGGTGGTACCTCACGCCGGTAAAAATCAAAAAAATGTATAGAAATAAGGATAATCTCTGTTGGAGATGTAAAAGGGAGGTAGGGACATTTGTACATATATGGTGGCACTGCGACAAAGTTAAAATATTTTGGAATGCAATATTGGAGGAATTGAAAAAAAATTGTAAGTACAATATTAAAAAAAAGTCCGGAATTTTTCCTACTAGGAATGTTAGGGGAGGATATCAAAAAACAAGATGAGAAATTATGCCTATATGCGACGGCAGCAGCAAGAATTTTGCTAGCGAAATACTGGAAAAAAGAAGAAACCCCCAACATTAAAGAATGGCAGGAAAAATTATTAGGATATATAGATTTGGATAGATTAACAAATATAATAAGGGGAGGGAGTTGGGAAAATTCGGCAAAAAATTGGAGGAAATTGGGAGATTATTTTAGGAAGCAGTGCCCCATGATAAAAACTTGGATTTGCTTTTAACAACTCGCATAGAAAGAAATGTGATAAATAAGGGAAACAATGTAAAAGGGTAGAAAACTGTAAACCCGGGAAAAGGGCAAGCGGAAGTCGACTTACAGGTGAAGTGTGGCTAAGTATGAATGTTTTGTGTATATATGAATTTATAGATTATGAACTTATTGCTCATGAAATATAAGTGCTATAAGATACAGGGATTAACAATTGGGTTTATTTATATTTGAGTTTGCATATTAGAATACAGATTTTGTTCTTATTTCTGATATGACCCAAATTTTGAAACGAATTTTTACGTTATGCTTTATGTTATGTTATGATTTAATTTGTTTATTAATTGAATTATAAGTTTTTTGTACTTATATATCAATGTATTTATTCATTTGCTCTTTTTCTTCTTCTTTTTTCTTTAATTTTCTGTTTTTTTTGTAGTTTTTGTATGTTGTGTATGTTTTGTATGTTTGTATTTTTTTGTATGTATTTTAACTTTAATAAAACTATTTTATTTAAAAAAAATTTAAAAATTGGGCTCACCTTGTTGTTGTTTAGTCGTTTAGTTGTAAAATGTGTAGGTAACTCACCAGTGAAATAAGTTGTGAAATAAGTTGTATATGTTAAAAGTTCTGTTATCTTTAGTGGATTTCCCCCAGCATTTAAAATACAGTACAAGCTATCACAGTGGTCCCCAACCTTTCTGAACAATTCTCATAGGCACTACAACAGAATGGCTGCAGTGGTGGTGAGCCTAGCACAAGACACCCATTTCACAGAAGGCAAACTGTTTCCTGCCTCTCCCCACCCCTATCTTTATCACTCTGTTCCTCTTGGCCCCTTCCCAGCACTGCTACTTCCTTTACCACCATCAGAGCCCCACCCCACCCCCCCAGATAAGGCTGAGAGGGAACAAACAAACAGCAAAAGTAAAGCAAAGAAAAAGCAAAACTTCAGAATAGAAAAGAGTATTCCATAAGGCACATTGCCTTCCACGACATCCCAGCTTTTGCCCTGCCTGTTTTGTTTTTTTTCTGTTGGGTTGGAGTCCGCAGGAAGACTTCCAATTGGGCCACATTGTTGCTATGGCAGCAATAGGGTGGATAGGAGCCACAGCAACTCCAAGGAGTGAGCTTTTGGGGACCCAGGGAACTTCTTGGTAGATACTTGGTAGGTACAGGTACTATGCTGTGGATTTCAGGGCTATCTTGTCTTAGGTACAGGGATCTGACAACATGATCCACCAGATCCCTTAAAACACATACCTATTATTTCAAGGTCTTCAAGTTTTTTGGCCAGTCTATGGTTCTCTAGTTGAACCTGGTTTAACAACACCTCAAGATTTTGTTTTTCATCAGTTTTTCCATAGAGTTCTTCAGTCAGCCTGTCTTTTTCTCTCCGATATGTAGACAACTCCTAAAGTCAAATGTGTATTTTTCAAAATAGGATAGTAAAATAAATATAGTGTTTGTAAAACAATATTTCATTGACATAGGTATTTCTACTTATACATGATGCTTAAATCTAAATTCTAGTCATCTTCCAGACAAGTTATAATAGCAAAATGTGGCATAGTGAAAGAATGTCTCCAGTAATGGGAAAGTGCAAACAATGTCTTTGTCCATGGAGTTAGAGAAAGACAATGTACTTTTAAAATTCCAGGTTTGGGGAAAGCAGAGAACTGCTTTCTCAAAATCTACTTGTTTCCTGTTGAAATCATGCGACTTAACATGCTTAACTGACTGGATTGTGCACACTCTCATTAATATGTGTAGCTTTCAAGACACAGTAGTTAGTTTTTTGTTCTGTTTGCAACAGAGTTTAATCTAATCTGAAAACCAGAATACTGCTCTACCAAATCATGTCCAATAAAGGATATCACTTATTTTCTCTTTTCTTCTTATACATTATCAGCTTGTACAATATCAGCTGTTTGTCAAGTAGTAGAAAAGCAGCACGGCTATCAAAATACTGCCACTACTACTGCTTTCCTTTCTTGTTCTGTTAAACAGATGTCTTTAGCACACACATTATATTTAGCCTAAGTATCCAAGTATTAAAAATGCATTGAGTTAAATAAACTTATTCTACTTTAAAATTGTTACTTACTGACTTAAGCTTCGCTATAGTCTCTTCACGATCCTGGATTTCATTGTATTTTTTTTTAATCTCTTCCTATAAATCATAAATGTTTATAATGTTTATAAAATGTTCATAAAAAGAGAATGGTCTTTATAAATATGCCACCATATTACACAGAAGTAAAAAAAAATATTTTAATATTTTTACGGTCATATTTCTATTTAAACATAAAATATATCAAGTAAGTCCACATGGTAATTAATATCTATTACAGTGGTACCTCGACTTCCGAATGCCTCGACTTCCGAAGGTTTCGACTTATGAAGTCGGCAAACCCGGAAGTCTTTTCGCTGCGTGCGTGTTCTGCGCCTGCGCAGAAGCGGCGTGCGCGGTCTACGCATGCGCAAAGCGCAAAATCGCGCTTCGCACATGCGCAAAATGGACGCTTCTACATCTGAAGAGCACTGCGGAACGGATCGCCTTCGTAAGTTGAGGCACCACTGTATATCTAAAACTTTCATTCACATAATTTACAGAAAAAGAGCAGGGAAGTACAAAACTGTCTGCAAAATGTTGTGTAGGTTTATATGCATCATAAATGAGCTCATGTAGCAGAGTACATACAAGGCCAAGCTACAAAGTTAGTAAGTTGAAATCTAGTCTACATCTGAACTCTGTATGGTCTCAAGCAAGCTACTCCCTCTCAGCCTCAGGCTCTATCTGTAATATAAGAGAATCTGACCTACCTTGTACAGTATGGCTGTTGTATGGTTTACAACAGAATGCATGTTAAATGCATCAAATGTTTGAAAATGTTATACAGTATGTCACAGTGGCCGGAGCGGACTACTTCAGAGTAACGACGCTACGCAGCTCTGCATTTTATTCTTTTATTGGTGCTGCGTATTTACAGTGCTGAAGTCATGCTATTTACACGGAGTGATGTGATCAGTCGGTTTCAGAACCTCCTAATGGCTTTTGGCGCGTCTTTCTCCAACACAAAAGCTTTGGCAGACCCATCCTCTTTCCCCTCCTCTTTCTGCGTAGTTCTGGCGTTGGGGGGATGGGTCTCCCTCCCTTATTCGCCCCTTCCTGTCCCGCCTGGGACCCTGGCTCCTCTACCTTGCCTGAGCCTCGGACCCGACTTCCTGCTTCCCTACTGGAATCGGAACTCTCTCTGCTTTCCCCTGTGCTCGGTGATTGGCTTGAACTCAGGAGGGGAGGGACTTCGCGATATCCCCTGTCCCTCACATCCACCCCCCTCCCAAGCTCTCCTTCACCCCTCCCCAGGTCCCCCCCAGGTGTCGGTGACGACTGGAAGCCTAAGAACTCAGTGCTTTCCGAGCCCGTTGGTGTGAACACCTCCCCCCAGTCCTGCAAGCCCCCCCCTTCCGCCTGGGAGGATGGGAATCCCAAAAAGTCCGTGGCGTCAGAGCTGGTGGGGGTAAAAATGTTCTGCCAATCTGCTCCTTCCTCTGACTGGGTGGATCTCGGTGACACCCATACCTCATCCTCTGGTTCCTCAAACTCCGCTTCCCAGCGCCATGGTGAACTGCTCTCCCGTGCTTCCTCCCCCTCCCCCTCCCTTTCCATGTGCCAGGGCTTGGGTCTATGGGGAAAGAGGGCGTGAAATTCTTCTACCAGGAATTCCTCCTGTATCTGAGTGGCTGGGACCCATTCATTCTGGGACGGTGGAGCATCCTCCCATGCCATGAGGTACTCCAGTCCCCCCACCCCCCACCTTGAATCCAGGATGGCCGTGGCCTCATTGAGTTGCTCCCTGCCTTCCCTCTCCCCCCCTCCCTCAGGGGTTTGTTCGCTGTCTCGGAGCCTGCTGCTTTCCCTGTACGGCGACAGCAGCGATCTATGAAACACAGGGTGCACCCTCATGTCCTCTGGCAGTGCCAGCCTGTATGCCACCGGGTTGACCTGTTGCGTGACCGTGAAGGGGCCCAACCTTCTGGGCGCCAGCTTTTTGCATCGCCCTCTGATGGGAAGGCCCTCCGAGGACAACCACACTTTGTCCCCCACCCTAATGACCTCCCCCGGTCGCCTGTGGCGATCTGCCCCCTTCTTGTACGCTTCCTTGGCTCTCTCCAAGTGTTCTCTGAGCTGCTGGTGCACCGTCTCCAGTTCCTCTGCCCAATCCTCAGCCTGTGGGCCCTCCTCCTCCTCCTCCCCCTCCCTCTCTGGGAAAGATCTGAGGTCACGCCCGTAATTGGCCTTAAAGGGCGACACCCCTGTGGAGACGTGCACCGCATTGTTGTAGGCAAATTCTGCCAGTGGCAGGCGATCCACCCAGTCCGTTTGCCGCTGGCTGACGTAGCATCTCAGGTACTGCTGCAGAATGGCGTTGACCCTCTCCGCCTGTCCATTGGTCTGCGGGTGTCTAGCCGTCGACAAGCTGACCTCCACCTGCAGGAGGTTCATGAGCCGCCGCCAGAACCTGGAAACAAATTGGCGGCCACGATCCGAAATAACCCTTAAAGGTAATCCATGCAGTCTGAATACGTGATCCACAAACAGTTTGGCTGTCTCTTCTGCAGAGACCGCCCTGGCACACGGTATAAAGTGGCACATTTTGGACATGAGGTCCACCACCACCAACACTGCGGTCTTGCCCCTGGACGACGGCAGGTCTGTGATGAAGTCCATGGACACTACTTCCCACGGCCTGTGCGGTGTGGCTAAGGGCTCCAGCAAACCTGCTGGTGGCGCTCTGACCACCTTTGCCCGCTGGCAGGTGTCACAGCCCCTTACATAATCCCTCACATCCTCCCGCACCCCTGGCCACCAGAAGTGTCTCATGACTAGGTGAGCGGTTTTGTCCCTCCCAAAATGACCCGCCGTTGGGTTGTCGTGCATCTGCTTGAGGACCGTACGTCTAAGCTGGGTGGTGGGCAGGTACAGTGCCCCCTTGTAGAAAAGCAGCCCCCTGCGTTCTGCAAAGTCGTTTGCCTGCTCCCCCCCCCTCTCAGTTCTCTGAAGATGCGGTTGGCAAATTCATCCGCTGCCGTCAGTGCTGTGAGTTCTGCCTCGCTTACCACTGCTGCTCCGCAGGACCAAGCTGACGGGGGGAAGATGTGCCTGGGTGCCGGTGGCGCCTCCTCCTCCATGTACTCTGGCTTGCGGGAGAGGGCATCCGCCCTGACATTCTGCTCTCCCGGGATGTAGTGTATGGAGAAGTTGAAGTTCGAGAAGAACTCTGCCCACCGTATCTGCCGCTGGTTGAGCACCCTGGCAGTTCTCCAGAACTCCAGGTTCTTGTGGTCTGTGCACACCTGGATGGGGTGCTTGGCGCCCACCAGGAAGTGTCTCCAGTGCTGGAACGCAGCGTGGATCGCAAGAAGTTCCCGATCAAACACCGTGTAGTTTCGCTCTGGCTGGGTCAACTTCCTGGAGAAGAAGGCACAGGGTCTCCACTCTCTGTTGGCGTCCAGTTGCAACAAAATGGCGCCCACAGCTTTATCAGAAGCATCTGTCTCCACGCGTAGGGGCGCGTCCTGAACCACGTGGAACAGGTTCTGGTCTGAGGCGAACACCCTCTTGAGGC
The DNA here is from genome assembly GCF_963506605.1 of Zootoca vivipara. Taxonomy (NCBI): domain Eukaryota; kingdom Metazoa; phylum Chordata; class Lepidosauria; order Squamata; family Lacertidae; genus Zootoca; species Zootoca vivipara. Next base: position 55,925,631 of record NC_083284.1, on the reverse strand, counting down.
TTTCGAACGCTGCTTGCGCCTCTGGTGTCCACCTGAACTTCTGCTTGCCTCTCAGGCAGTCAGTGATGGGAGCCGTAACGCGAGAGAAGTTCTTGATGAACTTCCTGTAGAAGTTGGCGAAGCCTAGTAGGCGTTGGGCATCTTTGCGCGTCCTGGGGCTGTGCCAGTCCAGGATGGCCTGCACCTTGTCCTTGTCCATCGCCAGCCCCTTGTCTGACAGCTTGTAGCCTAGGAAGTCCACCTCCTTGGTGTGAAACTTGCACTTCTCCAGCTTCACATACAGGTGGTTCTCCTTCAGGCGCTGCAACACCTCCCTGACATCCTTCACATGCTGCACTGGGTCATCGGAGTAGATAAGGATGTCATCCAGGAAGACCAAGCATTTCCTGAAAAGGAGGGACCCCAGGACGTGGTGCATGAAGGCCTGGAAGCATGCTGAGCCCCCTTGCAACCCGAAGGGCATCACCAGATATTCAAAAGAGCCCAGAGGCGTGAACATCGTGGTTTTCCATTCATCGCCTTCCCGGATCCTGATCAAGTTGTACGCCCCCCTCAGGTCTAGCTTGGTGAAAATCTTGCCCCTGCGTGCCGCTGTCAGGAGATCATCCACTCTGGGCATGGGGAAAGCCACTGGCTCTGTCACTGAATTCAGTCGTCTAAAATCCACCACCAGACGGTGCTGTTGCGTGTCTTTCTTGTCCACCCAGAAGACCGGGCTGCCCCCTGCTGCCTTGCTTTCTCTGATGAACCCCCGCTTGAGGTTCTTGTCGATGAAAGCGCGCAGATCCTCCAGTTCCTGGTCTGACATGGCGTACAGCTTGGCTGGGGGTATAGTTGCCCCTGGCACCAGGTTGATCTGGCAGTCAAAAGGCCTGTGTGGGGGTAGGTGGTCGGACTCCGCTTCGCTGAAGACCTCCTGCAGGTCCCAGTACGGCTTGGGTATCGCCTCACCCCCTTTGATGTGCATGGTGGCCACCGTGGCTATCGGAGGCCCCTCCCCTGGTTGGTGCTGCATGCAATGTTCCAGGCAAAAGTCCGATCCAAAAGTGATGCATCTCTGGTGCCAACTGATGGAGGGGTCGTGGCGCGCCAGCCAGCTCATGCCCAAGACGATGGGGGGGTCTGAGATGGTGGTGACGTTGAATACCAGTGTCTCTGAGTGCCTTCCCACCGTCATTCTCATGGGGGGGGTTTGATGCGTGATGGCCCCTCCCAGCAGCTCTCTGCCGTCAATGGTTGCCACGTGCAGAGGAAAATCCAGCTGCAGAAGCTGGATCTGGTGCTCTTCTGCAAAGTTTCTCGAGAAGAAGTTCGCTGACGCCCCACTGTCAATTAGGGCGAGGACCGTCAGGGGATAGCCATTTGGGAGCGTGAGCGTCACTTCTAGAACCACTCCTGCTCTGGGAGGGGTGGGCTGGCTCTGCTCCTCTCTGTGCGGGTGGGTGGGCTGGGGCTGTTGTCTGCTGACTGTGCCTGGCTGCTGCCCCTTGTCTCCTGCAGCCAGGCTTTCCCGTTTCCCTGCTGTGGTGCTGCGTCAGTGGGGGAGGGCACAACCGTTCCCGCCTTTCCTTGCCACTCCCTGCGATGTGGGCAGTCTCTGACGAGATGCTGGGGGGAGTTGCAGAGAAAGCAATTCCCACCCCTTCCCTCCTTGCGTCTTGGCGCCGCTGGGGTTTGAAAAGCCCGCGCGCGCGCGCGCTATCAATCTGCATGGGTTCCTGGTCCTGACTGGCCCCAGGCGTGGCTTGAAAGGGTTGTTGGGGGAGTGGCTTTTCCTGCGACCGTGGGAACCAAGCCCGCTTTGCGCACGTTGCTTGCTTGTCGCTCCACCGGGATTCCTGTCTCACCCCCACCGCCAGAGCCGCTTTGCTCAGCTGATCCATATTACTGGGCTTTGGACCTCTCGAGAGCTCATCCTTCACCTCCTCATGCAACCCCAAGTAGAACGCCGCTTGCATTGGGGGTGACTCGAGTTCCCACCCCAATCTGTGCACCAGCATGGTGAATTTCGCCCAATACGCGCGAACTGTCATATTTCCTTGGCGTAAATTATGAAGTTCCTCCTTAGTCTGGTCCATATGACTATCGGACGAATACATCGTTTTCAAACCTTCTAGAAATAGTTTGACATTCTTCATGCAAGGATTCTTTGTTGCGATTAACGGTCTTAGCCACTCCCTGGCTGCCCCGGTAAGGTGCTCCACAATAAACGCTACCCTGTGCTCATCATCAGGGAACTCAGCGTGGTGCAGCTCAAGAGCATACACAATCTCAGTCTCAAAGCCCTGATATTCCCTCGGGTCTCCATTGAACTTGCTTACTAGCGTCCCGGCTCTCCTTCCTGGCAGCACTTGGACTTGGGGTGCCCCTCCCGCCTTGTTTTTCTCTGCATCCAGCTTGTTTTGGAGGTCTACCGCCACCGCCCTTAATTCCTGCTCTCTTTCCTGTAGCGCTCTCACCTGTTCCGCAAGTTGTAGCCGGTCGTCCTGGACCTTCCTAGTCTCTTCTTTAGCTGCCTTCAATTCCCCCTGCGCCTGCAGCGACAGCTGCTGCAGTTCTTGCTGGGCTTGCTCCGCGATCTGCCGCCATTTCTCCGCCTCTGACACGCTCATCCCGGCAACTCCAAAGTAGCCCAAAAAAGGATTAGGAGGTTGCTGTCACAGTGGCCGGAGCGGACTACTTCAGAGTAACGACGCTACGCAGCTCTGCATTTTATTCTTTTATTGGTGCTGCGTATTTACAGTGCTGAAGTCATGCTATTTACACGGAGTGATGTGATCAGTCGGTTTCAGAACCTCCTAATGGCTTTTGGCGCGTCTTTCTCCAACACAAAAGCTTTGGCAGACCCATCCTCTTTCCCCTCCTCTTTCTGCGTAGTTCTGGCGTTGGGGGGATGGGTCTCCCTCCCTTATTCGCCCCTTCCTGTCCCGCCTGGGACCCTGGCTCCTCTACCTTGCCTGAGCCTCGGACCCGACTTCCTGCTTCCCTACTGGAATCGGAACTCTCTCTGCTTTCCCCTGTGCTCGGTGATTGGCTTGAACTCAGGAGGGGAGGGACTTCGCGATATCCCCTGTCCCTCACACAGTATAAATGTTATTTGTATTATTCCTATAAACCAGGGGTCAGCAAACTTTTTCAGCAGGGGGCCGGTCCACTGTCCCTCATACCTTTGGGGGGGGGGGGACGGACGGACTATATTTTGAAAAAAAATAATGAACAAATTTCTATGCCCCACAAATAACCCAGATATGCATTTTAAAAGCACACATTCTGCTCATGTAAAAACACACTGATTCCCAGACCGTCCGTGGGCCGGATTGAGAAGGCGATTGGGCCGGATCCAGCCCCCAGGCCTTAGTTTGCCTACCCATGCTATAAACTGTAGCAAAAAAGCTTTGCAGTTGAACTACCATAATCTGTGGGTATAGGGTGGTATATTATTATCATTAATAATAATAATAATAATAATAATAATTCTATTTACTTGTCAGATGGGGATACAAGGAGCAGAGAAAACCAGAAATTACTGTAAATAGTACATATTTTGAAGCCGCTATGGGACAAAGAGACCTGGAGTGCAGCAGAAAATTTGATGGAACTGGAGAACAGTTGAATGATATCGGAGGTGTCTGGTGGCAAAGGGGATATCAAATGACTTGGAAAAGATCTATGTGAGGAAATCTACAAGAAGGTCTCCAGATCCCTTCTGCAGAATAAGGGAACCCAGCAGGCTAAAGAGAAGTTCTCTAGCAAATGTGCAGCATGTCCACAAGCTGTCCTTAGTAGGAAAGAAAATATCAAAACACTCATCTGACATCCCCAAAGGTCCTTTTGGAGGTTAAACTAATCCTTCTTATAGGATATGGTTACTCAGTTCCTTGGCCAATTACAAAACATACCTCATTCCACTATAATCTGCAAGGGCCTGTTACAAACATTGCAGATACAACAAAATATCAAAATCCATACATTACAGCAATGATATGGAAGTAATGGCTCTCCAGATGTTGCTGGTCTGAAAATTCTCTTCTGCACTACACTTTATGAAATTTAAAATACAAGGGCAAATGCATGCACTTTTAAAAGCAGATGCAACTCCTGAAACCTTTCATTGGGAGTTGAGACATTTTCTTGATGTTCCACCAAGTTACAGAATTCCCTTACCTTAGCCTGTCCAATTTCTTTATCTGCAGTCTCAAGCACAATTTCTTTGTGCCTTTCCAACTGTTGTGCCAAATGATCTATTTCACTCAATTCTTGGCACAGTTCTTCATTTTTATTGCTTAAATGAGCCACTTCACTGGTGACATCTTGCTTACTGTCCAGCAGCTCTTGTATGCGCATTTCAAGCTCTTTGTTTGTTTGCTGCAGAAATTCAATCTGAAACACATTCCCACCACACAAAATGTTTCAAGTTAATAAAACAGTAGAAGCACAACTACAGCCAAACAAAAGCTAGCAATTAGTTCTCAAATAACTTTCCATTATTAGCTGTAGTACTTCATGTTCTTAGAACGTAAGAAACATTTGAGATCTGTGGACATTTTAATTACCTGAATAGCCAAGTCATGAATTTAGTTCCCAAACATTTGGAGGAAACAGCCTCCAGAACATTTCACCCATATTACCATTGCTAAATAATAATAATAAATAATATTTTTTTATTTATACCCTGCCCATCTGGCTTGGTTTCCCCAGCCACTCTGGGCGGCTTCCAACAGAATATTAAAATACAATAATTTATTAAACATTAAAAGCTTCTCTAAACAGGGCTGCCTTCAGATGTCTTCTAAAAGTATGGTAGTTGTTTTTCTCTTTGACATCTGGTGGGAGGGCGTTCCACAGGGCAGGTGCCACTACCGAGAAGGCCCTCTGCCTGGTTCCCTGTAACTTGCCTTCTCTTAACGAGGGAACTGCCAGAAGGCCCTCGGTGTTGGACCTCAGTGTCCGGGCAGAACGATGGGGGTGGACATGCTCCTTCAGGTGTACTGGACCGAGGCCATTTAGGGCTTTAAAGGTCAGCACCAACACTGAACTGAGCTCGGAAACGTACTCGGAAAAGTTTATCGGCTGGAACACAATGACCACAAAAGGAATAAACTAACTTATGAGTAGGTGTAGGATACAGGCAGTAAAATGGGACGTGACATCTTTGATCACAGTTATGGATGGATTTGGAGTTGCAGCACTTCACAAAAGCTTTATCGGGAGCTGAGGAATCTTACAAAGGTTTCTAAGTGAAAGAGACTCAAACATGTTACCTGTAAATTTAAGTGAGCAATAATTTTTTCATTACTTCTGCTTCTGGCTTCCAAAGATATGACATCATGAGAGCGACCGCCATCCAGTGCCAGGCCTAAACGCTCAATCTCACTGTCTCGCAGCTCAACCTTTGGAGATAAAATCATTATTCTTTTAAAATGATTTAGTGTTGCTGTTATAAATGTCTGGCCAGAACTTCTCCACTTAGAACATAAGGATATGGGACTGTTCTGGGGATCCTATGATTTCCAATGAAAATACTCATCCTACCAGAAATTATCCTCAACACCAGTCTGATGTATGGACCATTTGTGAATGTGTTACCAGAGAGGCTGTGATAGCATGCAGGAAGGGTCCTCCTCAAGTGTTCTAGGGGCCTGTCAAGTTCATCAAAGCCACACATGCCAACACAACACAGGTAAAGTGCAATGAGATTAAGTTTCTTTGAAAAGGAAACTGAATATTAATAGGAATCTCTCCTTAGGAAGCTGCCTTGGGGTTTGTTGTAGAACTGGTGATGCTTACGCACAACATTTTATCATTGTAATCATCAAAATGCCAGCTAGGATTCCCCCACAATTAATTGGGATTTCCGTTTACAGTCAAACCTCAGTTGTTGAACGTAATCTGTTCTGGAAGCCCGTTCAGCTTCCAAAATGTTCAACAACCAAGGTGCGGCTTCTGATTGGTTGCAGGAGCTTCCTGCACTCAAGCGGAAGCCGTGTTGGACGTTTGGCTTCCAAAAAACCGTTCAAAACCCGGAGCATTTACTTCTGGGTTTTTGGCTTTCAGGAGCTGAAACGTTCCAAAACGGAGGTGTTGGGGAGCTGAGGTTTGACTGTACCACAAAAATTATCAGATAACCCATTATACACGTCCGGTCACTCCTGGTGTGGATGCTCACTAGCACATTTTCTTGTGGATGATTTGTCACATGTTTTGGTGGGTGGTTTCTAATACCACACACCTACTTCTGTTTGCTCCTCACTTGATACAAGTGCGACAGTTTCCACCAACTGTCTTATGCTGGAGGAGTGTCCAAATTTCGACTAGCCAGTTAGGAGGAGTTGTTCTCTCGAGATGTCTACACAGTACAAGTAGGGTATTCACTCAGAAACTGTAATCATAGTAAATACATCAGGCACTTTTGTGCAAGTCCTCAGTATTGATTTTTTTTTTTTAAAAAACTAAAATTAAATGCAAATCGATACTGCCCAGTTTCTCCCTCATCCCATCTGTAAAGAAAGCACATGCCTCAATTTTGTATTTTGTCAAATATGGTAACTTGGGCTGGTAACATTTTCTCTCCTATGCTTCCTGCTTTATTTTGTTTTGTTTTATTAAAGGAATACATGCACATAGTTACAAAAATATTGTGTGCATGCCCAGAACAGAAAAAGGTAATGGAAGGGAAGGGAGGAACAAGTGAGAAGGATAAAAACTCCTCTGTATAAATTCTGTCAAGCTCTACCCACTGAGATAGATGGATGGTGCTATAATATCAGTGAATAGCCCGGGAAGGAAAAAAACAGGAGTTTGGTGAAAGCTAATGTGCCAAAACCATACACAGAAAAATTGGACCAACCTCTTTGCAATATAGGGACCCTAACTGAAATGACCCATATACAGAGTCAGAATCCTGACCCATCTTGGTCAGTATAGTTTACACTTGACTGCAACTCTCTAGCATTTCAGACAGAGATTGCAGATTGAGTCCGAGATGCTCTGCATGCAAAGCATGAGCTGTACCACTGAGCTACATTCCCCACTCTGTCAGCAGAATGAATACGGAAGTAGCTATGCCAAAGCAAGCCACTACTGGCTTTTAACCAGAACATTAACAAAATGCTGACAGTTCCTGGGGGAAATGCTGATCTTAAGATCCCTTCTTCAGCAAAGAGAAACTGTAGACTATACTGAAAAGTTAAGAAGCAAAATACACACCCCTTAAAATATTAGTTTACCTGTTTGCTGTAATTTTTCACCTCACGTTCCGCTATCTCTAGCTTTTCTTGCAAGTCCGACACTTCTAACTGCAGTTCATGAATTCTGAAATATATTTTATATGAATGTGAGTTTCATTCAGGAATTATACATTAATAAAATATTTTCTGCAGACAACTAGTTCTCTTATTATTACCTGTTCTGCAGTCACTCAAAATCTTAAGTCATGCAATAGCTTGCATACATTTAGAAGCAGAAAAACTTAAAGTAATTAATACAATGTGTTTTACATTAATAACCCCCTCAAATAGGCATAGTACTCACTAAGAAAAATATACTGAACTTTGTAACCTTATAAAACACTGAAACCTAACATTGCTAATCCTTTGTTTTTTGATCACAGTGAAGAAGTCCGAAGGAAGGCCAAAGTGCAATACATAAACTGTTCTGGTTTTTAAAAATGTATAATGAATGCCATAGTAACTTTTGATTTCTTGTGATTTTCTTGTGATTTTGACGGCGATTAAAGAACTAAGTAATTCTTCCCAAACATTTTCTCCCACAGAAGTGGGAGGGGAAGGGTTAGAGACTAATTCTCATTCATAGAAGACTGGAGGGAGATGTCAGGATGGCATTACTAGTATGTCAAGATTTTAAAAGACCATTAATCACCTGTTGTCAGCCACTTGAAGAAGATCTGCAATATATGGGTCATCTGGCTGAGGAATTGGATAAGCATCGATTCCTGAGGGAGGGACTGGTTGGTCTATCTGCATACGCTGACGCCTGAATGGAATATTTCTTTTCCTACCACCTACAAAGATAAATGCATATTACTAAGAATTAAAGAGCCTCAAGAGTTCTTCTTTATACTGAAGAACCAAAGAAATTCCTTTGTTACTGGAATAATACTTTTAAGCAGTAGCTAATTATATGAGTGACGAAGAATACATTTTAAAAAATGTTCATTAAAAAAAAAGCTTAAATGAAATCTACATGCTATATAGACATAAAACTACATTAAAGCCCTCAAAGACTAAGAGCATGCATCAATGTCATTATATTACTGTGTTTGCAAGCATAAAATTGTGTAAATCTGTCCTTCATTGATTTCAACGGGAAATAACAGTGCAATCATAACCATGACTGCTCAGAAGTCCTTTCAATTCAATGGTAAATGCATATAACTAACAGTGGGGTTAGGATTATTGCCTAAATTCAAGTAAATTCTATAATTCCTATGTATGTATCCTAAACCCAATTGTATTCAGTGGTACTGAATAAACACGCTTGTGATTGGGCTGTCTCCACCCAACACCATATTTTAGTGTGGCTATACAAGTAAAAGTCTAGATTTTGCATATAATGCCCTAAGAATAAAGATGGTAATATCTCAGCCTGAAAGCACAGAGGCAAATCTTTACTAAATGCTCATAGAGCTCTGAGAGATTATGTTTTATCCGCAACATGTGTCGTAATCTGGCAATTCCTTGTAGGCACCAGTGGCCATTGGTCACGTTGGCCATCACCTTGTGGGCTTCCCCAACAATTTCAGCTGAGGAAGGGATAGATACGTGGAACTGACTTCTATCCCAAAGAAAGTAGGTAATGTCTATTTATTTTTCAAAAAGTATGCCTTGATTTACTTTATAAAATAAAATAGTGGTTTTAAACTGTTAACTAAATAAATACAATGCACAGTCAAAATTATTAAAATCAATTTAATAAAATAAAGCAAAATAATGAAAAAACAAATCAGCATAAAAACAAGGAGACAGATATTTAACCTGTACAAAAGTATCAGTGAAATAAAGTTATAGAAGCTCACCTAAAGCTTAAAAGAGGGGGAGAAAACCAAACCTCTGTAAAGGGAGTTTGATAACCGAGGTTCTGCAGCAATTATTAGTGCAGAATCTGAATCTGATAAGTGTACCTGGTGTCTGAACCACTGCTTGCAGATTTTTCTCTTGCAGTTGCTGGATCTTGTCAGTCTTGGCTTTGTTCTCTTTCTCTAATGATCTAATTTTATGTATATACTGGTTATTCAAAAATTTCATATCTGCATTCTCATGTTCAACTTTCCTCAGTGTAGTTTTCAAACCTTTAAGGAAGAAAAAAAATCAACAGTATTCTTCCTTTTTATTCTACCTGCATACTAGGAATAACAAACAGCTCAATATTTTTCTTCTATCTCCAAGTGCTAAAATGCACATGTGCTGCAAATCTCAATTTGCCTGAACATGTTTTTAGTTGCTTGTCTCTTTTAAAAACATGACAACAACAACCACTTCCTAAACAATCATCTCAAGGTGATTTACACGAGATAATATAAAACAGTTAAAACCACAAACACAACAGATCCATTTAAAGCAAGACTACAACCCTAACAAGTAGAGATATTCATGGTATTCCTGCATTGCAGGGGGTTGGACTAGATGACCCTTCAGGTCCCTTCCAACTCCACAATTCTATGTTTCTATGGTAAAGACCCATCACAGTGTGTGTGTTTGCAGTCACTGCAATAAAGCCACTTAACTAGTTTAAAATGAAGTGGCTAAACACACACATATGTGCACTTCAAACTTAGATCAGTTTTGGGGATCGTATCAAGTATTATTGTTTTTTATTATTATTATTTATTCAATTTATATACCACCTTTTAGCAAAAGATCCCAGGGCTGTGTACAACATTAAGAAGACATTTTACAATGAAATATTGCTTGAAGCAGCCTTAATCAGTTAAACTATTTCTCATTTCCTTGACTCTTAGTATCATAGCTTCTCATGGAGAACACTAGCATGCTGTGGTTTCAAACTTTATGTATTTATTTATAAAAATATTTATATACCGCTGTGTCATAGATGTATCACATCAGTTCACAACAATATAAAAATGTAAAACCAATAAAATCATTAAAAGTTAAAAACAAGCAAAAAGAAATTTATAACATAAAAAGACCACTGTGGCCTGCATAGGCCTGGCAGAACAGAAAAGTTTTCAGTGGACATTTAAAAGTTGGCACAGAAGGTGCCTGCTGAATCTCTATTGGTAGGATGTTCCACAGGACTGGGCTGATGACACTAAAAGCTAGGTTTCACCTACTCGGGGAGCAACCAAAGACGTTCCTGCAGATGATCTCAGTGATCAAGCTGGTATATAAGGATTCAGGTGATCCCTGAGGTGTCCTGGACTCAAGTTGTTTAGGGCTTTGTAAATAAATAAAAGAACATTGAACCTGGCTTGGTAGCAGATGGGCAACCAGTGCAGCCGTTTTAACAATTGTGTCACTCCCACAAGTGGTCTGGCTGCAGCATTCTGCACTGGCTGGAGCTTCTGAATCAGACCCAAGGACAGCCCCATATATAGTGCATTACAGTAGCCTCGAGATTATCAATGGACTATAGTGGTCAAGCTATCCCTGTCCAGGAATGGCTGTGGTTAGAGAACCAGATGAAGCTGGCAGAAGGCACAACTAGCCACAGAGGACAACAGGGCCCCTAGTGAAAAAGATGCATTTGGGAGTGCCCCCAAACTATGCACTTGCTCCTTCAGAGGGAGATTCCCAAAGAGCTTCCGTCTTCCCAGGATTCAGACAGTTTATTGGCCCTTATCCAGTCCACCACTGCATCAAGAAACATAGTCTTTGGGTGGCATTCAATGCTGCCATTCTGCTTTTGAAGTAATGGAGAGAACCACAAAGATAAAAGGTAAGGTGATTTTTGCAGATTCCATCTTCCTGCTGCGTCACCAGCGCAAGTGCTTCCAAAACTCACCAAAAAGGGTAGAGTGCTACCACCAAACTTATTAGAGGCAAGACTTGTGGGATCAATGGCAACCACAAGTTTTGGCTAACTAACAATGATAGTCAAAATTTGTTGCCCTCCTTTCTAAGAGACAAATAATCAGTTAGGTTTTCAATATTACCTTTGACCTGTTTTTCCAATTGTTCTTTCAGTTTCAGAATTTCTAAATGTAGTTCATTGTTTTCACGGGTGAGCCTAGCATTTTCTTCTCGATAAGGTTCTAGAATAACGTCAAAGTTGCTGTATTCTTTTTCAAGTTTTCCAGCAGATAGCTTAGTACTCCGGAGGCTCTCAGTTGTATGAACAAGGTCACTGAAATGGAAGGAAAACAAATTTTCAGGCTTGAGAGAGGAATCCTATAATGGCCAAAACTAGTATTTTGTATAAATACCCTGCTCCAGTCACCCCCTAGGCCAGAATAGAGGCAGATTTTGGCTTGGTGTACTAGCCAACCAGATTTAAAATAGAACATTTCATCTATTTCCCTATGTCTATGCAAGTATGCATGGACTACAATCTTAACCTTACTTAAATGGCCAAGTTTTCATTAAAATCAAAAGGGGATTTACTTGTACACGCAATAAAGGAGGAGACAAGCAGGCAGCATTTCTAAGATTAATGTGCAACATTTGGTTGGCAGAATTTACCCCGACTTTGTGGCTGCATATACAAGACATCCCACTTATGCATGAAACCAAACATTTGTTTTTTCAGGATGAATGCTGCTTACAGGAACAGCATTCACACCATTCTTTAAGCCGATTGTTCAAATTAAACCCTATTTTTATTGGCTAGGACATTTAATATTGTACACCAGGGTTCCCTTATGTCACAGGAATGTTTCTGTTACAAATTTTTCTATGCACTGAACTCAGACATCTGTTCTAAAACAGTTGCTTATTACAGCTAATTTTAGGCATGCTTTTAAAAGCCAGTTACAATACATTCTAGTGAAATTTGAAACTGATGTCTTTAGATTGTGTACAGTGAGGTTACAAAAGATTACTTTAAATTGCATTTCAGGATTAACATAGGATATTTGCTTTGACAAAGCCACCTCAATGCATTTCACAGAAGACAAATTTTCACCACTAGTGTAATGTAGTTAAACAGCAAATATCAATCCAATAGCACCTATGAGTACATTTTGCTATTCCCTTTTGTTTTGATACCTAAAAAGCTTTTCCACCAAAGGCAAACTCTCCACTCCTAATGGTTGTCGATAACCCAGCTGATCCAACCGCTTCCTTAGATTAACGAACTTTCGTTCTGCAGCTGTGCTCATTGTGAAGATATTTTTGAACTGTCTTTTGTGAGAAAAATGGGATCTGCAAATAATTTAAGCACATGTTAGCTTACACCATTACAACACAAACATGCAAAACCAAGCTCCTTGCATTCTGGCACTTGGTCATGACCTGATACAAGTTAGCATGGTATTCAGGCAGCTGAGACATTACTTTTTACCAGGAAGAGGGTGAATTAGAAGAGTATGGATGCAAACTGGAGTGTCCCTGACATATCAAATTCAGAAACCAACAACAGATTAGAGTTCATAAGATGTAGCCATTGCATGTGGTGCAACCAGTCAACCACAATCCAGTACCAATTCAGAACACACACTAGTGACTCACAAAATGAGTTGAAGAATAAGCACTGTGCATGGGGTTTCATTTTGTGATGCCAAAACTGGGGGAAACCCGCCTCTTGCCTTCCACTCTACATCATAGTTGCAGCATTCCCCGAGGCTCTGCGCCCAGTGCAACCAAACCGGTTGCATCCGGGGCCAGCCACTGTCTCTCAGATTGACCTACCTCATAGGGCTGTTGTGAGGATAAAGTCGGGGAGCACGGATATCACATATGCCAGCCTGAACTTCGTGGAGCACATATAAGTGTGTGTGAGATATATATATATATATATATATATATATATATACACACACACACACACAACAGAATTATAGAATTGTAGAGTTAGAAGCGACCCCAGGGGTTATCTAGCCCAACCCCGTGCAATGCAAGGAATGGCAACTATAGCATACATGACAGATGGTCACACACCCCTCTGCAAACAACAATGGGGTGTGTGCTGTTGTTTTTCGAGAGCAACTATTCTACAGCAAGGAATTATAGGAGAAATATAGATATGATGGGTCAAGAAGCAAGCAGAAGAGCAACGACGTAGGAGAGAGGCGAGGCTGCGGTGAGCAGCTGCAGAGACAAAGGGATCGCAGTGAAGGGAGCAAGGGGGGGTGCGACTGGTGCTCTGGGCGGGAGGGTCAACCCAAGGGGGGCGGCGAGGAGGGGACTAAACATGAAGCAGCGATTGTGGGACCAGGGGGGGGGAGGTCTGGCCAGAGCCGCAAGGCAAGGAACCCGAAGTGGCCGCTCTGTGATTGCGGAGGACGAGGGCGCCAGCGCTTTCTCAAGGCAGCCTCGTTCTCAAGGCCCCAGGAAGCGTCACAGCAGCTGAAAGGGCTGCTCCCTTCGCAGTGACGTCACCACCCCGCCGTCGCCATGGAAACGGGCCCTTGGTGAGGCCTCTCTAATAAATCTCGGCCATTAAACCCGCGGCCTGGTTCTTCTCCCCCCACCGCTCGCCCTCGGGGCCCCTCCTGGGTCTCGGGCTACTCTACCTTCGCTTCTTTCTCCCCCGCAAAAAAAGCCTCCCAGGAATTTGGAGCGGCGGTGTGGGCCGAGGCGGCCGTTTGAAAATGGCGCGCGAAGCGTCCGCCGCCGCTCCGCTTCCGCCCGGCGTCGCCCCCAGAAACGGCCCTCCGAGCGCGAGCGCGCTCTGGGGAACTTTTAACGGACGAACCGGGGCTCCGCCGCGCGCTGCCGCAGCGGCCTCTAGCGGCGGAGGCTGGGAGGACAGGTTTCGAGAGCCTTTTTAAGGGTCACTCGCCCGGCCAGGAATCCCCAGATGCGCTCTAGAAACTACTAGAACTTAATTCTCTCGTTCTGCCTAAAAAGTGAATAAATAGTAATCTGCAATGGATTGTTAATGCCAGCATACCAGAACAGCAAAAACATTAAGGAAGAAACAGAGATGGCTGAAAAGGCAATCAAAACTATTTTCACTGCAGCATCACTTCTTTTATCTGTACTACTTACATATTGCATATTCCCCCCCCCCCCAATTGTTAGTGCTGTGCATAAGGATCTAAATATGGTTTAAGTATCTTATTCAAAACTCCTTTTAGCAATCCATTTCTTATGCAATCCAGGTGTACAACCATAAGGGGCAGAAGTTCTTCCCAAGCTTAGGCAGAAAAACAGATTCAGGTAGGCTTTCTCTCCAGCTGAGTACCGAATTTAGCAGTTTTCTTCATCAATGTGATAACCAATTTAAAGTTCTAGTCCTTAGAATCAAAGAGTTAGTTCAGTGTTTCCAGGGAAGCTTCAACTAATGTATGCATGTAAAAAGTAAAAACACATAACTTAAATATAGTATCTGAATCCCTCAGTTGACTGACAATTTTTTCCTTTTGTGTAATGCACGTCATAAGATAGGTAAATAAATACAAGGAACTCCTTTGTAAACAGGTAGGTAGCCGTGTTGGTCTGAGTCGAAGCAAAATAAAAAAATTCCTTCAGTAGCACCTTAAAGACCAACTAAGTTTATATTTTGGTATGAGCTTTCGTGTGCATGCACACTTCTTCAGATACCTGGACTTCCATTTCATGCGGCTCAATGTGGTGCCTTCCATAGTTCTAGTTACAGGTAGGTAGCCGTGTTGGTCTGAGTCGAAGCAAAATAAAAAATTCCTTCAGTAGCACCTTAAAGACCAACTAAGTTTATATTTTGGTATGAGCTTTCGTGTGCATGCACACTTCTTCAGATACCTTTGTAAACGTTATTTTTATCTTGGATCAGAAGAATTACAACCATAAAGTCATGTAAATAGATTATTGAGAGCATGCTTGCAAGTTCCATCAATCCATATATTAATACATTTTGATACAGAAACCCTTTCAGCCTTGTACAATAATTTTAATACTTTAACATAATTACTGGACGCTGCAGGAAAGCCAAAGAGTTTAGGATTTATACAAGGCTAATCAACATGGAAAATAAAACAAGCCAGACTGTGTTACATGTGAAAAAGTATGCTTTAACATTGTTTCTATCAAGTAAGTAAGCAACATTTCTCCTCAGGCCATCAACTGATGGGCATAAAGATAATTAAGGACATTCCTCAAAATTCCATCTCACAAAGTAACAAGTCTTCAGTGCTAAAAGTTTCTTCCCAGCAAATTCATTAGTTTATCTTGCTTTAACCCTTGGCAGATATTAGTGAGACTGTGCAATGCTGGAGAAGTAGTCTAAAATGTCTTGGATAGTGAACTCCATAGTAATTCCAGATCCAGGATAACAGCGTGCTATTAAGCCCTCAAAATGCTTGTACTGACGTATGAACTCATCTTGCATAGAATGCCACACCACCTACCAATAAAAGAAGAAAAGCAGAATTTCAGTAATGTAAATATTATTCATGGTTACAAATCCATATCACTAAAGGCCTGTCCTCCTGATTGGCTTCACTATTGAGGACAGCTCTGCACCTTCCAAGGAAATGTGTGTGTGGAGCCATTTCCAACATTTAGCGCCATGGTTAAGTATATCGGCACTGTCTCTTTTGCCATCTCCCTTTTCCTAGGACCTAGGAGGACAGTGGAGTTGCTGTTGCTATGGAGAGGCAAGGCAAGACAGATGGGTAAGAGTCAATTCCTTGCACACATGCATCGAAAACAGCAGGATGAACCTTCTCCCTGCTCAGCTTTTGCCAGTATATGTACTTTTATATGCCTTCACGTGTGACACCATCACAATCCTTAGCCAGTTATTTGCTCAGGAGTCCGTTTACAATTGTACCAATAAGACAGCAACGTCCTAAAGGCTTCTTTACTTCAGATTATAGGTGAAGGTTCAACACTAGCAAGTGAAATAGAAAACAAGGCTAGAACGTTTCTCTTTGGCATGCAAGCTTCCTATGTAGAAAGAGACTCTGAAGTATTCCATCAGGTGAGCCTCACCAAGTGACATAGCCCAAACACAGTCTTCCTTCCTCCCTTCTTCTATGTCAATGTGGATTTTCTGTTGCTTTTATTGCTGTTAGGTGCCTTCGGCATCCCCCCCGCAAATGGAAATGTGGGATGTAAATGCAACAATTATATAAATTAACCTGGTTATTGAGTCTTCACCGTGGCTTGTAAGGCTGAATGCGTCCTGCACTTCCTCAAATGTTCTCTCTCCCCCCCCCCCTGGCTTCACCCTTTATCTGGATGCAGTTCTATGATCTACATCATTTTACTGCCAGACATTTTCTACCTCAAACGTGTGATGTTCTACCTTAAACAAGAGACAAACCAAGGACAGCAAAAACATTTACACAGCATTAACTGGGTTTATACACACTCTTAATACCTATTATATTACCTGAAGTAGGTTTTCCTCTTCACACAAGTGTTTATCCACCTTCTTATAAAGATTGTCCAACCCCTTTTTCACTTCCTTGCCGGGATACTCCTTTATAACTTTTCTTAGCTCCTGTTTATTGAACGCCAGCTGGTAGCTCACTTCCTCTTCTCTTACACCTTGCGCCACACGAGCTTCAACGCCCTCAAAGAAGTGCTAATGTGAAGTATTCAAATATATTAAAATCCACAAACAAAACGGTGCTCAGCCTTAAACACCTGGTATTAAGCGTGGCTTCTACACTATTCTCGTTGGAAAGCAGTTTTTCCTGCTTATTTTCGAAGTATGAAACTGACCAGATTTCTCTTACTTGCTATTGTAAGAGAGGTCAGGTGCCACCTAGATCAGCAAAATGCAACTCATCACACTCAAAGCTCTACATTCTATGCCTGTGCCCCATTGATATATATGTAGCCTATATTGTTATTTCTGCTTGTACACATTGGTTAAGCTGGACTTCTCCCTAGAGCCACTGCATCATCAATTGGTCTTGCAGGAAGGATTCCAGGAGAGAGAGGGCCATAGGCAAAGACCTGTCCAAGTGGACTTCAGCACCACAGCAGCTGTACTATGAGAATCATCCCAATGGCTTTTCATAGGTTGATATTAAGAATGTGTGTTTGTGTGCTTAAATGAAGTTTATTTTTTTTATATAAGCTACCGTTGAAGGATATGCATCCTGAAACTTGGGATATAAAAAAATGTAATAAACAAAGCCTTTCGTATTTTATTTCAGCCCATTTACAACAATAATGTAGTTAGATAAGATGCTGACTAGCAACAGTACCCCATTTCACAATGTGGATATTTATCAGATCAAAACACCACATATGTTGCTCATTCTACTCTCGATGATTAAATACAATCTACAAGCTTGCCTCTCCATAACTTTTTGAGATGCGTAGCGATAACCCATGTCATAATATGCCATTCTTGTTCCTATCACAACTTCCATCTCTTCTTCAGTATTTTATTGCAAGAGAGTAGGTGAAACAAAAGAGCTTCTGCAGCCTTTGTGAAACCTATTTTTGTTAGGAGTTTTAGTATGTACTCTATTCTTCCATCATCATATGCTATATAATATTACAGGGTGAATGCTAAATTTATGAATAAAAGCAGGTATAAATAGGTCTTCCATACTAATTAACAATTGGAATGTGCATCTTGGGCTGTAGAAGTCTGCTTCTGACAGCCTTCTAAATTTAGTATTTGTTTTTTAACCCCCAGAATTGAAGTTATAGAAGGACATGTCTTACATTTAATTTCTCAAGTGGCTGTCCCAAAGAGTAGATGACGTAGGACTGCAGGTGATCCGTATATTTTTGTTTAGCTTCCTTTTTCTCAGCCTCCAAACACGAGATTTTCAACCGAGAAAGAGTTGCAAAGATATGGTGAAAATTCTCCATCATGACCACATCCCGCGGTGTCTTTTGGCTTTCATTTGCTACTTTCTCCACTAAAAAAAACCCCAAACCAAATGACACACATGGTCACACCAACAGCAAAGATGGCAAAGAATCAACACATGCATCTCAACACATAAGCATAAACCCTCAGCACATAATTTCTGAACAGCATATATTTAGTTTCAGGTAGGAAGGTAATATCTATGTCATTTTAAAACCAGACAGTAGGATTTCTCGGGTGGAAATAAGATAACCCACTCTAAAAAGAATCCTGAAGTGGCTGTGTTGATAATATACAAACACAAAAGGAACTCTCCTGTCAAGTAAAGCACTTTTAAATGCTACATAGTTTAATGGAAAAGTTATGCACTTGCTTATACAAGTCTTAAATTTTGCTAAGTTGTGCCTTAATTTTTTTCCTGTTTGATGACATGCCATAAATACAAGTATACAACTCCATATGGAAAACAGCTGTCACTGTGTTTCTATTAACTAAAAAGGCAAGATAGTGTCCTGATTTGCACATCACATGAAAACAAACCATGGCTTAGCATGAAAATGCAGACTTCCAGAGAGGTCACAGCTGTTTGGCTCACCCCTAGTTATTTCGCTGCTGCGCTAAGTATTGTCATCTGCATCTAGATTTGTGGCTTATCTCTTGCTAGACAAACCATGAGTTACAACCCAGGTTAGTCCTATGGTTTACAGCTTGTGGTTTATCCAAGGGAGCTGAACCATGAGCCTAGGTTTGATAACAAACCATGGCTCAAGCTCAATGTAACACAGAAGCAGAACAACCAGGAAGGAGTAAGTGGCTATGTTTGCCTTTCCTGGACCCTGTGTGCTTGCGTCAAACAATAATTCACCTTAGCACGGTGTGTGAACCAGGCCAATATACTGAATGCAATGCTTCCATTTTCAGTTTTAAACCATGTTATAATATAAATAGCTGGCATACGAGGACAAATCAGGGTTTAGTAACAGTGATTGACAGGACAATCAGAGGTAAATTCCAATGAGTTCAAGTGAGGGTAGGACTGGAGCCTTAACCCATTTCATCAACAGGATGACACTATATATGAGATACAACAGAAAAAGGACTGATTATGAGGCAGACCTCACCATTAGTGAAAACTCCCCTAATAAGTTTTAGGTAGGCTTTATCTAGGTCTCCTCTGCGTTCAGCATTTCTAAAAATGGATTCAGCTAAGGCTGCAAACTCTTCAAATTCAGCAACAAAGGGGAGAATTCCAACTTTACTCTTCTTGGATATCTTTACATCTTCCATCTGTTTGATTTGGTTACTCTGAAGAGGAAAAACAAAGATCGCAGACCATAAGTTTTCGTTTTAAACTGAGGAAGGGAAAGAGGCGATACGAAGGCAGATGGATCCAAACTGCAACCAACCAGGAGGCAGGACATGTGCCATCGTTCCTCTACCCCAGCCAAAGAGATAGTTTATTATACGGTGCCTTATAGTTAAACGTGAGTTAAAGGTCAATGCATGGGGGGGGGGGGGACACGACGACGACGACCCACTGAGCCATAGGACCTCAGTGTATTCCGCATATAGACAAAATAGATTCACACTGCACAAAACATGCTTCTTATGTGTGATCCTACCCCACCTTGTTCTGCAGGGCAGGGATTTCAAGTTATTGGGCGTATATAGGTAGGAATCTATGCACATACACAGCACTGCCATCTGATATGGCCAATTCACTGAGGCAAGGGGAGCAATCCTACTGCCTCACCAAATGTGAATTTCTACCTGGTTTGCCGAATGTGCGATGAAAGCCGCTGAAAACTTACAATGCACTTGTCAAAGTTCCTTTTGACGGTCACTAAAACGTTTCCAAGTGTTGTGCTGAGGAAGGACGTTGGATCCACGTTTTGGGCTGTCCATACGTGGTGACTCATTTTCACCAGCATATAAAGGGAATTAAAGCTATCAATCTTGTCCCCAAGAGCGATAAGGTTATTCAGTTCTGGCTCAATGCAGCGAAATATTTTTATCATCATCTGCCGGATCATGTGATTCCTGTAAAATACAGTGTGGACATTAGGCAAGTGCGGTACTTACTGAATAATTAGTTTTAGAAATCTAGGTGAACAATTAGTTCCCAGATCTACTGGTGCAAAGTACAAAAGGGGAAAAGGGGCTTTGCTTCATTTTAACGTGACACTGCCATGATCTTAAATAATTCCGCTTTTAGAAGCTTTACCTGTCATGATTCTAGAACCTAGGAAAATACATTATTTTGTTTTTGCTTAATACTGAACATACTCTGAAGACATTGACTGTAGACCACCAGTATTGTGTGCCCTTGATAAAGTTCCTCCATCCACCTCCTCTGCATCACTCTGAAAAAAGAAGGGATGGTTTAGAAGGAGATCGCTCCTTGTAGCAACTCAAGTTTTTGAGTCCACAATATTTAAAATGGAGTTGTACCATGGGTGTTCCAGGAATGCTAAGATGCTGTTGAAGTTTGAAGAATTTACTAATGAAGTCTTGTTCTGCCAGACACAAGGGTTCCAGTTCACTTAGGACTTGTTCAAAAATCTACAAAAAACAACGAGAAAAACCCCCATACATTTAGCATACAAATGACTGCCACTCTTGATGGCCCACAGTCAAGAAGCACCATATCTATTTCCTTCGAAGGTACGTTCACACATGGCTCTTGTCTGTGCAGTTAAAAAGCTTCTCTGGTCTTCAGCTTCATGCTGGTAGCATCCACACTGATGAACAAATGCCTAAGCTACTGTTTAACAATGATAGGATCTTGGTATCCTTTATACTATGGTTGAGCATCCCTTAGTCGGCCTTATGCTAGAGCTTGCATGTCAATTGCAGGCACGGCCAGCCACACAACACATACATAGACACACAATTATTGCACGTATTTAAAGTCCTTATTTCACCAAGTGTCAGGTATTTCACCAAGTGTTGTGGCTACTCTCGAGTAAAGACGCTCCAGTCCATGCTGTCTTTTAAGGTTTTATTGTGCATATTATTTACAGTGCAGAGATAGCAGAAAACATGGCCTCTTAGTCACTCGCAGAATCCGGCAATGGCGCCCTTCTGCTCCGGGGCCAGCATAATAGCTTGGGCATCCCAAAACGCCGCCCTCTCGCCTTACTTTTGGGCTCGCGCCTCAAATTGGGCGCTGGAAACTGCTGAGCTCCCTGTTCCCCTTGTTGGCTGGAGCAGTGCCTGGGCTCTGACACATCGCTGAGCCTTCCCCTCCTCCATTCCGATTCCCCCTGACCCGCTGCTACCGCTCTCGCTGGGCGAAGTGCTGGTCAGGATGTTGGGGGGAGGCTCCCTGACACCAAGGTTTGCCAATTGCCCGCTGCGCCATGCTTATTACCTACCATGCTGTTCTGGGAAGACCCCAAACCTCTGGATTAGCTTTTCAAGGGGCACAGGGGAAACGGGCAAAAACTACTCCCCGCTTCTGTTATTGAAGGCATCTGCTGGATCAAAAGCCCTTTTGTAAGCAGGGGGGTGCAA
Source organism: Zootoca vivipara (assembly GCF_963506605.1). Classification (NCBI taxonomy): domain Eukaryota; kingdom Metazoa; phylum Chordata; class Lepidosauria; order Squamata; family Lacertidae; genus Zootoca; species Zootoca vivipara. The sequence continues at coordinate 55,904,217 of NC_083284.1, read as the reverse complement.
TGGGCTCCAGAGGTCCTCGTGCAACATATGTAACACAAGAGCGAAGGCCACAATTACACCTAGTGTGAAATGAGCGTTGTTTAAGTGCAGTTATAACACGAAGCACCAGCCAATGTGCTTACATTTTTACCTTATCAAACTTTGTTCTATCCGCCACATCGAGGTCAGATGCAGACATGTTCCCCATATCCAGCAAAGAGGAGGACTGAGACCTGCGATTTCCTGAACTCTGAACTGAGAGTTTGTTTAGGCTAGAAGTGGAGCCTGTCAGCTTCCCAGAACTTCCATGAAGACCTAAGGTGATAATGAAAGCCCCGTGAGGAATTGTGCTCTATGGAATAATGCGCCACAATACAAATAAGCATTGTCTATTCAAGGTTAGCATTCCCCCGTCCATCTAAAGACTGCCAGTACTTCCCCTACATGACAAGCGGACTGTTGTGCTCACGCATTTCTTCACCTACAGGTGAAACCCACATGGTTCAGGAACAAACACGTAGTGACAGACATTTGGGCTCAGCAAATGCAAGGACTACTTTAGTGCTAATAACATTCCAGAAAAGAGCACAGATAAGGGTGGATAGACAGAACCAGGTGCGATTGATAAGGGGCGTCTTCTAGAAGCAAAGCAGAACAAAGGCAAGAAATTACTATTTTCTTAACAAGAAAATAGTAGCAAACACCTGCTTGAAAGATAAGGAAACATTTTACCCCCTTGAGGCCTCTTTCAGTAAAATTATTTCAACTGCAGGCTGCCCTTCCAGATAAACTCTAGCAATGAATATGGTATTTTGATCTTTGACCTTCCACAGACTTATTCTGTGGTTTTCCACTTCAGTTGCAGGAAACTGAAAAGCAGTAGTGTTTTATGCAACTATACTACTTTCAATATGGAAAGAAGCCACCACTGTGCTTTTTTTGTGAGAATATGTAACAGCAAAGGATTCTGGCTTGAACTGTTTGTAAATTGTTTTTTTCTACCTTGCTCTCTCTTGCTTCACTCTATCAGTGGCTTTATCTGGCTACCATGCAAAACCCTAATTTCATGTTAGAAGAATGAACTTAGAATAAAAGATTAGAACTATTTTCCTCCTCTTCTGTGTAAGATTAAACCGCATATTAAAATGCAGTTAATCTTCGTTAGTTTAAACAAGAAACCTTCATAAACTAGGTTTTGAGCTTGGTTTGTTTAATGTTCACTATGGTGCGTGGAAACAAACTGAGTTCAAACCCTAGTCAAGTTCAAACCATACTGGCTTGCTTTCACTAACCATAGTTAAGATTAATCAAACTTAGGTTTCGGGTTGGGCAAGGTGCAGTTTCTCTAAAATGGAAGTGAAACTTTCAAAACTCTCACTGCTGCAGCAGACAAGAGGGGGAATACACAAATCTAAGGCTCATCTCGATTCATTATTGTACCCAGTGTTCAAAGTAGTGCAAGAGGCTAAGATTACCCTCTGAATGAGGAGAAATGTCTTCCATTTGTGTAAAGGCACTGTTGGATCCAAGCCAAGTCTAAACATATGGCTGGATCCAAGAAACTACCTGCTGCATGGTGGCACCTTAAATATTCATCCTGTAGAACCTTGAGCATTGTGAAGAGCTGGTCACTGTAGCCTCCAGCCGTGTGTTGCAATGACTGTTGCCACAAGCCTGCAACCAGTCATGTGTATGGTGATTCCCTCTGCATGAACACTGCATGGTGGAGGTTACACATGACAGCACCCATGGGTAACCACCACGCTATAAAGTTTAGGACTAGAGAAGTTGGTCATCCCTGCTTCTAAGCATTTGAAACAGATGTTAAGTGGGTATAAGGGGAGAGTAAGATCACTGAAGGCTGGGGACATCTATTTAAAAAAAACACCAGATACAAATGGCTATGCAAGTTCACGCAGC